>NC_140442.1:4289110-4889110 GCF_963576455.1 Neolamprologus multifasciatus | reverse complement strand
TGTATTGCTGCTGGAGCGCGTGAACTACACTCCACTTTTATCTCTCAAAATCAGGAAGTAAAATATTGCATCTTATTTCATTAAAGCTTATTTCATTTATTATTTCAAAGCTTATTTCATTAAAGATTTCATTAAATGAGAATTATTTCAAAATGGTAAAAGGTAAATGGACTGGTTCTTAAATAGCGCTTTTCTACTCTTCTGAGCACTCAAAGCGCTTTACACAACTTGTGCATTCACCCATTCACACAAGCACATTTTTCTAGGTGCTTTCTTAGTAACATTCATACACATTCGCACTCCGATGGATGCATCGGAGAGCAACATGGGGTTAGTATCTTGCCCAAGGATATTTGGCATGCAGACAAGGAGCAGCCTACGATCGAACCACCGACCTTCTGGTTAGTGGCTGATCTGCTCTGCCACCTGAGCTACAGCCAAATGGTCAAAATGTTGATTGAGTAACAATGTGAGTGAGTAAGATGGTAGCGGTCTTCAAAAGCCTCCAGGCTGCAAGTTTATTGTTAATTTACATATCAGTAAAAACAAATTCTTTATTTTTTAAGACTGAATTTGCGAAGAGCTTAATTAAATGTAAAATAATACTGTACGTGTTGAAACTGCTTCTAAAACAAAGTGCTCAAAGAGGCAAAAAGCATGTGTGCAGAAAAAAGAATAATAAGAACATATTGTTCAAAGATTATCCCAATCAAAGCAGTGTGACAAATAACAGCTGCCACAAGCGCCAAGACAAACTGTACTTTAGTGGCTGCCTCAGTATGTAATTTATTGCTTCACAACATACTAAACTAACTTTAATGTGGCATTTTATATCTTTGTACGCAGCTCAGTGACTGAGATCAGACAAAAGCTTTTAATTAATATGACGATGTGTAACTACCATAAACAAATCTGGAAAAAAATTGGACCTTTTTAAGTCGTTTGGCCCACGGCTTCTGAGCACGTGCAAACCCCGTCTCAATGTCGTGGGACTCCTTGAAACCCCCAAATAACTTCTTGTGGAAGGTGTCCTTCTGCCAGGTCCTGACCCGGTCCCCATCCTCCGACACCAGGGAGCGACAGATGGTGGCGTGTAGGGCGGCAAGCCTGTCGGCGGAGGACAGAAAACACTGCCAAGCCTTCATAAGAGAGCCGTATAGAGGACCTGAGGGAGGGAGGGAGGAGGAGAAGATGACACACCATTAAAATTACTGTTGTATTTCAGTAATAATTGGGACATGATTTTGAAATAAGTTCATTTCCACGTTCATCATATGTGTTGCGGTTACTGATCTTACTAGAGTCCACCACCGGCTTCCACTTGTTGCTCCATTCACTGAGCTGCTGGGCGTACTGCCTCTCCACGCGCGCTCTCTCTTGGAAACACGCCACTATGTCATTACAGGCCTGGAAAGCATCTTCTGTTCGCTTCGCAGTGGGCTGATAGTTCCCAGGCTGCCAGGACACAAAGAGAGAGGAAGATTTGCTTTCCACATCATAAACACATGAAGGTTAAATTGATTTGATGCTTTAAACTCTAAAGTCTTTTAATTTTTTGGCTTTAAAAAGTTAGAAGTTAACAAAAAATGTTCCAGTGTTCAGTGATTCAGTTTCTTTTCTTTAATTTTATTATTTCAGTGCCAGAGAATCCAAAACGGTACATTTGTTCAGTGTATTCTTGGAAATATGGAAACCCAAAACTGAATAACACAAACAAAAAGATTACTCCAACTGGTATTACAAGCACACTGCTACTGTTGCTTGTTACTACTACTGCTTCTTATTTGCAATACCAGTAACATATTAAAAATAGACTAATATTATAAGCAGAAATATTAGGGCAAATATCCACAGCCTGAAGCTTCGTTTTTTATAGTAACTCAGCTTTGTTGTTTAGATGACTCAAAGCAGATCTATTATGGTCATTTCCAGCGCCATGTTTTTAATCTCAGGCTCTACTAGAGTAGCTTAGTATGGGTCACAGTTTAAAATAATCCTTATTTAACCTATGATGGATCTTGGTGCAGACCCTCAGTAAATCCTGTGTCCACCCCCTTCCCTTTAACCTAGCCGTCTTCTGATTGGCTGCCCCTCGTAAACAGAAGGTTTGAACAGCAAGTCATTTTGTCCTCAAGAAAAGGGAATTCAAATCCTTGTCTAAATTGTAAATAAAATGCCGCATATTTTAAGGGTAACTGTTTAATAGTTTAATAGTTTAATTATTTATATAGCACATTTAATTACAACAAGAGCGTTGACCAAAGTGCTGTACAAGAATACAACATACCTAATAAAACAACTTAGAGTATTAAAAGCAAACACCAAATATGAATTAACAGATAACTCTCATGCTGTATTAAAAGCTAGTAAATAAAAATGCGTTTTAAGATAAGATTTAAAAAGATTGACAGTGGGAGCCTGTCTGATGTGTAGGGGTAAATTATTCCACAGCTTGGGCGCTACGGCTGCAAATGCTCGATCACCTCTATGAACCAGCCTCGACCTTGGTACAGCTAAGAGCAAAAGATCACTTGATCTAAGAGATCTAAGGGGGGTATAAGTCTGCAGGAGTTCAGATAAATACCCGGGAGCCTGTCCATTCAGGGCTTTGTAAGTCAACAATAAAATTTTAAAATTAATTCTGAAGCAGACTATGTTTAACTACATTTAGTACAGTTTAAACCCTTAAACCCTTGAATGGAGCCGTGGATCCTGCATGTTCAAACCTTACTGCACACTACTAACACATCAGAAGCAATTTTCCTGGCAACAACTAATAATCTATACTCAAAATGAGATTTGATTGCAATACTGTGGAAGCTCATTGAGAAGATTGAGCCCTCTCTTAACTGTTCCCTTAATATGCGACTGCTCTCAGGAACTGCAAACAAAGCTCCAACACATCTAAAGCTCATCAAAAGCTCACTAACTACATTTTGTGTTTAAAACAATGATTTGTTTTAATGGTTTTGTGCCAGATTATTTGTTAGCCAGAAACTGTAACTTTCTGGAGGTTTGCTGTCAGTTGCTTCAGCTTTCTGCAATGCTAAGCAGACTCCAGCTGCACACATTCACTCTACATGTGTATAGTAAATATATATAGTATTGATTTCATTCAGTTAGACTTTTACATGGGTGTGTTTCTCTAAATGATCCTCTAAATCATTGTCATAATGACGTCTTACTAAGTTCCACTGAATGATGCACAGTACCAGCAGCTAAATGAAATGCACCCATTACCGTCTTCCTGTTAATCGTGTTGTGCAGACGTTGGCTGCAGTTAAATCTGGGGTACAGCAGAGGGTGCTACCAAGGATAAGAGTGAATTGAGCTAAACAGCTAAAAGAATTATTTCCACATGCTTCTTAATAAAATACCAACATTTTACTTTTCACAAATAATGTATGGAAAACTGTCTGACCAGATGATGACTGCTACGTGAGACTCTTGCTGCTGTTTAATGCATGAAATCAAAATGTTGGATTCAGTAAGTGAAAGCATCCCCGTTGAAACTGAAAGTCCACATAAGCGCGATTTCTTGAATGTTTAGTATTCCTTTGTTTTGTAGTACAAAAAACAAATATTAGGTAGAAATGCTACCCTTCCATCTTAGTCCTTCCACAGCTGTGATGCTGCAGCAGCAATGTAAGGCTAATCCTCCCACGCGCCACGAGTGACACTTCACTGGCACCGAGTTTCCGCTGGTAGCACAAACGCCGGCCACAGTGTGAGGCGCGGTCGAAGCCCGTCCATAAAAAGCCAGACAGAGTGAGGACAAGAGAGCAGCAGAGGCAGGGCCCTAAATGTAAAAACATCTCTGAAGCAAGTGTGTTGTTTGTGGATGTGGAATTTGGAAATCTCTGCAATTTTCCTGGCAGCTGTCATCAGCTCCTTCTCAGCACTGACTCCTACTCTCTTTTTCACTTTCTGTCAGACTCTATCTGGTTGTCGCTGACACATTTAGACAGCTGCTTCAGTGTGATTGTTCGCCATGCTGTTTTAAATTACTTGAGGCATTATAGTTGATGTAAATACCACAAAAAAGTGAACAAGACGTCCCTAAAGCCAATACTTTACCTGTCAAACACACATGTAACTAATAACCTCAATATCGGGGCTCTGGTTACGGGTTTTGTACGTGTTGGCTCACAGACACGGCTTACTTGGATAGCTCCAAGAGACTATAGTAAAACTGTCTGCGTGCTTTCAGTGTGTCATATACTTTTGGATACTGTAACACAGAATACGCTTCTTTACTTATTTTCTTTGGCAAATTCAGTGTAAGATGATAAGCCTCCAGAGTTACAACAACAGCCTTTGCTTCCAACGTCCAAAGTCTGTAATGGGACTCGTAATTAGTAGTTAATTAAATGCAGGGACAACAGAAAGGTCAAACAGTTCAGTTGTTGTTTGTGAAAAGTAGTGCTAGCAGCAAACATGAAACAAATATGCAGTTTTTTGCTTCGGGTAACTAAAGCAATCAACCGATGCAGAGCATCTTTTTTATAATGTGACATTTTTCTTAACTCATATTCTCTCTTTTTCATTTTAATTGCAAATGATTTGTTTACTAATCCTGCATTTTAATGTTTCTGTTCAAGCGTAATTTAGAGTGCTTCAAAGAGTGCTGCACGTAGAAGGACGAAGAGCCTGAATGTAAAAGTTTTTCATTGTCTGTATTAACACCCTTCAAAAAAAGCAATCAGTGTGCCTTTAATGAAACACTGTAGTTTTAAATACTTTAATCACGAGCACTCGGAGTGTTTCACACAAGCGCCCTCCTCCTTTCTTTCTTTTTGCCTCTGTTGTGGTTTGCACTGACTTTCCTCACTCGTCTGCGAATTAAGCAGAAACAGCTGAGGAATCCAGTTTGAGGCCAGCGGCAACGCTGCAGAGACCCAGTTGGCCAATAACCGAGGCAGATGCAAATCCGCTACTAGAGAATCAGTCCAAGCGGTATCGAAGGAAATGACTAAACTTCTGCTGAAAAAAAATTACCTCTCATATAAATAAATGATCGCATTCAAACTGTTAAAAGCCTGGCGAGTTTTCCTTATAGAAATGCATCAGTGTTAAATGTAGATGAATGGACGGGATGATGAAATTGACGTGTTCCAGATTTTATGTTTCACAACCTGCATATGTGTGTCAAGTTGAAGTATTAGCTGGTAGTAGTGTAGTAGTACCACAGTAGACGCTGCTCTGACGCTTCGTAGCTGTGATAAAGTTTTAAAGTAAATGTATAATAAGTAAAAAGGTAGTGATGGCAATGGCAGTAAGAGTATTAATAAAAGATGAAATGGCATAAAAGAAACATTTCCAGACGATACTCCAAAGTGACTTTACCGCAACTCAAGCAAAGAGCAGATGACAGATTCAGGGAAAGCGAGTAAAAAATGTTTGTTCTAGAAAGGAAAAGAAAGTCTGTTACAAATTAAACTCTTAAATCTTCAGTTTTCTACTTGAAAACAAGTGAAAATGTGTTTGAAATATGTAGTAGCAGACATGCAGGTGTCACAGAATGCCCTTATTTAATATAATAAAGCATATAATAGCATATATAATCCCTTTATATAACTGTGGCAAAGGGGGCGTTAATGTTTTAAAAGGGGCACTGGATCCAGAGACTGTTATCACTATGTATAAAGTTGAGGTGACTTTGCCAATGCAAAACCGAAAAGCTGAAGTTTGCAGTATAATGACAGGCAGGCAGCCTTTGAGCACGGCGGCAGGATGACACAGACGGGAACTGGCCTGGAAACACATCCAGCACAACAGGAGGCTTCCAAATTACAGGAGGGGAGAGATGAAAGTGGGGCAGCCAATCGAGGCCAATGGCAGACAGAGCCAATATTAAAGCGGCAGCACACTCAAATTAGACAGTCAGGCACTCTGAAGTGTTTACAGCCTTAAAATATGGTGGCAAAACTGGGCTATGACTGGCAAACAGAGTGTACGGTAGTTATGGCCGATATGCTGTGTGTACATTTAGGCTTCGGTGAGAGAGATAATGCTTAGGATTTATCTTTTCTGTTTGTGGAAACAGGTCTGTTCTACAGACTGTTTATTTTACGTTTGGTGCTGTGAAATAAAAGCCACTTTTGTATTGTATATAAAAATGCAGCAGAAGGTCTAAACTTGATCCCTGTTTTCCTTTTGTGCTGCAGATTTTATTGTGTACCTCTCTGATGTCTCTGTTTAGTGTGAAGCTGCAGCTTGTTAAATGAGCTCGGCGCTTAGCCTGCAGCCTCGTTATCACTGCACCAGGTAAAGAAACGATCTGGGACACATCCATCATTAATATATCAGCGTGTCCTGAGCGTACTGTTGTTTTCTTATGGATTAAATAAACATGTTAATTAGCGACATCTGGAGATGCTGGTGGAATAAGTGTAACAATGGAATATAACCAAGAACTTTTTAGACTTCTTCTTGATACAGTTTGCACCGAATGGACGTGTAGCCCATTTTGGAGAGGAGGTTTTGAAACAGAAAATATAGTTACATTTTTAGATGATTTTTTAACTTAATGTCTTTCTTTCTTAAGATTTCATTTTGACAGTTTAGCAGGGAAGCGTAGAAATGAAAGAGGAGGAGAGAGAGTGGACTCTGCACTTCAGACATAAGGCAGAGACACCTGCTTAACTGAACCAGCCAAACCAGAACCCTAAGTAAGGCCTTTCTGTCAGTACTGGGAACACTGAGGCACCATGAGATACTTTACAGCACTCGCAGCAGCAGACCCCCTGATAGCAGTCACCTTCAATCACCACAGCCAGCTGCTTTGTGTATACATGTGGACGTTTCTGTTATGGCTCGACTTCTAACATCTGTTTTAGTTGTCATTTGGAAATGTGTGCTTAAGAAAGTGTGTCACGTCCAAAGACAGAAAAAAAAATGGAGAAAGCTTCAAGGTCTGAAAAGTGAAGCCAGCTTGAAGGTGCGTAAACCCGATTTCTTTTTTCATGTCCACCAGGGGGTGATGCCTGTGGCTGCAGACAGACCTCTTGTCCCATATAATTCAATGGCAAGACAGTCCTCAGAGCTGATCTCTGTAAACACTTTTCTGAGTTTATGGGCTCAGTCAATGATTTCAGCCCAAACTGGCTTTAATAATAAAACATAGAATAAAAAAGAATAAAATAAAAAGAATAAAACATTAAATCCATTTTGTTTTAGAAAGGAGGATAATCCAGGATGCGCTCGTCTCATCTTTGTGGTCCTGATGTAAATTCTTAACAAACAAATTAAGATGTATTATCAGAATGCAAGTATTTCAGGTTTCTTTTTTTTTCTCTACAGGGAGCTGCATAGAATTACTTCAGCTGTATTTTCATTTGCTACATACAGGCTGTCACTGCTGCTCCTGAGACTGAATTTCGGCCAGTTATGTTCCACAATGGGATCAACAGGAAGTGAAATGGCTCCCATAGTTCTAAGGCTAGCTGGTGGCAAGATATTAAGTATATATATCAAACTGTTCTGTTAAGTCTCATGCAAAAAAAAAGAGCACAAAAAAACAAAGAAAATAACTTTCTGTGAAAGCATTAAGTGAAATTTTTATAGGAAAAAACATTTTTTATTTGGTCCCCAGACTCAGTCCAGACAAACACATAGAATAAGTCAATGAGAGCTGTGTTAAATCCTTGCGAGGCGGTTCGGAGAGTAACTATTCATACTTAAAAATGAAAACACAGCCTTGTTTAGAAAGTCGTGTTGCCTGAACGACAAAACTCTGGACTGTTTTGGCTGCATGTTCGCTCAGACTTGAGATATGGCGGGGAGCTATCTTGTGTAGTATATCTCCCTGTCCCATCATAAGGTATAAACATGTAAACACACAAAGCCAGAGCCCCGCACACACACACACACACACGCAGAGTACACATACCATCCAGAAGCTGCGATTGTAGGCATCCTCAAGGCTGTTTTCTGATGGCAAGGTCGACATCCTGTTTTCTGAGAAAGTAAAGAATATCTGATTAGTTTGGACTATATTTTCTATCATGCTGCCTTTCACTAGGATCTTTATTTAGCTGCCATTATCACCTTTAATTTATTGGCTTCAGATTGTTGCAGCTGCAGTATTTGGGACAAATGTTTGAAATAATTAAGGGACACATTAGCCAAAATTATTTTCAGGTATAAAATGTAGATACTTCATAAAATTTAATCAAAATTTAATTGATCAAACATGCCCCACAGACCTAACATCACTGACACCACTCATGTTATAATGGTTACCTGATAAACTACTGGATAAAACAGGGATTTTACTTTTATAAATTTAAGCTGCAAATATTAATTTAAGCTAATTACCAGTCCACTCTGTTATTTTAAATGTAGTTATTTTTACACATTCACTGTTTTCAAGTCTTTATCTTTTACGTTTATGTATCTATTTAACAATTTCCTTGGTTACTTTTGATGGACTGTTTCTCTGTCTACTGCATTTAGCTATCCCTTTCTCCTTGTTGTGTTTTTCAGTGCTCTTAGTGATAGCTCAGTGGGTCGAGATAACTCTAAATTAAATCAGCGCTTTTATATAATAATGTATTTGATCAAATTACCACTTCCCATAAATCCCTTGGCACCAACATGATTCACCACTGGCACAAGTGCTCCGGGTCGGAAATCAATTCTCTCCTGCTATTTTAGGCTCCATGACATGAAGGCATTTCATATCTGTTCAGATAAATAACTCGTTCAACACATGTCAGGACCAATGTGAGACTATACAGCAGGTGTAACACAGTGACTGAATCAAATATGGAGGCTTTGTACGCCCATCTAAGCGTTGGAAGTCGACGTGTACGGTAAATAGGACCCAGCTGGGATAGTGCAGAAGCTCTGACAACACCAGCAGACATGGACTGTCCTCTCCCAGCATTCCCAGCTTCTGAAACATGAGCTATCCGAAAATAAACAGGGGCTAAGGGTCGGCACATCCTATCACACACTCGTTTTCTTCCCATGCTGGTCGCGCTTTGCTCATTTGATATTGACCCATAAACGTAATCATGCTCTTAGCTGAGCGTTACTTTATGTTCATGTGGCTCTACCTCAAAAAAAGAGAAAGTTTTCCAGTTAAATATTTAAGCACACAGCAGCTTTGCTTCAAATCCTCGAAGCACCCAAAAGCTGAACTCCACCCTGACAGAGCCTTCGTGACTGGCCTGTTTTTCCTGCCTGCAGACATCTCCCCTCACGGCTGCGTTATGCTCACAATTAGATTCAATGATCTTCCCTTAACATCCTGCTGTTCACGGGGCATCACATGCTCCGCTAAGAGAATAATGTCCTGCCTCTTCCTGGCCTCAATCTGCCTCAGTTTGCTTCATCACCACCACTGAGGACTTGTAAATTACACAACCCAGATATCTGCAAGAGTTCATGAAAACAAAGAATACCCTCTCTTTTAACCCTCTTGACCCTGACTTCCTTTCCCTCTTGCTTTCTGGCTTTCCTCAGGGTATGACCGAGTTTCCAGATAAAATGTGGGAGTGGGGGAGCTCCCGTCATGATATTAATTACTGTGACTGCACGGTTTACAACAAACTGTATACTTTTGACTATGTTTTAGAGTTGCAACCACACTACTTTTGTCAGTGTAATAGCAGATTTATGTATAAATCCCTTATAAGCTGGTAGGAAAGTAAAATCTTTAACCTCCATTCTGGGTTAGCTGTGGCTGACTTGTATGCCTCTCCTCAGGTTTATCGACCTTATGCTTCATTTTATGTGTTTAAAAAAAAAGAAAGAAAAGTATGCCGTGCAACTCTGTGTCAACTGGGAATGTTTTGTTAGTGACATACGCCTTTCAACAGTGATT
This sequence comes from Neolamprologus multifasciatus, assembly GCF_963576455.1. Lineage (NCBI taxonomy): Eukaryota > Metazoa > Chordata > Actinopteri > Cichliformes > Cichlidae > Neolamprologus > Neolamprologus multifasciatus. The sequence continues at coordinate 4,879,278 of NC_140442.1, read as the reverse complement.
TCATGACTCCTTAAATCGATTTTGAGATCCTCTAAAAATGTGGGACCGGCCTAAAGATTTAAAAACCTCCAGAAATATTTATATAAAGATGAAATAAAGTGATCCCTAGTGTCGTTTCCAGTTAGCTCACTGTGACGTCTGTGGTATTAGTGAGGCATACCCCATTACTTCTTACTTTCTGACTTTAAATAAGCCACAAACTATGCATCACGTGGTTGCTTTTTCACACAAAAAATATACTACTACTTACCGCCTACAAGCACAGATCTATATCCACCATGAATCCTCCAGACTTTCTATAATATATTCGCATGTCAGATATAAAATTAGCTCCCCCCCGATTGATTATCAGTATCTTGCATTAACTCAGACTTCATGGATCTAAAACTCCAACTTCTTCACTTGAAAACCAAACCAGCTGAACCCAGAGCCCGTTCAAGTCCATCTGGAGCTTTGATCCAACCAAACTCTCTCACCCCTGCATGCTGAACGCACTTTTGCACACACGCTCACTCCTCCCTCTGTCCCCGTTTCATCTGTCACATAACTCAACACACACACATTGCATAGAGGAAATATATAGCAACAACTGAACACAGAGCAGAAATAGGAGCGCCGTCACTCCATCTGATCTCACTGAAATGCATCCATTCAGCCATGGCAGGCTAATAGTTTCCTTACCTCTGCACGCTGGGGCCCCTCTCTCATTCACCCCCTGCTCTCTTCTTTTGTTTGCCAAGTTAAAACAGTTTTTTCTTCCCGTCTCCAGTCTGTGTGGAGTCTCTCAGGCTCTTTCCCTCTCTGTCTAGTCTTCTTTATGCTCTTCCTCACTCTCTCCAACTTTGATTTTTCCACCCCCGTTGGACAGTGTTGCTCCTGCTCTTCCCCTTTCTTTGGCCCACTGTTTGTGTCAGATGAGTTGGCTTTTTCCCCCCTCCCTTCCTCCTTCTCCTCTTGCCTCCCTCCCTCAACGTCTCTCACTCTCTCTCCTCCTCCTCTCTCAGTAAAACCGCTGCAGGAAGCGTAGTCCTCTTGTTCTTTGTCAATTATCTACTTTGTCTTTTTCCCTTTCATTTGGTCACTTTACCTCCCTCACACCACTGTTAATGAAGTGTGGCAGAACATTGGTTTGGGGTGTTTCTTTGTGTCTGTGTGTGTGCATCTCTAAGTGAGTCAGACAATAGCTGAGTCACCCAACCAAAGTTTATGTTTGGCATGTGTGTTTGGGAGTTAATAACCCTAGTAACCACCTTTTAGAGTTTCAAAAAGAAGTACAAAGCAGCGTGGCCAGATAAGGAAACTCCATCTCTCTCTCTTTTTGCTCCCCACTGTTTTCCCTTGGGATCATTTGGTAGGCCTGCTTCCACAGCTGGAGGATACATCCGGTGTGTGAGTGTGCATATGTGCATGTTTATGTGTTAAAGGCAGAGCTGTTTGAGTGCAAAGCCCTCTAAAGAAGACTTGCCCGCACTCACATATGCTGCTTTTGGTAACATAAAGCCTCGTGCAGTGCTGAACTCATGAAACTTCTCCTTGCCAGAACATGTCATGTAAATAACTAGACAGCTGTACATTGCAGTGCTTACACACAGCTGCAACCTGCTGTTAGGAGACAGTAATCCTATGCTGGGAGTACTATAATCAAATGTGGAAGCATAGGAGACAGATATCATGACAACACCGTGAGATCCTGTCATTAAAATGATAATAGACAGAAAATGTCAACACCTGACGTCAGATCCCACTCAAACAGTACAATTGTATTCACCATGTGCACTTTATATGTTTAACCCTCAAACAGCCATGATGTTTTAGTGACTAAAATGACCCAGTGTGTTAAAGTTTTATGTTTACGTGCAGTTTCCCTTGTGCAAGACGTATTGCACATATCTGCAACATGGAGTTAAAAAAAAAAACTGTAACACTAAATCACATTTATTTAGGAATCCTTGTCTCTTCTTCTTACAAAGCAAATTTTCTTGTTTCAATAATTCCACAAAATCATACTTTTAAATTTCAGGCATGTTTTCAAGTCTCCTTGCATCATGTTCATCCCAAAATGCAAATGAACTGGTGACTCAGTAACACAGAAGTCAACATAGTCAGGCTGCTTTTTCATCGCCTGTTTTTTCCAATTTAATTTAAAACTTTCTTTTTTTTTGTATTTGAGGAATATTTTAAAATACTTTGTGCAGAAAAAAAGCTCAGAATACTTATACATTAAAATATCTGAAAATCGGGACTTTAAAAGTGAGGTGCACTATGTGGAATAGTTACAAACAAATATAAATATATTTCAAAAATAGCCCAACTCCATGCTTGTGTTTGGACTGTGGGATGAAGCCAGAGAACCCAGGTAGACACTGGAAAAGCATGTAGACTTCACAACCCAAGACCTCCTTCACCACAAGTCACAGACTTTGGTCTATTGTAAACGACGACTCATCCACCTGCATTGTTTTATTGTCCCAACGACTGCAGGAAACAGCCAACCACTGACCACATTTTGGGACCTATGAATAAAACTGCCCTCTACTGGTTACTATGGGTAACTGCACCTGCAACCCTCTGGTTTAGCCTTAACTTTAATGGTAATACAGTTGTATTATTAATCACTGTGACCACCAGGGGGCAGAAATCCATTCAAGACAAAATTACAAACACAAAATCACGTTTTTCACTAACTCTGTTCCTCGCAGATTCACTCAGTACAACTGCTTCCCTTTCAGTCGCATACATATATTCTAGATTAGAATAAAGAAAAAAATTAACATTTTAATAAAGTATGCTTTCAGTTTCAATGGCCTTTTTACCACATTGTAGGTTCAACATCTAGAATCGAAACTGTTTCTAAAGTCATGGTGCTATTATACTCTGGTACAGTAGGTGGCGACATACGCCTTTAAATAGCTTCACAGTCCGCCACTGAAGCCAAAGAAGAAAAAGAAGACGAAGACTACCGCGGTAGCAGAAGCAGAAGCAGAAGCAGAGAGTAGAGGCACGCTTTGTTTTCTGGTGGAAATGGTAAGATCATATTATGAATGTTGCTCAGGTTAAGGTTTGTTTTGTGTTGTTATCTGTGGTAGTTTCAGGTGAAGCGGTCCGACTGTAGGTGGAAACAGTTGCGACCTTTTGCTCGGACATTACATTTTTAAGGTCTCTTCTAAGTATTGTGAGCAAAGGCACCTTTGAACATATCTGAAGTAACTTAGGCTGGTTGCGATGCTATTGTTGGTTCACATATTTACCAGCAGTGGAAGTAACCCTTCGTGGGCCTGTCTCCACGTGGTCAGCCATTAGCATGGTAGCTCACAGTGTGTTGCCATGTGAGGAGTAATTGGAGTATGATCAGGCAGTAAGACTTGAATTAATTTTGGTTTGTAGTGATTAGTAACTTAATAATACTGCACGATCGCTTTTATTTCAAGCGGTATGAGGGTGTGCTCCCCCACCTCTCCCCTGATGACTTGCACTGGGCTCTGAGTCTGGATGAAGACCGCTGTGCATCTTTGGCCCTGACAAGCCAGAGTTTCTGAGGAGAAAGCAAACCTGGTGTTACACGTGCTGAGCTTCTTTACACGTCACCGACTTTGTTTTTTTGTTTTTTTTATGTTTTCAGGACTTTGAATGAGTGAAACCGCTCAGCTGCAGTGGAGCCCTAAAGGTAAGGATTATTTGGGGGTTTTCAGCACTCACTCTTTAGTTAGGAGGGGGGGGGGGGGGAGTGTAATCTTATGAGTCCTTGCAAAATTAAGAGACAGATGTAGTTTCAGTCTGTGTCCACTTGAGAACATTAAAGACTTCCTGAGGACGATGATGGGGTGAGCATCCATCCATCTGTTTATTCATTTTCAAATGCTTGTCTGGAGCATGTGGGCAGCAGTCTAAACAGAAAGGCCCATCTCTACCCAGCTCCTCCAGGTCTTTTGGGGCTGTTCACATGCCAGCTAAGAGATGAAATCTCTAGTGGGTCCTGGGTCTGCTCCAGGGCCAGCTCCTTGTTGGACATGTATGGAAATTCTAATGTTAATCTGTGCCAGAGTACATAAAAGCGCACTTAGAAAAATAAATATTTTATTACAATCCTTCGGAGGAAAGCCAAACCCTGTTAAGGTTCACAACAATCATTTTGTATTCAGGAAAAAAAAATAGATAAAACAGGATCTGTTTTACTGTGCCTGATCAGTTATTAACCAATAGGAGTGCAGCGTTCCTCAGTTTTTCAGGCGGATCCTCCTCACGTTCTTGGTGGCTGCTCTGTTTTATATGCTGTCTGTGATTTGTAGCTGTCCTTCTCCCCTGATGACTTGCACTGGGCTCTGAGTCTGGATGGAGACAGTCGTGCATCTTTGGCCCTGACAAGCCAGAGTTTCTGAGGAGAAAATCAGAAACTCTGCTGTAAAATTAATGGCTGTGACAAAAAAACCCTGACTCTTTATTTTTGTCATTTCAGTTCTGAAAAGGTGGAAATCCTCCGAGGATGAACGTTAATCAGGTTCGTGTCACGTAACGCTGCTTTTTCATATCTAAAGTCTCATTTCTGGTGATGCTTTGCACTGGGCTCAGAAATCAGTGGTGACAGAAGTGCAGCTCTGCCCTTGACAAGGCGGAGTCTGAGGAGATGAGCAAGCGAAAAAATTGAACTTGTAGGTCTTCACTGACTGAACTGTTTGCCTGACTGCTGTTTTGTTACTTTTTCAGGTACTGATGCTCCAGAAGAGAACTTCCTCATAACAATTCTGTGATTATTTTCTTATTTGTTGTGACGTTTTAATTGTAATATCTCATATTTGCTCTGATTCATCAAATAAAATCATACATCTTATGTGTTTGTGTTTGGTCTCTCTTCTACAAATATCAGCTGGAGATGTGGTGACTTTGTGTTGGATAGCAAAAGTCTCGAACAAGGGGGTTTGAGTGAGACATCACAGGTAACACACCTGTGATGGCTCAGTTTATGTGGTGTCATGCTCACGTGCTCATAACAGCAGGCATGTATCCAGGATTTATAATAGAGTGGTGTCTTTCAGTCTTTGAGTGGATCCTGGTTTAAAAATCAAGCAGTTAAAATACTCTGACATGTGCATGCATTGCTACACTGAAGCACATGACATAGATGGGTGGCTCTGCTAGGAGGCCTAGGGGTACCACCGTTCACCTCTGGTACTTTAAGGCTTTTGTCTTCTGTCATTCACCACAGCACTACATGTCTGATTTGGCATTATTTTATTTACATCAGGTAACTTTTCTGACAGCTGAGGAATTTTATATCTTTAGTTTGTTAGGCCAGCATGTAAACCACTGATTCACTGTGTGTGGTATTATAGTATTACTGTTATGTATTTTGATTGATCTATTAAGGTCGGCGCTGCTTCCCAGGGGGAAAAAAGATGATTATAAAACAGTCAGGAAAACACCTTAGGCTGGCCTTAAAGAACAGAACAGCGCCACTGCTCCTTTGGACATTCGGTAGCTAACATAAGAGGACAAACAGGCCAAGAAAACTTTCACTTGTACCTTAAGATTTTCTGTTACCTCATTAAGGGTATAATGTGATTAGTTTGCTTTTTTTTTTTTTTGTTGCTGCAAGAATTACTTTGAATGTTACGGCTGTATTTGCAGATTAGAAGTGGATAACTTATTTTATTTCTATTATTATAAGATAGCAACTTGTTCGTACACTCAGTATTGATTTAACAAATTAAAAAATCGGAGGCACCAATTTGATAATCTCAAGAAAATATCACATATTAATTTGGACTGATATCTATCTGGAGATCGAGTCACTTAAAATAAATGATTTTAAGGCCCTTTAATATGACATTTTTGCTCTGTTATTCACCTTTTTGTCTACACCCAGCATATATTCTGCACTGTGGGATTAGAAAGTAACACTTTCATCCCTAAAGTTGCTTAATTGTTGCCTTGAGGCGACATTTGTTGTGATTTGGCGCTATATAAATAAAATTGAATTGAATTGAAATTAATGCGCTAAAATATTGTTATGCCATGTTTTTTCTTTAATGGCACAGTATCAGGCTGTTGCCAGATTAGCATGAAGTCTTCAACAATTTCTTCAGATGATGCTAAATTTGTGACCTAAAAAGTGAGTTGGGTAGATGGAAAGATGATGAAAGAAATCATTCAAGAAATTACAAACCATTAATTAGAACTTTGTTTCTGTATCTTTATTATAATTCTAACAATTTATCTCTTAAAACATTTGAAATTCATATATGTTTTATATGAATGTGTGTATATGCATATCACATATACATATATATTCTGTAAGTTACTTTTCAGCAGTTCATATTCTCATGTTTTTTTTAAAAGATCTCTTAAAGGAAAAGAAGTGCTTTCTATAGAGTCAGACCGATTCCCTCTGATATTCACTTCTCCAATGCGACTACGAAACGCAAAGAAAGGCTTAAAAAACAAAAAACAGCATCTCACCAGTCACTTAACAAGATCGTTGTATCAGCAAGATGTTTTTTAAATCTTATCCAGAGTTCTTAATTGGCCCTATGTACACTAGCAGACTTTGAGACATGTAGAGTCTCACTCGGCTTGTTCGCCCCTTCAAAACCTCCGAAAGGGAAATGTGAAAAAGTCTCAGCTGCTAGTGGAGACGGGGCCGTTGCATATTATGCTGGTAATAAAACAATGAGCTGTGAGCATACTAGCACATGTTAGCGACTGCAGAGGGTGCTCTGTACATACGGGAAGATGCAAACGATGGGTGAATACGGAGCAGAGCTCCTAATCCCATCAGATTATCAACAGTGGGAGGAGGGGTTGTTGCAGAGAACAGGTCGAACTGTATAGAAAGCAGAAGAGTTAAATAAATACAATTTACCTTTTCATGTTAAACATTATTTGGAAGACAGAGATTCTTTAGAACTTTTGAGATATTTTTTTTCTTTTTTTACATCTTAAACCATAGTTAGACCATTATTTTCATCGTCCTTATTGCTATTTCCCTTGAATTCAAATATAGTCTTTCCTTAGCCATCTGCAAAGAGCAAATACAAAAACAGTCCCCCCTTAGTTACCGTTGCTAAATCGCATATATAGTCTGTATGGATGCATGCATGCATGTGCACTTTTAAGCGAGGTGACTATGAAAATTCTTAAATCTTTTGGCAAAAATAGACTGACGATAGCAGAAAAAATGCACATTTGATATGTGTTCATGGACTCAAAAGCAGCAGGAGAGGTGAAGCGTTGTTCAAGGTAGAGAGGTCATGACAGAGCCCTTATATTTAATCTCAGCAATAGTAAGACAAGCAGGACTTGGGGATGGGATGAGATGTAAATGTGCCACAAAAGCTGATGTTGGGGGGATCACACGGGGTCGCAGGAGAAGAGTTAAACTTGGGTCTCAAATCAATCGCCAGGGAGTGAGATATATATATATATATATATAGATTAGAATGTTATAGAGAATTTAAAAAATATTATTTTGTATTATTCTAAATCATTTTCACTCAGAGCAACAGCTGCTACATTTTTACAGCATATTAAGTGGTGAATAACTTTTAAAAGCGTGAGAAAAATATATTTTGAGGCCTTAAAGGTTAAAAGGTGATTTTGATTAAAGCTTCACAGTCTCACAACAAGAGAAACAATAAGGAGAAAGGGGGGGGGGAACATAATATTCTTAAATGTGCTTCACATTTAATTGCAGTGCTTCTTGTCACATAGAAGCTATGTTAAGGGTACATTATGCATCTTTCAGTTCAAAAATACCTACATGTACATATATATATTTATATATCGATATAACCACGACAATTATCTTCACTTCGCAGTCAGAGAAATAAGCTGACTACACGAAAGCGCCACCTTAGCCACCGAAGGCAGAAACCGGGACTCTCTGAAGATCCAATAACAGTAAGGACGATGATAGTAATGATAGATAGTAACAATAAATCTCTTCATATCAATATCAGTATTCCAGTATTCCCATTTAAAGTTTAAAAAGTGTAAGAACAATCATAGTATTAAAACTCGATATAAGCGTTTTTCTCTGGGATCCCCTCGGCCCGGTTTTTCCTCCTGGGTTTCGTCGACAGACGGAGAGAGGCCACTCCTGGAAGGAGCCGGGGGGATTAAGTGGGAAAGAACAAGAAAATGGCAGTTTTTACTCCTTCCCTCCCCTCTCCTTTCCAGTCTGCCTCGCACAGAAGGCCTGAATGAGAGTACAACACTTTGCCTTGATGCTGAGAAAGTCTTTCTCCGTAAATAAAATCAGTCTCTTTGCGTCGTCGCAAAATCCCAACGAAAGCACAGTCTGTCTCCGTTTTGTACATCTCGGATCCGAACGTAGCGTGTGTGTCTATATATAAGGTGTCCCATAAATTCTAACACAAACACTGGGAAGTGCTTGTGTTTGTGTTTACATGTCGGTGTATGCATGCAGGCATGGATGGAGTAACTCGGGTGCCTGTGTGTGCATATCTGTGTGTTCGTTTACTTTTATGTTGTTGGTCTGGGCACTTATTTTTGCTACAAATTTGTGATACAGTGACCAGTCTGTATATACGTCATTATAAGACTTAAGATAATAAAGAGCTATAGAGAAACACACACATACACGCGCGATCCCGATCACGGGATCTGCAGTGAGGACGGAGCCCTACCAGTCGTGAGGTAAAAACAAGACGCGGCTTATCCACGCGCAGCTTATCTACCGGCGACCTCGCCTCGTTTTAAAGAGACGCGGAGGCCGTCGCGATAACCTGCCCTACGCTCACCATTCACACAGATAAAGCCTCACTCTGGCACACATTCATCCTCGTTCACCCTCAAGTACTCGCTCCTCTGGGATATTTATTATGAAGTCAGCATCCGCTCTTTAATCGTAAACTTTAAACCAGCCAGCTGAGGGGGTAAGAGCACTACTCAACAAGATGACTGCGTGACACCTTTTCATTTCTTCATTCTGCCTCTTTTCCAGTCTAACTGACTTGTTTTGTTCCTCTCAAGCATTTGTAATCTCTGCTGCAGCCACAGACATTTCGGATGAGAGGGCGTTTGCGTTAATTGTGTTGATTGGTGTGACCGTGCGTGCGCGTGGGGAGTGTATTTGTGTAAATCAGCCTGCCACATGTGAGCAGCGCCAGCCGGTGTCTTTATGGATCGCCAGCCCTTCCTCCATCCCTGTGTTTCCACCTCCCTTTGGGCCTCGACTCCCTCTTTCTGATGCTCTCTGTGTGAAATCTGGCCCCCCTTCATTTGTTGTGTGAATCCACCATGGACAGCAGCAGCAGTTGTGTCTTCCTCCCTCATTGGCTTCAACCCCTCCTTCTGTGCCTCTCTCTCCATCTCTGTATTTGCAGCCTCAGCTCCGACTCCCGTCGTCCCTCCTCCTGTCCGTCTGTCCATCCCGAGGTGAGAGAACAGAAATGGGAAAGGGGCTGCTGGACAGCCTGCGGACAAAAGAAAAAACGCAGGACACGCGTGATGTTTCCAGCTTTCTGTGTTTGTTCGTCCGTGGTGTGGTTGTGTGTCGTTCTATCCTCTGACTCACGTTTGTCAAATGGAGAGAATAAATTGATAAATCTGCTGTGACTCATGCAAATGGACAAGCAGTGTGACTAAGAAAACCGGGAAAACATTGGTCATCACACTTGATGCCTGAGCTGTTGGGTGCATCTAAGTCCACCCTGTTCTTCCTGTAACGTTGTAGTTAATGTTGCTCCAGGATCGTCACTGCAGCTGACCGATCATGGTGCTCGGAAGTCACAGCTTTGTGACACAAGTTAGGAAAAGTTTGACTTTAAACTCTGGAAGTCAGGTGAGGTGATGAGACCAGCAAGATGGCAGAAGAAGCAGAAGTCTGTACTAAAAGGCCGAATTTGGGGCTTGGCAAGATAACTTCATATTTGACCTTGAGTTGTGTGTTACTGGTCCATAAACCCCAACTTATGATCTTATAACAGGGCAACTATTTGTACTCGTTGATCTTATATCAGATTTATTTATATAGTGCTTCTGTATTCTTGCCAACCATTCACAACACTTTATCTGCCTCATATTCACGCCGATTTCAAATCAGAAAAATCTTTATTTTTATATCTCTATAAGCTTATTGGTGCTGCCCTGCACAGCCGTTTCAGTTTCTGCATGACCCTTGGAAAAATTAGTTTCCACTCTTAGAACAAATAATTATTATATCTTTGTCAGATCTTCCTGTATCTAACGATAGAGTTATAATACTAACATTATCGTGAAAGGTCAGCCTTCTGTTCAGATATCAAATTAATTAAAGTGCACACTCTCTCATACAGAACTTTTATTATCACACATACTCAGTTATGCTGTTTAAACTCTTCAGATATTTCTAACATTACAGTTTGCTCTGTAAAATGTTCTGGTCAGCTGCCAGTCATAATGCTGACAACATGCATTCTCATAGCCACATTGGGAAACCCTGGTTTTGATTTATGGAGTTGGTATCCACCTTTCGGTCACCTTAGCCTGACTGGTAAAGTTGGGAAAAGTGTATTCACATAAGGAAAAGATATCGTTGGCATGTTAAATTCAGTTTGCTAGAGATAAGTAGGCTGCAGTCTATTCAGAATTCAGCTGTAATGTTATTAACTAAAACTCACTCCAGTTTTGGAAGGGCTAAACTGGCTTCCAGTATCCCATAGAAGTGATTTTGGAATGCTCTTATTGTATCTTAAGCCCTAAATGGTCTTGGATCTCGGTACAACAGTCTGTTACTTTACGTCCCATCTCGCACTCTTAAATCTGTCACTGCCAAACCGTTAGACATATAATTTCCTCGGAGAGATAAATTTGGGATGTAGTGCTTTCTGTTGCCAGCTTATCCTGCCCAAAATGTTGGAACAACCTACCTCAAAATATTCAGGAAGCAATCTCTAAGAGTTTCTCGAAAGCATTGGTCTTTAATCTTGCAATTAACTCGTGGCCGTACTTGAAATTAATCACTGAATCCAATTCAAGCAAGAGGCTGCTGTTCTTCAGTGACAATAAATCTAAAGCTGTGAGGATCCTGAGGTAAGGGCCGTTCTAGGAACCCACCGGGTGTCCTCTGCTGACTTTGCAGGGCTTGCAGTGTAGCCAGCAGATATTTCTCCAAAGACTTCCTGTGCCACTAATTGATTAAAAATCCAAAGGATTATTTTTTTAAGAACTATGATAAGCAAAATTTTTTAAGTGAATGTTAAAAGATTGCATTACAGCAGTCATTTGTTCTGAAAACTTTTTTACATGTATGCACCAAAGTCAGTTCACATATGATTGGTCAATAGAAGTCACACCACAAACAGGAAGTGGAAATCGCTCACCTACAGATGTCTAGACAGACAACCTGTCTAGACAGGGCTGACTAGTTTAAAGGGTTGACAACTAGGGGTGGGTTTTTATAATCGATTTATCGATTAAAATCGATTCTTGCTTGGATAACGTAAAATCGATTCATTAAAATCCTGAATCGATTTTTTAATATAAATTTATTTTGCCCGAAATGCCAGAATCTCTGGTGAAATCTCACAAAATCTCAACAACCACCAAACAGCTGAGACAGTAAATGAGAGCAGGAACACGGATTCTGCACAAAGACGTAAACACACAGCGCAACCCGCGGATCAGAATCAGTGAGATGTCGCCTTTCTCACAGTCGGGGCCGAAAGCCGCCAGCTCGCTGATTCTGATCTGCTGGCGCTTTGTGTTCCCTTTTTGCGCTGATCATAAAGTTGTTAGTTTTAACTCTCTCCAAACTACACTGACCTAACCAGCAGCAAAAGAAGATCCAAACTACGCTTCACATAAACATCGTCATGAATTCCCTCTGACTTTTGCTGTTTTGCTTCCACCACACAATAAAATCACACTTCATGCACAGCTCTCTCTCTCTCTCTCTGTCTCTCCCTGTCTGTCTGTTTTCTGCATTATTCGCTTGCTTGTTACGCACAAGTCTACCGTTGTTTACAGCGCTGTCGGCCGACCATTTTTTTTTTCCGTTTTACATACTTCCGAAAAGAAAACCTCATTTCTGCCGTTCAATATTGAACAAATTTCAACTTTTTAAAATTATGAAAAATGCAAAACACTGTGTCTCTAATAAAACCGCTGTAACTTCAGAGGTAATGTTCATGTTTTTTATTTAATGGTTTTCTTTTTTCATTTTTGATGTACTGCAGAATATTTTTATAAAATCTCAGGCCAGGAAAATCACCTTCATGTTTTTCTGTGTTTTATCTTCAGCTACTTTGACACAAAGGCATCTGCTGTGATGCTCACACCTTTGATAAAGTCTTGAAAGTGTCCGCTTCCTTTTTATAGATACAAAAATATGTAAATGTACTGATCTGAATTATAATATTTCTGACTGTCAAAATTTCCCAGATTCAAATCGAATTGAATCAATCGAATTAAATCGAATTGTGGATCGAATCGATTCGGGACCTTGTGAATCGGAATTGAATCGATTCTAGAAATCAGTGACGATACCCAGCCCTACTGACAACCTTTAAACTATAGTAACTGTCCCCATGTTACTTTTCCCCATGGTGTCCCCCAATCACCACTATGTGTAGACATGTAGATATATAACAAAATAAGAAAAACAACCCGAATAACAAGGAGTAATAACACAAAAATCTTTTATCTTTACCTAATTCCACTGATAATGAAAAAAGTAACATTGATGCAATGTCAGGTCATTTTATGTCTTGGCAAAAATCATTTTAAAAATACTGAAATTGCCATGTTATTTTTATCTTATGGAGCCCTGGAAATCCCAAAAGGGTGAGCTTTTTATCTGCAAACAAGCTCACTGAATTGTGGTGAATTAATTGTCTTGTGCATACAGAAATGAATATGCTGCTCTAAAAACTTAACCTCTGAAGCCCCAAGCCTACCTGATCTCCTGCCTTTTGCCCCTGTATCAGGGGGCATCGGGGATTAAGAGGTTAAGCTACCCTCAGCCACATTACAATGGGCAGAAATAAAATAGCCAAGTTTTATATTGACGAATATAATTTACAGTGAGTCTCTAACAGTTTCAGATACACTATATTTGGTAGCTGTCCACATTTGAAGTTGTATGTATGTCAAGTTATCAAAGTAATAGCTTATGTATGCACAAATGAGAATAATTTAGTGCATATGAATACGAAATTTTACCACATAGGACTTCAGTAGCATGTGGATTTTTTAAGGTAAGATAAGGAGAATGCTTATTATCGGGGCGATCGTGGCTCAAGAGTTGGCAGTTCGTCTTGTAGCCCCAGCTTGGATGGTCTCAGTCGTTGTGTCCTTGGGAAAGACACTTCACCCACCGCCTACTGGTGATGGCCAGAGGGGCCGATGGCGCGATATGGCAGCCTCGCTTCTGTCAGTCTGCCCCAGGGCAGCTGTGGCTACAACTGTAGCTGCCTCCACCAGTGTGTGAATGTGAGAGTGAATGAATAATGGAATTGTACAGCGCTTTGAGATTCTCGAAAAGCGCTACATAAATGCAATCCATTATTATTATTAATATTATTAACATCGGGTATAAGTGCTATAAGCACACATAGTACTGAATGGTATTAACCAGATAGAAATCGCATTTTAAAGGTGGCATTAAAGAGGCTTTACAGGTTGCACTTAGCAGCCATACCTGTCCATTACACTCCTCAGGGCTCGTTCTATATTCATGCGGTGACCCACTCGTGTCACACCCAAATCCAGATAGTCGTCCTTGGTCAGGGAGGGCAGGTGGGTGCCATCAATCTCATTATCCAGGAAACGCTCTCTGTGCTCCCCCAAGTTCAGGTATCCCAGCCAGTCTGCGACGTCATACTTGGTCCAGTAGGGCAGCGGCTTGGAGGCGAAGGGCTTTGTGGGAGAAGGGGGCGGTAGATGGGGGTAACTCAAGCAGGGAGGCGGAGGGAGAGGGTGTAGAGGCGGAGAAGAGGCCCCAGACAGGAAATGAGTTGGAGAAAGTGATCGGGAAACTACTAAGGTTGAGTTTGGAGGAGGCGGCGCGCCAGAGGGGGCAAACAGGGGAGGCGAAGGAGAGAAGTAGGGGTCTCCGAGAGGGTTCCCAGGTGATGGCGGAGTGACCGAACCGCGGAGATCATAGATGGCACTGTACAGAGGTGAGGTAGGGAGAAGTGGAAGGGATGATGGCCGTGGTGGGCCCATACTGGGTCTCTCTGAGGGTGAGATGAGGGGGCTGGGTGCTCGCCTTCGCTGGAGAATGTGTGATTCTGCTTTACGGGACTCACGACTGGGGATAAACTGGAATTCCAAGGCTTTGGTCCTGTAGACAGGTCTGTGTTTGGGAGAAGTAGGATAAGGGGAGTAAGATGTCGGTGACAGTGGGGAATGTGAACGTGGCGGCTGAGAAGTTGCTGGAGGCTGCGGAGATGGCGATCGTCCCCAGTTGGGGTACTGGGAGGCGGGGGTGGGAGACAGAGACAACGATGGCTGCGATAATGAGATCGGTGACGGCGACAGAGATCGAGCTGAGGGCGGGCTCAGAGCTGAGGCTGAGTCTTCTGAAAATCTGTGAGAAGAAAGAGAGAAATGATCACAGGGGAACAACAGTGATGTAAAAAAAGTACAAACATGCACACAGGGAAACAGTGTCCCGCTATTTTAGACCGTGTGGGTTAAAGTGCAAAAAATTGATTTGAAGGTTAACATTTTTATATTTTTTCCTGTCACATTATCAAAGTTATCACAGCCATGAGTTCATGATATTGATAATATCACAATATTTACACAAAATTAATTCCTTAACCATAGTTTTACAGTACTTTACAGATAAAGGGCTTCAGCATGGATGGTTTGGTATGTGGCATTCAAAATGAGCAAAGTGTATTTAAAAGTTTATAAAAGGCATTATAATATTCAAAATATTATTATATCTTGGTCAAATCATCACAACCTCCTAGCATTAACCAGGCTCCCAGTCACATCATTTGGATTAACCTCCCTCTTTATAAAGATTTCTTATAGAGATTTCTCTAGTTCTTCTCAAAGAAGAACTGTGAGGCTACTAAATACCTGAAACTTCTCATTTCTGATTCTAACTTGTTTAGCACGTGGCTAAAATGCAACCTAATCCTATCCCCGGTGGATGTTAAGTAACAAAATAACAATTCCCTATATATTTGTAGTGTTATATGTAGGGATGGGTATCGAAAACTGGTTCTTGTTGAGAACCGGTTCCCACTGTTTCAATTCCTTGGAATCGTTTGCCATTTTTGCAAACGATTCACTTATCGATTCCAGTCGCCCCGAATGACGTCACCACGTTGCGGAGCGTCATTTACCTGGCAGGAAACACGGCGCCGAGGCTCAAATGCTCAAAAGTTTGGTTATACTTTACGAGAACGGATGACAACAGGGCAACTTGCAATACTTGCAAAGTAGATATTTCATTTAAGGGAGGAAACACTACGAATATGCAAAAGCATTTGCTCACAAAACACACGATAACCTTAAATGAATGTCGTGTTTGTAATTCTGCTCCGGACTCGTGAATCTCAACCCAGCAGCAGCGGTAACGTTTGCACGTCCTCTCCCGTTAATGCGGCAGGTAAATAATCAACTAACAGTGCATATTATGTTAGCGCGATCTGCCTTATTACAAAACCTGCCATTACTGTGCATTTAGTGACCATGATGAGAGAGACAAAGTCTGGCTCAGATGCTGGCAGTTCTACCGGTAGCGTCTCCTTTCAGGCCAGGATAGACGAATGTCACCGAGCAGTGACAAGTTTGTGGTAAAAGGCTTGCACCCATTTGCCACAGCAGATGCCCCCGATTTTCGGTAAGTGAATGTGTTTAATTGTAGGCAGGGACATTATTGGATATTCTTGTGTAATTGCTACAGAATAATTGATGTTATACTTTGTTATTGCTACAGAAGAATATTTATTTTATTATTTTACATTTACAATTTTTTTTCCTGGGGACCCTGTGACACCCCATTGAAGAGCCGTAGGCTGTGGATCTCTTAAGATCACACTGTTGGGTTTGTAAGGCCGTGTTACTCCTACATTTCTATCATGTTCAAAAAGAAGATATAAAACAAAGTTCTAAGCTAATCGACCTTAGTGTTCTCGTTTTTTAAAAAAGATCGATAAGAGAATCGATAAAGAATCGAATCGTTAAACAGAATCGAAAATGGAATCGGAATCGTGAAAATCTTATCAATACCCATCCCTAGTTATATGTGTAGTGTTCAGTGTGTAGACAAAACATCAAAGGAAATAGACCAACAAACTGCAGAGACTCAATCAGGTCAGCTACAACATGTGACACACCTTTGAGTCAAGCTGCGGGGCAAAGTAGCGCATTTTAACCGAGCTGCGAGTAGTAGAGGAGAAGCAGCAGCGAGAGTGGACAACAAACTGGTCATTAAAAAGAAAATAAAGTCCTCAAAAGCTTCACTCGGCAGTGCAACAGCTTAACTGAACCTATGCGAGTGACTCAGTGGGTTTGTTTTGGAACGTAAATATCTCCTGACGAGTGAGAAAAGGAGCGGCAGGAACAGAGAAGCGTAGTAATCTCCCTACTTTAGTCAGCAGTAGTTAAAGCAGTTACTGAAAAGCAGGAAAGCTGTAATTAACCAAAACACAACTCTCTAATAATGACTGTCCTGTAGGGGTGGGTTTTTATAATCGATTTATCGATTAAAATCGATTCTGGCTTGGATTACGTAAAATCGATTCATTAAAATCCTGAATCGATTTTTTAATATAAATTTATTTTGCCTGAAATGCCAGAATCTCAGGTGAAATCTCACAAAATTTCAACAACCACCAAACAGCTAAAACAGTAAATGAGAGCAGGAACACGGATTCTGCACAAAGACTTAAACACACAGAGCAGCCCGCGGATCAGAATCAGTTAGATGTCGAATTTCTCACAGTCGGGGCTGAAAGCCGACAGCTCGCTGATTCTGATCTGTCGGCGGGTCCGCGCTTTGTGTTCACGCCCTTTATGCGCTGATTCTAAAGCTGTTAGTTTGATGTCTCTCCAAACAATATTGACCGAACCAGCAGAAAAAGAAGATCCAAACTACGCTTCACAAAAACATCGTCATGTATTCACTCTGACTTTTACTGTTTTGCTTCGACCACGATGCACAGCTCTCTCTCTCTCTCTCTGTACGGTTTTCTGCATTATTCGCTTGCTTGTTACGCACAAGTCTACCGTTGTTTACAGCGCTATCGGCCGACTTTTTTTTTTTCTGTTTTATATACTTCCGAAAAGAAAACCTAATTTCTGCCGTTCAATGCTGAACAAATGTAAACTTTTTAAAATTATGCAAAATGCAAAACGCTTAGCCGTGTCTCTAATAAAACCGCTGTAACTTCAGAGGTAATGTATATAGGTATGTAATATTTTTATAAAATCCCAGGCCAGGAAAAATCACCTTCATGTGTTTCTGTGTTTTATCTTCAGCTACTTTGACACAAAGGCATCTGCTGTGACGCTCACACCTTTGATAAAGTCTTGCGTGTGTCAGCTTCCTTTTTATAGATACAAAAATATGTAAATGTACTGATCTGAATTATAATATTTCTGACTGTCAAAATTTCCCAGATTCAAATCGAAGCGAATCGAATCGAATTAAATCGAATCGTGGATCGAATCGATTCTGGACCTTGTGAATCGGAATTGAATCGATTCTAAAAATCAGTGACGATACCCAGCCCTACTGTCCTGGCATTGGATTGTTTTGTAATATTATTATGTGCACATTTTTAAATTGATATATATATTTTTTCATTTTTAATTATCACTGTCAATACGGTGTGGCGCAATTTCCTTGATTAGAGATAGAAAACAAAATAGTGTGGAAGTGCTCTATTACCTGTTTCTGCTTCTGAGAGAAAAACATGGAAAAAGCCAGAGAAATAAGAGAGGTTTACACAGTATAGACACACTTACGCAAGACATAAACAGACAGCGCACAGTTTGAGGTGTTTTCCACAGAAGCTTGCACATCACAAGTGATGTATTCAGACATTGACAGAATGACAGTAACGAAAAATGAAGTTCGTGCTTTGACGAGAAAACGTAATGCAGTCGAGTTATGGCAAGCCGTACCTGTGTCTGCTCAGCTGTGTCTGGCTGCTCCAGCTGTCCTTGGTCCTTTGCTGCAGCTTGCTGCTCAGTTCATTGATGATGCTGGGCTTCATGCTGGACGCGGGAGGGTAAATTTTCTTCCCCTCTAAAAGCGCCCCATGCTGGCCGCTCCCATCGCCAGACATCTGACTCTCTCCCCAAAGAGGCTTCATCTCAGGAGTGCGTGGCCGCTCAAAGTATGGTGAAGTGGGACGTCCCAGATTCTGCATGTCCCTTACTCCATATCCGTCGTGGCCACTTTCGTCCTCTGCCACTCCCTCCTCGATCTCATCCTCTTCCTGTTCGTCTCGCCGCCTGTGGGAGTGGAAGGACGCGGGAGCAGTGCTGGTTTGTCTTTGTAGCTCCCCGGCACGACCTCCCTCTCTGAACCTGTTTGTTTTAGGGTAGGTGGATGCTGCTGCTGTAGCGTTCTGCATCTCAAAAGTCTGTCCATCCAGGTAGCTCATGTAAGACTCCAGAAAATCTCCTCCCCTCTCTGCATCCCCTCCCATCCGTCCTCCTCTCTCCCCTCTATCTAGTCTGTCTCCCCTTAGAGCCAGGATGCTGTCCAGGTGGTGGTCACTGCTGCTGCGACTGTCCAGCTCTTCGATCCCAGAGTCCACCACAGTCTCCTGGGACTCTCCTTTCTTGGCGGTCGGGGGAAGACGGTGGTGCTCTCCTGGCCTTCGGCTTCCTGTGATTGCGGCAGAAGATGTTGAATGCGTGGTGTGTGTTCGCTCCTGGTAGAGCTGCGTGGAGGTGCTTGTTGTGGTGGCAGCGGTGGTGGTTGTAGCAGCACAGCTAGCGGTCGTGGCATGAGAGGCGGTGCCCCTTTGTGGGACAGTGGTGGCAGCAGTGGACGAGGGCGCCGGGGGACCACGGTAGGCTGGAGGAGGAGCAACAGTGTGAGGGGGAGGTGTTGGTGAAGAGCGCCCATGAGTGTGAGTGCTGTTGTAAAGATGGTGGGACATAGAAAAGGGTCTGTGGTAAGAGCCAGGAGGAGGTGGGGGTGACACTGATGGTGGGGGTGGAGGGCCCGAGGTGGGCTGCAGGGTAGAGGGTGAGGGTGGAGGCTGTGGGTTGGGTGATGTTTGTGATGGGGAGGGAGCAGACTGAGTCAGGTTTGCCACCTCACTGTCATAAGATGTGAGACTAGAGGCGGTGGAGTCCCCGGCCTGAGGCGAGTGAAGGGGTGTGTGAGCAGGAAACCCACTTATAAATTGTTCTTTTTGGGGGGGCGGAGGGGGCGGTGGTGGAGGAGGTGGGGGTGGTGGTGGAGGGGGCGGGACCTGCTGTTGGCGGGAGGTCAGGTTGTTGGAGAGCATTGCGCGTTGTGAGTATGCCGATATTCCCCTGTCGAAGCTGTTGGCGAACTCTAAAGGGGGCGGGAGTGGGTCTGCGTAGACAAATTCATCATCTGCATCGACTGAGGGGGCAGGGGGAGGGAGAACCATCAGCCCACTTCCCGTGCTCCCTGCAGTGCTCCTTGTCTGCTGAGCACTGGTAGAAGGAGGAGAGGGAGGTGTGAGGGATAGGATAGTGGCATCGCTTTGACTTTCCATCCTGAGAAAAGTGGGCCTCCGCGGCTGCTGCGACTGAGCGGCCTGGTGGGCGGCGCTTTCAGCCGCCGCTGCATTAGCAGCTGCCTGTTCCACCCTCCTCATGTAGCCCTCTCTCTCCTTGTCCCTCTCCCTTTCCCTGGACAGCTCCCTCTCCCTTTCCCTCTCCCTCGATCTCTCCCGCTCCCTCTCCTTGTAACTTGGCTGATACGGCTGAGACTGATAGTGGTGTGTGTGGACTGTTTTGTCCTCTGAGAAGCGAACTCTTAGCCCCTCACGGGCCCCTCCTCCTTCCCGCTCCCTCTCCCCGCCGCCACCGTCCTCACCCCAAACTGCCCCAACTCCTCTGAGGATTCTGGGTGAGGGTGGCCGTCCGACAGTGGCTGTTGTGGCCGCCAGAGAAGAGGAGGTCACCAGGTACGAGCTTGAAGACTGGGAGGCGGATGAAACTGGTTGAGAGGTGACACTAGATGAAGGAAACACCACACTCGACATTTGGCGGGTAAAGTGATGCTCCGCTCCCCTCCTTAACCTGCTGTCATCTCTCAGAGCACGTTCTCTGGCAGCTAGGGCAAGGCCTAGTGGCGATGTGGGGTCAAGAGCCTTTCCTGTTAGAGGGTGGATGAAGGTGGTAGTAGCGGGTGCTGGCTGCCTGCCTGCTGCTGTGTATAAATCAGTAGGCACAGACTTGGGCTGATAGTCCAGAGCAGATGAAGAGTACTCAGGTAAGCCAAAAGCAGGAGGCATACTGCGAGTATGATGGATGAAAGTATCCCCAGAGAACATGCCCTCATCAATGGACTTGGATGGGCGCAGCCTCGTTGATGAACTTTCAGCCTGTGTGTTAAGCGGTTGCTGTGATACCTGAGTCCGTGTTACTCCTCCTATTCCATCGCTCACTCCTCCGAGGCTCACGTCCTCCTCGGCAGACATGAACAAGGAGGCACTCTTTCTGCGGGCTTCGTGAAACCGCTCCCTGTCTCGCCGAGCTGCGCCCACAATGGCGGCCCCGAACTGGCTGGTAAAGTCCAGATTATCCTGGGCTCGAATAGAAGGCAAGGATGGAGGTGGGGGTGCTGGAATGGATGGTGGAGCAGGGGGCTGTGGAGCAGGGGTGGAGGGTGGAGGACCATGCGGTGTTTTGGATTCGTCTGCCTCCCCTGATGCTGGAACATCAGCCTCCACGCTGCTGCCCTGGCTGCTCCGCCCACTGCTGCTGGTTGAGGGGGCCTTAACGATGATGGTGGGAATAGGAATGGAGCTTTTCTCCATGGAGCCTTTGCCCCCCAGTGTGCCCTGGCCCATACGCAGGTCCTCCACTTTAGACTGCTTTACCAATGGACCCTTACCTCGCCGCGCCCCTCCTTTAGGACCACCTGCTCCAGCGCCAGCTGCACTGCGGTCTGCACGCTGGGGTTGACTCTGGGTAGTCTGTTGTTGCTGAGGCATTACAGTGGCAATGCTAGATGGGGGGATGGCAGTGCTGTATCCTCTCCTAAGACCAGCTGCCTTGGCCCCTGCACCAGCCCCTACGCCAGCTCCAACAGGCTCCCCAGTGTAGGCAACCTTGCGCGAAGCAGTCCTGCTTTGAGCAGTGTGGGCAGCTGCGTGTGCATACGGGGTCGTGTGGTCCACCAATCCAGCACTGGGGCCAGTGCTGGCACCACCAGTCCTCTCCCTGCCTCCATGAGTGAAGTGTAATGCCTGGGAGTAGGGCTGGTAGTGTGCAGAGGTGGATGTGGACTGGGACCCGGAGACAGAGGGCTGCTGCGATGTTTTTGTTCTCCAACCGAGTGGCGGAGCAGAGGAGAACGGTGGTTCCGGTGGGGCTGTGGTGGGAGGAGGGGGGATGTCATCTGGGCCAGGCACCGACAAACTCCGGGCAAACTTCATGGCTGGAGGATGGAGGAACTGCTTCTCCTCCTCAGGCACCCCTACATAAAAGGAAAAAATAGGGATGAATTGGGGTTTAACTATGAGCATATAAGAAATAAGAAAAAAAGAAAGGGGGGGGGTGTTAAATGTACAAAGGTAGAGAACAAGAGAAGCTGAGCGTAATATATGAGAGTGTCTGTCTAAATCTGCCTGCCCAAGCACCTGCCAGCAAGTCTGTCCTCAAATCTTATGTTTGTTAGTATATAATTCAGTTAGTGCTACATATTCCACAAGCACTAGCAATTAGTAAGCAAAGCACAGCAGCATTTGTGATTTGGATCACAATTGAGCACATGAATATTTCTGAGGGAACCTTAGCAAAGCCTTACTAAGCAACACACCCATAAAATAACCCATCAGAGGGAAAGAAAAATGTAGGTTACCAGCACTACTTCAGCACTACCAGCACTGTTAGAAATAGTATAAGACAAACAAATATCTTTTTTTTCTACAGATAAAATGCACAGAGTTTAGAGCCACAGACAGGACATTTTTGGCTACAGACAAACAGGTCAGCACAGCACAGACCTCTACTGGCCCAGAGGACAGACGGACAGGTGGACAGAGGGGCAGACGGAAAAAACAGACAGCCTCACCGATGGATTTTTGCCGCAGCATACCGTGCGGTGGGCCATGACCTGAGGTGTATTGTCCACGGTCGTAGCCTAGGCCCAACCCCGATGACATCACCCCCATCCCGGACTGATCCCCGTAGTTTGGCTGAAATGATAAAAATCAAAAGCCTGAGAGAGTCATGAGACGCACATGTATATAACACTGCATGGGAACCACAATAGATGAGACTAAAACAAGTCTGCAAATAGTTTCTTGTTTTGTTCTTCTTCACCGGTACAGCACTTGTTCACTTAGCAATATTTGTATGATTTTAAAGGTACTTTGTGTAATCATCCTCTGCAGAATTTGTCTTAACTTTCGCCACCAGGTGGCAGCATTCTACTGCTCATTGTTGCCAATAAAATTTAAGATGTGCTGCTATTCTTTTCACAATTTCTCTTTAGCTACAGACATTTTTTCGAGGTTCTTTTCCTTTTGCCAGGACTTGCCATATATTGTTATGTTAATTTTATTATAAATTGTAAAACTTGTTGTGAGCAGTTTCATGTAGGAACTATTTTCTTTGAACATTTATTGCCATCTGCTTTGTTCATAATAGTTGTGCACCAGTGGTTGGTTAGTAGATTTTCATCGTAGGACCGTGTTTAGATTATAGCAGTAACATTTACAGACAAAAGTAAATACTACTTCTGGCTACTTTCAGCTTAGTCATAGTATGACCAAGATTTACAAAGAAGACTTAATTTTTTATTCAATGTGACGCATAATGAGTGACTAAGACCATAAAGTCATTGGCAATTGGTTTATATGTGGTTTCTAGTCTATCCTATAGACTTGCATATTACATGAAGTCTTTTGTCAATTACAGCTATCGCCATCTTGTGGTTGTTAGATAGAATGCAGGTTTAGACACTTCTGTATTGTTTTAATTTTTCCAATGTGGAAGAATGTCTATACTTGTGACAAAGACCCTCTTTCCCCATAGGCCTATATGTCCAATCTAACAGGCAGTGGCCACTCAATTATTTGTTTTGTTTGTTTGTTTTTGAGTTTAGTTAGTTTAGTTATTTTTTTCAGTCCTAAAGCTTCTTTTATAAGCATAGTTTAACTGGTAATGTATTGATGGCATATTTTTTTTTATGAGATTAAGCATTGTTTTAAGTGACCTGATAATACTGAGAAAGGCCAACTGACCACACTTTACTGCGCTATTATCTAAAACTACTTCCATCATATTTTTCTTTGGAATTTTATCTCATTTTATGGTAGCCGTGTTGGCACATACACACAAACACACACACACATCTCTGAACACTCGTAAATCTACTGCAGCACAATCAGAGATGGGCAGTAACGCGTAACGCGTTACTGTAATCTGATTACTTTTTTCATGTAATGAGTAAAGTAAGGGATTACTATTGCAAAAACGGTAATTAGATTACCGTTACTTTCCCGTAGGAACGCTGCGTTACTGCGTTACTAAAACCGTGATTTTTTGCGAGAATGTCTCATGACAGTGACGTAAGCGAGTGCCACCTTCGTGACAACAGCTGTGCGCAGATCAACAATGGATCACATATCGAGTGCGGGAGAGAGTATGAGCGTGAAGCGTTTAAAGCGTGGAAGTACTGACCTTACTTTGAGTTTGATTCCATAAAAAGTGACAAAAACATTAGTGGGAAGAAAACTTATTTTTAAAGCGAAAAAAACCCCTAAACTTCCAAGCTACCACCGAGTGCGCAACAACGTAATGGGAAATTCACAGAGAAGCTGCCGTATCCTTCCACTGACCGCTGCGGCACACCTGCACCAGGGTAAACCTCCGCCTATCCTACTCCTGCTTTACAGGTGAAAATAGAGCAACAGGGCCGCTAGTCTTTGACTTTATTTATTTTCTGCTGTGTTTTACTTGCATCTATTTGAAAGAGTGAGTGTAGCACAAAAAAATATTTTATTTTATGTGCTGGAATGTGCAGAAAATAAGTTTATAAGTTAAACAAATTTCTTCCAGTCAGAGAATGTTGCATATAATTAAATTTTTGCTTGATGCTTAAAGTTAAAAGATTAAAACTAACAAAACAAGTTTTAAAAAGAGACTTTTCCATTTGATTACATTTTGTATGATGGATTATGCAGAAAAAGTAGAACTGGGCTGAAGATCTATTGCTTTATCACCTATTCAGGGTGTAAAGTGTGTTTTAAAAAAGTAACTAAGTAACTAAGTAATTAATTACTTTTGAAAATAAGTAATCAGTAAAGTAACGGGATTACTTTTTTGGGGAAGTAATCGGTAATTAGTTACTGATTACTTTTTTTCAAGTAACTTGACCAACACTGAGCACAATACACACCTCATTGCCATAGAAACTTCTTCCCCTGTCCCTTTTTGGCCCCTGTCCCCGTGTCCCCGGCGCCTCATTGGTGCTGATTGTCTGCTGAGCTGCTGCAAGAATTTCATCTAGTTTATCTGAGAGAAGAAAAAAGGGGGAAAGAGACAGACAGAGAGAAGCAGAAAGAAAGAGAGCAAGAGAGACAAAGGAACATACGACAATGAAACAGAAAAATGGACAGCAACAAAATGAAGGGAACAATGCGCAGGAAGGGCCACACTTGACAAAGGTGGATGAGAAAGAGAGGAAGAGGTTCAGGAAACATCCGCTGAAAGACACGAGGTTTCTTACTCAAAGCCATCTGATAGACTGTCCTCTTCTTCTCGGTAACTTGTGAGGATTCGAATTCTATAGGAAGAAACGCAGGACAAGCTCGGTAAGACACTGCGTGGTGAGTGCCAAGTCATTTTGGACAGACATAAATACAATGCCTTAAACGGGAGTGCACCAGAGCATACCTGATTTTTTTTTCCAAGGGGTAGCAGCTGGAAGGAGGACAAAAGGAGACTTAAGTTTTGGCAGGATTGAAAGTGCAATAGCGTTGTTAATGTGAATACTAATCATATTCCCCAGAGACAAACTGAGTCACCTCTCCAAGCTTTTTCGATCTTCGATGTAAAACAACGTGCATCACACCCACGCTTTAGGACGGCTAAAGCATGCACACTAGTGCTACAGTAAATATGCTGTACACACATACAATATGCTCTGACCAACACACACACTATTGGAAGCAGACTGAAGCCAACTCCCACCTCTCTCCACTGTGAAATGGTTAAGATCCCGTCAGCAGGGGAGTGAGGACAAAGGAGACAAAGAAAAGCAGAGTTAGTGGTTAACCGAGTGAACAGGCAGGAGGAAAGTCGAGGAATTAAAGGTGACCCTTTGCATTCGCTGGTTTGAGTGAGTTTGTGTGTGTGTGTGTGTGTGTGCGTGCGTGTGTATGTGTGTGTGTGTGTGGGGGGGGGCTCATCTGCGCTACTCATACTCGAGCAGTTATATTTCATAATGTGTGGTTTATTGAGCTTGATTAAACAGCAATTAAATCTAATGCACAATGGTTAAACCAGCTATGAAGGGTTTCTGTGCTCGTGTTTGTTTCATCTCTCACAAAATCTACGCCGCACACATCTTTTCAAAATAAGACACATTTTTATTGAAACAAGTGTCCAAACATATTTAAACAAAGCTCGAATGTAATTACTGTCAAGAAAACAACCATTTGTTGAATAGAGTGCACCGCAGGATCACTCCGGTTTTAATGCCCTTGTTATCTTGCAGCATGACTTCTAGCTGAACCGGGACACTGCACCAATGACAGGGGTGAGATAGTTTAATAAGCATCACAGCTAAATGAATTCTAATGCATTAGAGTAAGCATATGGCAGCGGCTGACATGGCTTCATCACACATTGTGCTCCTCTCACCTTGATTTAGTAGAGGAGGCACAAGCAACCAGATTCAAGTGCAAATGAAGAAACCAGATCTCAACTTTGGTCATTAAAGGACAAATGCACTTTATATTGAGAGATTAGATTTACATGCTAAGCATCGCCATGGAGTATAGTGAACAGCATCCATGGGAGACTACTGTAACCCCAAAGATGGCGGTTGTCCCACCTCTGCCCTTAGAATAAGCCAATAAAATAGTCGAACTGGGACTCAACTTAACGTTTGAGTTTACTTAACGTTTATTTATTTTACGCTTATTTATTCTATCCTGTTATTCTATTGTTAATTTAGGTTTTACCTAATATTTATTGATTTTATTCTTATTCATTTTTTAATCTTCTTACTCTATTTATATTTATATTTATACTGTATCCCGTTCTTATTTATTTTATCTTTTTACCCAGTATATATCCTATTGTGTCATATCTCCAGTGTTTCCTCGGAGGGCGCTCTCTGCACCGGGGCTGTGATCGACCGTGGCTGCTGGGGCTCTGGGGGTCCTCTCAGCCTGGCTGGGGGGCTTCTTTGCCTCCCTCCTGCTGTGTGCCCAGCCTGGAGGCTGCGGTCTGTGACCGGCTTCCGGTGCAGACGGCTCCCCATGATAGTGTTTCCTCACTTGGCTCATGCGTACCCAGTCCAATCTTACTTTTTAAGTGTGCGCGCGTGTGTGTGTGTGTGTGTGTGTGTTTGGGGGGGGCTGCTTTTAACCATGTAAAGCACTTTGTGCTACATTTTTTTTTGTATGAAAAGTGCTTTATAAATAAAGATTGATTGACTGATTGAACTATGGTATTCATTTTGTTGCACTGACACATGCAGACAGCAGAGGTTCACGGCAGATTTAGTTGCCTCGCATAAGGTATAGCTCCTTGTTATCAAAGCAAAGATGTCGTAAATGCACTTTTTGACATTGTTCTTGGCTTACTATATCTATAACTTGAGTGCTCTGCTGTTGGTGAAGTCACAACTTTTCTACAGAAGCATAATATTTTGGGGCAAAGTTTTCAAGCCTGAACCTAAACTTCATCAAATTCCATGCAGTTTTTATGTCCCAGTGGCCAATGGTGTTATAGTTATGGATACATTCTCACTTAATTAGTACAGGAGTTTCAGAATAGTTGCCCAGAGATATTTAAAAAACACTCCAAAGTGGAAAGACTTTCTTGTGCCCTGGCTGGGCACGAAGTTTTCAGGCCAAAAACCCGGTATGATCATATGATAACAGTATATAAGGCCTGACAGATTTTTCTTGTTTTAAATTAACACATAAATAGATAATATCAATGCAGATACCTTGATAGGAATTGTGACAAAGATATACAATAGAGTGGTCACAAATTATGCAGCATATGCTTCTATGTTTCTTAAGCTTAGTTTGGCTCCTCCCTCATTCATAAGGGGGTCGCCACATTTGGTAGCTCAGCATATTTTTATACAGAATCCACTTCCTGATGCAACCCCAAATGGATTTGGGGTTGCATCAGGAAGGGAATCCTTCACTTGCTGGGTGAACAGTACTAAAAGCAACAATATTAATATGACTATTCATGTGTGTGCATTAACACTTTTGTTGCTTGGAGTGAAACTGTAAGGATCAGATCATACATACAGTGTCACTGGTAAGATTGAGGAGTCTATAGTGAGCGCTGGGACAGTAGGAAAGTGGGGTAAGGGGTTCAGGAAACCTGTACTTGTGTGTCAGACTGGGTGCTCATGCTTTGGGTGGTCAGGTGAGATCACACCACAAAAACAGGGCAGGTGAGGGGAGGAGATGGGGGAGGAATTAAGCAAAAGGCTAATCTCTACACTCAGATTCATCAAGTCTGATCCTGATTTGGACAAGACTAGAATAATAAGAAGAACAAGCTACTTCAAAATGATTAAACTGGACGCTCCAGAGGGGGCATCTCCTGCCAGGATGAAACCAGGGATCTTTTGCATGTTAGGTAAAACCACTAAAACAAGCCCAGATATTTTTTGACACTGCCCCCTGAGAGTGTATATGCAGCGACATCATGTAGTGTGTGGAGCTCTGGATAACACATATGGGTCAACAATGCAAGGAGCTCAAGAGTTTATAAAAACAGATCTGAGACTACCTAACAAAGCCTAGCAGATCATTCTACTTATTCTCATGTCATCACCTCTCATATATTATTAGCCGTTAACTGGGCATGCTCAGAAGCAGTGCTTGGAAGATATAACCCAATCAGCAGTAAAATACTGGCCAGAGTTCTGATCAGCAACTCTCCTCCCACTATTTTGCCTCAAATAGAGATGGCATAGCCACACATAATGCAGTCACCATAGCAACAGACCTGGAACAAAGTTTTTTTTTCTTTCTTTCGATTTTTTTTTTTTTCAAAAATTACTCATCTCAATAATTTTATCCTTGGTGTGATTTTCTTCCAAATCAATAACAGAGATTTTCAGCAAAAAAAAAAAAAAAAAAAAGACACCTCGCTCTGATGCATGTAGCACCCGCAAACTCTGTTCAGGTGATACCTTTGCAGTTTCAGTGTTACCTTGGCGACAAATGCTTGCTGAGCGTCAGCATGAGTGCGAGCAGAGGGGCTGGTAGGCTACTCTGTGGGTGCTGGGGTTGAGTGGGCGGGGCCAGGGAGCAGTAAGGGGTGCAAGGGGTAGAGAGGGTGAGAGAGGGATCACAGGGTAGATGGCGACACTCGTTTTGGGTGGGGTTACCTGTAGTGGGGGTGCTGGAAGTGACAGTGTGGAACCTCTGAAAGAACAGTGAAATGCATTGAGACCGTCATCCATGGTGGCAGCCAATCTTCTTTCCCGCTAGTTTCTATCACTGAATAACTGCGCTCTCTCTCCTCACTACTGTCTTGCCATCTAAATTTAGCCCTTGCTCAACTCCCCTTCACACTTACAGCATCTTTAACAACCCCCAACTCTGGTTTCACACTGTCCTATCATTCAACACCACCTGAATCTGTTTCTACCCAGTACAGCACCCCGCTTCTTTGTCTACATCTTCCTAGCTCCCCTTACTTGTTTCAATTCATCTCTTTAAAAAAAAACAAAAAACAGTGGTTTAAACTAGTTTCTTACCCATCTCCTCCAATTCTGACGTCATTGATTTGGACCGCAGGGCAATAGCTGGAGTGCTCAGCCTTTTACTCTGCTGGGGGACTGGAGGAGAGTGAAGAGAAAAGGAAGCAGTGGTCAGTCAAGCTGTTCACGAACAAGGTTCAATTAGGTCCAGAATTCATCAACAGCAGCCAACACCAACGTGTTCTCATCCCGTATACTGCCGTCCCGTCAGATGCCGCTGGCATCACTGAGATATCCACAAGATGTCCTTTGGCACTGGTTATGATGGTTGAGTGCCAATTTAGGGCGCCAGCATATGATTCAAGCCTGCACAGGAAAATTATACAAACACTTTTAGAGAGTGTTTTTTAAAGGTGAGACCACAGTTTCTGTGCATTCAGATGATGGCAGTTTGTGCTGCATCACAGTTTTTCAACCATCTGTGGGGTGTGTGGTAGGGCTGGTTATTTAGTCAGATTTTAACCACAATTAGGACTTTGACTTCCTACAGTAAAAAAACCCCCAAAATAATCTATGAATGAACTAAAACTCATACGGTTTTGTAGTTGAACCGTGTTTCCCATCTGGGAGCTTTCACTCGTTGGTTGGTTTAGGCACAGAAAACTTCTCGGTTAGCTCTGTTAGACTGTGCCTTTGCTTTAAATGTACTTCTTCAAACATTAACCCTGCAAATTGACAAATGATGCCTACACAGTGTGATTAAACATGGCTCTGCAAGAGCTGGAAGTGAGAGAGTTGTCTAAGCATTATGATAGACCTGTGTGCCACAGCAAAGGACATCTTGCGCAGTCGTCTGTAAGTGTCAAATAGTGACATTTTGTCAATGTCACAATTTGACACCCTGGGAATGAGAACAGGATGGCACTCCAGGAAGAAGAAAGCAGACTCTTACTTTTCTTCCTTGAACCCTCCTCCATGTCAGGGTTGCGGGTTACCATTACAACCTTGACCATGAGGCTGTTACCACCCTGCCGGATCATGTTGACGACCTGCCGGTGACCAACTTTCACCACATTCTGACCGTTGACCTGGGGCACAACACAGGTGTAGATATTGATTTATTTTAAGAAAATTCATTTATAGAACTTTACCCTTCATTTACAGCATGTCAATGAACCAGATGGTTGACAACGTTAAGCACTTGTAGTTTAGAGTTTCTACACATCACTATTTATAAAAATTGTTCTTTGTTAGCTTCGGCTCACAAGGAATTGTTTCAAACTTTTTGTTTTTTGCTACTCTTGATTCTGCGTGATGTCAATGAAAGTTGACTTAAAGGAAGAGGAAAACTGATGATCTGCACCAAAGCGTAGTAAAAGACAAATAATGACCTTTTTGTTTAACTATAGAGCTACTTTAGCAAACTACAGAATAAAAATACAAACCAGGAAATGGGCAGAAGTAGTCTACTGTAACGTCTTTTTATTCACACTCACACTTGTCTAGATTGCTTCTCCTCATCATTTTCATGGTGATTCAGTTGCAGATATAGCATTTTAATCAAATTTTCTGACTTTGGAAATCAGATTCACCGGTAAATAATGACTATAATAAATAATAAATAATGATAATCACTACCTCTATTAGGAAATCCCCCATCCTGAGACCGGCTCTCCAGGCCACACCTCCCTCATCCACTGACTCCAAGTACTGCAGGGCAGGGAAGGCCGGGGTGGGAGTAAACTCTTCTATAGGAGTCTGAGCTGAAGATGGTGTGAAAATATGAGATTGCATTAGCACTGCGTGTAAGGTACTGTACTTTCAGTATGATTGTGAGCGTGCTCGCGTCTTACCTTTTGCACCTCTTAGGACAAAGCCAAAACCCTCGCTATCTTTTTTCTGCAGAAGCACTGTCTTCTCTTTGATTATATAGTCACTACCAGAGAGGAGACAGAGGAGAGACAGAGTACGATGGTTAGATACGTGCTGTACATCGTTGCTCATGATTCCAACTTCCCCCCTGCGGTTACATCACCTGAAACTCCTATCAGCTGTGTATGGGTGTGAAACAGGTGCTCTGTATGAGGTTATACTTCAGCTTTGTTTGTTTTTTTTATATTATTAATATCTGCTCACGAATTTGTTTTCAAATGAAATTATATCAAAGCATCCTATTTATGTTTTTAAAGTCTAACATCCAGAAAAGTCCACCTCCAAGACTCCAGAGTTTGTCATTCATTATATTTCTAAGGTAGCCATAAAAGGGGCTTAAAATTATAGCAGATCTAATATAAAGCCTAATGTGACTGGCATTTTATATACTCTGAAATATGTTGCTCCTGAAAACATTACAGAGGGATCAAAGGTAAAAGGATTATTCCTGGAATATTGTAGTTCCAGCCTGAAACTAGTTAATCTTAGCCAAACTTTAACCACCTCTAAATTGCAATCTATGCCAGTACAAGTACAGTGATGACTTAGAATCGTGTCTTTTTGCGCTTCGCTTTCCTGTATGCTTTTTGAAAGCGAGCATGGAGCCAGTTTTTACCAGAACCTCAGTCAGAGATGCTATATACAGTTCTATGGCGCTGCTTGTTGCCTCAGCAACAGCTAGAACTGGACGCAGGGAAATTTGGGTAGGTCCACACCAGAGCCAAGCTATGTAATGGTAAACTATTAGTCACTGACAGCAGAGAACAGGCACTGCATGCTCACAGGTGCGGCTCATATAGTATATTTTCTGTTCTGTGCTGTGGCACAGATGGAGTGTAAGCAGCCTGAGGTGTGATAGAAGTGCATTTACTGAAGTTCAAGTATAACAGCATTTCCTTTTAAACTTACTCTTTACAGTTATGGTTACAGAAACTCTCTCAACACCATGTATGTCCAAAGACAACACACAGAAAACAAAGTTATGCTTAAGCTAACTAATAGCTCTAAGGCCATCTTACACTGGATAGGCTAACATACAAAAACACACAAAACAAAGAGCAACTCAGAAGCACCAATGAGCCCAACACAAGAGAAAGGCCACCCAGAAAGATCCCAGCAGGTTCGAACCCAGAGCCTCCTGGTATGAGGTAACTTCACAAGTACATAAAAGGACTTTTATTCACAGTCATTGCATTTCAGTGTTCGTCTTTATGTTTACTTTGTGATGACAAAGATACGATGATTTATCAGCCAGCAGTGCTGAACACACAATACTCTAAAATGTTAATATATAATCAGCGAGGACATTTTTCTCGACGAGTACTTTTTTTCCTTCTGATACTTCCTGGTTATTAAAACCTCGGCTGTTTTCTTTATAATGGTTTATGTAGACAATATAATCACTTCTTGCATCACTGAACACAGTGGTTCACAACATGAAGGGCAAGCAAATTTAGATACTACATATTTGTGCGTTATATTTTCATAACCAGACGCTTTTGTCGTCCTGTTAGCACAGAGGTCGGACATATGAGACAATCTAAGGTCCACCGCCGCCTCAGAGGTATGCGAAGCTTGTTGTTATGAATGAAAAGGCCATACAAGCAAGCGCTCAGTCACCAAGTGAGTCAGAGAGGTATATACATAAAACACGTTTCAGCTGTAACATACTGTAACCACTTGCTGATAATCCCATCGTGCACCAAAATAGTCCCAACCCACTCCATCTGTTCATCCCGCTCTCTTTTTCTCTTTACTGGCTTTTTCCTTATTTTACATTTTTCCATCCTGACGGCCTTTCCATAAAGCTCTCAATATTGGCTTCTTGCCCTTGTTCTCCAAACTTCTAATCATACAGTAACTTTTTTTTTCTAATCACATTTCCCCCTCTTGATCTTTTTCTCTCAGTCCATTGAGTGCATGGTACTCTACAAGCTGTGAGAGCCTCTCTATCTGTGCCAAGGCTGTGTCTCTTTGTTATTCTCATCCGTTTCTGTCCATTTCTGCTACCCAGCACAGATCTCAAATGAAGGACCAAGTTAATGACTTTGCACGCAATACGGCAATAGGCATAATTACAAAAAAAATAAGGTAGGAATGAGCAGTAGCAAAAATCGCATTCATCCATAGAATTGCACAGCGTAGCACATTTTCTATAAAATATGACCTGTCAGAATTGTTAAATGCACACAGACATCAGACTGACGCTGGGTTAACCTGCTCTGTCTCAACATACAACATAAGCAACAAGTCATTGACTTATGTGCAGGTAACTTATTTCTTTACTGAAAAGGTTTATAGTCAAAAGGTGGTTTTTATTTCATCTGCAGTCCTTTATATTAAGTGGCATGGCTGTAATCTTTAAAAGCAGCAGCTGCAGTGAGACCAGAGAACAGAAGAGAGTGATGACAACAGATGTGATTACAGCAATGATAAGGAGAGGCAGTGGAGAGGGTTGCAAAGTGGCTTGCAGACGTTAAAGCAGCTTAAATATGACATCTTTACAAATGGCCAAAAAATAGATGACTGATCACAAAGTTTTCATAGATTTGTTCAAGTTTTAGAAGAGAGGTAACACTACAGAAAAAGATCCTTCAAGAAGTGTTACATCTATGATATACCCCTATGAACAAGCTCTGAAAGTTGAGGCTTTTTTTTTTCTGAAAACAAATGATGCATTATGAGTGGCCAAACCCAGAGCTATTAATCAATCAGTATTTGGGAATATAAAAAAAATAAAATAAAATAAATAAAAATAAAAAAAAATGCAGAGAAATTTGGAATGTTGTATCAAAGGTTTAAGAACCAAACAGGTTAAATTATTTACATTTTTAATTAAAAGTTAGTCAGTGGAAGTGAGTGTGATCAAAAGTCACTTACTTGGTTTATCGACATGTGACTGTGTGTGTGTGTGTGTGTGTGTGTGTGTGTGTGTGTGTGTGAGGCTGCTTCCCATCCAGACAGCTCCTAACTCCGACTCTAGGCTGTCTTCAAGGATGACATCAACTTCACATTCACTGCACTCCAGTCCAAATTTTTTTGGACCTCTTTGGACATCAATAAAAAAACCTGCCCATTTTAAAAGCTACTGCAAATGCAGTTGAGCAGAAAGCCTAATTTTACTCATCTTTGGGATCTTTCGCCATGCTGGTCAACAAACTGCTCAAGCAAGTTTTACTATTCAGATAATTACCAATCAGATGTACACAAGGAAGCCAGAAGCCAGCCATGAACACTTGTTGTTAGCAGTCTGGTCATGTTAGAGAATTACAGAACAACAGAAAAATCTTAACATTATTTCCAAGTTGTGTGTGCTTGTCAAACCTGTGAGCGGATTTAATTAAACGTATCCCTGATTAAATCTCCACTTTTAGTTTTTGGAGATCGTTTTCTTCTCAAGTTGATACCTGAACGCAACACAGGTTTCAGACTGCGAGCTTCTGCCGTCTCATTTAATGAGGAGGAAGAGAATCGGGCGCTCAGATACACCTCCGTGCACTGCATCGCTCAGAGGATCCAGCCACTGACCCGGGACACAATGTTGTCATCAGAAAGCGATTGAGCTGGACAATGCAGCACAGCGTAGAGTGTGTCTCATGCTGCATAGGTAGGAAGCCAAGGCATTAAACAGGTTTGGCCAAGCGGGCTTCCATAGAGGTGTCAGAGAGAAGCTGGAACTTGTAATGCATGCTGCATCCTTAAAACTCCCTCACCATGCGCTGTTTCCTTTCTGTCGGCAGTCCCCCCTTTTTTATCTCTCTCATACACGGACACATGTACGTACATTCTGGTAAACATACAGAAACACGCCACACAACAAACAGGACGCAAGAACATATACAATCAACCAGCCAATATGGGGGGACGGGGGGTAATTTGCTTGCCATTTACCTTTTTTTTTTTTTTGTCTTAGACGGACAGCAGCAAACATGCCATCCATCTATCCAGAGCGCGCGCACACATACAAACACACAGACATTGGCATGCATGCACGCAAACAAACACGCCATCAATCTGCACGTCAGTAAAAGCAGCAAGCGTCACTTCTCCCGGTGCAGCATCGCAAGAGAACAGTTGAGAGAACAGAGAGCGATTCAAAGCAGAGAGAAAGAAGATGACACACACATGTTCATACAGCGAAACACAGAACGACTGCACTGCTCATACACCGGGCTGTGCAGCAGCAGCACTCGTCCGTCTTCGCACACATGCATCACACACACTCGCACTCAGGCACGCTGAATCACAAACATCTGTCTGCAGGCATGCTTTGTAACATCTGTCAGTCTATCTTATCGATCCTGCCCTGCCATCCATGATGTCCACATGCATGCGTCCCTCGCTCTGCCCCTCCATCTCCTCCCCCCCCCCCCCCCCGGCAACTGGAGGAAGAGGGGGGAGAAAGAGAGGCAGGAAGCAGAGGGTAGGGGAGGTATAAAAAGCCATGGCAGGTACCTGTAAATGAACCAGACGCTCCTATTCACAGGGCCGAGCGATGGCCAGGAAGAAGAGAGGGAGAGGGAGAGGGAGAGATCCTCCTCGCCGCATGCCCCCATCGCCATTTCCTCCCCTCCCTCTCCTCCTCCTCCTTCTCCTGCTCCTTCTCCTTCTCGTCTTCCAGCGAGACAGTAGAGAGCGCGAGCCGCGAGAGAGGAGGAGAAGGAGAGGAGGAGGAAGAGGAGGAGAGAGAAATGGAAGAAGGGAAAGGGAGAGGGAGAGGGCCGAGCACTCCCAGCCCCTTCATACTTAAGACAGAGAGAGAGGAGGAATGGGAGAGAGAGTGAGGGATGGAGATGGTTCGCTGTGACTGCGACACAGAGCGAGAGAGAGAGAGAGGGAGAGAAAAGAGAAGGAGGGGGAGAGGAAGGAGAATAAGGTGGCTTAAAAAGAGAAAGGGAGAGAGAGAGAGAGAGAAGTGAGGGCATTTAGGAAGAGAGCAAGAAAGAGAGGTGATTGGGTTTCTCCGCGGGGGGGCTTCACGCACACACAAACACACACATACAGTCCAGGCATGGCCGCATTCATGCAGTTAACTCACACACAGCCCCCAAAACCACATACACACTCTTCCCCTTCACACACTTCCCCTCACTCCTCCACTTCCTATAGTTTATATGTATAGTATTCACTCTGCCTATTTATCACTGTCATGATTTCCCATTCATAAAAATGGATGTGACTCTGATAAGTCTGCTATCGAGGGAATGACAGAGGCCTCTCACATTACTGAAAAAGGTATTACCATTGTTAGACACAATATGAAAAGATAAGGCAAATTAAATTATCTAACATTACACAATTTTTTTTTAAAAAAATGTAAAGAATCCACTTGGCTTGTGTGTGTAATAAAAATAAATCGGACTTTGTACAGTTTGTCCCGGAGCCTCTTCGGCTGTCCTCCTGCTGTTATTGACCCCGCGTGCCTATAAATCACACTTAACTAACCTCACCCACCCCCTGTTTTCTTTTCTTCTTCTGTTCTTTGCTGCCTCTAACATGCACACACACACACACACCTCACATAAACCATGCACACACTCAAACATGCTTCCCCCCCTCCCCCTCCACCCTCTCCTCACATTTGCTGTAAACGAAGCGTGAATGAGAGGGTCTTGCAAACGGGGGTGGGTGGGCATCGATGCAGACAGGAAGCGGAGAGAGGACAGAGAAACAGCTGGTGGATGAGTGGCGGAAGAAGGAAGAGGAAGAGGAGGAGGAGGGGGAGAGAAAGAGAGAGGAGAGGTACAGATTCTCCCAAATAGGCACTCACATCATCTCTTAGTCAGAGGCTCCGTCCACGTATGTCGTAGTTGTTATGTCGTCTTACCCTCCCTCCCTCCCTCCTTCCTTCTCTCCCTTCTCTCTCTCTCTCTCTCTATCTACGTTTGCTCAATCCCTTTCTCTCTCATCCTCTTGCCTCCCTCCTGCATCCAAGGACGATCACAGCTCTTATCCTCTCTTTTCTTGCATGCCTGCCCATTTGTTACTCTCCGTGCATGTCAGGCCATACCACTGTGAATTTGTGTGTATAATATGTGTGTCCATGCATGTGTGATGAGAGGGAGAGAGAGAGAGAGGAGGAGAGGGGGAGAGGTGGGGCAGGAAGCAAATGTTGACAGAAGGTCCACATGATCATGTGTTTTTGTTTTTCAGCCTGTCAGTCTGTCCTCTGTTATCCTGTCTGTGTGTGTGTGTGTGTGTGTGTGTGTGTGTGTGTGTGCGTGCAGTTTATCTACAGCAAAGCATGTTCTTAACAAGACACGACAAACCACCACGAGAGCGTTTAACGGGATGTTCTCTGTGCGCCGCTCGTCCTTATTTGACCCGCTGTTTGCCCAAAAGACGAGTCTCATGTACAGATTGTGTGCAGTTGCTCAGTGCATCTGTGATAATGACACTGAGAGCTAATGATCTGCCAGTTTAGCTTTCATCTCTTTCACTGAGAGCCCAAGTGTAGGGGGCTTTTAAAGATTTTAAAGCCAGTTTAAAGTTAAGCATTTAGCAAAGGCAGCCTAAATACAGTAGCAGAGTTAATAAAAATGCTTTAAAACAATACACAAGTCGCTATATGCACTTGGGCTCATGCGCAGATTCAGATATATGCAGTGTCTTCTCATGTTAAGGAAATCCTTTTGAAAGAATGGGATGGCTGAGTGAGCTCAGCTCACTCTTCTTGCTTGTCTTTCCGTACAGCCTGAGAGAGGCTGAGTTTGGGTCCAGATGGACGTCTGGATCTGGATTATATTGAGAACATCAACACGATGTCTCCCAGTTGTTCTTATTTCAGTATGATATGTAAAATGTTCCGTTTTTCCACTTTTACATTTAATCAAACAAATCAATGAATCTAAACTGACCTCTGATACAAATTTTGATTACAATCCAGATATCTTAACAATCCTGCAAAACAGGACAAATAAACAAGTGCCCAAACTAATCATATACCTGACTGACCTGATGTGCAAAAACCTTTTAATCACTTTGAGAAAACATAAACACATTCACCAAAGTCAACAACAAATGAACAAATTTACACAGGTTTTTTCAGCAGACACCGACAACAAAGTAATTATTTAAAAACTAATGTAGCTAGTTTATGGTAATATCTAAAAAATATTAAAATTAAAAGAATTTACTTTTTCCTTTTTTCAAATTTGGCCTGTTGTTGGTACATGTTGCTGAATTTCATCGCCACGCCACACTATCTGGTTGCGACATCGGTGCTAGTCTCTTCTTTAATTAATTGGATGCAGCTGAAAATATGTGTGCTGTGATGAGGATGGTAGCAATCAAATGTTCACACATTTCTTGTTTTGACTGTGCTAAATTTGGATATTGAAGATCGTTATACCGAGGTCCGAAAAGAAAAGAAAACAAAAGAGGAACAAAAGACTCAATAAATACATGTGGAATTATTTAGAGGAAATTAGGAGTATATATATCAAAAGTTGAGCGGCATGTGAGATGTACATATTTCTTATTCGTCACCGAGATTTTTTGATCTTGATCACATGAATTAATGCGTTTAAACACCACTTTGCCTTTACTCATTATTAGTATTTTTGATTTCAGTCTTCTTACTCGGTCTTGTCTCCCTTCTGTCACCCCCACCCGGTCACAACAGACAGCTGCCCCTTCCTGATTCTGGCTCTGCTGGAGGTTTCCTGTTAAAAGTGAGTTTTTCTTCCCACTGTCACCAAGTGCTTGCTCATAGAGGCCCCTTTCATTGTTATTGTAGGGTCTTTACCTTAAAATATAAAACAGCAACTGTTTTTGTGATTTGGCACTTTATAAATAAAACTAAATTGAACTTGATCTTTTTACTATAACTATCATACCTTAAAACTGAGGCAAAGCATTATGCTTTGCTGACTGGTTCAATTCAATTCAATTTTATTTATATAGCACCAAATCACAACAACAGTCGCCTTAACCTCCTAAGACCCGAACTCTTCCACGGCATGCATTTTTAATTTCTCTTTGATATTTGGGCTGATTGGGACCTGATGAATGTAAAAACAAAGAATTACCAGATTTTTTTTAACCTAATTATTGTTTCTAAGAAAAATAAGAGCCACATATGAGGATATTTCTTTAAAATTTTGATAGAACAGTCGCAGTATAATGTCCTCGTAAGTGGATATCAGGCCCTTGTAGAGCAAAATTGAGTATTTTGGTCTAAATAACCCAAAATGTGATGTCCACATATGTGGACGCCAGGTCCTAGGAGGTTAAGGCGCTTTATATTGTAAGGGAGACCCAATAATGATGCATACAGAGAAAAACCCAACAATCATATGACCCCCTATGAGCAAGCACTTTGGCGACAGTGGGAAGGAAAAACTGCCTTTTAACAGGAAGACAGAACTAGGCTCAGGGAGGGGCGGGGCCATCTGCTGCGACCGGTTGGGGTGAGAGAAGGAAGACAGGATAGAAGACATGCTGTAGAAGAGAGACAGAGATTAATAACAGGTATGATTCAATGCAGAGAGGTCTGTTAACACATAGTGAGTGAGAAAGGTGACCGAAAAGGAAAAACTCAATGCATCATGGGAGTCCCCCAGCAGTCTATACGTATTGCAGCATAACTAAGGGAGGATTCAGGGTCACCTGGTCCAGCCCTAACTACATGCTTTAGCAAAAAGGAAAGTTTTAAGCCTAATCTTAAAAGTAGAGATAGTGTCTGTTTCCCGAATCCAAACTGGAAGTTGGTTCCATAGAAGAGGGGCCTGAAAAGCCTGCAGTGCGAGAGCGCAGTGCTCTAATGGGGTGATATGGTACTACTGGTGGGTTTAGGATGGCAGGTTTTGCTACAGTGGCACAGTTTATCTCATTGTGTCCAAGTCAGGCTACGAAGAATATCCAGGTTTCAACAGGAGAATTGACAGACATAAAGATGGAGTTACAAAGATGTGTCTAAGAGATGAGCCAGTATGTTGAAAATGAATATCATTCCAATTTGCAAAGCTAGCCTCAGACATTCCAGTCCGCAAAACAAATCCTGTATTAGAGACAGTAAAGCTTTTGAAAACTTTACAAAGAGAGAATTTACTTCAAAGTCAGTACAAATAATTCAAGTTGTTGTTTGTTTCTTTCGGTCAGAGTGGGGCAAAAATAGGAACCCGTCCATTTAAAATTACTTCTCTAGCACACAACTTCTTCGACTTTTTATTGCTAGCCCGAGCTATACAAGAGCCAAAATGTCCATTTTTTAAAGATAAAGAATTTATCAGTGAAATTTCTTTGGAAGAGAAAAATTAAACTATTCGACCAATCAGCCAGTTAACTGTCAATAAATTCCAGCTGATGTTGGCTATAAAGTAAATGTCAACATCATAAACAAGATGCTGTCTCGCTTTGGTCATTCCAATCAGGATGAAAAAACTTAAAGTAAGCCAAAGGGTAAACTTCTTCCTCCTCAGACCTCCTGTTGCTTCCACAAAAACACAGTTCATGTCTCTTGCCACCTATTTGTGAACACGAAATTCCTGTCTTCCTTTGTCCGAGCACTTCTTCCCCCTCGATAACTCTCCGCTCCCATTTGAGTGCCCTTCACTGTCTGACCTCCAGATGGAGACACCACAGGGAGGAGAGGGTGATAGAAAGAAAATTAAAAAGTACAGGGGGGTTAGCAACGCAGTGATAAATAGAAAGCGAAGGAGGGATGCAGAGATGGTCAGGAGACATGGCCAAATATAGAGGGATATAAGGAGGAATAGGTGCGATATTACATGTAGTGATAAAGGCTGTGAAAGTGGGCCCATGTGAGGGCGGCTCTGAGTCAGCCATGCCTGCCTGCCTGGCCAAACCAGCATCTCTGCTACACGCGCCTTTAATTATCCATGATGTGTGTGTGTGCTATAGAGACTGTGTGTGTGTGTGTACAAACATATGTGTTTGAGTTTGCACTGCTGAGTGTGTCGCTTCCATGAAATGTCACTGTTGATGAAAAGCCTGTTAATAATAAATGATAACGTGCGTATGAGAGAGAAGCACAGTCAGAGCAAATGTAGGCCTTTTGGTTAAAGTTGAGGAATCAAGACGAATAATGATGAGTGTGAAAATGATAGAAGAGGCATGGCTTCACATAAATAA
Source organism: Neolamprologus multifasciatus (assembly GCF_963576455.1). NCBI lineage: Eukaryota > Metazoa > Chordata > Actinopteri > Cichliformes > Cichlidae > Neolamprologus > Neolamprologus multifasciatus. The sequence goes on along the minus strand of NC_140442.1, from coordinate 4,838,216 downwards.
TGAATAATCTAACTGATAATAGCTTTATTTATACGTCTTTTTTTTTTTTTTTTTTTTTTTTTTTTTTTTTTTTTTTGCCTGTCCCGTTTGGCTCTTTTGCCATCAGAATTATTGTCTAAAGGCGAAGAAAGATGCCCAACGGTTTTTCTTTACCAAATTGACCATCCCAGCTTTGCCGTAATGGTCCATTTGATTCACCTTTTATTCTTTATTTTATTTTCACTTGCTGAATACGGGACAGCAATACGTCTTTGTTGAGTACGAGTTCTGGACACTGAAAAGAGTTTGCCTGAAACCAATTCACCGTGATGCTGTGACACACAGTGAATGATGAGTTAATGGGAAGACGTCGGTTTCAGACTCGTGCTTTTACAGACCAGAATATTAAACTAGTGGGAGCCTCGAAGGCTACAAAATCACGCCTATTGCAAAAAACTGCACTTCCTCTAATGGCCACTTGCAGTGTTGGTCAAGTCATCAGTAACTAATTACCGATTACTTCCCAAAAAAAGTAATCCCGTTACTTTACTGATTACTTATTTTCAAAAGTAATTAATTACTTAGTTACTTAGTTACTTTCTAAAAACACGCTTTACAACCTGAATAGGTGATAAAGCGATAGATCTTTCAGCCCAATTCTACTTTTTCTGCATAATCCATCATACAAAATGTAATCAAATGGAAAAGTCTTTTTTTTAAACTTGTTTTATTACTTTTAATCTTTTAACTTTATGCATCAAGCAAAAATTAAATTATATGCAGCATTCTCTGACTGGAAGAAATTTGTTTAACATTTAAACCTATTTTCTGCACATTCCAGCACATAAAATAAAATATTTTTTTGTGTTTACACTCAGTCTTTTAAATAGATGCAAGTGAAACACAGCAGAAAATAAATAAAGTCAAAGACTAGCGGTCCTGTTGCTCTATTTTCACCTGTAAAGCAGGAGTGGGGTAGGCAGAGGTTTACCCTGGTGCAGGTGTGCCACAGCGGTCAGTGGAAGAATCTGTGAGTTTCCCATTACGTCGTTGTGCACTCGGAGCTTGTTTACGTTTTTTTTCGGTGTAAAAATAAGTTTTCTTCTCACGCACAACGGACACTAATGTTTTTGTCACTTTTTATGGAATCAAACTCAAAGTAAGGTCAGTACTTCCACGCTTTAAACGCTGCACGCTCATACTCTCTCTGCACTCGATATATGATCCATTGTTGATCTGCACACAGCTGTTGTCACGAACGTCGCACTCGCTTAGGTCACTGTCATGAGACATTCTCGCAAAAAATCACGGTTTTAGTAATGCAGTAACGCAGCGTTCCTACAGGAAAGTAACGGTAATCTAATTACCGTTTTTGCAATAGTAATCCCTTACTTACTCGTTACTTGAAAAAAGTAATCAGATTACAGTAACGCGTTACGCGTTACTGCCCATCTCTGGCCACTTGAGGGCGGCTCCAAAAGGGAGTCCCCATAGACTCCCTTCTTAAAAAGCTAAACTTTACAGCAGCAGTCCCCAACCCCAGTACCAGTCCGTGAGTCGTTTGGTACCGGGCTGTGAGAGTTGAGGCTCGGGTGTGAAATTGATGGTTTTCAGGGTTTTTATCGTTTTTTATTGTTATTTTTTATAGTTTTTATCATTAACTCGGTTTCCCGGGGTCTTTTTTGTGTGTTATGAATAAATCTTCTTTTTTTGGTACCGGTACTGGTTTTATTTTGTTGTATTTATCCACAAAACCTTAAAAGCTGGGGGTTAGGCTTAAAGTTAGTGTGCTGAACCAGGAAGCTATAGCTAATAGAAAGTTCTCACCTCCACCAATATGAGGTGGTGGAGGTGAGGAAGATCACTGAACTGGATCTTTCCACCTTCTATTTTAGGATTGGTTTACTGTGTGCCACAGCTTATCAAAGATATTTATCTCCAGTTTTGGTAAGTGAAATTCATTTTTTTTACATTAGTCTGTTACTTAGTTACTCACTGATTAGCACCCATATACTAGGGCCTGCTCAACAAGCCTCCTGGCATTCCCTCGTTTAAATATCATCACTTCAGGGTCCAAAAAGCTACTTAGAAGCATGCAAAAAGCTAAAGTTTGGGGATTAAAAAATGGTCACAAACCAGTTACTGATTTATGTCTGTATTTTATATCCAGTCTACAAGTATGCACGGGGCAGGGTGAGGTAACTGACTGAAATGTCCACAGTTTCAACTCAACTCAGGCGAGTTGTTGCATCTGTGAAGGTGCCCTTTAAGAACGAACACTGAGTAAAAGCGGATGCTGATTAAGTCACAGTGGGTGGATGACTAGCTCTATTAACGCAGAAAAGTACAATAATCTTCTGTCAAAAGTTAAAGATCTCAGCTGTTGTTCTGGGATTATTTCTGGCCGGTCCCACAGAACATTAATACATATGCATCACTTCAGCTTGCGTGGTCATCGGGGGCAGTAATGATCATCTGGTGATTTCATAACTCCGGTCAACACAAAGAAATTTCAGATGTATTAGTCACCGAAGTGCACTGAAAGCACCAACAAGTTCAGCCCACCCTGAAATCTGCAACCTAGCAAAGCAGCTCTGCAGCTTGGAGGCAAAAAGCAGACATCAAAAAGAACGAAGCTTACTCTAAAATCCTGATATGACACAAATTTACCTCCCAGCACAGGTTAAATTCAGCAAAACCTGCTAGTCAAAACACAACTGGTACACCTCTGCCTGGAGGATAACTTCAGCAGCAGGCAGATCAGCTTCTAGACTGGAGGCAACAAACCGTCACACATCGTCATCCTGCTGCATGAATCACTCACAACACATCACATCATCAAAGTATCACTGGAACTTATGAATCATCTGGGTAGATGGATACAGTATGTTACGATACAAACAAATCCCCTGCCAACATGTGCTGTATGTCTAAACAGCGAAGCAGCAGCGTCATAATGAAAAGCCTGTCAGCTCTCGGTGCCCCCTGGGAGGACTGACGAGACACATCATGCTCTTTAGCAAAGTACATAACCCCTCATTTCCTGAGCTGAGCTGCTCAGAGGCCAGTGGTAGAAAACAGCGGTAGTCATGTTTAAACCTTTATTTATCCACAACGGGACACTTTCTTGCATCATTCTGGTCACACTTAACAAGCAGCTGGAGCATCTAAACACCTCTTTTGTCAATCCAAGTGCCCCAAAGTGCTTTTGTGTTCAACTCAAATGCCCCTCTGTTAGGTGGGGTACCGCTATGATGTGACCTCACCGTAAACGAACCCTTCCTCTTGTCCTGTGAGTGGCTAGGAGGCGTTTGTCTGTGCCCCTGCTGCTTAATGAATCTGTGCACACCACTGGCAGCTGCTCAGCTCAGGTATCAGTAACAGCTAGATGCGTGGCAGCTCTTACCTGGGAGCGTCAAAGCTGTCGTAGGATCCCACAGTGTAATGGCGGAACAGTCTTTTGGCACGCTCTCCGCGGCTCTCTGTGAAACACGACATCACACAGACATCAGAATAGTTTGACCTATATTAAATACATTTGCAGTTTCATTACATAACTGCTAATACTGTAATAATACGGAGCCATCTCTCTGGATTTTTGTCCCCAAGTCACCTGTAAGCTAAAATAAATATGCATATTAAGCATGAAATAATTAGCTGATTAACTGACTGGTGTAAAAGCAATTGTATGAATGAATTTGATGAGTAGGTTAAAGAAATTAACGGGAACTTATTATGCTTATTTCCATTTAAATTTCACTTCTGTCTGTAACAAGCCATTTTAGCTCTTCTGATTGGCTTAACCTTGTATTTAACCCTTAACCTTACTAGTGAAAACCGTGACTGTTGAATATGACGTGAAATAAACATAAACCGAGACCATAACATCGCATTTGCAGGCGACTGATGAATATGAAAATCTAAAATAATAAATGCTTTGAGTTTTGAGATGGGCCCACACACCCACAGAAATAGGTTACATACAGATTTGTACACCAGATAGATTTATACATACATACACTATGATCATTGTAGTAAGATACAAAGGCAAGAGTCGGAAAACTCAACTCTTAAAACTTTGACCACGCTAATATAGGCATATACCAATACATCATACATACAGTGTGTGACAGGAAAAAAAGTCTGCTTTAATTTTTAACTAGTCATTTGTTAAATCATACACAGAATGCATATATCCATATCTCACAGACATCAATATAATCCTACCCTTTCACCCATGTGCCTCAAATGTAAGATAGAAATTGGTACCCTAACTCACAGCTTCTGGTCATGTTTGAAATTGCAAGAATATTGGTCTAATGTGTTATCTGAAATGGAGAAGATTTTCGGTTGTGAATTGGAGATGGACCCTCTGTCTCTCATACTGGCAGTGTTGCCAACTTAGCAACTTTGTCGCTATATTTAGCGAGTTTTCAGACCCCGTAAAAAAAAGACGTGAAAGCGCATATCGCTTTTACTCTCAACAAGCAGCGGGTGCTGTAACGCAGTCAGTTCTTCTTTTACTCTTTTACTCTTATGCTGTTTTGTGGATCACAAGGTTTAAAACTACTTATAAACTCACACACACAAAGTAACTCCACCAGAGTGCCTATTTCGGGTCACTTTTGCCGGTCCAAGCCCGGGTAAAGGAGCAGGGTTGGAATTGTGACATTAAAAAAAACAATAATTGCTAAAAGAAATTTAATTTGTAGTTCTAAATAAACTCTAAATGCATTTAGGATGTTTTTTACTCACTTTATGTCTCTTCCACGATGTTATTTCTCTCTCCAACAACGTAGGTTACAATTACATTAGCATGACCAATTATGCAAATTAGGTGATGACGTCATTTAGCGACTTCTAGCGACTTTTAGGACAGCCAATAGCGATTTTCCTTACTGAGGAGTTGGCAACACTGCATACTGGGCCTCCCCAGCCGGCGATTAATATCCAAGAATAATAGGAGATTGTACTGTGTTCTCACCTATGCGGCAAGGAAGAATATACCACTCCAATGGATTTATGAAAAAGCACCAACTATTAAAGGTTGGCAAAGAGCAGTGTTGGATCTAGTGCCATTAGGAATATCTTACATGTATACTGCACTCAAAAACAGATCAATTCTTTAAGGTGTTGGGAACCATACTTGAATTATGTGGAACCTGATGTTTCTAATATTATGTTACAAGGATTCTCTTGAGTGTTCAAACTGCAACGTACTACTGGGACCAGAGGTATTGTACTGTATTGTATTCTCTCTTTATTTATATATATATATATTTTTTTTTTAGATGGAACTGCACTGAAAAAAATATGTTGTTGGATTTACTTAATTCAGTGGTGGACATTTGTTGCACACAGATGTTTTGCTTTGGCAGCAACTTAAACAATTGAGTTAAATTAACACAATTTATTCATGTTCAATAAACCTGTGCAATTTGTGTTGATAAAATGTGACTTAAACATGTTTTGATGAAGTAATTTGAGCTCTTGGAATATTTTAATCCTTCGCAATTTTCTCACTTTATCCCAACACCATTCAATAACTTTTACCCAATACTACTTGGTCACTTAAATACTACATGTTATCTTCAAATTACATTTTGCTATTATATTCTAGTATCAAATACACAATTTTCAAATGGAGGCCTTATAACAGATTGTATTGTTCTCTTCCAAGATGGTTGCTGGTATCCACCAGTAACCTTTCAAAACAAAATGTCTAATTTCACTGCATTGACAGTAGGTAAAGAATTAAACTGACATTACTCGTCTACTGAATCTATATAAATCAACAGTTAAATAATGTCAGTTCTTCCGTGTTCTCTGGAATCAATCACAGCAAAGAAATTAGACTGTTTCTTTTGAAAAATGTTACAGGTAACCATCTTGGGAAAGAACAATACAAAACATTCTATTTAAGGCCTCTGATGTCAAGATTCAGTTAAACAACAATTATAACTAAACAATTTGAGGTAATGTTAGTTTCCATTAACATTAAATTAGGTTACTGAATTGGCAAACACCTTCCTATTAACATTACCCATTTTACCCCAATAACTAAAGAAATTAGCACTTGCAGGTCAAAAACTTTATCCAAGAGATGCAAAAATAACATTGATACAGTGACTGTCAAAAATTACAGCACTGATCATATTGTGACGTCTTGGTTCAAAACAGCACACTTAGAAATATTCAACGTTCTTTACTTCAACTGAATGAAACTGAAAATACCACTTCACACGACCGTTCTGTGCTTAGTTATTAGTCTGTTTTTGTTTTGTTTATTTGTTTTTGTGTTTTTTTTGTTTGTTTTTTTTTGGTTATGAATTGTACACTTTATTATGTTATGTAATTATGTGCTATTTGTGAAAACAGAAAAACGAATTTAAAAAAACAAAACAAAAACAAAAAAAACAAAAACCTAGTCATTTGTTTCCTGTCATCTAAAAAACACTCATGTTAGTGTCCTGGAATGTCATTTGTAGTTCTGCACAGTAAAACAGTGACAAAAATCTGTGTTAGGGACTAATACTGACTTTTGAGTTTCAAGATTCACGTGGGAGAGATTTTAAGTTTTGTTTTCACCCACTGTTTGGTTTGGTTTAGGATTTCACCAACACAATTTTTAAAAGCTGCTGTGCATTCATGCGGCATCAGAATAATGAGTTCATGTAAATGTATGTTTTAAGATAAAACAAATACTTGGAAAATCTTTCACTTTTGCTACAAGACTTGTCAAATTGGTTGAGCTCATATAGGCAATATTACTCTCACATGAGTAATATTTATTTAATTAATCTTATTATTTTAGCCAAAGAAGAAGTAGCGCTTTAGACATCTCATCTTAAGTCTACAATTCAAGTCTAAATTTTAGATATTCTACATTTTAGAGACATAAATAAGGATCTTTTAACAAATGTGTTCCCATGTGATGATGTAATCTTGTTTTCTCATTCAAACGTGCTTTTACCATTAAAGACCCCCCCCCCCTTTTTTTTTTAACCTGTGTGTATATTTATAGCATCCTCCTTATGCATTTCATGCATGTGTTATTTTCAGACATATGGGGGTTATGTCACCCCCCTCCTCCTCATCAGTAATGATCTAGTCCGGTATTTACTTGGGCGTGACTTAGCCAATTAACCAATACCTACCTATTATATGTCAGCTGACCTATCTATGAAGTTTTGACTGGTTAATTTGAATTTTTTTCTGTTTCCTGTCTTGTATTTAAGCAATTTTTACAATGTTTTACTATGACCCTGATGAAGGCCACAAGCTGAAACGCGTTGGTCTATTATTAAAGTTGTTCATCTTCCCTCAAGTGTTGCTGGAGTTCCTGCTTTGTGAACTCATATAGGCAGAAACAGAAAAGAAAGAAAGTAAAAAAGTTCGACCGACCTCTTTACTTGAAGGAATATTTTTTATTCACACTTTGATAAATCCTGTTAACCAGTGTGTTGTTTGTCTGATCATCATTTCAAGGTCAGAGTGAAATTGTTAAGTCATTTTTTGACATACTTCCCACATACCTGTTTAACTAGAGCACCCAGTCGTATGAATTGTTAGTCAATAAATGTTAGCATGTTGTTTCTATAGCTAACTGTTCAGTCCACATGTTCTGTGCTTCACTTCCTGGTCACCTCTTGATAAGATTACTCATGTTTTATACACCTTTGTTATTTTGGGTGTTAATGTGGATCTTGTTAATTGTGTCTTGTATAACAATTAAATGTCATTACCATTAAAATAAATCAGCACAGCATAAGCATGATAAACAAAGGTGAAGATGGGAACCATATCTACTACATATCATACTTACTACTACATGCTGATAGTGTTAGCTGTTGCTTTTTGTGGTCTCTTAGTTCTTCTTTAACTATATTGAATATTCCCTAAAAAAGCACGTCTATCACATTGGTGATTATAGTCAAAGTGAAAAATTGAGCTGGTCTTGTATATGGTGACAGAAAAAAATCATTTTATTTACCACTTAAAATAGGATAAGGTGTATAAGAAGAAAGCATTAAACAAGAACTAAGCCATCGGAAGTGGACTCTCCGTCAATCTGCAGATAGAGGTGCTTTGAGCTAAATGTTAATGTGGTTATTTTAACGATGGCAGGGAGCGAGCATACAAAGGTGATGCAGACAAGAAGGGAACAAACAGACTAAATACACAAATATAAGGCACAGGCTGTTGGAAAAAAGAAGAAAAGGCGGAAGCAAACTGCTTGAGGAACTAACCTTCAAAATAAAACAGGATGGAAAACACAAACGGAGACCATATGATGCATATGATGATTCATATTTACCAATAATCTAAAAATAGCCCTAAAATCTGAAAATCCCATGCTTATGATGCTAAATGTTCTACAAACCACCCTTAAAAGTCAACACCACAAGTTTTTGATCTAGTAACGGATCACAAAACAAAGGTTTCAAATACAAATGTATACTCAGGGAGGGTAAATGCAAAACTGAAATGTTTTCTCAGCACTTTTTTCCTCCTGTGCATTTGTGAGTGTGCGCCACAGCTGGTCGTCCTCACCCGTTCGGTTGTCTTGGCTTCGAAGCATCACTTCCTCCACACAGTCAGAGGGAAACCATCCCGTGCGACCTCTGACCGTCCCCTCCCAGTAACCGCCCTCGCCAACACTCAGCACTAAAGACGAGCACAGGAAAGAGAAATGTGTTAAGAAAAAAAAAGGTGACACAACCGACACAAACACACACAGACACGCCGATGACAAATGAACGCACACAAAAAGACAACAAGTACAGACGGAAAAAAAACATAAATGTGGACACACACATGGACATGCAAACCTCCTACATACTCACCAAGACATACATACCTGGCGACACCTTAGACTCACTCACAAACACACACATATTCATACCTGCAGACATTAAATACAAACATATATAGAGACCTTACACTCATGTCAGGACAGGACCATCTAACAAACTCATCTGACGACACTGTGGACTGGATTTGGATTTGGCCCACGAGACAGAGAAGCTGCCTTTACAGCAGGGCCCTCATTTGTAAAACACTCACGGCTCAAAGCAAAAAAACACTTATAAGCAGTTATTTATAAAGCCATACTTTGATGAGGAAATGAGCTCATCTCTGGGCAAAGTCGGAGCATTGCATTCGCCAGCCGCAGATTTTGTCTTTGCTGCAACACGCTACCGAGCTCTTTGTCAGGCAGTCCTTGAAGGTTTCACGGCAGTTCAGGAAACAGTCACGCCCTTAAATCCATCGATTTGTGTTTCTGGACATGAATCTGGTGTTGTTCATGAATCTGTCTGTGCATGTTCAAGTAAATGAACTTATTATTTTTGACTTTTAAAGGTCAAAAAAGTCCACATTTGGATGTAAGGGTTACCGGGGGAGTGAATCGTATCACCCGTCACACCACAGACACAGTTTGAGTCGTACACCTGACAGATTTTTACACTTCATTCGTTTTATTTAAACAATTCAATCGTTTAAAATAAACTTAATTATCATTAAACTGACTTGGTTAGGTTTATGTAATAGTTTAGAGCAGCGGTCCCCAACCCCCGGGCCGATCCGTGAGTCGTTTGGTACCGGGCCACACAAATTAAAGCTCGGGTGTGAAGTTTATGGTTTTCAGGGTTTTTATCGTTAACTCCCTGGGTCTTTGTAGTTGTGCGTCTTATTTTGAAAGAAATATTTACATGTTACCATAGCGTCCAGAGAGTGTTAAAGGGCAGAGGGGAGGATGTTACTCTCAATGTTGTTGGCACATTTTCAGGAGGGCGCTGCTAATGAAGTTACACAATTACACAGTGAATTTGCATTTATATTATATTTTTATTATATTTACAAAACACCACAGCTTTTGTCTTGGCCATATCATTTTATTTTGTTGTATTTATCCGCAAACACGTCAAAGGCCGATCCGTGAAGATATTCTCTGACATTATACCGGTCTGTGCGGCAAAAAAAGTTGGGGACCGCTGGTTCAGAGTAATACTTAAATAAATGTAGCCCCCGCTGTTTCAACATGGATATTTTTTGCATGTCTCTAACGCTTTGATCTCGGTTTAAAGTTTGGGTGGACTGCAGTAAAATTATCTACAGTCATTCATTGTCCTTAATGGACGACAGCTGAAAGTTCTCCGGGTATTCAAGTCTGAGCAACTCTGGCGTCTTCACTGTCACCAGAGGATGGCTCCTCCTGACTGTAGTGAAAGTCTCGTTTTTCTCCAAAGGTTGTGGAGTTCCATCCATTTTTCTCAAGATCCATCTGTAGTTTGGTTGAGAACGCTCACCATCTCCCAGCTACAGTGGATGTCAAAGGGCTGACGCCGTAATCCCAACTCTGCAGCCTGACACACATTTTTAGCCACTGTAGCCACTTTTTTTTGTTTTGTTTGGATCCTGCGAGCCGTGCAACATAAGCTGGATGCAAATAACAAAAGCTGAAAAGCTGAAAGAAGAACAAATATTGAACTTGCTTGTGTTGTTCTGTGCCTTGATGAATGTATTTGTAGTCATTTGTTTGGCATGTTATACATATCAATAAAACCTTGATTAGGCAGTAGTATATTAAGTTCCGCTAATACTCTGATGGATGCATCATCTGCCATCCGTCATCAGTTAGCTAAATAATGTTAATATAAAAGCTGTCACCTCTGATCTTGTTAAAGCCTTACAGTCAGCAGCTTATATGTTAGAAGGAACCTTTTGGAGCTATGCCAGAGCTCATGTGACGTCATGTTACGTTAAATGGTTTCTGCAGTGTTGCTTTGCATGTCTTAAATGTGCTTTTCTTGTGCGCCTATTAAAGATACCTCGTGTGGAGCTTTCTTACAGTCTCTTTGTGTCAAGTACCAGGTGAGAAACAGCCTCACTAACTTTGAGTTGACATGGAAGACAAAATGTTTTGACTGTCTGCCACACAAACCTTCACATGATGTGAAAATGGAGTTACACTCACCTTTGACCCTGTCCCCCTTGTTGAAGCTGATTTCTCTCTCCCCCTGTGCAGAATGTGATCGAGTGGCTACAAAAACGCGTCCTGGGACGGCGCTGTACAGGCGTCTTCGCTGTCCCGCAGTCTGAACCGTGGTGGTGGCTGGGCCGGGCCTGAGAGGGGAGGAGGATTTGAAACTGCAGTTTAAGGTTCAGGAACCTCTGTAGCATTTTATGGCCAGGACTGAGCTGCTGACTGAGCCCTTGGTACATCAAATGAAACTTTCTGGGACTCAAGTGACTTAAATTATTTTGAGAAATTAGCTATTTTGTTTTACAGAAAGAAAGAAAAAGTCACCGTTGAACTGTTTAGTTTACGTGTTTCTTTTTTATGACTTTTCAGGGAGCTGTTATAAACGTTCCCTATACATTGTGTGATTTCTATTGAGTGTGACTAAGTTCTTTAACATAAAAATTAAGAAATGGCTCAATTATCAGAATTATTATTGATCTGACTGACTCTTAGTTTCCATTTTCAGAGAATACTAACAATACTACACCAAATTAACCATATTCAACTCCTTTCATGGCTCTTTAAGAAGGTGACTCACATAATCCACTTAAAAGAGTTTAACATCTGTCACCCAGCACAAAAGCCTCAAAAGCACTTCGATTGATCCATCTGAATCTGCAGGAAGTGGAAACAAAGCTCCTGTTTAACAGCACTTTGTCCTCCGCCTCCTCCACTCACCCCTGTCTCCGACTCTGCCTGCTCCGGTCCTCTTTGTCTCCGATCCTCCCACGGGAAGGAGAGCGTGTCCGTGCCCCCCTGGGACTGCTGGAGCTCCGCAGGGTTCCTGTATGCTTGTAGCCCTGTCGGTCAGAGAAGGAAAGGTGAGAAATCTCAAATATGACCGACTTTAATGACATTTAACATTTATCTGGGCTGTAAACCTAAAGAGGATAACAATAAGAACTGGTGATTAATCTTCTGCTCCAAAGCACATACTATATAAAATGTGAGAAGATAAGGCCCTGCAATTAGCAGTATTCACCACTAGAGGCTGATAAAGGTCATCCTCTGCGTTATATTGTGCACATGTTCCATCATGTTGGAAATGGGTGTTTTACAGGCAAGCAGTAAGTTTAAAGAACCCATATATAAACAAGCTCCACATCCCATAACCAACCCTGCAGAATGGAGCAGAAAAAGCTCTGATGGATTAAACTATGTCTGATGCACTTGTGCACTTAGAAATGCTCGCTGTGTGCTTTGCATCATTCATTTCAACAACACAAGTTGCTAAAATGTTTTAAGCTTCGAGATACGGCTGTTTTATCAGCTGCTGTCTCCATTGTTGGTCAAATAAATAAATAAATAATCGGAGCTTTCTAATTAAAACGAGTAAAACATCCAGTAAAAATCTCTCTGAAAAACAAAAAGGTTACAAAATCGACCCATAGGTGTTTCCTGCATCGATAATTTGAACTCTGACCTCCTCACACAGAGACAAACACAGACACCTGCACAGAGACGATGTTGGTGCACGGGGCGTTGGGCACTGCCATCCAGTCTGGAAGGTTCATGCTGCTGTCGCTGTTGGCTCTGAGGAAGGGATGAGGAGGTATTGTCAGCGTCCGGGTGCTCTCCCGCCTCTGGGGGGCGTACTTTGGAGACTCCACAAAGGGGACTAGGGGAGACAGAAGAGATTTCTTTCTTCTTTTCATATCATCCTACAAATGATGCATGTTTCTTTACACTCTCCATCCACATGCTACTTCTATGTGTATTTAAATTGTTATTGGCCCTTGCTGCTGAAAGAAGTCCTGCTGATTTAAGGTTAAGTAAGAGAGCCTGTGTGTTGAGTTAGCTTAAGAAAAACACCTTGCAGAACCAGACACCAGTTATAGCACTTACCCACATCTGTGTCTCTGTGGTTTTTGATGATTTCTCCCAGCTCAAAATGGCCAGACATAACAGCCACCTGATGAACAAAACACACACACTCCTTATGTTTAAGATAACTCTAATTAGGATGAGCAATATAGCCTCAAAATTATATCATTATATTTCAGAAGTATAGGGAAAAAAACTATTGAACACTTTATTTATTATTATTTATAAGTCTAAGTAAATGAAGGGCATTTTCCATCCTCTTTCTTCAGTGACGTGCTCTCGTTAACGACACATTTTCACATTGAAGTGCGAATGCACTGAAACAAGGTGCAGCAGGAGCAGTGCAGCAGTAGTGACACAGCATTATCATGATGACAGAGAAAAAGTCATATTTAAGCACAAAGGAGCTTTGGTGGTGTTTTCCCTGGAAATTTAAGTCAAATTAATATCTTAATATCTTAGTTTAGTAATTATAACAGTATCTGCACAACACATTACTTAATAAAACTGAAAAATATTTTCTACCTGGGATCTTATAGTTTGAAGCATGTACTAAAAGTCAGTGTGGGATAAATAAGGATGATTTTGATAGAAAATCAATGAATCATGCAAAGCTACTTAAGCAGAGCACCAGATTAAACTATATTGGAATTGGAAATTAGCAATATTAATTTAAAAAAAATAATAGAATGAAAATTGATAAAGTAAATAAAATTAAAATAAATAATTATTTATAAAATAGAATTCATAGAAAATCATTACATAAAAACGATATCTCTGATGCATAAAATTGAAAATTATATTTTGTTTTTTCTTTGGGAGTAATTTTTTTTTTTTATCTATGATGGTTTTATCTTGTGCAAGTTACAAGATTTCACTGTTGTAAGTCAAAGGTAAATAGACTGTTTGCTCAAATTATTACCATTCTGTTGTTTTTAATAGTATAAAATGTTTCTTGCATGTTGTCTTTCATGTTCTTTGTGTGTGCGAGTGTTACAGAAACATCTTTTCTGATTTTTTGCCTTTTCTGGAGCTTATATATATATATATATATATATATATATATATATATATATATATATATATATATATCTCCATATTTAGGGGTCACACGCATTTCCAACGCCTGAGACATCTGTATGCACTGCAGCACAGTGCTGGCCTGAAGTGAAATTAAGCACTAGCACTTTATACTTTATGCTATGCTAAGTTAATAAGACAATAAACCACACCATGCATAATTACCCAGCCAGACACTCAGCATTTACCTGAAAGGGCGTTTGCCCGCTGTTATTCTTTGTGTCTTTATTGGCTCCCCGGTAGAGCAGAATTCGAGCACAGCTTTCCTGTAACAAACAGCATTGATTAACGTATCTTTAATGCAAGTGCAATACACAGGGCGGGATTCTCTACTGGCATTCCCCTGTGCCATCATTGCTTTTACTTAGTTTGTTGATGAAAACAAAAGCAGGTTGATCTTTTTTAAAAACACAGTTTTAAAGATCATTGCATCAAATTTCGGTACGGTCAGGGGAAGGCGATACTTGATTTGTACTCTGTGAAATACCTTGTTGTATAAAGCACAGATGTGCAAGGCAGTGTTTCCAGAGGCATTCTGGGAGGAAGAATCCGCCCCATAGAATAGGAGGTGCTCCAGATGCTGGGAGTTACCATTCTGACAGGCCTGAGAATGAAAACAGTTTGGTAGTAAGACCGAAAGAAAGAGCGAGAGCAAGGCGTCACAGAGGAAAGATTTATGTGGTTGTTTAATAGAGAGAAAAGAGAGGCGGGGGGCAAGCAAGGGTGAAGAGGAGACGGTGGCCAAAGGTGGCGGTAACACCAAATTTAATTAACACAACCTCCAAACTCAGGGGCAATAAAGCACTGACAATACACATATACACAATACAGTATGAGAGTAATAAAGTCATTGCTAGAAAAACGAGCAGCATTATTCACACAGACTCATTGAGCCACGTGATTTATTTATTTTTCTAATTTAAAGTGAGAAAAAAGTCAACATGTTAAAGTACATGAATAACTGTTTTATTTAATATAATAATATAATAGAAACCATGTACTTCACTGATCAGTCAAAGCTTTTTAAATCGTTTTTGCCTGAAATATTAACTGTGTCTCAAACTTTATTATTTATTATTTATTTATACTTTTATTATGCTTTAAACATTTTTCACTTCTTATACAAATAAATAACCCACTCATTAAACTTGCAGCTATTACACATCATAGCCCTAAGCTAGGTTATTTTATCTCTTCAGATTTTTTTATTTGTTTGTAATGTTAATAAATTTTTAATTTTTGTTTAATTTATGGTCAAACCACTGGTTCTTATATGGCACTTTTCTGTACATAGCAGTGTAACAGACGATCCTATACAAATAACACTGGGCCACCTTTACAGGCTACATTTAAAATTCAAGCATATCATTAACTGTTATCATTATAGAGAAATGAAGCCACAGTTATAGAAATGCAAGAATATTTGTCTTCGACGGCGAAGTGTACAAAACAGGAGAGAGATTTTCTGAAGGTGCGTAAATATATTAATGTACTCAACACAAAGCTGAGTCACAGCTGAACACATTTCCATTTGTTTTGCTATTTTCAAGTAAAATTGTGCTTTAAAGACAGCCTTGTGACCTCATGAATTTCTTCTTTTTGGCTCCAAAGAGACATATGAGGGGTATTTCCTAAAGTGTGGTTTGCATAGACCAGGGGTCTGGAGCCGCATGCGGCTCTTTTGTCCTTATACTGCGGCTCCGGGTGGTTTGGGAAAATAAATTAGAAGTATTTAGCTGAAGTGTATTTTATTTGTGTTTAGTTCTTTTTTTAACTTGTAGTTCTAAATTGGAAGATTATTGTGATTTTGAAATATAAAAATAAAATTCTATTATCTACTATTCTATTATTTTTTCACCGCTCAAAATAAGCGTCACACTCGCGGAAGCCGGTGTACCCGCCGAAACGCCGTGCATTTATCAAGACTTTCGACCCCAGGTAGGCCAGTTATTACATTATGTCAGCAGCTCCACCGTGAACTATGTTAAAACAAACACCGCTCACGCCTCACAGATGACAGCTTACAGTCCTGCATAAAGATGAAAGCCCCGATTTGCAGATGCTGCGCACAGGTTCGGGACCATAAGTCTTATTGTAACGATATCACGGCAGACCCGACGATGTTTGCATGAACATGCTTTTCAGCATCTCTTTATTGACCACTTTTCACACACGGTTGCTGTAGCATACAGTCGGCTGTTGCTTTTCAGCTCACAGCCTGACAACACAACAGCAGAGAGAGCACAGACTTTAAGGTGGCGAGGCGTGATTGCGGGTGCCGCTCAGGTGCGTCCGTCTGTGAAAAGCGCTTAATAAATAAACTTTACTTACTTACTTTAGTTGTTCACACAAAGCATAAAAGTAAAAAACAATATATGCAGTGTTATCTTCATTTTAGATTTCAAAAAGTATTTGCGGCTCCCAGTGTTTTCTTTTGCGTGGAAACCGGGTCCAAGTGGCTCTTTGGGTGTTAAAGGTTGCAGACCCCTGGCATAGACCCTTACGCTCCAAAATCAGTGCCCCGATCAGTCACGCTGCTGCGACTGCTGCCGACTCACTGAGCTGTTATTACCCGAATAACTGACATGAGTTAATTTATCAGTGATGTGGTTGTGTGACTTAATTTTTTTCATTGTTATAAAAGTTTAAAAAAAAAAAGTTAAAAGTCAGGAAAAACTGCCAGGCTGACCTACAGCACGCTATACACTCAAAACAGAAAACATGGTTTAAAAAAAAAAACCCTCAATGCATTTAATACTGACGTGCAAAATTTTGCCCTCATATTATTAAAATTGCTCGAGTTACAGTCTCCTGGAGTACATACTCACAATGTTTAATCCCTCATTTTTTAAAGCACTTTTAAACTGCACACCCTACATGACAGAAATTGAAATGGTGCAGTTTTTGATGTCTTTCTGTCTCCACAACACATCCCATGATGCTGACGCTCAGTCATGATTAACAAAATGAGATTTAGGGTTGATATTGTGGAACTTATGAGGATCTTTTCTCGATTAATTAAATTTTGAGTATTCAAAAATACTGACAAATATAGCAAACTAAAAAGTGCAAAATTTTACCCCCCCCCCTTATGTCACAAAATATTCATGGTTTAGCATCCTCTCATTGAATGTACAACAGTTATTATGGAAAAGTAACAGCTGATTCCTAGAGGCGGGCTGACTACCCTGCACCCAAATGCAACAGAACAATCTTCAATCCGTCAGACATGAAATAAAATGTAGCTTCTTTTAGTGGCCTCGTCCAAAAATCGTATTAGTGTTGAATTTATGAGTCAAATCACACTTAACGCACACACACCAACGGTTTCTTTTGGAGTCCCTGTCTGACAAACAGAGCCGAGGAGACAGATGCTTACGCAGTGAACACACTGAGATGAACAAGCTGATACCTTCATTTCTCCTCGCGGCCTTCCCTGTCCACTTCACAGCTGTTACATGAGGCCACTGAAGCAGGATGGGTAGGATGTGATGTGAAAGGTGAAGTGTTTCATGGCATGAATGGGTTTTGACGCAGACACACACTGGAACACAGAGTAGACTGGTACATTACAAAAAGTGATGTGGCATACTTCTGCAATATGAACAACAAGAACATGAGCTCCAAAAGTCCAGACGCCTTTTTCTGGTCACATCTCAGCTCCCAAATAGATGTAAATCAGGCCACTGACCTCATTAGACTGAAAGAGTTTGTTTCAAGGATCCTCAAACAGAAAGTTTTACAGTTGATTTGGTGTTTTCGCTTTTATTGAAAACACAGGAGATTAACTGTATTTATTCTGTCCTGGATTTGCTTGAGGTGACTTATTTTCTTTTAAAGTTTTTACCTGATGTGTTTCATCCCAGCCGTTCTCGTCCCTGATGCCCAGTTTGGCGTGATGGTAAAGCAGTGTTTCGCAGCAGGAGGTGTCGCCCCCTGTCAGCACAGTGTGGTAAAGAGGCGTCAGCCCTCGCCGGTCCTTATAATCTGGGGACGCCCCCAGAGAGAGCAGAACCTGCATGATGGCACAAAAGAAAAGAAAACCTCAGGCTGAAGCCTTTGTTAAACTCTGACAGTAATGATAAAGATAAATTACTAGGATAAACAGCAATGATTTAAAGGGGACATGTTTGAAAAGAAAATCCACTAGACCCAAAGCTATTTCCACTTGGTTTGCGTCCAGAAGAACATAATTATATTAAAAATGGACAAATATTAATTAACATCAGTCTTTTAAATGCCAAAAACTAACTTTAGAAAAAGGAAAAAAAACCTCATTTACCAAATGTTACACACTTGGTTGATAACGGATAAGATAAGAAACACTAGAAAGTCTAACGTACATGTAGAAAAATGTTTGGAGACACTATCTGAATCTGATAGATTCTCATCCACCATGCACTGTCTCTAAGAAGCAAATGAATTGATATAGATTCCCATGTAAGAGGACGTTTGTTGTTGTTGTCTTTTGTTTCTGTGTTTTCCTTCGTTCCTTTTTTGCACCAACAAAGAGAGACCACCGGTGCCTGTTTTCTTCGCAGTCACTTTCAGTGATTTTGGCATCAGAACAGGATAAGCACTGCTCCTGGCTGACGAACGGACATGCCTTTTTAAAATCAGCAGTTGCTTCACAGTCGGCCATTTTTATTTAGTCCCCTAGAGTAGCTTCTGCCAGCTTTAACTTTAAAATGTCTCAGCCATAGGCGTTGCACACCAAATGTTCAGTTGTTGGCTGCAAGAGTGAACACAAGAGTCCTTATGCGCTCCCTGTATCTGAGCTACTGAAGACTGAGAACTGGAGTGGAGTACTGTAATTCTTGATTTTCACTGTGCAACAACAACAAAAAAAGAAAATCCTCACCCTTAGCATGTTGTGTGGCTAATGTAGCTAATGTAAAGATGCTGAACGCAAAGACAGAGAGGCCACCAGGAAAGGCAGGCAAGTTCTTGGGGACTGAGGGCAAACTAGAGAAATGCAAAAGTTTGCAGTGACAGTACGAGAGGCCTGACTTCCTGAATGGTTGTGTGATTCTGTCTAAACCTAACGATATCAGTGAAAGCCTCTCATCATCTTTCTGGGAGTGAAAAAAGAAAGAAGAAAAAAGAAGAAGAGAAGAAATAAACCAAGACAGATTCAGCACAGCAGTAATTGACGTGTTAGCATTCATATCAGGCTAAAAGAACATATACAGTAGTGTTTACAGTTTACAGAACACTTCATAAATGATCAACTTTTTGGCATTGACTCCAAAATAAACATGGTTTCCTCCATTTATGGATTAATGTTTTATTTATTTATAGGACTGTTGTTGCTGCTGCTGTCAGATTATTTATGTCATGATATGGATAGAGTCTGGTTGGTTTGGTTTAGCTAGATCACCAACAAACTAGAACCACGACTGTCCACAGTCTCAGCTATATCGCAATTGTAGAAATGCAGACCAATTTGCAAGACTAAAACTATATATTGCATACTTACTAAACTAGTTTTAGTAATCTGTCAAGATTTATGTCAAATTTATGAACAGAAATAGCACGAGGAAGCATTTGTGCAAGTGTGAAAATAAAGTGCTCTGCATGAATAATATTAGCTTTCAGAACTCAGAAATATTATTATAAAAATTACCTTAATATTGTAATAAGAAAAACAAAAACTAATATTAAAAACTTCTACATTCGTTTAAAATAATAAAAACTAAACATCAAAGTCACTCTTAAAAACAACCAAAGATTAAACTGCAAACTATAAAAACATACAACTTTGTCTTAGCTCCTTCCTTTATTAGCATTTCATTAATGGTGCACATGTTAAAAATGAACCGTGGCAGCACTGGTAAGCAGAAACGGTGTCCTTTTGTAAAGTCTAGAAGTAAATTTCATGTGATTAATAGAGATGTCTTTACAGAGTTAATTATATACACATTTCCATTCATATTTACTGTTTATGTGTTTTGGGCATTTACATGTTTGAATGTTTACATATACACCTTTCAAAACAATAATAATAAAGTGTTGACTCTACCTCATTGGTTTTCCCGCATCTACCTAAGTCTAGGACTTCCTGGCTTCTGATTGGTCTGTAGAGTCACATGGGGAGTCCGAACAAGGAAGTTGTTGTGCTGAAGTGGGGCAATAGCATAACTGCTGCTAAGAAAGTTAGCCGCTCCATGACGGTGTTCATCTTAATTGAGAGAGATTTATTATCGTATAAAAAGCCTCATGTCACACCGTTTTAATGAAAACATTGTGCTTTGTGTAACTTAAAAGATCCTACAGGAGTTTTTTTCTTATTATTATACCCAGTTGATGCTTCTTAAAGGGCTACACTTACACTGAGGTTACAATACGTAACTAAAGTCATTCTGCCTTGTTTTCTTCTTGAGAGGGCGTAGGCAGCTTATTTCTTTTCAAGACACGAAACTAGTCCATTTTTATCATGGAAGAATTGGCAATCTGCGCCGTATTTTGAGCCAAAACTTGCTCCAACTAGTTAAATATATAGAATGTAGAACTTTTAAAACCTTCATCAAGTAAAACAATAGTACAGCAGGAAGGAAAAAATATATCTTGGTGATAGTTTCCTAATTCAAGTTGAGGAATATTCATAGAATTCAAATCAGGATGGAAACTCATAGCTCGGGGTTCAGAGAGGTCACGTTACACCCCAGGCTGGGGAAAATGATGTATTCAATCAGAGTCTGATGTAAACCTTTGTGCACTTTAGCCGAGTTTCTTTCCTTTGTGGAAAACATAGGCTCTAACAATGTTAACGCTTGCAATTATCTCCCCCAATGAGGTTCTCGTCTACAGCTACCTGTATTCTCAGCAATTTGAGAGCTGAAAATCTGGATAAACGCCTAAAATGTAAATGTGTCAAAACCAGGCAATCTGGATGTTAACGCCTCTCTTTCTCTCCGGCTGAATCAAATAATAGAGTTATTTGTTTGCATATTGTGTGTGGGTGGGTGTGGATCGCTGAGTGGGAGGGTCTTTTTGTTCGGGCTTTAGCTTGTTTAGATATACAGCAACGCAAATGAGGAGAATACAGTGTCACTTTCAGGGCAAATATCCATCTTGCAAGATATACACCCTGTTCTAGGTTGATGGTTTTTCTCTTTTTGTTACATAATACATGTAAAATCATCACTTTCCACAGGCAGATAGCAGTATGAAAGGACTCCAACATATGCAAATGTTTACCAGCAGGGCTGTATGGTGGTGGCCTCGAACAGCCTTGTGTAGCGGTGTGAGTCCATCTTTGGCACGGAAGTCAATATGAGCTCCTCCATCCACCAGGACCCGGATGGCCTCTCCTCCACCTGGCTCACACTGCACTGCCAGGGTCAGAGGAGTCTCTAAAGAACACACACAGAGACACACATATGCAGCTTTATTTAAATGGGACTGTTATAGAGCAGGGAGTTCACAGCTGATTTGCTGGAGAACAGCAGCTCTTTCCAAACTCCTGAGACAGAAACAAACATTTAAAAAAGAAACATTTAATGCATTTTAGTTTTTATGGTTATGGTTTAACAATTGAATGACGTGTCAGGTGAAAAAGAGTTTGTGCATCACAGTAATGAAGCTGAGAAAGTGCAGCAAATGTCTGTGATGTGTGCTGCAGCAAATGCCTACACGTCATTTCTGATAATCATGTAAAGTTCTTGCGTTTTCCCTGTATTTTCAAACCAAATCTTCTGTCTGTGTATGTATAATCTTATTGTACCTTTAGATCTGGGCAGATCCTGTTTCCATGTAAGGAAAAACATAATGAAGATTTAATGAAGTGACTGCACACACATAAATGTGCACAACTCACTTTGGAGATGACCATCAATCCGGCAATTACATGATGCAGTAATGCTGCCCGTCCAAAAACTCTTCCTATGCAAAGAGTTGAGCAACCAAACTTGGCACACAGGTACATCACAGGCCTCTTAATGTTTTTATCTATATCAGATATTATCAGAACATAACATTACTTAGCATCCACTTCAAACAGACAGAAATGACCTATATTTAGCATTCTTGCACGTATAACGCCCTTAAAAAAGTGTTGGATAATTTTAATTTTACAACAGTAATCACGATGCAACCATTTATTTATTTTTAAAGAAGAAGGTTTTTCAAACGATGAATATACAATACATAGCTTTCCCATATTCCATATTTTTGTCTTTAAAGTTGTGAATATAGCAAATGGAAATCTATTCAAGAGTCATTATAGACTAAAAGAACACACTAATGTGAAATTCATCTTGACAAACTGTTTCTATCATTGTCCTCCACTTCTACAAGTTTAATAAAGAAAATTAGTTAACTACCTTTGTACGACAACATGTAAATTTAAAATAAAAAAGGTGAGCTGAATTTGGGCAGATATAAACAAGTAAAATCCCCTTATGTGTGACAACAGTTTTATTATTTTGAACATGAAAGTTAGACAATCCTAAATCTCACCACCATCAATTTGCTTCCTGATTACAACATCCCGATCAGCCAACTTTAAGTCTTCTGCAAATATTTATATTCCTTTCTGTGATAGTGTGAGGGGAAATGAAAAAAGCCTCCGCATTAGTTTCATCTAACAGGTAACATTATTACTTTCCAGCTGAATGTTTTGCCAGTGCACTGATGTTTTGCCGTTATCCTGATGTCGTATAAAGAAACAAAGAAGCTCAAAATATCATTTATTGCAGTCAAAAAAGTGCTGTGTCACTTTTGTGGCTAACTTGATCCTTTCCAGAAAGCCAGTTCACCAGCATCTACAAGAATAAAACCATTCAAAGTGTTCCCAGTTGAAACAGGGTACACAGCAGCGTCTGCAGGGGGATTTTTCTGGCAAAGAGGAAAATGACTGAAGGCTTTCATCACTGAACACTTTCTGTAGATCTCAGGTTCAAACCATTTGGAGAAATGTTTTGACTGCGCTTCCTCTGAAGTTATACTGTCAGGATGAGTCAGGGAATACCCATTTATGAGTTTCCTTGGCAGAGATCGACATGAGTGTGTGTCCTGGCCGGAGCCAGGCTAATTATGGCAGAATTATTTCATGTCCTAATGAAGGCATTCTCTGTGAGGCTTCTGGAAGCCCGCGGAGAAAGTTTCAAGGAGACAAACGGGTCAAAAAAGTATTAACAGGGTTGGCTGCAGGCTTTTTATCACCTCTCTGCCCTGTCTGCATAGGACTAATACTGCATTCACTGTTCCTGGACCTCCTTTCAAAATACCTTCACATAACCATAAAGTCAAAAGGCAGGAGAAGCTATTTCAAGACACAAGGATATATCTTATATCAGACTTTGACTGATACTAAACAGCTTTTTTCAACACCCCCAAATCTAAATCCAATTCTGTCAAACCAACAAATCTCATTCAATTCATTTCTTGAAATCACAGAGTCATATACTGTATATATGTTTGATTCCACAAACTTTAAGGCAGAAGGACAGAAACTAGGATCCAACAACAAGTCCTCCATCCGTTTTCTTCCTCCTGTCTAATTCAGGTCATGGATTGGCTGGAGCCTATCCCAGCTGCCATTGTGCAAGAGGCAGGGAACATTCTGGACAGGTCAACGATCTGCAGCAGGTCTAACACAGAGAGACAGACACATTCACACCTATGGCCAATTTAGAATCACCAATTAACCTAACATACCTGGAGGGAACCCACATAAGCACAGAGAGAGCACGCAAACTCCACATGGAAACGCCGTGGCCAGTCTATAGATTTGAACAAAGGATTAGTTTTCATGTGGTATCGCATCACTGGGGCTAAAACAAATGCTTTTCTGCTCCGCCCCACAATTATTTTTACCAGGTTTGTTTAGCCAAAATGCCAAGGAGTGGTTAAATCACATGCATTAAATATACACATATACAACACGTTCTCACTCCCAAACCGTAACATTTTACGCTAGGTGACAAATCGTCAACATATTACGTTTTCGGCTACCCACCCCGTTCCTAAATGACGACCTCGGAAAAAATGAGGAAATATGAAAACCGTATGGACTCAATCTACACATGTTCGCTCTTTTTCTTCAAATCGCTTAGAAACACGCTATTTAACATCATTAAAGTCCTGGTTAACCTCAGGAAAAAGGTTATGGTTAGGGATAAGGTTAGGTTTAGGGCTGGAATACAGGGCTGGAACGTCTATTACCACGGGAGCGTCATTGCACTGGATTTCGCCCATAACCCGCCGCATACCATAAGAACGCCGAAGGTCTCCTTTTGCGTTCCTCAGGAACGCCGCAGGACGTGACAAAACATCGGCATGTTACGCCTCGGGAGTGAGAATGGGCTGACATATATATCGCTACTAAAAATACACCTTTTCAGCCCAGTGAGAAAAGATTACTGTACCTCAGAACCTTGAATAGGAGGACCCTGAAACAACAGCACTATTAGCTAATTAGCTCTCACTACTGCTTAGAGCAGAATCACTGATCAGACTAAAAACATAATCTGTAATTTTTTTTAATCCTAGTGGCAAAGTAAGAGAAGAGTTTCTCCTCAAGACATGATGAATACTATTTTAAAGTGGCCCTGCGACAGACAGGTGATCTGTCCTAGAGCGTACCCTATCCCGCCCTTTGGTAGCTGGGATAGACTCCAGCCGCCCCCCCCCCCCCCCCCCTTCTGATAAGCAGAAGAGAATGAATGAATGGAATTAATATTTTAAAGTGCTCTGGTGGATGTGGAGCATCCAAACTTGCAGTTTGTACAAAAAAATCTTTGTTTCTGTTTTTTTAAAGGGTGATGAGAGTATCCAGGACACGAAACAGATGGAAAATGGTCACACTTGCACTTCTGTTCAGTGTATGATATGCTAGACCAGCAAAGATGGTAAAAAAAAACCAAATAAACAAAGTGTAACTTTTACAGGGGGGATGTTTTTTAAAAGAACTGTATTTAGGGAGAAACGCCACAGACATTTTAAACAGTTTTAATTCCATCTGATTTCTAAACTGGCATTGGTATGGACGTGAGGGCGTGCGGTTGTCCTTATCTGTGTCTTTCAGGGTAAAACCCTGTGATTTACTGGCAACCTTTCTGGGGCCAGTAAGGTTGCCTTTCTGTAGATCTACCAGATCTCAGGCCCTTTCACTCATCATTTTTATACTCTAGTGACCACTGAAATGAAAAATATCTGCTCAAATAAGTGCCTAGATAGCTAGATAGCTGTTGCAGACTTTAACATGACTAAAAACCACGAATGCAGTACAGGAACAGCATGTTTGTGAGGGAGGCTCATCGAGGCTCTCTGTCTCCCCCCTGTGTCGTGCGCCGGGAGCGTGTTTCACACCCATCGTGACAGGCTGTGTTTTGTGTTTTGACACTTGCTCCCCGAACGGCTGGAGCGACACAGAGCAGCACACCCAAACTGTAAATGAGCCGTCTGCTGTGCCCCCCTGAGCACTAACAGGATCTAGGAAAAGCCACCAAAATTGTGAACAGCACTGGCTCAGATCCCTCACAAAGTGTTAGGCCAACATACTGCAGCGCTGAGGGCAGAAAACAGAGGGGGAGGAATTGAAAACAGTTTAAAGAGTCCATACAGGAGAGCTTCAGGTTCCATAGCTGCTGGCTATCTTTGTGCTTTCTTAGCTGCTTGCATATTTGGAGCTCCCGTTTTGGCTGACTGTAACAGAGAGATCATCACCAACTCTTTTATAAATGTGTTTGTTTTATCTTGTGAAACGCCTTTTTAAATTGGGCTGCATGACAGCTGTTAAATGTTATCCATGTAACAAGAGAAAATTTGCTCCCTGTAGATAAAATAACTAAGTGCTCGTGTGCAGTCGGGGGAGTGGAAGGAATCCTTACCACCAGTGTCAGAGTCCTGGTAGTTGGGATCCAGGCCCTTGTCTAAGAATTTGGCCATCTTGTCCACAGCGCTGGTTTGAATGTAATCCATGAACTTCTTCAGGCTGGCCTACATGTAAAAGAAATAAAAACAAAAACTTCCCACGTGTAACTGATAAATATTCAGAAAAAACATGGATAGTTTGGTGAAAATAAAAACAGCAAAAGCAGGTTCAGGAAAAGCTATCCACGTAGTAGATTTTACAATTGCAAAAGGGTTTTTGTCAATTTTATGTCATTGGTTTGTTAAGTTAAGCTTTAATTATTTATTTCAATACAATAAAGTAACATATATAAAACATTACTGAACAATCAAATGCATCCTGCGTAAATCTGCACAGATGTACACACGCACCACTGCATGCTTAGTGACACAAACATGGAGATGCAAACTGTAGCACATATCACATATAAGCGATCTGGAAGTTTCATACCTTGGTGTGCAGTTTGGCCAGCTGCTTCTCATCTAGATTTGTTTGTTTGTACACCCTGGTTTTATAACGAAACTAAACCAGTGACAGAAAAGGAGAAAGGAAACCAAGAGTTAATCCTAACACAGAGGGCCTTTGTCCTCAATTCTCTTAGCTTTTGGCCTAGATCCACAAAATAGAGCCTGGAGAAGATTTATCTGGTTTTCTATACAGGCTTTCTTCTCTGTTGCACCGAAGACAAGAAATGGGGAAGAAACATCCTGACGTCACAGCAGTTTAAATACTCTCCAGCTTAAAAAGTTGGAAAACTAATAATAATAATAATAATAATTACAATTATACTTTTACTTTAGTTATAATATTAATCTACTTAACAGTGTCGTGCACTAGCAGCTTTGCTGGGTGACAATCAATATAAGATTTCATAAATAGTCAGCAGCTTGGCATGAACTTTAGATTAATTAGCCGAGGTAATTAAACGTTTCTGACTTTTCCTGAACACATCATTCGATTTATTTTAAAATCCTGTTAATAGGAAACAAATCAGAATCTGTTTTATTGCACAAAAGTGACATCTTGTGGGCAAAAAGCTAGTATTACACTCTGTGTTTCATGAAACTGTCAATAAGAGGATCGGTTATTACCTCCAAATATGGTACACCTTTCTCAAAGGACTGTGGGTACTCTTTTAGCAGCCTCTCTTCCTCCAGGAACTTGGCATCGTGGCCGTCCGTGGCAGGCTGGAACAGACCATAGTTCAGGACGTCTCGCAGAGACTCGGTCAGGGAGCACAGCACCTGCTGCTTGGCCTTCCACACAGTGGCATCTGGATTAAACCGCAAACATTTCTGCAAGAGATACCAAAGTAAATATTGAAGCTAGCTCAGGTGAAATATTCTGAGAACAGTTGTGGTTTGAAAAAGAGGATATACAGGATGAGTGGACACAGATTCAACACGGCAACAATCAAATGTATGTAATAAACAAGTTAACAAACCTGATTTTAAAACACATTTGCTTTTCTACTAAAAAGTAGAAAGCAAATGGAAACATATTCATTGATCTGACAAAAGTGTGTAAACTGTGATAAGTCTGAGGGCTTTAATCTGATCATATGAGGTGAAGTGGCCTTTGAATCTGTGCCTTTAAAATGAACAGTAACTAATGGAAAAATTCGATGAACTAAAATCAGGGGAACTTTTCTTTTCTACACCAGGAACAGCCCAACTTCTGCCTGAGTGTTTCACCTGCTAGTACTCGTTACTTTTCAAAAACAGCTGAAATATATTTGTTGTTTGTAACAAAGAACAACAAATAAATGTCAGCTAGCTACAGTACCACAGCTGTTTTTGACCTCCTGTATTAGGATATACTGTAACTCTTATTAGAACTAATAAGTTGTCGCTCAGCGATAAAGAAATCAGACTTGCGTCCAAGAATTACTGATTTGAACTCTTCCCTCTGGGTGTAACTGTATCCCATGTCTGGTTATACAAATATGTAACCAAATGAAAACTAATATTGAAAACACAAACTTCTATTCTACACAGGAGTTAAGAGCAGGTTAAGCTTCTCGTGCTCATTTTTCATTGGTGTGATGGCCCTCCTGCCCTGCCTGGGCCTGCTGTGTGTTTTTCCCCTCTTTCGCTCTGCGTGTTGCTTTGCTCCTTCTTCCTGTTAGTGAGTTAATCAGCACAACTAAAGGACATCACCAGTCTCCCTGGAGCATTTAGGAGCTGGATGCCTTAGTATTTTCTCCCTCTCCGTCCACTCAGCACTGTGTTTCTTGCTTGTTTGGCTTCAGCCTTGTTATTTTGGGTTATTTATCTATGTAGCAATTTCAGACCATCATTTAAACACTCATCCAACTGCTGACATGGGTGGGGTTAGGTTAATTGGTAATTCAAAGTTGGCTGTAAGCAGAGATGGGCAGATTACTACTGTAGTAGTAATCCCTTAGTAAAGTAAGGGATTACGTGCAGCGTTTAAAGCGTGGAAGTACTGACCTTATTTTGAGTTTGATTCCGTAAAAAGTGACAAAAACATTAGTGTCCGCTGTGCGTGGGAAGAAAACTTCTTTTTACAGCGAAAAAAGCCCCCTAAACTTCCAAGCAAGCACCGAGTAGCTACGACGTAATGACAAACTCACAGAGAAACTGCGGTATCCTTCCACTGACCGCTGCGGCACACCTGCACCAGGATAAACCTCCGCCTACTCTACTCCTGCTTTACAGGTGAAAATAGAGCAAAAGGACCGCTAGTCTTTGACTTTATTTATTTTCTGCTGTGTTTTACTTGCATCTGAAAGAGTGAGTGTAAACACAAAAAAAAAAAAAATAAATAAAAAAAAAAAAAAATATATATATATATATATATATATATACAGTGTTGGGAAGGTTACTTTTAAAATGTATTCCATTACAGAATACAGAATACATGCCCCAAAATGTATTCTGTAACGTATTCCGTTACGTTACTCAATGAGAGTAACGTATTCTGAATACTTTGGATTACTTAATATATTATCATGCTGTTTACAACTACATGAATGTACTATTGCTGTGATTTATTACTGTTACTGAAGGTCCGCGGCTCCGAACCGTAGTAAAGGGACCTCTGGCTAATACGGTGGGTTCTGTGTCGGGCTCGTAGCCGAAAACTAGCTTTAATAGCTTAATAACTTACTTACAACTGGGCTCGTCAGGCTCTCTTCTTGGCTGCAGTGGTTATTATTATATTTACATGCTTCCAGCTCCCGTTTTTGCTCGATGACAGCTCGTACTTTTCCTGCCTATGATGCTACATTCTTTAGAGCTATACCTGTAGCATTCTGTCTATTAGCTTAGCACAACAACAACAGGCGCTCTCTCACCCAGGAAACACGCAGAGAGAGTGTCACCCTGTAACCATGGCAACCGTAACGCTGCCACCTGGAACAACAGAACGTAGCTGTCAAACAAAACCCAAACAGTCCTGACCCGCCACAATATGAAACAAGAAAGTACCGCCGTGTAATCCATTTATTTCGACAAAGTAACTGTATTCTAAATACCACCTTTTTAAACGGTAACTGTAACGGAATACAGTTACTCATATTTTGTATTTTAAATACGTAACGGCGGTACATGTATTCCGTTACTCCCCAACACTGTATATATATATATATTTTATGTGCTGGAATGTGCAGAAAATAGGTTTAAATGTTAAACTAATTTATTCCAGTCAGAGAATGGTGCATATAATTAAAATTTTGCTTCATGCATAAAGTTAAAAGATTAAAACTAACAAAACAAGTTTTAAAAAGAGACTTTTCCATTTGATTACATTTTGTATGATGGATTATGTAGGAAAAGTAGAATTGGGCTGAAAGATCTATCGCTTTATCACCTATTCAGGTTGTAAATCATGTTTTTAAAAAGTAACTAAGTAACTAAGTAATTAATTACTTTTGAAAATAAGTAATCAGTAAAGTAACGGGATTACTTTTTTGGGGAAGTAATCAGTAATTAATTACTGATTACTTTTTTCAAGTAACTTGACCAACACTGGCTGTAAGTGTGAATGTGAGTATGAAGGGTTGTCTGCCTCTCTGTGTTAGCCCTGGAACAGCCTGGCGACCTGTCCAGGTGACCCTGAGCTGGATCAGCAGAAGAAAATGGATGGATGGATATGAAATAGCTTATTAAGTCTGAGGAATACTTTGTAGACCTGAATGATAAAAATGTAGTGAGACATGGATTAGGGGAAGGGTTTTCAACCTA
The DNA here is from genome assembly GCF_963576455.1 of Neolamprologus multifasciatus. Classification (NCBI taxonomy): domain Eukaryota; kingdom Metazoa; phylum Chordata; class Actinopteri; order Cichliformes; family Cichlidae; genus Neolamprologus; species Neolamprologus multifasciatus. The sequence continues at coordinate 4,808,242 of NC_140442.1, read as the reverse complement.
TTTGTACAAATCTTCGAGTGTCCCAAGAGCACAGCAGCGTCAGTAACTGTGAAATGGAACAATCCCCACAGATTCGATGCCAAACTGAGTGAGTGGGCAGGGCCTGAAGATTGCAACAAGTCTTCAGAAGATCACCACAGAGATTGAGATGTCAGCTGAGAAGAACAATCAGCAGCAGTTACGACAGCCTGCTTGCAGTTTAACAAACTTTGAGAAGGACTTTGAGAATATGAAGATAAAGATTTTCTGGACTGAACAGAACTCCCAGTACTGTGTCTGCTGAAAACTAGGTGCAGCTCATCATCTGGCTGAGATCATCTGTACGGTGAAGCGTGGCAGTGAGAGCAGGCAGCAGAAAACTGAAGCATGAACTCGCACAGACGATGGCAGTTCACAGATGGTTCCCATCTAATCTGACAAAGCTTGACAGGATCTTTTAGGAGGAATGGGAGGAACTGCCCAAATCCAGGTGTGCACAGCCTTTATAGACTTATCCGAGCAGTGTCTTGGATAACCCAGCTGTTCTAAGAAGAAATAACGACTGCCAAAGAGACTACAAACTTCTGAATGTTTTCTAAATGAAGGATTTAAGTTTCCATCTTTTGTTTTATTTTTTAAAATACATCTATTGAAAACCATACAAACAAAAAGGAGCTTCTACCCACCTCCATATTCTTATTACAGGGATTACTTGTGCATACGCTGACCTCGCTGTTGAAAAGTTGACCATGTTTAATGTGAGCGTTCTCCAGTCTTACATTAAACATATATGAAGGAAAATAAGGTGAAAGAGAAGTTTACAGGAGTTTGAAAATGTATTATAATAAACTGCATATATCTGAGTACACTAGACTAGAAATCTGCTTCTTTTTTCTAATCTGTCTGGGTAAAAAGATTATAAACACACTTCTCTCCTGCTGCATAAACTATTTGCTGGCTTAAAGTGGGCCTTTGGTAAGCTAATAACAAATATGAGCTAGCTGTGCAGTCGTAGCTTTTTCTTTTTGTAATTAAAAAGTAAATAAACTCCCAGTGCTGCATGCATTATGCGGTATTATGCAGATGGTTCAATTGTGTGTGGTTTTATAGAATAATGAGATTTTTTGGTCGGACTATTGGTCCGTGCGTAGTTAAGGTAATAAATCTGTGCTGTATTCATTTTCCTGTTATTTCTGGCTGTTTGATAAACACAATTATCGTTTATCAGTAAAAACTCTTCAAGAATCCTTTAGTGAATCAGAAATGGTTGTTTGGATGCCTGAGAGGGGTCATGAGATCAAGCTCTGTGACAGTGTATGTTCTCTCTGGCTGCAGAACACTGAGGCCGGTGCCCCCCTGATCCAGAAGGGGGAGACAGCGCCGGAGTAAATCGGGTGATTCCCAGAGGTCTCATTCCGGGATATGAATGTCAGTTGGGTGCAGCTTTAAGTGTCCGATGGGGTTGTGAATGGCCAAATGCATAACGGCCTAGAAGCTCAGTCAGCAAAGTGGAGCGTAACTCACTACACAGATGGCTGACAAAAGGTTTTTTGGCACTTCCCCCCTCCCGCCTCCCTCTTATCGCCCAGAGTGCAGTTGGGCTGCTTTCTGACCTTGAGGCAGCAGCAGCAGGACGGCCGGCCCACGCAGAGCACAGCCAGCTGCAAGGATCCCTGCGTACTGCTGCATTAGGCCCTCCGCATGGGCTCAGGTCTCCAGCCAGCTCTACGTGTAACACGTTACACTCATTCATTAATTGTCACTCATCTTAATCTCTTCACACACGCACACACTGACACACATTTCTGTGTGACTGTTCGTGTCCTACAAAGAAAAGGAGATAAAAAAAAACCCACACGGGGGGGAGGCGGGGGGGGGGGGGTTGTGCAGAGGAGTAACACAACATTTTCTCCCTCTATTTTATTCAGTGTCTCCATTCGCGCACAGCCAACCCGGTCACCACGGCAACCAGTTCATTAGTGGAGCAAGCTGCTTGTTGCCATAGAGACATCCTTGTGTTCCCTAGGAGATGTGGTACTGGGAAGGTGTGCGTGCATTTGTGTGTGAGGATGTGCATCTGTGTGCGTGTTTCTGTGTGTGTGTGTGTGTGTGTGTGTGTGTGTGTGTGTGTGTGTGTGTGTGTGTGTGTGTGTGCGTGTGTGTGTGTGTGTGTGTGTTACAGCAGCGTGGCAAAATAGAACAGAGTAAAAGGGAGGCGAACGCCTTCGATTTTGAGTTTGTGAGAGGGAGCAAGAGGATGAAGAGGTGTGTCTGTTTGAATTAGATTAGTTTTCTCTATCTCTCACACACACACGCAAACACACACACAACCTACACACTGCACTTACAGTCCCATCAATGGAAGCCAGCAAACACTTTAAAATGAATCACAATCACAGCATGAGGGAATGAAGGTTAAGGATTTGGTTATCAGAGAGGAAGAATATTCCCACAGTCAACCGTAACAATATTAGATCATAAAACACTGATTATCATCATAAAACGCGTTTCTGTAATAACCCTGCTTTTGGCCTAAAATGGTTTTAGACGCTTGGAGACTTTACCGAGGCAGCCGTGTTACTTATTGATCTGTACACCTCCAAGAAAATGATTGATCCTCTAGCTTCTAACTGAACCAGCCAATTAGGGGCATCGCCCATTTATTATTCTGATCAGCCCTTCAAAATGCTGCTTAGTTCAGTTTTCTCACTGATCCTCCAATCCTACGGGCATTTTTGTATTGCTCAACATTAACAAAAGCAACACTATGCTTTTGCGTCTGGGATAATCTGTCCACCAATTGCAGACTTGCAGTGTTTAGAGCGCCCTCTGCTGGGTGTAGAAATCTGTATGTTCAAGGATAAATGTAAAGACTTAAATACCAAACACACATACTAGCTAATTCCTTCAGCCTATTCAGTGCTTTGCAGATGTCTGTTTGGCTTTGATTTTTTTTTAAATACATTTGCATAAATCTACAAAAACAACAACAACATGCTTTTACTTTATTAAATGGTGGGACAAAATGCCAGTGAGGGTCATATGAAATTAAAGTGGATCTGAGTCACTCGCTCTTCGCTATTTGTTACTTTGTTGTGAGTTCAGCTTGTGGTCGTTTGTTTTTTTTTTTCATTTTGCATAAAATAGCACATCTATTTTACTCACTTTGCTAAACTTTAGAAGGGAACATCTAATCCCTGTGACACTTGTGGTTTATACTCAAATGATCCTCTGATCTTGAGGTCCTCTGTGGATCTCAGGATGTCTACATCATAGACATTAAATTTATGCACTTTTCTTCTTGAAAATACGATAAACTTCCATAAGTCACAAGCTACCCTTAGACACAAGGAGTCACCACAACAGGTACCTCCACATATTTGAATTGGCAGATTTTTATGGCATCCTTGCATATCTTTCAGTTCCATAATGTAGTGGTTTAAATGTTCACCTAATACGCACAAGATCCAACTTGAAAACATGCTGAATCCTCTGATAATGATGCTCAAACTCAGTAATAGAAAAAATGAACAGAAGCAAGAGTTTGGCTTTAGATTGTGAGACTTGAAGTGGCTATAAAATAGCTTTATAATAGTTATTATTAACCTGTGTCTCTCTTCCACATTCTTTCTTTTGTTCTGTCTTCCTCGCCTCACCCCAAACAGTCACAGCAAATAGCCACTGTTTTCTGGTTGTGCTCGAGGTTTCTTCCTGTTAAAAGGGAGTTTTTCCTTCCCCCTGTCACCAGGTTCTTGCCTATAGGGGGTCATTTGACTGTTGGGATTTTCTGTCTCTTATTCTAGTGACTTTATAATATAAAGAGCCACAAGGAGACTGTTTCTGTGATTTGACACGATATAAATAAAACTTCAACCTCAAATTGTGTGATATTTGGTTCCACCGTTAAGGTGTGTAATGTTGCTATTATAAATGTAAAATTTAGCCTGCCTTCACTAAATATAATTAAACTTACCCGTAAGTTCAGTAAAAATGATCTGTAATCACTCTTCTGCCTGCTTTCCTTGGTATTTGGCTGCTTGTCTGTTCTATCACCTTCTCTTTCCCTTGCTGTTAAACTCCATACTGACATCATTAAACTAGTCCAATCATATTCTTGCTTTTTGCTTCTTCTTCTTCTTCAGGCCAATCAGCCGTTATTCTGTGTGCATTAAATCTCAGGGCTCTTCCATCATTCTAGCTTTTAGATTCTCATTCGTGCAACCCACTTCTTCCCCATCTGCACCTCACCCAAGTTACTCAGCGCTCCATCCAAGCTGCCATCTTCATCTTCACCACAAGTAGCTTCTAGACTCCGGGGGTGCCTGTATCTGAACTCCTATCATTGCTGGGATTCAGTTCTGTCATGATGGGTCATTGGGGTCTATTCAGCAGTCTGGATTCATTAATTTTTTTCTCTATAAATCATGTTCAATTCTTCCAAATGGTCTCCCCTGAACTGAAATTATTGTACATAAAGAAATCAGACTGTTAGTTCCTTTACGCTTCTATTTTAGCCCTGGAAATCTAATTTGTTTCTTTAAAATGCTCTTTGCATGCAGCATGTTAGCTAATGTTAGCCCTACAAGAAAAGAGCCAGTGCCAGCAAAGGCAGTCAAAACCGTCCTTTTATTCTAAGGGACATTACACATAAAAGTTGTACATTTCGAGTCCAGCAAATAGTCAGAAAAATAGTCAGCTTTCACATTATCAAAAGTGAAAGCATTGCCCTTCTGGGGAAAAAAGCAAGCTGGTTTATTAAAAATATTACATTGGGCTTTTAATATTAAAGCATCAACTCAAAAAGCTGCACTTTTGGAATAAACTGGTCTCCAACCAGACAGTGGTATTTTTTTTTTTCAAGCGAATGCAATCCCAAAATATTGTGAGTCACTGGTTTAATCTTTTGTAATGAATTATTTATTCTCTTATATTTTATTAATCTGAAATGTAACTGTAGGTCTGAAATAAATGTAGCAGAAGCACAGCACTGCCCTCTGAAATAGGATAACCCATCCCCACTGCCCTGTCTTTATTTCACAAGGAAATGTTAAAATGTTCACTACATTTAACCCATTTGTCAAATTCAAAGTGGTGGAGAGTCATCATCTCACCCAGGGGTCAACTTCAGCTGTAAACCAATGAGTCTTTGGTTATGGTGTTCCTGACCCTTTGGTCGAGAGAGCAGACTTAATCCTACATGTTTTTGGGGGTAAGAGAAACCAGAGCATCAGGAGAACATGCAAACACAACAGAGAAGAGCTCATCCCCGGTAGGTATAAAAATGCAGGTAAATACGTGAGATATAGGCGATATATGAGAGAGGCATGGTGCTCCCATAGTCCCAGAAAGCCAAACTAGGATTCATGCTGTGCAACTTTGCTGAAATAAAATATAAATTGTGGGGAAAAAAGCTAATTACCTAAAAATACATATTTAGGTAATTGTGTAGATGCTGATAAACCAGAATTAATGCTAGGTTTGTTTGTTTTTTACAGCTATTTATTAGCCTGATATTTTTTGCAGTGTAGAAAGACACCATCTGGTCTGCTGGGTGAATCTCTGGGGCAATGCATGATTCTTTTTCAGGGTTTCTGCTGCAGCCAGACAGTTTGATAGATAGATAGTTTAAGACGTTCTGTTCCATAAGTAGGTCATGTTTCGAATTAAACTTAATGTAACAAAACAGGCATCACAGGTGTGCAGTGGTTGGCACCGTTGCCTCCCAGCAGGAGAGACTTGGATTTGGATCCACTGTCCTTCTGGATACTCTGACGTCCAACCACAATCCAAAGACATGCTTGAAATTCCTGACTGGCTGTAGGAGTGAATGGTTATCTGCCTGTATGTGTTAGCCCTCTGATCTCCAGGGTGTAGCTTGGTACCTGTGATGGTCTCCAACCCCCCACAACCCTGAATTGGATAAGCAGAAAAAAACTGATGGATGGAAAATGTATGTCATGCTACACATAGACTGTTTAAGTGCATGAAACCAAAGCCTGCTCGAAGCATTTACATGCTTTTCATCCCTGAATACAGGTTTATCTAGATTAACATGATAGCAAGCGTAGTTAGATTTCTGCAGTTTTTCATGGTAGTGACTTTTGACTCATCAAAATCTGAGATTTACTTTTCTGAACTCTGCATTTGCTTCTCTGCTGGATATGGCTTCTCCATCTGTTCATCAGTAATATTAAAAAAAATTGAAAGTCAGACTCTGTTGTCTCTTTCTTTCAGTGCGAGCAACATAACAGCGAACGAGGTGTTCATACTCCACAGGATGCTGATTTTCATACTCCAGCTCCAAGAACGCTCCAACATACACGCACTCGGTCTCACAGCTTTTCCAGCACTTAAAACTTCCATATGATTCTTAGTTTTACATTAAAAATCTTTATGCATCTTTAAGCCCTTCTGTTCCTCTTGTGGCTTTATCATTATGCAGACCGAAAATTCTGTCTTGCCTCCTAAAGCTGTGATCACACTTTCCCACTCACATACGCCCACTCACTCTGTCCGTGCTGCTCTTTATCTTCCCCTGCCTATCTTATTCTCCTTCCTCCTCCTCCCCCCCCTCGCTCTCTCCATCTTCCTATAACAGCTCTGTCACTTATCTATGCAGAAATAAGAGACTGTGCTCGCTCTCCCACTCCACTTTCTGTCTCTAGCTCTTTATCGCTGCCCCCTCTGGCCTTTTTCTGCAGGCCAATTGCAGAGGGACTAGAAGCCTTTAATGAGATCTATGGGGAAATAACCCCCCACCACACACAGACACGCACACACATATGCGAGTGTGTGCGTGTGTGCCTGGCATGTCGTCATTTAACTACTCTCTCCTTGTAATGCACTCCAACCAGACGTTTTCTCTACAGAAGATGAGAACAATGAATTCGTTTTAAAGCATTCCTGTCATCCCTTATCTTCCCCGTCCTTTCTTCCTCCATTGTCTTCATCAACTTTCCATCTCTCTCACATGCATACTGCCCTGCCTCCTCTCCTCCTGTCATACTTCCCTCTCTATTATTTCAGTACTTCTGTTCACCTCTGGGGCTCATCTTTTCATTAACATGCAAACCCTAAAGTGCTGTAGCACGTTGGACTCTACGCCTTGTAGTCTGACTAGTTCACATATCTTAACAAGGCGCTGGAAGATAATAGTGCGGAAGTTCGTTTGCGAGGCCAAATCCTGCACGAGGGCTGCAGCTTTCGCTTCAGGGTTTGAACGAATTCAGCTCAAGTCGAACAGCGTAGAAAAACTCATCTGTTTCATGCTGTTTAATGCACTCAGTGGGCAAATGCCAACTTGACTTGGCGTGCACGAGCCTGACAATCTAATAAACCTGCAGATACGACTGCCTTCACCTCCCGCTGTGACAGCATGGCGTGAACATCAAGTGTCTCTGTGCACACGAGTGAGTTAATGTACCAGCGGCTTTTATGTGTGCTACCAGTTGATGATAAGGTAGGATCAGATGTTTATGCTACTTCATACACTTGATTATGATGTGCACTTTTATTTCAAAAACATAGTGTGTAATCAGATACTTACTCTTTATTGCAATATGAGAAAATGTGGAGTCATTTCTGTTATCAGAACATGTCCTGTAACTGCTCATGTGATTCTTCTAAAAGCCGATATGTCCCCTTTACTGAATTCTCTTCACTGCCTCCCTGTTAAATCCAGAATTGCATTTTAAACCCTTCTCCTCACATACAGTCTTAAGTGAACAGGCCTCGTTATATCTTAAAGATCTAATAGTTCCATATTGTCCTATAAGAGCTCTTCATTCTCAGGCTGCAGGCTTACATGTGGTTCCTACAGTTTAAAAGTAGAATAGGAGGCAGAGCCTTCAGCTTTCGGACCCCTGTCCTGTAGATCCAGCTCCCAGTTTAGGTTCAGGAGACAGAAACCCACTTCAAATTTTCATTTTTCAGTGACGCTTAGATTCATCTGACCCTGAAGCATCCCTTAATGCTGGTTCAGGAAGCTGGACTTCCCATCACTCCATGCACTCGAGCACTTCTCCTCAACTCCCCCCTTTACACCTAGGGATGGGTATCGTTTAGGTTTTAACCCTTTAAGACCTACCATAGAACCAAGTCCGCCAGAGCTTATATTATATTTTTACATGCTGTGGAGCCATTTTTGGGAGCATTTCAAGTTGCTATACATCAATACAACCATTATAGCCCAGATTTTAATAATATGCCTGCATTAAGTGCATAGTAATTACATAAATTGCAAGAAAGTGCAATAAACTACAAAAAAATTGAAAATCGTTTTTGTTTTTTTAACATATATTTCTAGTTAGAGAAATTTAAGAGGCTTATCCCTCAAAACTGTAAATACAAAAAAGTTGCACAAAATAGTTTCCCACCACAGGAAATTTATTTTGAGTGTCTTCATAGTTTTATTTTTGAACTACACCAATTTTTATATACTGCAGGAAAAACGAAAATAAATATTATAATGCAAATTTGCAAAAAAGCAGCATCTGCATCAAAATAAACTATTTCCAGCAGTGCAATATGAGTCCTAAGCATCCCAGAAACGACACAGAAAGTCATAAAGTCAAACATAACTTTTAAAAACACCAGTATAGGCTCATAAGGCCCTGATGGTAAAAAACTACATTTCCGTGAAAATGACGTCACTTCTGGTTTCGAGCAGGTCATGGCGGACATGCGATAGTTCGCGCTGATGGACGTAGGAAGTGTTACAAACAGCTGATCAGATCGGCAAAGCGTGTTTCTGGAATATTATGTTTTTGTTGCTGCAAGTGCTTTTTATGCAGTTTTTGCAAAACTATATGTGGAAGGAAACTGTGACCGAGGACAAGCTGATGGCGTAAGATGTAAGTACAACTCCTCCGGTTTCATATGCAAAAAAATTATTGCGCTAGCTTACCTGGTTGCAGAGCTACCGGGATTTAAAAATAGTTACGCAAAACAGAGCGTGCCGCTCTGACCGGCTTTAAAGGGTTAACCAGTACCAAACTGGTACTTTTGAAATGGTGCCGGTGCTTAAACGGCGCTCAAACCGGTGCATAAAGAATGGAGAACACAAAATTGGTCCGAAAACCTCTCATGTTCAGCTGTTTTTTTGTAAAAAGATAACAATGTTAGCCTTTTCTGCAGCTATACGTCGCCAGGTGTTTCATCAGATTCGAGGAGTTACCTCCTTTGACAGTATCACAGTATCACCTTAAAGCACTTGTTGCAGCTGCTGAGTTTGCATCTTTTGCTGTGAAGTACAGCCAGACTTTGACCGCTTCGCCTTGGGCATTTTTAATCTGCAGCTCTGCTCTAAAAGAACGTACGTACCTGGGCCCGCCTACTATCCTCGGAAAGGTAAAATGATTGGCTAGAATCCAAAGTGTGTGACATCTCAGGAAAAAAAAGCACCGAAATAAAGCACTTACTACTGTTTATGTCAGAACGGTACCCATCCCTATTTACACCCCCTTGCAGTTATACGCCACTGCTGCATGCAATATTTGTCTACTTTCTCTTGCACTTTGTGTTTTTGTCTGTTTGTTGTTTGTGATGTAATTCTGATTATTTTTTTCTCTTCTATTTATTTGCCCTCATCCCTTAAACCAGGCCCATCCCTGAGCCTGGCTCTGTTAAAAGCTCCGTCGCCTTATTAGAGCTGATATTTCTAAGAGTCTCTCTTTAATATTGTGGATTCCTCAACTGACCATTTAAAGCGCCATCAGACGACTGTTGTCAGAAACTGTTAAAATGAAATGAACGTATTTATTTGACCAGCAAAAAGACTTCTGCTCAGCTACACTCCAAAACGTGGCGTCTACCTCAATGCACTACAGAGTTGAATGAATCAAGGTCTGAAAGCACACAAAGTGCTATAGTATGATGTTATAAAGCTTAAGCATTTTAAATAATTGGGTTAAAAACCTCAACCCTTACAATAACGCGTCCATATTTTTGCTCTTTGGTTGTTACACTTACAGCACGGATGTGAAACATGGACAAGCCTAAAAAAAAGGCGTCTGACCCTTGTATGTTTTTTCACTTTTCATTGGCTTAAGAACCACAAAGCAAGTTATTAGTTAACACTTTTTAGCAACCAAAATAATAGATGCAAAGTTTCCAGCTGGCCAACAAAATCCAGATGATTATAAACCGATCTGTAGTAAACACACAATATACAAAAGAAATATTGGAAAAATATATTCCAAGAGGAATTCACCATTAGAGTGCCACTGTGATCTCTGAGCTGGTAATTTGTAGGTCAGAACCTAACTTTGAAAAAAAAAAGTGGACTAGATTACAAATAAGAGCATTTCAAAGCATTTTAATCTGACTCAGGTCACAACATCTGACATCTGAAAACACTTTAAGCAGCTGGATTTGACATAGCAGACATAGCGTCGACCTTTAGTGAATAAAATGTGAAATGACTGTGACAGTGAAAAATATTATTTTACATAACACCCTGAACTGTCTCTTCCTTCTTCTTAACCTATAACCACTACCTGCTAAAGTCAATATTTTTGTCTACATAGATCAATGCTTCAAATCCCCTCTTGATAAATATAATAAGCTGCTACATCTCCCGCTCTCTTTGTAAGTATCAGGGCACCAGCGGTGCAGTCTCGATTGATAGTGACTTGTGAGACATCTCCCCAGCAGGATTGTGCAGCTCTATTAAGGGAGTTTTAAAGCCTCAAAGGTAAATGGCACTGTGTGGGGAGAAAGGACATATCCCCTGATTTTCACGGATGCTACATGTGATGTAGCAAAGTAGCAAAGGCAACAGAAGTAAACGCAGGAAGAAGGTGCTGCGTTCTGGACTATTACACAACACTGAGGATTTCTGTTCATGCCACAGCTAGTTGCTCACCCGTACAGACCTTTGCACATCTATAGTACCGTCCACCATTTAAAACACAAAGCATACGTGGCTAAATGTTTGGTTTTTTAGCTCAAACGTAACGTACACCTGGAAGTTGGTTCGGATTGGGGTCGGATCACTTTCACATCATAAACAAACCGCTCTGGAGTTAATTTGGAACCGTACCGAGACCACCTACTCCAAAGGGTCTTGGTGCGGTTACTGTGCGGTTACTGTGTTCACAGGTGCCAAGGAGGAAAACGAGCACAAGTTCAATTTAAATGGACTAAACACAGCAGGTGTGAAACATCCTAAGACCGTGTGATGGATGGGAATCGTTTTGGTGATACTCGTGGATACAAATTGCCCCATTTTGTCTAATGACAGAGCTCAACTTTAAGCCTGATGCATTTCAGTGGAAAATATGTTTCATATCTGCAGCATGCATATTTGCAAGAGTCTTCAGTGGAATCCCTGGCAACCAAGAAAACAGCTTTTAGATAAGTAGCAACAATTTTCTCCAGCCAAACGATGATCTTTGTCTGACCCTCACCGAGTTTCTAATGGCAGTTAATAAAGCAATTAAAGTCTAAAAATCCGTCCCCGCTGGTGCAATCACTCTTAACACTGCTGACCCCATCCAGCCTCCAATGCACATGAACACAAATCAGTAGACAGGAGATCGGTCAGATGAAAAATCATGTCCAAGGTGATGGAAAAAATGGAAAATTCATATCCAGAGACACAAATTAATAGCTTAAAAGTTGTAACTACTTAACAAGCTGCCACAAGACTGTTACTGCGACTGCTGTAACAGTATTCTGTGACTGCAGCTACAACCCACAGCTACCATAGAGACTCTCTGTGGAAAATGGATGTAGAAGATGGATCGAAAAAGTGAAGCCTATGCAGAAGTGTGATAAACCTAGCAAACGGGGGGATTGTCGCCTCAGTAGATAGAATAGAATAGAAGAATAGAATAATCCTTTAATTGTCCCACAAGGGGGAAATTTGGTTGTATCAGCAGCAACAACACACATATACAAACAGAACAGGACACAGAACAAAAACACAAATTTTACATATTTACATCATGGACAATGGTTATCAAAGCAGAGGACTGTACAGTTATTAAAATTAGAGTACAGATAAGTGGCAAACCCAGGTTGTAAAATACTGAGTTTGTACTGAGTCCACTAACCAGCTGAAAGGAATATAAAATGCTGCCGGGGGATTCCCATGATGCATTGAGTTTTTCCTTTCCAGTCACCTTTCTCACTCACTATGTGTTAACAGACCTCTCTGTGTTGTTATTAACCTCTGTCTCTCTTCCACAGCATGTCTTTTATCCTGTCTTCCTTCTCTCACCCCAACCGGTCGCAGCAGATGGCCCCGCCCCTCCCTGAGCCTGGTTCTGCCGGAGGTTTCTTCCTGTTAAAAGGGAGTTTTTCCTTCCCCCTGTCACCAGGTTCTTGCCCATAGGGGGTCATTTGACTGTTGGGATTTTCTGTCTCTTATTCTAGTGACTTTATAATATAAAGTGATTGCTCATAGGGGGTCATATGATTGTTGGGTTTTTCTCTGTATCTATAAAGCGCCTTGAGGCGACTTTTGTTGTGATTTGGCGCTATATAAATAAAATTGAATTGAATTGAATTGAATTAAAATGATGTCCTGGTCAATTCAGCTCAGAAAACTTAGAAAACACCAAAGCAAATCCAATAAGAGCCATGCATTTAGATAACATGCCCGTTTCTATTTATGTCCCACAAAGTGGATTACACTGTGCTCATAAGAGTGCTAAATATGCACAGCATCTCAGCACTCGTAAAGAAAGCAAAGCGTAAAACATTCAGAACAACCGCCAGTCCAAACGTTTACTGCATACTTCATGTCATCCATAGCTTGTATTTGTGGATACAATGAGAAATTTCCCTATGATCCAGAATAGATTTTAAGATCATGCTGATTTTTTTCTCTGTCTACTGTACAAATATAATCTGCTGTGCAACAGCTCCAATGAAATAAAATAAATTGCCATGTCAGAGTCAATTGGTGTAGGTCAATTTGTAATCAAACTGCATCTAATGCATCATTTCCTAGATGCACACCACTGATTAGTGCACATTAAATATTAGAGCTGGTTTTCTGCAACAACAAAAAAAGGCAAAATAACTACCGGTGTGTGTGTGTGTATTTATCTGTGTCCTGTGCATTACTGCATGTAGATGCTCTTCCATCACTCCATATCCTCCTCCCTCAATTCATAATCTTTCCATTTGCATACTACGGTCAGTCCCTTGATTCATTATAATACAATTAAAACGCAATTAGGGCTTATTTAGGAGGAATTAGCTGAAGCGTAGAACAGAGCTAAAGCAGTGGGTGAAGGGAGGGTGAAGTATCACATCAGTGACAGGACAGAGGAGGTGGAGGAGGATAAAGAGCAAGAGATTGACCAAGAGGGATAACTGTGGACTTCAGATGTTTTCATTCTGAAAGTACAGTCTGAGATTGAGAAAGGGAGTTAAACAATGACCCAAGGAGGCTGAGACAGGACAGGAAGAGTGCAAGAGTATGACACAGTAAATGTCAGAGAGATGCCGCTGGGTTCTAGCGCTCATGACCGTGAGGAGTAGGACAATATGCACTCAGTCAGTACACCTCGGCAGGAAGTCGATGAGGTTACGTTTCAGCTCTTTCTTATGTTAATGTTTATCTGAAAGTGTGAGTTTATGTTTAGAATCAGCTCAGAACAAAAAATGAAAGCGATCAAAGGGGCTTTAAATAACCGAGGAAGACATTAAAAGAGTGCACACTTAGACAAATATTTCAAAACAAGTTAATGAATGTGATTAGAAGCCTTTTAGAATTGTTTTTAAGTCTGTGTAATTTAAGAAAGCAAATTACACAGATTGCAAAAGCAATTCAGCATCTAATTGCTTTAAAGACATATAATTATTTATTATTCGTTTCATGTAACCCTTTGCACCACCCGCACGAAAAGAAAAGATCTGAAGAGGCATAAAAATTGTTCCTGTTAAAAGACTGAACTCAAACAGGCTTCACTTTTGTTTTTCTCAAAAAAATATTTGAAGGTTCTTCTGTGGAGGAGTTCTCCGATAGTACCCGCCTATCTCACAAGTGTTTTTGATCCATGTCAAATATTATTTGATTATATTTGATTCCTGATTTGCTCATTTCCTACTTGCCCACCTAGTTTCACAAAAGAGAAAAAAAACTGTACTGAGAAATGTTACACATTAAAAGCAAATCTTTGTGCTCATTTCCAGCTTCTTATTCTTGTACTTGGACTTCAAATTGCTCCTTATTTAGCTTAAATGAGCTTTGGTGGAACCCGTCACGTCATCCTCTGTTTGAAACAGCTTGTTTTAGCTTCCTTCTGATTGGCTACCTCTCACAAACAGAGTGTCAGAACAGCAGGTGGGTGGTTTAAGTGCTGGAGCCGAACGTAACTGGACTTCTTTGGGGATCATGAAGACGTTTGGATTGTGAAGCTTCTTCGGTGCTAGACATTGATGGGGAATCTTGGGTATTTAACCTCTTGGAGTACCTGAGAGTTGAAGACCCACCCTGAAGCCTTTTGGATGAGTCATGAAACTTCTTCATGAATGTAAGGAAAAGTCAAGTTGATGTCTAATGGAGGAGAACCTACAGAGACGTATAACAGGTGTGTCATGCAGAGCCAAGAGTAGAAAAACTGAGTGTTTAGATCAGACCGAAGCCAGGGTTTTCAGCTCATATGAATTCCCTGCACATGCTGCGATCTGATTGATATTCTGGGCAGGTTTAATGTGGGCATCCACTAATGGAGCAGCATATGTGATGGAACATAAAGAAAAGCAGAAGAGCTCCACTTAAAGTGTAGCTGATTAATGCGATGCTAATGCTAATGCTAATCTCGAGGGCTGTGCTTAATAGAGAAAACTTTAGAAGTTTGATATGGAGATGTTTAGTATTGCAATCGTAGTTTTTATGTTGGCTGCAGTAACAAGTTATTTCAGATTGAAGTGAATCTTAAATGATCAGATGTAAAGATACAGAAAAATCAACATTAAAAAGGGCTTAATGTTAGCTAATGTTAGCTAAAGGTCAACATGAGCCTGCAACCACCTCCTTTCTGTAGAGCTATTTTCATTTCACCTTTATTTACTTCTGTCTGCTTCACTTTATCAATCTCAATCCCTCTCTAACTCCTACATCTACCTATCTCACAGCTTCATTCCACTTTGATCTACTCCCATTTCCCCCCATTCACCTCTATCGTCTTTGTACTTTCATCTACTCTGTCTCCATCTTTTTACCCCTCTCTCTTTTTGCATCAGTGCCATTTTCTGTCTTTATGGGACTGTCTAGTAAATTTCTGAGGTTTTGCCCCCAAGCATAAATGAGCATGTTCCCCCCAAACCCTTTTCATTTATTCATATTTTTACAGTAAAACTTTGATTCTGTTGTTAGAATAAACAGGGAGAAGTGAATTATTTATGGTCTAATTTAAAAAACACCAAATCACGCGGACACAAACACAAGCATGCGCACAGATACACACAGCAAAAACACAGCTGAAAACACCCATGCACAGATCAATAATAAATCACACAGCAGCAAGAGGGAGGAAGAAGGCATGAGCGAAGCATTTATAGCGCTCCGGGATGGTAAATACAAAATATGGACACGTTTGGAGTCATATTCTTGCTTTTGGTGTATAAAGCAACCAATAAATACATGACAGAGGCCAAGATCACATAACCGAATAAGGAAACGGGGACAGATAGTAAATGGTCTGTATTTGTATAGCGCTTTTCTAGTCCCTAAGGCCCCCAAAGCGCTTTACGCAACCAGTCATTCACACACACTGGTGATGGCAGCTACATTGTAGCCACAGCCACCCTGGGGCGCACTGACAGAGGCGAGGCTGCCGGACACTGGCACCACCGGGCCCTCTGACCACCACCAGTAGGCAACGGGTGAAGTGTCTCGCCCAAGGACACAACGACCGAGACTGTCCAAGCCGGGGCTCGAACCGCCAACCTTCCTATTATAAGGCGAACTCCCAACTCTTGAGCCACGATCGCCCCGTTAGCGACTTTAATCTGGACATGAGCAAAGATGCATCCACAATGATTTCCTCAATTATCAGTGAGTTTCATTTTAACAGATCGCTCATCACTGAGATTCGAGTGGGGGGAAAAGGCTGAAAAATGCGTGGCACTGATTTCTGCCTGATTTTTGTGAGTGGTTACAGTAAAGTACTGCACACGGAGGCAGCTCCATCTCCAGCCCGTAAAGCCAATTTAGACACACTTGTGTTGCACTGATGTGATGTAAGACCGCATCCAGGGAGATAGACAGGTAGATTGGTAAATCGTGATTCTGGACAGCCCTCTTAAAACCAGTCACACCTAAAAGGGCTTTTCACGCCATGCTTTATTGCACCGTTTAAAATCTCTTTGACAACATTAAGCCAGGGTCCCCCTGTAACTCCTCTCTCCACTTTAGCTTCACTCAGTTTGGCTGAATCCTTTCCTGCTTTGCAAAATCTAATTCTTGTCCACATACTCTCATCCTAATTGCTTTTGTGTGCATTTTGGCTCTGCCTCTCGCTCTCTTCGACTTTGGGTCACCTTGAAAGTCCCTCTCTCTCTCTCTCTCTCTCTCTCTCTCAGAGAGCCACTTTGCTGAAAGTGTTTGCACTTCTCTTGGTTGTTCACTGTGGATGCAGCGAGACAGTAAGAAAGAGAGAGAGAATTATCCTCTCCCACACTGCACATTGTCCATTTAGACTGAACTGGCCACATAGTGTCATACATTCGTGGACCGATTAAGAAACGACTGGCCCCAGGGCAACAATGCTGAACCCTCCTACCTAACACCAAGGAGTCAGTACAGATGCGTAGATGTTCCACAGTAAACCTGAGGCGACGTGTATTTCTTTGAAGGTGTCACAAAGGCTTCCTTGTTTTCACACCTTGAAATTTTTTATTTCTTCACAGATCTTTCGCCCAACTGTACTATCTATGTCTCTGGTCACTGAAAGCAGCTGCGTTTTTTTACAGCTCTTTTATAAAAGCAGGCACCAAATTGGTGATTTTTTTTTCTTCAGTTGTCTGCTTATGTTTTCTAAATCATGCCACACCGATTCTCATTTAAAGAATGTAAAATCTTGCAGGTTTTCAGTGCAGCTTTCGTGTATCAGTTGTGTCCGAGTTCTTCTTTAAAGCATGGAGTTGTGGTGTGTTAAGGAGTGTAAGAGTGTCGTGATTAGTTAGTAGGCTGTCACGTCCAAAAACTGGGAAGATTTAGGCAAAACTGAGCTGTTTATGTTGGAAATCTAACCTGAACTGCAGACTCCAGGTTGGACTCGCTGTAGTTGTTGTGCTGAAATATCAGCAGAAGCAGTCGAGGCAAGATGCAAAGTGATCTTGGAGTTTTTTGACACAACGACCGGGACAGAGAGCCCAGGGATCGAACTGGCGACCTTCAGGTTACAGATGCGCTTCCCAACCCCCTGAGCCACGGTCGCCCACGGTCGTCAAGGTTTTCTCTAAAAATTCTCATCTTCTCAAGCTGTTGCAGCATGTATTATCTAAGGCCATGCTGTATAATCTAAGAATCTCTGAGTTCCTGTAGTAATATGTCAATAAAATTGCCCACTTGTATCATCGTGTCTTCAACCCGGCAGCATAAATAAATGATATCAAACCGTACCGGCAGTTATAATGTCACTTTTCATGCTGCCGCTCGTGAGGGAAACAATAAGTGTAAACTAGCTGTCGCCCTCCAAATGCAGAATTTGTAGGTCTGTAAAACTAAATAAGTGCATCATGATGTCAAAGATGTCAAAAGACACTTTATGCATAAAGTTACCAAATAGGAGGCATCTGACCAAACAGCAATTGGACAGAGTAAGTATGATTATATGCAACTGGAAACATCATAAACTGGTACCAGAAGCTTCTGCAGCAGGTGAATAAACTCCCCAGAACACTGACAATCCTCATCAGTACAATTCAATTCAATTTTAATTATATAGCGCAAAATCACAACAACAGCCACATCAAAGCGTTTAATATTGTAAGGTAAAGATCTGCCAATAATTCAGAGAAAACCCCAACAATCAGATGACCCAGTATGACCAAGCACTTGGCGACAGTGGGAAGGAAAAACCTCCTTTTAACAGGAAGAACCCTCTGGCAGTACCAGGCTCAGGTCTAACAACTTTTTGATTTGGATCTTTGGATTCAGTTCAGCTTTAGTTGTTTCCTTAGATAGAATTGTTTTTATTGTTTAAAACTATTCCGCTTTAGTTTTTTGAATGTGTGTGTTAGGAGCATTTAAGCTGTTCAGAACATATAGAGTGCTAACATGTAAGTATTACGTACACATCCCAAAGCCTCCCCATGATGGTTATGACCAAACAGAAAAAGACTAAAACTAAAGATGTTTTCTCCATCCACACAATATTAAGACGGTTATTATTTTTTATTGTCTGATATTATATTTAAAAAAAACCTTGTGTTGCATGATTCATAACTGAATGAATCTTGATTCTTGGGTGTTGAGACTGTTGGAACAGCAGGTGGACTTCAGGCTGTTTATAAACTTGTGATTGTTGCTGTGTGCAGACAGCACTCACCGTTTGCTTTATGTCTGGGATGCCAATGCGAAACACCATCATGGCAATGTGGGCGTCCTCAGATGGCAACGAGCTGGCGCTGTGTTCCTTCAGCCTCCTCTGCTGCTGCTGCTGCTGCTGTATCTGATTGGCCTGCTGTTGGTGTGTGGGTCCAGGGTTAGACGAATAGGGGTTTCCAGGGTTCCCCGGTCGCACCTGCCTGTCCCCTGTGGGACGCCCGGCCATTTTACCTGACTGCCTGTGTCCCTCGCCTCTGCCGCCCCGTGAGAGGCCTCCACGCCTGACCTCCTCCACCATCTCCTCGTCGTCTTCTTCCTCCCCCTCCAGCTCGCCATTCTCCTCCTCTTCCCCTTCATCATCGCGTTCATCTTCTTCCATTTCCTCTTCCTCCTCTTCCTCCTCCTCTTCCTCGTCCTCTGCCCCAGGATAGAGATGTCGACTGTTTCCCAGCATCCTTTGTTGCTCCTCGTCGCTGGACAGGGGGCTAAATGGCATCGTCATGGCGACAGAGAGGGCGGCAAAAGTGGCAACACCATCATTCCCAGAGATACACTGCAAGGTGAAAAAGAAAGGAGGAGATGATCAGGAACGAACTGCAGAAGAAAAAGTTTTTAAGTAGAGCATCCACACAGCATCACTCTAAAATAATGTGGTCTCTATGGTAACAGACATGCAGTACTTCTAACCCTGAACACATGATGACATACTATTCACACCTCATCTATAATTGAAGCCACTTGTGATGTTAATTTTCAGCTCCCCGACTCTCGACAGACATTAAACTCAATACAAGTCTGAACTTTTGGAAGCTTTCCATCTCCATTACATGTATTTGACTCTGAGAAATAGAACTGTACCACTAAGTACTTCTGTACTGACTCTTAAGGAGTTACCACTGAGACAACTTGTACTACACATAAGAGGTGGACACAGTCAGAGATCAGATGGTCCCCAAGTGAACCTGGTGAAACCCTCGAAGATCAGCAGATAAAGGCCGCTGCAGGCAGCCTGAGTTTTAGTTCCTGTTTGTTCTTTGATATTTCCTTCCTCGTGTTTCTGAGTGTTCGCTTTCCCCCCATGTTTTTTCTGTTCTGGTCTGTTTATCCCTCTGTACGTCTGAATCACTCATAGTCACTCCCTATTTTGTTTTGGTTGTTGTGATTTATACTGAACTTTCTACTCTTTTACTTCCTGCCTTGGTTAGCTTCACACCCTCAAGTGTTCACCTCCTCTGGTTCCTTCATTCTTTGCAAGTTAGTCATTTATTCTGCTCCAGTCTACTTCCTAGTGTTTCCCAACGGGGGGGGGGGGGGGGGGGGGGGGGGGGGGGGGTTCTATCAGGTGTTTTTTTTTTACATGGTTTTACACAATTACAAATAAAACACACATGTACATGTAAATCACTTTTATTATTGCTACTTTGCTCAGGTGTGCATCATTTGGCTCCACCTTTACATAGAACCTGATAGGCCTATGAAATTTCCAAAGACTTCTTTCAGCACATTTCAAAGAGATTGTTTCAAACTTTTGATAAAAAAAAAAAAAAAGTCCTCCTACAGTAAAAAATATCTGTACCAACTTCTTCCAGTGATCCTGGAGCAATTTTGTGCAAACTGTGCATTTTTTCCTGTAATGATAGAGCAACATGTTAAATAGCAAAAGTGATAACTAAATGGCTTGGAGTTTAAATTTAATACTTTGGATCCATGGCCAGGAATATTCCCAGATCTTAATCCAATTGAGAATCTACAGTCAAGCCTCAAAAAAGCAGGTGGACAGGCTGAAACCAACAAATTGAGATCAACTTGCTCAAAGGCATCTCAGGATTTGACCCAGAAGCTTGAACTATCACTGTAATGATAACACTGTAAATACTCTTTGCATAAGTTGGATTTATCTGCGAATTAAAGTCAGTATATTGTAGAAACATGTTAAAAGCAATCTGAATAAAACCAGAAGTGAAAAAGTCAAAGGAGCTTGCAAAGTAAAGCGTCTGGACTTCTTTAAGTTACTTGAAGACGTTTCACCTCTCATCCGAGAAGCTTCTTCAGTTCTAAGGTCAAATGGTGGAGAGTCCCAGATATAAACCTGGTGGGAGTATCCCCCCACAGAGGGACAAAAGGACCCCCTCATGATCCTCTAATCGCCTGAGCCAAGGTGTGGAACTGGGTGTGGGTCCCAATCAGCCAGAGTTTCGGGTGAGTTCATTGTGAAACCTGGCCCCACCTTATCATGCGAATTCCTGAGGTCAGATGGCCCAGGATGTGAGTGGGCGTTTCCACACCTTGGCTCAGGCGATTAGAGGATCATGAGGGGGTCCTTTTGTCCCTCTGTGGGGGGACAATCCCACCAGGTTTATATCTGGGACTCTCCACCATTTGACCTTAGAACTGAAGAAGCTTCTCGGATGAGAGGTGAAACGTCTTCAAGTAACTTAAAGAAGTCCAGACGCTTTTCTTTGCAAGCTCCTTTGACTACGATGACCTGGATGACTGAGAACCTTCACAGACCAGAAGTGAAAAAGTTAATGAAACACAAAAATTAGTTTTTACTGCCAAAACTTTTGGCTCAGACTATACAAATATTGTTCTTACACTTTCTTTTAGGCAGGATTAAACTAAATGACCGTTTTTGGCCAATCAGTGCCTCAAAGCTGGGGGAAATATCTAGGATAGACTTTTTTTCCATTGGTGAGTTCTCACAATTTTGATGGAGCTTTTTTGGACAGGACCATGTTCTGTGTGGCGTTTTCTGCCTCTACTGAATCATCAGGGACAGACTGGCTGCTTGTTCTGTGCCGAGGCTCACCGTGTTCCCTTATTTCAAGGAGAGAATAAAGAAAAAAACTGTGGTGTTCATACCAGCTGCATGGCTGTTTTGATTTTTATTTCATACTTTTTATCGTTCCCTGCAATAATCATCAATAAACCAACACAGCCAAATCTAATCCGACATAGCAGACAATGTGTCGATGCACATCTGCAGTGCAGACACTTGTAAAGGACTATAGCACTTCATATAACAGAAAACCCATACACTCGCGCTCTTGCCATCACCCCTGAGAGAGCTGAGAAGCCACTTCAGAGCGCCAGTGAGCAAGATAACAGATCTGTCCCTGAAGGACTCCGCTTGGCTCTGTGCACTGTTTTCAGGATTTTCAGCACCACTACATTCTGGACAGCTCCACACAGACCCAAACAGCTGAATAACAAACGGCGAGGAAGACGCCGCTCGGGTTTACGCGTGAGGATTGACGAGTCAACGGAGAGAGATGCCAGAGAGAGATGCAGGAGAAAGCAAGGAAACGTCTCATTTATCATCCCATTTGTAAGCAATTACACAAATTTCCTCAAGTAGCTCTAATTACCAGTCATTTTGCTAATCTTTACATGCAGATGTAAATGCCTTTCTCACAGCTGATCTAAAAAAGTATGCAGCATCAAGCATTAAGTTGGTTTTGATTTGACTTGAATGAATGTAAAGCCCATATAATAAGGGAAATTTACAATTTAAACGGACTTGCGTGTGTGTGTGTGTGAGTCTATGTGCATGTGTCACGAGGCTGCCGAGAGACTCGGAGTTGTGTTGTGATTGAAAAAATGTGTCAGACTTGTAACGTTGAGGCGTTGGCTTTCCTCGTGGGAGCGAGAGTTAAAACTACCATCTGTCCAGCTCGAAAAGAAACAAAAGGGTCGAATAAAACAAATCTACACGGAAATGAAACAGCGAAGACAGGAGTGGATGACAGGGCTATTCACGTGGCAAAGCATAATCACCTTAAGATGCCATTTGGATTGGTATAAAGTCTGAAATTCCCATAAAATAGAAGCACCTTTCTTTAATATAACCAGCTCAAAGAGTTGCTTTGAGTTATTTAATGCGAGTGTAGAAAATACACATCGATCTGAACAGCTGAAATAAATGAAACTTATAAAAAATACAAAAATACCAGAGTCCAACAAAAAAACATGATCTAAAACCTTAATTTGAGGCTAAACGGCTCACTGTTTTGATACTTTGTGTCTGCCTTGAGATGCTATTCTATGTCAGCCTTCGGTGTCCTTTCACTTTCTCCTCACTTCTCACACACACAAACAAACTCAGTCAGTGCAGAGCTGGTTGTGACAACTACTGACTGGCTGAAAACATTTCTGTCTCCACCTCTCGAAAGCCTGAACTTCTGCTCACAGTCAGGAAAAAAAGGGCTCGTGCAGCAAACTGTAGAGCACAACCTCCCGATTACATTACCCACAAACGTACCAAAGAAATGTCAAATCAATAATGAGCATTTTATCATTAACATTAACACCGAAGTAGCATTTCAAAAATGTGTCTTACTGAAAGTAAACTGAGTTTTTATGTAAGAGTTTCTGCAGAAACACGTCTAGGTGACTGATCATAACTGAACATGGGAACAACAAATTAACTAAATTAAAGGAAAAATCTCAAGTTGTCAGCAATTCTGTGTAACAGAAGCGATTTATCAAACAACGGTGTTTGACGTACAATTTAGCGCTCACTCATACTCATGCCCCTGAGTACAAATGTTTGATCAGCCCTAGCAAACTTGGTTTTACTGGCCAGCCTTTTGTTCTCTTGCTTTGGTAATTAGGCACAGCTTACAGCGTATCTCATTTGAAAGTAAAACAAAATGCTAAAAGCTGTTATCAGAGCTGATATTAATTTGAAAATGACGCATTTGTAAGTTGCTGTTACAGCCTTCAGAATAGCTCTCATGTTAGCTGCAACGTCTTGTTAGGTGGCAGTTTCTACTCACTTCCTTTGCCCAATGTGTGCCTTTCTCCTTTTTTGTATATATTCCTCTGGATTGTATACATTTCTTCTGTTTGCTATTGATTCCTGCTCTCTTACTATTTATATTTTACTCCTGCACACTTGGCATGGAGCACCCATAATTTCATCGTACAATCATGATAAAGGACTCTTCTTTCATATTCTATTCTTTAAGTGGGATGAATAGGAGTACCCGGAGAGAACCCAAACATACACAGAGAGCATGCAAACACAGAAGGTCCCCAGCTGGCTGATGGAGGTGAACCCAGGACCTTCTGGATGTGAGACTATTAGCTTTGTTATGTTTGACCCTTGTACTCTATCATCATCATGGTTTCAAGACATTTAAAGAAACTAAATTCTTTAATAATTCTTTAAATAAAAAAAGGGGAAAAAAAAGAAAGGAAAGAAAAGAAAAGGAAAAAAAAAAAGGAAAAAAAAAGAAGGAAAAAAAAAAAAGAAAAAAAAAAAGAAAAAAAAAGAAAAAAAAAGAAAAGAAACTAAATTCTGGTTATTTTTCGCTTAATTTGTTCTTTCTTCTTGACTGGGCCTGAGTCTCTATGATACAATGTATGATTCAGTTTGTTTGTTTTTTAATTAACAAAGATTGGGGTCACATGCAAGAAGAATTTTGTTGATTTTGTTGTTTTACTTTGCATTATTTCTTATTTTTGGACACAAGAGTAGCTTTAATTAAAAGACCGGGTATACAGTCACTATTTGATACTAGGGGTGGGGGAGAAAATCGATACTGTGTAGTATTGTGATATTTTGTTTGCTAATAATGTATCGATACAGGGACAGCAGAAATCGATATTTTGTTACAAAAAAGGTTTTTGTGCTCTGACTTCAGAGCATGTTGATCCTTTTTCTGAGCAAGAATCCTGACATTCCTTCACTGTCCAAATGTGTTTAACTTTTTTTTGGCAGCAATAAACATGACAGTTTACTTATTTTAATTTAAGACATGTTTTATTTTAATTAAGTTTAAAACTTTTTTATTTAATGTAAAATTATATTTTGTTTTAATTTACTTTCAAATTCTTCAGTTGCTGAAGGGGCTGCATAGTTTTCATAAACTGCATAGTTCAGAATAGCTATAATTGTACCAGATGGTTGATTCAGTTAAGTTGGACTAGACTGTAATACAAACCGTTCACGTTTGTCAACAATAAAACTGAAATGAGAGAAAGACTGAGTGTGAGACTTTGATATTAGAGAAAATGAATATTGATAAAGTTTACCTTTATGTACAGAATCTGAATATCGCAAAATATTTTTAAAAATTGCAATAATATCGTATCGTGGGATGTATGGCGATTCCCACCTCTATTTGATACATAGATTGTGGACTTATAAGCAAATAACAAATCAAAACAAAATTTTTCTACTGCAGTAAACAGTAAACACAATCATAAGATAAATGTAGTGGAGAGAGAAGTGCCTAAGTGCACTTGAGTCAAGTAAATATATAAAGTATTAACTTGCAAATATTGCATTTTAAAATTTCAGGAAAAGGTTAAAACTCCCATAAATGTCAACAAATTCATGAGGCCTCTATAGAAACATCAGTAATCTGACTAAGCATACAGAGAAGATGGCTTTGATGGAGAAGCAGGATTGGAAGCAATTTTCTTTTAAAGGAAACTGACAAACAAAAAAGACACAAGGGCAAAGAGGGAGAAGGAAAGAGAACAGGCCGGCTTCTGAAGTTTCATCAGAAAGCTGACCAATCAGAGATACAGTAAGTACCCCCAGAAGATCTGATAATAAATGGAAGTGAACAATCCATAATTTTGCATACTGCTGATTAAGCAAATATGTACAGGGAAGCAGCAAGGTGTGAGAGAGAGGAATGAAGGAACAGGAGACAGAGAGAAAAGTGCAAATTTAAATCCTGCAAATCCATAAGAGCAACTCAAAGGGTCACCGCGACTTTAATTTTACTGTACACATCGTAGAAAAGAAAACTAGACTTTTGTTTCCGACACTGTGCATATGCTCGCAAAATAATCATAAATTACAACTAAGCCTGACAGATAAGTCATTTGTTTCGCTTTCAAGTTAAATATTTGAACAGATCTATCAACAGATAGATCAAAAAGACTCCATTTCCAGTTTGTGGCACATATGTTCAACATATTTTCAACTTTTGCTATTGCTTAGTGGTCAGTTAGCAAGTGGTTGCTATGGCCACATCTGCTCGTAACCGAAGGAATCACCAAACCAATGAAAGAAGAACCAAATAAATGTTGTCCAGCTGAATGCGCTGGAGAAACAGTTAGGCGATCGTTACAGTCCAGACAGTTTATCCTCTCATGGTAGATTAAGTGTTAAAGTGTTTAAATAATTTAATCAGCTGGCGAGTCTTATTTAAACTGAACTCTGAATCAGGCTAACTTTAAACTGAACTTCTGCTCTGTTTGCTAAACTATGATTAACAAACAGAACACACACAGCCACCCTAAGAGGCAATGTGGCATCTGTGAGGCGAGAGCAGCATGTTGCAGAAAATACAACAAGAAAATGGCACGCATGGATGATGATGACTGAAGAAGAGTGAGAGAAAAGAGAGGAAGGATATAAAAAAAACCCGTGGAGATATTGTGATGGAACAAATGAACTCTGAAGGAGGAGAGTGAGGATGGGAGCCGAATGTGAGAGGTGTCTGTGAAACCAGAAGGTGTGAACTCACAGAGCCGATGGTGGAGAGAAGAGAGGAAAAGAAGACAGCGAGGAGGAAGGTCAGGTTGAACCATAAATCTACTGCCAATTTTTTTTATTATTATTAAAGCTGCCAATTCCCAGAGTCAACCCTGTTTTTAGATTTGGCCTTTTCCCACATTTTCACGCCAAAAACTTGAAAGGAGAACACCTTTATGCATAATTCAATTCTGTCAGGTTGGAGAAGGCTCTGAAACACCACAAAAACACTCATGAGATGCTAAAACCATCCAGTGAAAGCCATGATGAAATTTATTTTACGGCGAGGAGCTCGTTAAAGCAGGCAGAGCAGGTTGCTTTGCAGGTTTTTAACGGACTCGTACCTTGAAGCTGTGGAGTAAAATCCACCCACACTGCACAGCGATCATCTGCCGTCTGAAATAACAATCTGAAAGTGGCTGGCGTGACAGAGCCATTTGTCACACATTCTTAGCTATTTATTCATATATTTTTAAGCTAGATACTAGCATGATCCCAAAGGACAGAGCAGCAGCTAAAAAAGCGTAATCCAAACTTTTGAAAGAATCACTCATCGTCAATTACGCCGGAACAGGTCAGAGGGAAAATTATGAGAGTGAAAGTGATAATCAGCTCCCAAGAGAAAAGCCATGACTCACACATAAAAGATCTTCATAATGAATGCTCTGTGTGTGCGCACTTATGTGTGTCTATCTCAGTGATGAGGAAGAGGGCGATGATGCGATTAGATACTGCCTAATTCCAACAAGTGATAATCGTCTCCTCAGCTTTTGTATCTGACTACAGAAAATCTCCATCTCTCGCCATTCTCCTTAGAGAGCTGTTTTAGTTTCAGGTCATATCATTAACACTTTAGTCAGTCCTGCAACCTAAAACTGCATTAACCCTGCTGACCTTCACCTCATTGAGCAATCAGGCTGACATTAGCCACACGAGGGAAGCAAGGAAAACGTGGGAACAGCGACTAAGTCGATCAGATTAAATACAAAAAACGTAATGCTTTTTTCCCCTTACACCCAATGCTGAGGGTCGTGCTGTTAAAACCTGCTAACATGTGACGTTCTGCGATATGTTGCGTCATTGCGTCAGTGTGTTTCTTACTGCAATATGTATTTTAGAAACAATGTGTTTTCTTCCTTGTTGCAGAGGAAGATCAGAAGATTGAGGAGGCTTTCATGTCTGTCCAGTAAATTTAAAATTAAGCCTGCAGCTGGTTATCTTAGCTGAGCACAAACACTGGCAGCGGGGAGAAGCGAGTCACCAAGAACAGTGCTGATTGTGGATTAAGGATCACTCTATATCAGGAAGACTCGCCCTGCTGAGGAGGTCCACATGGTTCTCACTCACAGGGTGTCAAATACTGCCTGTACTGGGTCATTTTTCTGTGTGAAGGTTTTTGGCCTAAAAAGGTTCCAACAAACAGTGTGCAAAACAAAACAAAACAGCAGGAAAAGCAGCGTTTTGATTTGTGTGACAGCCACATTTCCTCTCAGCAGTTTGTGCATATCTCTGAGTCACCATCACTCTGCAAGAAAACACATTTGAACCCCTGGGAGGGGGTAGGCTGGTCAGGAATACTGATTTTACAGGAAGCAACCAAGTTATTTTAGAAACTAAAATCACCATTTATGAGCCCAGTATAGATTTTGTTTTCATTGAAGGATCTACTTGTGTTTTTTGTGACAGACATTTTGAAACATCGATTACTTTGGGCATCAGATATCTCCTGCAAGGCCTCTGCAGCAGTAAATCTTGATGCTCTATAGGTCTATTAGCCATGCTTCACTGCACAACGGCGCAATGCAGTAATTAGAAGTGGAAAATTAAAATCTTTGCCACCTCAGTGGAGCAGTCCATGAGAAAACTATGAAAATTTGCAGGAGAAGTGGAGAGAAAGTCAGCAGCAACTTAATAGTCAGCTGCGGTCACTTGAAGTTTAACAGGAAGAGCTAGCCGTTAGCTTGAGCCAAGCTACCTCATGAGCAAGATGTCAACAAGTCACAGCTTCCTCCAAACAACATAAATATCACAACTTTGCTGCATTTAAACTTTCTGTGTGGACATAAATGGTAATTTGTGATTTTTTTAGACATACTGCTTGGCAGATTTAAGGGAGCTTCTGTATAAAAGATGGTGGTAGGCATACTTTGTTAAGCTAGGGAAGGACTTTAAGCTAAATTAGCTAGCTTTTGGCAGTAGCTTCATATCATCATAAAGACATGACAGGATGATTAATCCTCTTAACTCTTGGCATTAAATTGAGCAAAGTTATTGCATTAAATGCCAAACTGCTACTTTAAACACCCTCCTTTTATCCAAGAATGCACTTGGATCAATAAGCGTACGAGTACGAGGCGTGCACAATGAGTTAATGGACATTGGCAAACGGAAAACTTTATTTGTTCTGCTGCTGGCAGTGTCGAGCTCGCGTGCCCCTGCCTTCACACATTTGCTGGAGATTCATTTGTACTCCTGAGAAGATCTGACAGCTTTTATATTTATCTGCTCTGTTGGCAGTGTCGCTCTCAAAAGTGTTTGTCATTGAGTCTCTTAGTTCAGACGCAGCAGTGTGTTATGCAAACACAGTCTGCGTCACTCTCGTTTTTACATGACGATATGCAACTGTGCTGTGCATGCAGTAATGATATTTCTGCACTTTAATAATCCAGAGAAAGTCTTACACAGCATGCGGAACAACGTTTTGGCTTTTGCTCTTTAGGGGATCTGTTAAACATATATGTGGAAAAAAAAAACGCACCAGTTTCTGTTATGTGCGCTCCAATCGAAACGTTCTCCTCAGCAATCAATTAATGTAATTTCAATTACAGTTTGGTTTCCGATGATTATTAAAACAACACAGTTAAGATCAAATATTCTATTTTGCATTAATGCTCTCATTTTACCTTGAAGCACATCATTTACCTTATTTTAATTGCCCCAACATAGAGCCACAGTCACTCCACAACAGGTTATATTTTCAGTTCAAGCAAATCTACTCAATTAAAAAGACAAGGGTCTATTTTTTTTTTTTAAAGTTTAACAAGCTCATTATTTTTTCACTAATAATTGTTATCTTAATGCCAACAAAAATAATTATATCCATGATTTTTGCCACAATCAAGCAGGTTTGTTGTTCCATAATTAAACTGAGCGCTAATAACTTGTTACCATCAGGGAGTCGATGTGTTTGCACACATTTTTTCTTGGGTGGGTCACCCAGATATATAACAACAACAAGCGCATTACGCTATTTCAAATTCTCTTGCTTCATTTTTTGTCTATCGTGTTTCCCAGCGGGAAGGCTGAACGGGATAATGTCTCATTCATCTGCTCTTCCAAGAGTCTCTCATCCCGCTGTTGAACAGACATCCGTAGTTCTTGTTCTGATTTGAGATGCACTTCGACATGGAGGACTACTCTCACCACACCCCGCAGCAGGTGGAGAACTGGTTCATATGCTGCTCTGCTGACCTCACTGAGGCTACAGAACTGAAGAAGGACAGTTCATCCTCGGGATGAAGAACTGACTGGTGAAGCAGCTGAATATTATTCAGTTATTAGTTGTTACAATATATATAATATTATTATTTATAAATGTAATACAAACGTTTGTTTAACTTTTTCACTCTAATTACACTCAGCTCGAATGTGAAGAAAAGAAGGAAAGTAAACAATCTCTCTATTTTCTGTTGCCTACATGAAAATGTGTACAGTTACAGTCAGGGGTTAAAGTGGGATTCAGGAGGTGGGGAAACCCTAAAATTGGTATTATGGGTCAGTGTAGGGAAATAAATCACAGCTCACAATAATTTCACGTGTACAAACCCAATATCTGATTTAAAAACTTGAGGACGTACATGTAAGCTTTAAATTCCCAGTTCTGCATCTGTACTCAGTAAGTACGGATACCTGAAAATTCTACTTAAGTACAGTACTTGTCTCCTCTGCTACTGCATATATGTGCACGTATACACGCAAGCACAAACCGCTGCCAGCAACATACCCTGTCTCTGCAGAAATATTGTGCTGCACATGTGAAAAGCCATTGCAGTGTTACATAATTCAAGAAGAACCAGCAGATATCCACGACTTCTATACGTCTTCTTTGCAAATCTCATAAAGGACATGCTATATGAGCAGTTTGCCCATCGATGCTACGCATCTAAAAGCTGTTTTGAGCCCACCTCATGCTGTGTCTGACCCAATCGTGTCTGATGTCATACATTGTTGCTCTGTTCTCTATGGGGAGGTCCTGCAGCTGCTTCCTCTAACCACACTCGTCATGATTGAAATAAAATATTAGAATATGATGCTGTGCTGGCTGAGCTATTGTTATTACGCTGGATCAGTCTATGTGGTGGACAAATAACAGAAAGTAAGCCCACAGGAGCGTTAGCTGTTTGTTTTTTCTTTTTGGCAGCGCTAAAATGTTTCTGCATTGCTGCTTTGTAATTACCTGTAGCAGAATTTGAATTCCAGGGGTGTATTTACTCAATATGTACTTGAGCTCAAATCAGCAAATGAAACAGGTGGCTGGCAGCTCTGAGTAGTATCACACTTGTCAGAAATGAATTGGTAAGATATTCATGGATAGGGAACAAGCGAGATGAGCCATTAGCATCTGTTTTTGAAAGACACAAAGCTCACAGGACAAAGTGGTACGTCTGACAAACCTGTGTCTGGCAAGGGAAAGGTGGATTTGAGCACACGGCTACTTGGATTAAGTGTAATCTATATGAAACTTTTCTTAAATACACAATCACACATCTGTGCCACACTTTAACTTTCTACTGAAGGCTGAGGGCAACGAGCAGGGGAAAAATGGGGTTATGAGGCAGCGTTTCCAGTTCTGCTTGAGACATTTTCGTGTGACAGAAGTGAGAGGGAAATGAGGTAACTTTCCTGGGTGACTTGCCAGAGTGTTGACCTCGTTCTACTAAGCTTCAGTCTATCTGCAGTCTGTGTGATGCCATCAAAAGACTGACATCCCACCAGCACAGTGACATCTAACCTCCCTCCCTTTCTTTTTTATCTCTCACAAACACACATATATCTTCACACGCTCTCCCTTTCTCCTTCTCCCTTCTCTCTGTGGTTCGCTCTCTTTTATGTAGGACATAGTGTGCATATAGATAGATATTTTCAGTGTCTTGGTCCCCAGGAAATTTCACTGGGAAACTTCCAAAGAACAGATCGCCCCACTTTCCTGCCACTAAACTGGAACGGCCAATTTCCCTCCCTCCTTGTCTGACATCTACACACAAAGTGGCGCTCTGATACACACAAATGGACACAAATCTGTTGTACAGCCCGTCTGTGTGTGCAACGGGGTCTCGCATGCACATACAGGCCACGTAAAGATGCACATAAATAAAACAACAGTCGCACGCACGTGTTGTCATCTCTCGGCACGAAGGCTCTATGTTCGATATGTAAGTCAGGTAAAACACCTCTAAACTGTAGTGACCCAAGGGTGCTCGCACAAAGGAGAATGAAGCCACGTGTATTACGCACATGCTGATGTAACCATCCCCTGTGCTATCAAACTAGGGTGAGCGCCGACGGAGGAACCTGGTTCAAGTTTAAAAGAAAAAGGGTGGAGTGTGCAACAGCATCACTGGTGTTCTCATCATGGAAATTTCACAGAATTAGGCTCGGGACACCTCTGAAAAGAACACCAGCACATTTGGTGTCCCAGAATCTCCCTTCTGTGCAGCCTCCACTCGCCATCCCACCATAACTACGCTCAACATGCTAACAGGAACACTGGCAGCCATGCTAGAGTTCCTGTTAACAGTGGCTAATGGCTCTGCTCTGTGAGGCCATGTTCAGACACAGTGGTGCCCACAGTGGCTCAAACAAGCATGAAGCAGGTACGATATTTATTCCTTTTAGCAATCGTTGTCATCTGTTGTCATCAACTGTATATAAAGGATGGACATAACCCCTCCCTCATCTTGTGGTTAGTGAGTTTCTACAGTGAGAATTTCTCACTGTTGCCATCTGACTGTGAAATCCTTTGTGACTGACAAGTTGTTAGATCATGAGACTAATCTGGTCTATCTGTCTTTCTGATGCCAGTAATGCCCAAAATTTACTAAATGAACTTCATATTTTCCTCCTCCTGTACTCCTACTGACTTGAAACTAGTGATAGAAGCAATAATAAAGTCAGCAGGAAAGAGTTTATTGAGGTCACAGAACAAGACTCACAGAAGTAAGAAGTAATTCTGCAGATAGTGTCACAAAGATTGGCAGTTTAAGGCACCTCATCACAAACTTCCCCTCAGAGCTGGAAGCTTTGCGAGTCATATTTACCCATCCATCCATCCATTCATTCGCTTCCGCTTATCCTTTTCAGGGTCGCGGGGGGCGCTGGAGCCTATCCCAGCTGTCATAGGGCGAAAGGCAGGGTACACCCTGGACAGGTCGCCAGTCTGTCACAGGGCCAACACACAGAGACAAACAACCATTCACACCTAGTGGCAATTTGGATTTTCCAATTAACCTATCCCTACAAGCTGCATGTCTTTGGACGGTGGGAGGAAGCCGGAGTACCCGGAGGGAACCCACGCAAACACGGGGAGAACATGCAAACTCCACACAGAAAGACCCCGGCCTGATGGTAGAATTGAACTCAGGACCTTCTTGCTGTGCGGCAACAGTGCTAACCACCGTGCCACCGCGCTGCCCGGGTCATATTTATTTAATGGTAAATAGTTTTACGGGTGATTTACAAAAAGTGGTGCTTGCTTTCTGGCGCGGTTGGTTCATTTCAGTATCAAGCACAAAAAATAAGACGTGTTTTTCGGCATTAAATATTGGTTCAACTAGCAGTAATTTGCACTTTCTAAATGATATTAGATCAGTTTGTGTTGAATATTGATAAAGAAACTCCCAGAAATACACATGCAACAGGGTCAGTTGCAAAAATGTTGTAGTTCCCACATCTTACATCCAGTCTTCTCACTGCTCTCTCTTTATAAATGCAGATAGTGCTTTTTTCATGCAAAATATTTTGAAAGTTCATAATGTACTGTTAACCTCCTTTTTTCTTTGATTTTACTTGAAAAACTATCAAGAATGTTCAAAATGGTTAATGAACCTGATAAATGTTCTCTTCTGAGGGTTGGGCAGACTTAAATTCCTCTGCTTTGGACTTCAGCTGGTGATAGTCTTTATTCTACTCTGCAGATGTTTGCAGATGTTTTTGTGTGCTCCCAGACACGGCAGCAAAGAACAAGCATTACTGCAGAAGCAGCTTATATTGCTCTATTACTTATTTATTTTTGTGTGTGTGAAACAGGGGGCTTTTTAATCATGTTTAAACTAGAGATGGACCGATCCGATATTATCTGATACTGACCCAAATTCCTGGATCGGATATCGGCGAGAAATAAAAAATGTAATCCGATCCATTAAATATCAAAAAAGCACCTCACAAAACTTGCTACAAGGCGTAACCCGGCTCATAACCGTAGCACTTGCAGCAGTGTGCATCACGTGATAGAGCGGCTGTGTGCTACCAAACCAGCATTTCATCTCCGAGGAAGTTTTCCCAGAGAGAAGTAAAGCAAGTGTGTAAGTTCATCTCTGAATGTTTGTAAAGCATTCCCACGTTAAGATTAACAACCAATATATGGAGCGACTGCCTCTCTCTCTCTCTCTCCTGCTCCTACTTCAAACGTGAAACTGATCAATGATCAGCTGATCGGCTTTTCTGTCGCGAGTCTGTCTCTCTTCTTTGTTTTTGGCCCACTTCTCACCAGAAAGAGGAAACCAGCGGCTGAACAACAGCAGCACTATTAAGCTTGATAAGCTGTTGTTAGAATTTATTTAATATTACTTTCTAGACCAGGATCCTTTTCTATGCAGCTGATGTAACTGTGCAGGGGCGGATCTAGCAAAGTTTAGCCAGGGGGGCCGATAGGGCATGAACAGGGAAAAGGGGGCACAAAGACATACTTTTCTTTCTTGTTCTCATTTAAAATGTCTAGCTTTTAATAAATAATTATCTGACTCTTACACCCAAAGTTTTAATCTGATGTAAAAAATATATATAAGTCCATTACTGTATATAGTAACTGTTAATTCTAATATACCCTAGTAAGCTATAGTACTTTTTCCTTTGGGAAGATACCATCTGTGCAGTCTGCAATTCTGTTGAAGAAAGATGTTGAATCTATTTAATTATTCTTGAAAAATAATTTATTTCTGTGCATTTTCCTCCTGCATCAAATTAAATTTGATTACATCGATTAAGCATCATGAGGTGGAGGGTGGGGGGTGGTTCCCTATTTTTTTTTGCTGGGAGTTTGCAACCCTATTAGTTAGGTTGCTTAATATTTCTGCTAAGTACTCTTTAAAATACCAGAATAGGGAGGATGGAGCAGGTTTAAGTTTATTAGATTGGTATTGCTGAACTATGAAATATTTTGGGCGCAGTGTATTTTTTACATACAGGTATAACAGAATAGCTTTAGTGTTGTTATTTATTTAAACTTGAGTATGAACTTATACAAAATGCAGCAAGATATTTAAAAAAAACAGTTTTATTGATTAAAAAACACACTATATCGGATTCATATCGGTATCGGCAGATATCCAAATTTATGATATCGGTATCGGTATCGGACATAAAAAAGTGGTATCGTGCCATCTCTAGTTTAAACCAATTTGGACGTCCTTGCTCACACACACACTCATACACTCGCTAAAGATAGAGCCTAATTCTTTTGAAAACACTGAGTTGCTTCAACCCATCTTGTACCACAAACCAAAAACACCACATTTTACTTAACAGTAGCCAACCCATGCATGCTTACAAGAAATGGAAAACTCTTCACAACAACAAAAAGCCCAAAGACATGTATCCAATTCCGCCTCCTTCTTTGAGCATCTAAAGATCTGGCATTGTGGTACAGGGAGAAAATGTAGACATGTTGCAGAAACGCAATAAACCACCCCCCAAGAGGGATTCCTATCTATATACAACAGTGGTTTATAGTGAAGATGTGAGTGGGTGTATGAAAAGTACATAAAGACACAAGCAAAAATAAGCATGTGGGCTTATGCTGAGGGGTAAAAGTGACCCTGTGGTTTAATTCCCTGTGCATCAAAATTGTGTTACAGGCTACAGGCTACCAAATCTAGCCTTTCAGCAGAGTGAATTTTAAAGTGTTTTACAGTCAAACCCATGCATTAGAGACTTACAATTTCAATTTAATAAAGGTTAGCTGGAAGCAGCCTTATTCAAGTCAGTAAATTCATAATTAGCAACACTGATTTAATAAGGTTTCTCTTTCTCTTGTGGCTCTCAGCAGCTATTCACTCCTTTTGTGGACCACTTAGGTCACTCGTAATGTTGATTTGTATATAAATGCTCTCTAATCTTTTGATCAAATTAAGGTTAGGTTGTTAATTTATAAAAACGTGAAGAAAGTTAAAGTTTAAAATAAGTAAATGCTGGTCTAGAAGCACTCATTTTATTACAGCTTAAAAAGCTCCTGATAAGCAGTTAGGTTTGACACCCCCCCCCCCCCCCCCCCATTTGAAATGGTAACACTTCACTTTGTGTTCTAGCAGATCTTAAATCTACAAGACCTTTTTTGCACTATGAATCTAGGATTACAGATCAGCAACAACAGATCAAGTTGATATCACAGTGCTACATATGAAAAATACAAGCACAGCCACAAATATGTGCTAAGTAACAGGCTTATAAAACACTAATTTCACTGCCCAAGACTAAAACTGTAATGCCTTAGGTAGTGGTACCACGGATCAAGCCAAATAAGTTATCAGAGGGGAGGCCTAGAAGGCAATCAGCTACAGCTCCCTGTATCTGCACGCCTGTCAATCAAAGCTGCTACACCTTTAACTTTAAGCCTTATCGGTTTACAGATGGGGAAGGTACAAAAAAATCACTCATGTGCAGTTGTTACAAAGAGGAGTCTCATAGGGGTCTTCTGAATCACTCTTTGTCTGGTCCCTCACCCAGGACCAATTTGCCATGGGAGACCATACCATGGGGCAAAAGCCCCCACACAACTTAGCCCCTGGGATTCCTGGGACACACAAACCCCTCCACCACGATAAGGTAGCGATTTGGGGAGGAGCAGATGGGAAAGGTACAAAAAAATCATTAATGTGCAGCTGTTACAAAGAGAGGAAATTATCCACAGAGGGCACTGTTCTTTTTTCTACCAGAATGTAAACATGCTTTTTATTGGAGTACAGTTGGTCATTGGGAAACCATGACAATCCATGCTGATCGGAGCCTCCAGTGGACATTGGAGGGACTGCAGTTTTTGCAACTTCATTGCTTCTGCGATGTGATTTTCCTTGATTAACTTTGTTTCCATGGTAACAAGTCATGTTAATCACCACTGATTTTCTGAATAAGTGAAAAACTTTACATGCACTAACTCAAAAGACTGTAAAAGGTTGGTGTTTCTGATATCATTTGAGTTTTTCATGCAACTGGCCAGTCACGATGTTGGGATGTCAGTGATGTCAGAGATATGCATATCTAGTGGGGCTCAGCATGAAAATGAGTGTGTGGTGTATGAAAACACAGGAATTTCCTCCAGCTCACTGAGGTTTGTGTCCCATGAAAAATGAAAATCAAATGCAGAGTAATTACTTTCAGGCTGTGCGGACGTTTTAGTTTAAATTTAAAAATATGATTTTTTAGTTTTAATTTACAGTTTCTGTCCTGGCTTGGGTAGTTTTACAATCACACAGATTATTTTAATCAAA
Organism: Neolamprologus multifasciatus; assembly: GCF_963576455.1. Classification (NCBI taxonomy): domain Eukaryota; kingdom Metazoa; phylum Chordata; class Actinopteri; order Cichliformes; family Cichlidae; genus Neolamprologus; species Neolamprologus multifasciatus. Next base: position 4,771,494 of record NC_140442.1, on the reverse strand, counting down.
CAGCCCTTTTTACAATCAGTAGAAGCAATTTAAAGGCTTTTGAGGCAAACGTGTGCAGGCTTTTTCCCAAAGTTGTAAAACTCTAAGATCACAAAAAGGCGATTGTTGAGCACTGATTATGAAGTAGGAAGAGCAATATGAACAACACAGTTAGCTTAAAGCTCTTTAAATATCAACCACAAATTTCCCTGGAAAGGTCACCGTAATTAACTTTGTTGATAACATTTAAGAAATTAAACAATTAAGAAATTAATGATGAAGGCTTGGAGCAATTTTTGATAATCTATGTAGATATGATACAGTGTATTTATGAAAAGGAAACTTTATGTTTAACTAAATAGTTGTTCAATAAATTAACTTCTTGTTTTGCCTGTAATCATTTAATAAAGCAGAGGAAAGGTCACATTTAAAATGCCATGTTTAGTCCAACCAGCATCATAGAAGTGGAAAATATACAATTAAGCATCACATGAAAGGAGGAAAAGAAAGAAAAATGATTGTAATTGCTGCTCGTGAACATAGCAGCTGATTATTTTTCTATTCTTCACCTACTTGATCATTTCAGCTCCACTTAATAACAAACTAAAGCTTCGCGAAACGCAAGCGCTGTTCATCTTTACATGCGTGGATTCGAGCACCGTGTTTGTTCAAGATCCCTCCTATAGAAGAGATGAAGACAGTCGATCAGCTGGGGAGTCAGAGAGCTGAGATCACTTTCAAATAGCCTGCTAATTAATTTGCTTTATTTGTCATTGCCACTAACTCTCTGTGGAGCAGCACAGAACCTGTTCTTGGTTTCTGCTAGCAGCTATATGTGCAGCCTGTTTTAGAGAGCTGAGTAATATCCTCCGTCGCACAGACTCAGCTCTCTGGTCTGGCTGTGGAGCTGAAGCGGAGGCTTGGCCCAGAACGGCAGGACCCACTTGCTGCCGTCTAGGCCCAAGTGGGGGGTTTCGTTGGCAGAGCGTGGGGAGGTCATTAATAAATAAGCCAAAACCAGAGTAGCTGTAGGGAAGGAGGCTGCCGGAACATATGAGGGGCTGTGAAATATTAAAGGATACTGCTCCACTGCTCCAGGCGCCAAATGAGAGGCTGACCATGTGGCAACCTCCGGGTCGTCCCTGTTGCTTTCTACTCCCAACCAACTTCACATGTCTCCCTGTCGGTCACATTCACCACAGCCTGCTGGATTTCTGCTTTGCTTCTCTCTTCCCAGAACAGCGTTCTTTGAAGTGGTTGTCAGAAAGTGCCAACCGTCAGCAGAGTCTGCAAAGCAATTCGAGTTTTGATCTGGACCCGCTGGGAATTGACCAAAGCTGAGTTTGTGATGAGCGTGCAGCTCTAACAACACTAAAGATGGGCTTTATGCAGTAGTTGGAATTCAATAGGCGACACAGGAGTGATTCATACTTAAATACACTCAAAATGAGGTAAAAAGTATGTTGGGACAAAAGCCGGACAAAGCTGTCACGTCTGAGAAAGCCCTCTCTGACCGAGTGGGGGGAGATTTTAGCTCCCTGCGGTCCAGCAGTGGCTGAATCAGCGCTTCTTTCAGGGTCTGTGGTTTCATGTTTCAACGCTCTTGAATGAAAAATCTATTTTCTCAGACAGATACAGAATCCTAAACAGGCACAATACAGAGGCGCTTTTACCCACTAACTACTTCACAAGGGCCTCGTTGCATACAGGCTCATCAAAAGCAACCTTTTTTTTTTTACATCGACCATATACCAACATTTGTATGACAATAAAATGATCGAGAAGACATTTGGATAAAGCAAATATTCTGCCTTTTACTCCAAAACACATTTATTTGGCACCTCTAGGTTTTGTTTACTTTGAAGCAAAAGCTTCTTTCCTCCAAAACATGTGATCTCCCTCTTAAACATAATGCACATTCAAGTTTTTTCCTGACTAAGTGGTGATGCATCAGGCATCATCACGATTTCTTCTAGCACTAAGTTAATGTATTTCACAGCAAGATTTATAAGCAGGCCTGTATTTGCTTTTAGATTTAATAATAATAATAATGGATTGCATTTATATAGCGCTTTTCGAGAACCTCAAAGCACTGTACAATTCCACTATTCATTCACACACTGGTGGAGGCAGCTACAGTTGTAGCCACAGCTGCCCTGGGGCAGACTGACAGAAGCGAGGCTGCCATATCGCGCCATCGGTCCCTCTGGCCAACACCAGTAGGCAGCAGGTGAAGTGTCTTGCCCAAGGACACAACGACCGAAACTGTCCAAGCCGGGGCTCGAACCGGCAAGCTTCTGATTACAAGACGAACTCCCAACTCTTGAGTCACGATCGTTATTTTTGGTACTATCATTAAGCTGATGTATATGGGTTAAAAAGGTGCAATGACATCACTCTGTACTAAACAAAAGGAAGCATTTATGTGATAAATGTTTTATTATTCATAATTCTTGGGTGCCAACCAGTTTTTTCTTTTATGTTTGAATCCTCTGAAACACTTTTCTTGACCAAGTTTAAGAAAGGTGGATTCTCCTGATGTCCGTGTTGACACCAAGTTTCATTAGATTTCACTCTGCTCCTTGTTTGTTGCTGACAGAAAAAAAATAGAAGGCCCTGATCTCTGACTAGGCTACATGTGGGCAGGAAAACGACCCATGATAATCCACCCCAGGATGTTCTGAAAGGAAAGGAAAAAACCCACCAAGGCGTTTTGAGGAAGGATTTTACTTTGTGTCTCAAAGCAAATGACCACAACGAGTCTGTTAACTTGATTCCAATACAATATGAATCCTCACTGATATCAGAATATATATTATAATATAATACAATAAGCAAAATGTGGGTTTTTGTTTTGTTACATTTGTTTCAGTTCTGTTATCCAGTGTGTGGTCCTGCCCCTCGCTGATACTCTACCTGAGGGGTGAATATCTTCTTTAGACTTCAGATCATCACTTACATGTTCGTGTGTCACTAAAATTAATAAAGAAAATGCATTTTTTGCTTTAGATATTTTAATCATTTTAGTTAAAGTATTTACTTTGGTAGCACAGTCTACTTTAAAATCAACTTTAAGAGCTAAAAGAGAGAGAAAAGTAGCTAAATTGTTTGATTAAACAATTTAAAATAAAATCTTTTCCACCACTTTACCACTTCTTGTATTGTCTGGGGTTTGTGTGTCCAGCAGTACGTCCACCTTCACTAACTTTATCTCATTGCAAACGGAGCTGATTTTGTTTTGGAGCTGCAGCATCAGCATCCTTTTCTTCCTTGGAGCTGAACGGCTTTACTCTGCTTGATGGGGCTTCTTTATATCTGAAGTGGAGGCAAATGTCCCCAGAATGAGCTGAACTTCCTCTTCCGGTTTCATATTGGATGCTTCCAAAAAGCGACATTCATAGAGTTCTTTTTCTTCTGATAGTTTTGTTCAGCTTTTGATAGATGCTGAGCAAATATGATCATTATCTTTACAGGATGACTGCTGAAAAACAGATGCTGACTTTGTTCCTTTGTGCAATAATGCTCCAGTTAAAATATTTTTGCAAAGCCAGAAAACCTCCGCTACAGGTACACAGACTATTAAAAGACGGCTGTTTTTGATGTCTCATGTGCATGATGAACTTACTTTATGTGGACACCCACCATCGCCTCTCTGCCCCAACGAATGTGCTATAAACTTGTGATGTGATCATTTAGTTCCAAAGGACATGAAAAAGCAAAAACTCCTCAGCCTGAGCCCTCACAGCATGATTTAACTAACCAATGGGTGGCGTGTTGGGGGGCTATAGCCATCGGAATCAGGATATATTCCACTATCTAATGGCTAAGGATCAGGAGAGACACGGAAACACTTTTGAGCCCGTTCTCACTCCCGAGGCGTAACATGCCGATGTTTTGTCACGTGCCGCGGCGTTCCTGAGGAACGCAAAAGGAGACCTTCGGCGTTCTTATGGTACGCGGTGGGTTATGGCCGAAATCCAGTGCAATGACGCTCCCGCGGTAATAGACGTTCCAGCCCTGTATTCCAGCCCTAAACCTAACCTTATCCCTAGCCCTAACCATAACCTTTTTCCTGACCTTATCCATGACTGTAATGATGTTAAATAGCGTGTTTCTAAGCGATTTGAAGAAAAAGAGCGAACATGTGTAGATAGAGTCCATACGGTTCTCATATTTCCTCATTTTTCCGAGGTCGTCATTTAGGAACGTGGTGGGTAGCCGAAAACGTAATATGTTGACGATTTGTCACCTAGCGTAAAATGTGACGCTTTGGGAGTGAGAACGTGTTTCAAGGTGTTCACATAGTTATTTATTTGAACTGCAAATTTCATTGCATTACTGGTTACAAGAAAAAGTAATCTGACTACTTTAATGAGTTACTTCGTTGTGCATTTCTTTTAAATTGTAGCATTTGCTTTCGTGATGCAAAAAATGTGAATACTTTTTCCACCGCTTTTCAAACAGCTCATCTGTGAGCATCTTTATCTCTCTCTAGCTTCTTTGGCTTGTATTTTCTAACAAAGCCCCTCTCCTCTTTTAAAAAACAACAGTTCCACATCCTTGCCCTTCACTTTGATGATTCACTGGAATTTGGTGACTTTTGATGTGGTCTTGTGTGCTTTTTGTTATCTGGCTTGAAAGTGACAGATAGGTAACAAAAGCAGAATGACTTTGAGCCACAGATTCAATCTGAATTCATAAGCTCCAGCTAAAGAGGAAGCAAACCATCACATATCGGCTGCTGTATAGACTGCATCCCCCCTTCCCATATGCCCTCTCTTGTCTACTTTCACTTTCCTCCTATAGCTTGCACTAACAGCTATCTAATCGTCAGTGACACTTCTTTTTGCCCACTCGCCTCCTCTGATGAAACGCCTTAAGTGCAGAGATCACAGGAGAATATTTGTTGAATATGTCCAAGTATGTCCCCTCTGTCAGCTAAGCTGTGTGATGTCCAGGCGAGCTGGCACAGTGTGCTGTATCCCATATATCACCTCCCATTCACGCTGCCACAGCCCCCTGCCACTGTTACTATAAATACAACCAGCTGTGTTTCCATTATTAATGCAACAAGACGCCCAAGCCTTCCCCGGCCTGCACAACGCCGATTCATCATCTCTCATAAACTTTAAAACACCCACTGCTGCCTACTGCTGGTGCAAACGAACACACAGCGAGCAGGTGCATGGTGCACGCACACACACCAACTCACACTTCTCTCCATGACAAGTTCACTGTTGAAGGAGGAGGCAGGCAGAGAGAGAAAATCAGGATGAAAACCAAAAATAACACATTGCATCTTGATGACAGACCGGTTGCAATTGGACTGTAATGAGATATGGAAGCAGAGGGCCGCCGCTCAGCGGAGGTGAATTGAATTAGACTCTATTCTTTCTTGCGGTAACAAATTGAGATACGGTAATGTAGTTTAAAGGAGGTTACATAGGCAGAAGAAATTAAGCTTTGCTTTTCAAATGCCATAGTTTATCACTACAGTCAAACGAGAAAAGCCAAGCTATAGCTAGCTGAAGGTTTCACGAGGTCTGTCCCAAAGAATGTCTAAATAACGAGTATGTTCACCTATCACTACCCAGCGCGGGTCAGATAGCGACATTACCTGTTTATAGGGGCCAATGAGGCGATAGCTTAGAACAAATAGGGCCCTGTGACACTCAAGGGTTTTTTGTACTTTACTTCATGTCTTTGGGGTCAAGATAAAAGATTCATTTTGGACTTTTTAACAACAATCACATCTGTTGCCGCAGTCATAAAAAGTGTGAAATAGCCAAAAAAATAAATAAATGAAACTGTTTGTAATCCTGGACAAAAATGGTCGTGATTTTTTCAGCCAGTTAGCATAATTGTGGCCCTTGTGTTTTTTCTAGACAACGTGCATCACCACGGCAACCAAGAAAACAGATCTTTAAAAGAAGTATTTGGCTTTTTTAACCAAACAATTATCTATTTGTAAACCTAACACAGCAGTTTTAACGTCTAAATCTAAGCCGAACCTTAAGATATACCTTAAGCCCAGCGTAAAAGTTTTAATGCTTAGTCTTAACCAACTGACACAATTCTACTTAATAAATTTGAAAAAATATTGAATCGAGTAAGAAAAAAATGGTGTGTCTGATTTGAACTTGGGTATCTGGAAGGAGCAAAGAATTGATTCCCACCTACTCCTCTAAACATGAACTTTTTTTATAAGTTAAAGGTCAAAAATATCATTTCAAGGTTTGTAGCTTGCGGACCCCAATGCAGACTTCTGAAAAAGAATTCATATTAATAATGGTAATGGAAAAGACTGCTAATTTAGTAACAACTAACTAAAATTTAACAGAGCAAGCACACATGAGAAAGTGTAGACAGAACATTGTTTGACTCAAGAAAGAACTAAGACAAACGGATGCTTTAAATTAGACGCAGGGCTATCAGGGAGACTGGAAACACCAGGGTAAGGAGACATAGCTGAAACTAATCAAGTCAATAACAAAGGAGGTAAAAGTAAAAGCAAGGCACAAGCTAAAGATGGTTAACAAAGTCAAATAGAAAGTAACTTCAAAGGGAACCTGATAACTTGACAACAAGGTACAAGATGACACCTCAGAGACTGACTAAACTAAAAGGGATTCTCAATACTAAAGAAAACCAGATAACAGAAGTAGCAAGAACTAAAAGCTAATCGGAGCGTAGAGATTAAACAGAAAATAGCTGCAATAAGCACAAGCATAAAAAGAACCCTTACTGTAATTATAGAAATAAAGAAAATCTCAAAAGTTGAACTAAGAAGTCCGAACAGAAAACTTATAATAATTCAACAAAACCCACAGAGCACAGCATTTCATGTATAAATGGCAGTATGCGTGTGAGATCACACAGATTTAAAAAATGACATTAAAAAATAATGAAACGTTTGTGTTGAGAAACACAAATCAGTAGATCAGAGGTTGTGGGCATTTCACGTGCACTGTAAGATCGCATTGGTCTTAGTTATCATTTGGAAACAAGCACCACCAGGTTAGTACTCTGTATATAAATAGTTAAGAGACAGGGGTTTAAATAGCTTGAACAGTCAAAGCACATTCACTGTACATGAGCTGGAAAAAATCAGCCTGTAAGCAAAATAATAGGATACTAATTTATTTTTTTATTCAGACTTAATAACACATTTGCTAACATGAAATTTGGGCTTTTTTCTGTCTTCATGACAAGTTCAGTGGTGAAGTAGCAAGCATACACAGAGGGAGAACCATCATTAAAACCAAAAATAACACATTGCATCTTGATGACAGCTCAGCTATAGTTTGACTTTAATAAGATACGGAAGCAGAGGAGGTGAATTAAATTAGGCTTTATTCTTTGTTCCTCAGATTCAGTAACAAATTGAGCTACAGTAAGAGGCAGAAGAGATTAAGCGTGTTTTTAATGTCATGGTTAATCACCCCAGTAGAAAATGCAGAGCCAAAAGCTAAACTGTGGACAGCTAAATGGACTGGTTCTTATACAGCTGCGGGTGCTACCACAACAGAGACACGCTGGAACTGAACCAAAGCACCTTTCAATCACAAGGAGCAAACCTGACACCAGCTGAAGCTTGCACAAAGCATCAAGTGACACACAATGACAGCAATGTCAGTGGACATCTCAGCAACACCACGGAGGTCCTGGACTGAGCTGACAAGTTATGCTGCATTTATTCCAGCATAAGGACACTAACGACTGTCTAAAACATCATGAAACAATCCAAAATCTGCCAAACAAGACCACCTGTTGTTCAAAAATGGCTTGACGTCAACATATGCCAGCACTTGCCCGCTTCCGCTTACACATTTTACTCTGTGGTTAAAGCAGGCCTCTCACAGAGAGGAGAACATGAAGTACTCGTTGTGGCTGGAAACACTTCTGAATGCTGCTCACGAGCCTATGAATCTGCAGGGAGACTAAAATTGGGATTTCCAGCAAAAACACAGACGTGTTTTTGTGTTTGAACTCATCTGAGATCAAAGAAAGAATCAAAATTGATTTTTTTTCTGGAGATTTTTTATTATCCTTAACATTTTTCGGTTGTTAAAACACATGTAAAATATAAATGACTGTTTGGAAAAGTCAAATCAATCATTACTATGAAAAAAAATCCCATCCACTGGCATTTAAAGTGGAGCTACTATGCTTCTCCTTCTTCTCTGTCATCCATATGTAAAGTTCTGACAGTGAAGTTTTATATTAAAGACGTTTGAAGTTTAAACTACATATGAGCCAAAAGTTCAGTCATCAGACTGCTCTAAATGATTTATTTAAGCCCTTTTTTTTCTACTCTTGGTTCCGTATGATGTCAGTGAGAAAGGATATCCCTAATATGGTTGTTATTTACAACAGCCAATCAGAAGTAAGCTGTCCTAAAAGGAAGAAGAACCGAACTAAAACAGCTTGTTTCAGACAATATTAAAAGTCTGTATCAAAGCTCATAATCAGGTAAGTTAGCATTTTTTTTTTCAACTGTTAATCAAGCAAAGCTACTCAAAGTCTAAGAAATAAAAATATGGAGGTGGCATTAATTTTCTGTATTGTTGTAGCTGCCAATCCCTGAGCTCGTATTTACCGCCTAAAAGCTGATACAAACAGTGCCTTCAAGTAGGAGGCTCATCTGCTGTCTTTCCCACAGGATCTAAATGCAGCATTACACCCTCCGGCTGATGCTTACACCGCTGCCTTCAGCTTTGTGCACAAATACACAAACACACAAATTACACCCCACCCTACACTCTGATCATCATCCTGCGCCAGCATTGCTCCACTGCCGCCATGCATTCACTGCTGCTGCTGCTAAATATAGCAACCCCACTTTGATGATGCAGTGGTTACTGTTGGGAGAGCTGAAAAAGCGCCCCCCCACCCCCACCCTCAACCCCCCAGCCCATGCCTCTCAGTGGTGCAATTAGCCGTAATAAACTGAGAGTGAATTGATGATGCATGGAGGAGTCTGGTCAAAGCCCTCCACCCTCAAACTCCCAAAGAACCTCCCCTCTAATTACCACCAGCTGAGACAAGGTAGGAGAACGTGACAGAGTGAGACAGAAACATAATATGCAAGACAAATGATAAGCACTTAAGAAAGTAATAACACACCCATCAGCTTTAACTGGACTGTTTTTAGTGCTCTGGCTTCTATGCACAGCTGGCAGTGTGGAGAAATATTTTAACAACCTTCGTACTGAATGACTTAAATAGTTCTGGTGATCAGTGCTGTTAGATCAAAAAAATTCATTTGCCATATGGCTTGGTATAAGATTTAGGACAGCAAAAACTACACAGTGACATTCTCATCAGACTCAACGGTGCTTTGAATAATAAAGTTGAAACCTCCAAAGCTGAAAAATGACTCGAGCAATAGATGTCAAAAACTGCAATTCCTCAACCTGCCACTTGGGGCTTGCTCCAGCGAGCCAATCCCCATTGACATTTATGTTAAAATGACCAACTTTTGTAATGGTGATTTTTAAAAAAAAAAAAATAACACTTTTAATTGTATTAAAGGTGAAATATTGAATAATTAGAGGCATGGCCACTTCTAGTGGCAGACGTGTGCCAACTAGGCCGCTACCTTTGTTCCAGGCATCACATGAGCTCATTAGAGGCCACTAACGTTTGTGCTGGTGTAAACTTTTATAATGTTTCTAATGGAACTGCATGATCAGTTGTACTGGAGCTCATATAAGTTTGATATTTCATTTACCTGGTTGCGTATCTTTTTAACCAAGCTGATAAGTTAGCACTAAACTGTCTCGTTCAAATGTTCACTTTTGGTTTCAAAAACATCCAAGATGACAATGGTCAGCGGCTAGTGGGTGACATCCATTCATCTTTAATGATTCAAATGACCTAATTGTGTCTTTGAACATGCCGAACTGTCACGGCAAACATTGCTTTACCTGCAGAATCCAGCCCATACCTTTAGCTGTAGGACATGGGTGCAGAATTAACCACATATTAATCAAATAATAATATATCTCGATATGAAATGAGGTTATTTCATATTTGAAAAAAATAATAATAATGTCACTGAAATTGAAACATTTTGAATAAAAAACTACTAACTAACAAGCCCCTCAAGGCCAAAAGCAGTTATTACAAGAGTTCCCAAATGTAACCAGTTACACAGCTCCACAAAAAAGAGCCAAATGAACAACCTTGTGTCCTAAGGATATGAGATACTTTGGAGAATTTTGAAATGCATTAGGTGTCCTTGTCACCGGGCCAGACTGAGATTCAAAAAAGCTTCCATGAAAATTGGCTTTCTCACTCACTCCATCAAAACTGATATTTAAAGAGTAAACAGTGATGTTACTGAATCTGTTCTCTCTGCCACATGAAAGGCGACAGTCATGACGCACGACGAGGCTGCACCTATCTTAGTCATAGTTGTACTAGCCGGCCTCTTCATTGAAAGCGGTGCCACGTGTGGCAGCCTTCGAAACATGCCAGGAAGGAAGTCCTTTTGCATGTGAAAATTGTTTAAAAAAAAAGAAAAAACAGGTTCACTTTGTCGCAGATATAAGTCTAGTTCTTCAAACTTCACTGCAATTTTCATCCGGGAGCTAGACTGGACTGTTTGAAGAGCTGCTTTGTGCCATCGGGCCACATGTGTGATGCTCCTAACTTTATAAGATAACTCTCGAGCTACAATAATATAATGGATTGCATTTATATAGCGCTTTTCGGGGCCCCTCAAAGCGCTTTACAATACCACTATTCATTCACTCTCACATTCATACACTGGTGAAGGCAGCTACGGTTGTAGCCACAGCTGCCCTGGGGCAGACTGACAGAAGCGAGGCTGCCATATTGCACCATCGGCCCCTCTGGCCATCACCAGTAGGCGGAAGGTGAAGTGTCTTGCACAAGGACACAACGACCAAGACTGTCCGAGCCGGGGCTCGAACCGGCAACCTTCCGATTACAAGACAAACACCCAACTCTTGAGCCACGATCGCCCCAACAAGCTAAAATTGTTGCCTAGACACAGCTTACATTTTTCTTTCTATAAATGCTGAGACCCACCTAAGCCATTATTAACCCATCACGTTACCATGCCAATGTCTTCCAGGTTCTATAGTTAGCATAAAGATGGAAGCCATAGATTTCTGTTCACTTTACATTTTGAATATTAACCAAAGCCTCTAAAGCGACACTGACTCCTGACCATGTTCCATATTCCAATCAAGCGGGAGGTGTTTCATGACAGACAAGCATCAGTTTTTTGCATCACGTCATGTGGAGAAAAATGGACTGTAAGTAATGATAGCACCACTGTCTCCCAAACACCCTGACAGCCTATTAACACTAGACAGAACCATCACTCTGGTATGATGAAACAGGCGCAGACAGTAAAATGATTAATGGAAAAAAAAAGACAGAGCGAGTCACCGAGAGATAGGTGGATAGAGGTAAACGACACAGGAAAAGGAAAAAGGAGAGACAAGAGAGGGCAACGCTGAAGTAGGACAGAGCGCAGGGGAGGCCTGTCTGTCCCAGATCAGTCGTTTACATGAGATGGAGAAGGAATGAGTGAGACTGGAGGAAAAAAAAGAGAGAAAAGAGTGAGAGAGTAAACGACATGGCTAAATCTGGAGTTATGAAATACATCTCGCTCTGAGCAGTGTGGCAAATATTGAAAAGAAAGTCGTGCTGTACTCCCCGCGCTCGGGCAAATAAACCAGGAGAGACTGAAAATAAGAGACACAATCCCTTAGAGGAAACAAAGGCTTTGACAAGATGTCGCCACAACAACAACTGAACACAGGGATTATCAGTCCAAAAGTCACAACATTCATCCTCCTTTCCTTCCCACGCCCCTGTGGATGAAGATTCAGTGCAAACATGGATTGAAATAATCCAATTAATTCCAATTAATCGAGATTTATCTCCATCAAGGCCTGTTTTGCGTCCATGAGTCAGGTAAGCTCTGCCTTAGTGTGCTGATAAATCCTCTTTTTGCCAAGCTTCGTTAAACTGAATGAGTGGCGAGAAGAGATTTTGGTCTCTTCATCCCCAAAGAGGGATCTGCATGGGTGGAAATGTCAACCGTGCGCTGTGTATACAGTGGAACTAAAGTGCGCCGTTTCACAACACTTTACCAACCAAGAAGGAATTTGTGGTATTTCCCTGCTAAGATGAGCTGAATGGCAATTCAGCTGTGAAGGGCATCCGATTGTGCCCGATTCTTGGACCTTGCTCGCTTTGTGCCAAACAAGATCTGAAGTACAAACGACATGACAGTCAGTTAATCAACACTCCACGGAGGCGTCGGCCTGTTGAACCACATCGATTAAACTCGGCACCCAGGGAGCCAAAGTAACAGATTTAGATTGGGCCGATCTGGGCCGCACCTCCAAACTTCACTCCCTCAGACTCCTCTTTCTGTGTCACTCAGTGGATTCTGTACCAATATAACCAAACTGAGGACTAGTTAAACAAACTGGTTTCACTCCCTGATGACGATGCAGAAACAAGAGATAATGTGAACTAGTTCTTACTTTCTACACTCTCAGAAATAAGGCTAGATTTATACAGCACAAGCACCTAAAGGTAGAAACGTATACATAATATGGCCTGATCCCAACTAATTAAATGTGAGACATAGAAGGACAATGTGGAACACTAATAATGCTGAGAGTTAGCCTGAAATGTTGATAGATGACTTAACAAATGATAAAGAGATCATGTGAAGGCGACATATAATAAGGATATATTGAATGTAATTTTCCCACTCCACATAAGCGTGAATTAAAGCTACAGTTTCTTTTATGCTATGGCCTTTTTTGCACCTGTGTATTCGCTTGTGCTTTTCTTTCAGGTAGTCATCTTTGGATTTCAGTAGGAATCACATTTTTGAGCCTCGTCTTTCTTGTGAGGTGAAATATATATATATGGACACATGTACACACACACACATATATATATGTAAAGCCAAAATCAAAATATGGGATACTGTGCCAGTAAATGATGTGCACTGCCACATAAAGTGGGACACTTGTGTCCATAATACCTATGGGGGTCATGCAGGTTCTCAAGCAATAAAAAGCACGTTTGCAATTCTCTTAAGGTGTAACATCAGAAAATCAGCTGTGTCCAACAACAGGGAATTAAAATATTAATTTCACTTGTAAATTTTAAGGATTTACTGTTTAGCTGGTTAGCACTGTAACCTCACAGCAAGATGGTTCAGGGTGTGAATACAGGCTGGGGCTTTTCAATGTGGCATTTGCATCCGTGCTCTCTGAGTACTCCAGTTTCCTCCCACAGTTCAGAAAAATGAAAGGTGTTAGGTTAATCGGCGATTTTAAATTGGACACAGGTGTGAATGTAAGTGCGAATGGCTGTCTGGCTCTATGTGTTAATCATCTGATAGACTGGCAACCTGCCCGCAGTGTGCATTCACCCATATATGAACAGGTTGGAGGCTGCAGCCTCGTGCAACCCAGAACTGGATCGGGGAAGAAGACAGACAGATGGATGGATGGATGGATGGATGGATGGATGGATGGACGGATGGACAGACGGACAGATGGATGGATGGATGGATGAATGGATGGATGGATGGATGGACGGATGGATGGACGGATAGATGGATGGACGGACAGATGGATGGACGGACAGATGGATGGATGGATGGATGGACGGATGGACAGACGGACAGATGGATGGATGGATGGATGGATGGACGGATAGATGGATGGACGGACAGATGGATGGATGGATGGATGGACGGATGGACAGACGGACAGATGGATGGATGGATGGATGGATGGATGGACAGACGGACAGATGGACGGATGGATGGACGGATGGATGGACGGACAGATGGATGGACGGACGGACGGATGGATGGATGGATGGATGGATGAATGGATGGATGGATGGATGAATGGATGGATGGATGGATGGATGGATGGATGGATGGATGGACAGACGGACGGATGGATGGATGGATGGATGGATGGATGATGGATGGATGGACAGACGGATGGATCTTTCAACCTCGATCGGATTTCTATATCAGTGCCTCAAAGCAAAAATAGGAAGGTGCACATGTTCATGGATAAAGCTTTGAGTAGTCAATGGGACTAAAGGAGTTCTACACAAATGTCAGTTAATTTCCAAGTGTTTGAATGAATAAAACACTCAGTCTTATGGTACTCAGTTTTACACCTTCATTTTTAAAAGTCTATTATCTTTGTGGAAAAAAGCTGTCACCAGAAGTTCAAGATTCACATCTGTAAGAAGCAAATTTAAAGCACCGTGGCAGAATCTGGCATACTGCCCCATTGTACTCCTAAAGGTGCAACAAGGTACTGTATTTTATTTTTAGTGCATAAGAAACCTTTAATGGATAAATAAGACCTAGCTTGTCATATTACTGTACTTTAAACTTCAATCGTGAATTTTAACAGTGAATTTTCATCCTTGTATAACTTAAATGGCTACTATTGCATGCTACTGCTGTGGGCAAATTAAAAAGGCGAGTGAAATCTTTATATTTTTAAATCATTTTCAAGTATCAAGTGTTTTTGTGATTTCTTGGCTTTTATAGAAGACTGACCTTGCAAGTTATTCTTGTAAATGAGATATCTGTAATATCAGATCATCAGACACCGTGAAGAGTTACAGATGCTCATGAAACAAGATCCTAATGCAGATAGACCATTATAATCACAGCCCTCTCTATGCAGAGACTCCTTCACCTATAAATCTCCCACAGAAAGTGTGGATTCGCCAATTAAATCGGAAACTTATGGCTTTAAATTGTGCCTGTGCAGACTGAAACTTATTACTTTTATATGAGCAAGTGAAGCGTCGCTGACACTGATCTATGGAGAGCTGGTAGCGTGCGTTAGTGTGCAATGACTGCTTGACATCAGCATGTGATGAGTGCGTTTGAACTCATGGGAGAGTTCAAACGCACCACTCAAAGGCAGAGACTGAGTTGTGTATCTGTTCACCAACACTTAACTCAATCCTCGCTACAGAAAAGCCCTTCACTGTTATACATCAAACCAGTCGATACGCTCCTCTAAAACCACAATTAATGCACTGATGGAAATTGATGGAAAGGGAAAATTTCCATTGTCTTGCGGACAAACCACATGCACTAAATAAATTGCACGTGTGACTTTTCATTATCGAGAACTCTTTCGTGTCTTTTCTTATGCAGCTAAAGTTTTGCTTCATTATGTTGAAGTCCACCCCGCTGATCTGCACAATACAGAAACAGTTTGCGTGTAATTATATATACCATGTAGAGAGCCGTCACCTTTCTGTGCCGCCGTGTTCAGTAGAGACAAAGGCGTCTATAGATAGACTGAACTCAGTTGGCGAGATAATGACAGGACCAAACCAAACACATGTTCCCAGCTGGCAAGGTGACCCTTTTCTTGTAGAAGCAGTCGCTCAAGTGTGAGGAGAGCAGTTTGACATTAATATCTGCTGCTGTTTAATTCAGGGCAAACCCACTGTGTCCACTCCATCGGTCCACACATTTCTAACGCAAACGCGCATCTGTGTCCACGCTCATCCACGCGTACCGTGCACTACTGCCAGTGTGTCGGTTATCCAGAGTGGCTTTCTTGGTGATTTTTATGCACTGTTTAGCTTTTTAAATGTGAACACTGAGCAGTGAACTCCTTTGAGCAGCAGATTATCACCAATCGTTGGCATGCATGCAAATCTATGTGGGTGGGATTATCAGTTTGACACAATGATAAATCGAAAAGCTGGCATAGCTCATATTTTTGCCTTTTTTGGAGCAGCTGCACATACATTTACTCATTCCCCAGCTTGTCTTTTCTTATTCTTCCCTCCTCAACAAATGTTTGCTCCTCCAGTTCTGCTTTCGTCTTCTTTTTTTCTGTTCGTCCCCACACTTTTTGCCCTCTTTTCTTTTCTCTCTCTATAAAGCTGTGAAAGACTAAACTGGCTATAGCGCTGTCAAATACTGCTCTGTTTGCCTTCCCCTGTGTCTGTGCATCCCTCAGCAGATCCTCTAGTTTTCCTGCAACTGCTGCATATTTTCCTTTAAAAGCTGGGACTCTGCATGCACAGACTGCCATGTGGCACAGGAATGAATGTTTCACATCAATGCAGTAAACTTGAACATGCAAACCTCCTCCCTGCCTCCCACCTCCTGCTACACACACACACACACACACACCCTACAGACTCCACCACCACCTCTCCTCAAAAATAAAATCATACTCTCTCTTTTGCTCTGGCATGCACCCTACTCCGTTTCCATGCATGTCAAGAAAAAAAAAAGGAAAAGCAGAAAAAGCCAGAAAACATTCTTACTGTCTTCTACAATCCCTGATGAATTACAGAAATCCCTCCTCTGGAAAAAAGGGGACAGAAGTAGAAAAGAGAGGAAGGAGGGGTAGGGGGAGCCCAGCGGTTGCCAGTTGCAGAGGAATAAGGAGTGAGTAGGGGTGAGCAGGAGGATGTAGTGAAAAGGAAAGGAAAAAAAAAGAAAAGACAATCACTGCTGCAACAATAAAGACCCTCCTCCTCCTCCTCCACAACCGCCACCAGAACAAGAAATTACAAGGTGTCCGGCGTGCCGCTGTACGCGGAGGTATGGAGCATTATCCTCGGCTCCCAGCTCGTCCTCCAGCAGCGGCAGCAGCTCTGTAGTAACACTTCTCTCTCTTTGGTCCGGCAATCTCCCCATGCCTCGCTCACTATCCTCCCCTCCTCCCTCCCTCCTCTCAGCTTGTTCACAGTGCCCCCCGCTCCCTCTCGCTCCTCTCTCTCCTTCTACTGGTTGGCTGGCTGCTCTCCCTCGCCCCCCCTCCCTCCCTTACCTCTCCGTCTCTCTGTCTCTCTCCATCCCTCCTTCTCTCTCTCCTCCATCATTACCCGGATACAAGGCATACCCCTCCCTCCTTACATCGGTCTCTCCTCTTTCTCTCTCTCCCTCTCTCTGTCTTTGATGTTTTGGAGTTAGACTCTTAGCTGTGAAAAGAATCTGCTTCTCTTCTCTCTCTCTCCGTCTCTCTGAAAGCACCACAGAACAGAGAAAGAAGTGGGATCCACCCAACAGTGCAGAGATACATACACCAAACACTCATGCACACAGATGCAGAAAGGATTATCTAAAAATCACCGTGCAATATCAGCAACAAAACCACGCACATCAATTAGAGCCACAATTTTCATTTATTTCCTTCCATAATCTGATAGTTTATCCAAATCAAAGACGCAGAACAGGGCGCTGTGCAGCAGTTATCTCACACACAGATATATGAATAAAGAATGAAAGAGATGTCTAAAACAGGACGAGGGAAGCCACTGCTGCAATGCTTATTACCATACATAGAGAGGGGGCGAAGAGGACCGTGGGTGGAGAAGGAGCTTTCTACTGATGAGCTGAATTGAATAGCAAGTAGAAACCAGTTCCATTATGCCAATTGGATTTCAATAGATGGGTACTGGGGTAGCACTGGGATCTCCTACTCCTCCTCTCCAGTGTGATCAGCGTAAACTCCGGCCTGCTGGCTTGTCTGGTACTTGTTTAATCAGGTTCGCTTGCACCTCCCAGAACCAGAGAATTACCAAGAAATATGTTTGTTTTCTGTTGATTTTGGTGTGCGGGACTCTGCGAGTGAAATATTAACTCAGTACACCGAATTCAAAGTGCAGAGTGGAAAAAAAATACCTTTTTGGCATCTTAGTGGTCTTGGTGTGGATTTGTATTGCCTTTTTTATGATAAGGATTTGATTTTCCTGAAATAGTTGATTCTGCACGTCCTTTAAGTCAGATATAGCAGTAGCATCCATCTATCTTTTACTTATCCATTCAGGGTTTGGGCGACTGGAGCCTATTCTAGTACGGAGAGAGGCGGGGTACTCTCAAAGACTTTACAGTTACTTTTTTATTTATCTTTATTTACTTTACTATAACTAATTTTACAATTAGCTTTTATTCTATTTTATTCATGTCAGTAGTTACACTTTTAAGTAATGGATTAGACCTCCGTTTGCCTGCTTAAAGATGCTCTGTTGGACTGAGATCTGGTGATCACCCCTCTGGTGCTCACTGTAATGCTCAAGAAAACAGTTTGAGATGATCTGACCTCTGTGTCACGGCACATTATCTGGCTCGAAGTAGCCATCAGAAGATGGGTACACTGTGGTCATAAAGCAGGGGTGGGCAATCTCAGTCCACGAGGGCCGGTGTCCCTGCAGGTTTTAGATCTCACCTTGGGTCAACACACCTGAATCACATGATTAGTTCGTTACCAGGCCTCTGGAGAACTTCAGGACATGTTGAGGAGCTAATTTAGCATTTAAATCAGCTGTGTTGGTTCGAGGACACATCTAAAGCCTGCAGGGACACCGGCCCTCGTGGACTGAGATTCCCCACCCCTGTCATAAAGGGATGGACATAGTCAGCGACAATACTTGAGTAGATAAATCGATGGTATGGGGCCCAAAGTGTGTCAAGGAAATATCCTGAACATCATTACAGTACCACCTGCAGCCTGAACTACTGACACAAGGCAGATGGATCCATTATTTCATGTTGTTTATGATAAATTCTAACTCTCCCAGCAGAAATCAAAACTCCTCAGACCAGCCAATGTTTTTGATGAACAGTTTAGCCATTCTCCTCTGAGCTCTGGCATCAACAAGGCATTTTCACCCAGAGAACTGCCTGCTTACTGGGTATTTTCTCTTTTTCAGACCATTATCTGTAAACCCTAGAGATGGTTTATGGAAAATCCCAGTAGATCAGCAGTTTATGAAATACTCAGAGCCATCTGGCACCAAGAACCATGCCATGTTCAAAGCCACTAAATCACCCTGTTCTGATGCTGGGTTTGAACTTCAGCAGGTCGTCGTGACCAAGTCTGCAGGCCTAAATGGCTTCAGCATCTGCCGTGTGATTGGTTGATCAAATATCTGTGCTAATGTGCAGCTGAAAAGGTGTCCCTAATAAAGAGGCCAGTGATTGTATTTTATCCAGTGACGAAAGCGTATTGATTACTGTTCATTTCATTCTAGTTTCTTTGCTTTATTTAACCTGTCCTTAATTTTTAATGCCATATTAAATTGAATTGCATTTATTTAACTGGTCGTTTCATTTTTAATTGCTTATCACTGCACATTATTTGCGTTGTTCTTGCTCTGTCTTTTCAGACTTGTCATTCTTCATCTGTGAAGAACTTTGTGTTGCACTAATATGCATACAAGGTGCAATGCAAATGTGATTCACTGGCTGATTGCTAAAGAAATAACATTTTAAGTGAGGCTGTGATTTATGAAACTCCATACTACGGTGCTGTTTTATCTGATAATGTCTTTGGTTCTACGCTAACAAAAAGCCCTGCACTCTAATATGGCGAAGACACACACACACACATTTCGTGATTCACACCGTTAACATGAGCGAAGCTAATGCTGTGTTATGGATTCATATTACAGGCATGATCAGGTAGTCTGTGCTGTAACTCAAAGGTTACAGAGACAGGAAAAATCCTGACATCTCAGCTCTTTAAAGTGGGTTTAATAACAATAAATATCAGCAGCCTTCACTGGATTTTGCCTCACCGACATGACATCCATTAGCTCCGAGGCTGTGCATTCAGAAATGGACGCGAATGAATCTGCACACAGGGAGGCCTGTCCACCTCTTCACTTAGTCAGTGACTCATGCGGAGGTCACTTTCATACACAGTATTACAAGAAATACCATCGGATCTATCAGTTTCAATAAATTGGGTCTGTGCTGAATTTTAAGGCTGCATATGCCTGCCTTTGACTGATGAAGCCGAGGGGCTTTTCTCATTTCTTTATTTTATGCCCCCTTGGCTGTTCCGTCCTCCTGTTGCGTGAACTGAAATCAATCTTAGTGCGCCATCTTGAAGGATGTCTCAATTCTCGAAAATGCATTTGGACGGGAGAGCAGACCGGGGGCTTGAGAGGAGCTGTGACTGAGGATGCTGGTGTATCTTGAAGGAATGAGGCATGACGATGTTGTATAAAAATGTACATTTTATGAGGTAAACATTATTCTTTAGAAATTTCCATCAGGCTATTGCAAAGAGGGTTAGTTAATTTAACCTAAATTGATCTAGGTTAGAGTTAACCTAGGTTAGTGTTAGATTACAATCAATCAATCAATTGATTATAGAGAATCCTGTTATGTTAAAAAGCACACCTGTCCACAGAATCCATTTCTTCCATTCCAACGTCTTCACCACCAAAGAGCTGTCAAAGGACAAGATTAGACCTGCACAAGGCTGGAATGGGCTACAAGACCATCAGCGAGATGCTTCATGGCAAGAAGGTGCCAACTGTTGGTGCGATTATTCAGAAAGAACCGAGCTATTTGGTATCAATTTGACGCGTCGTGTCTGGGGAAGAGGAATGCTGAGCATCACCCAAAGAATTTCATCCCCATAGTCAAGCAAAGAGGTGGAAGCATCGTGCTTTAGAACTGTTTTTCTGCTAAGGGTACCGGAAGCCTTCAAGGCATTGAGGCACCAATCAGCGGGACCATGTGACGTAAAGTTTTGGAAGAGAACCTCCTTATGTCAGCAAAGACATGAAGATGAGTCGTGAAGGGGTCCAGCATTACTATGACCTAAAAAAAAATAAACAATAAGCACATTATGGTCATGAAATGTCATTAAAAACATTATTCTTTAGAAAATTTTCATCAGGCTATTGCAAAGAGGGTTAGTTAATTTAACCTAAATTGATCTAGGTTAGAGTTAACCTAGGTTAGTGTTAGATTACAATCAATCAATTGATTATAGAGAATCCTGTTATGTTAAAAAGCACACCTGTCCACAGAATCCATTTCTTCCATTCCAACGTCTTCACCACCAAAGAGCTGTCAAAGGACAAGATTAGACCTGCACAAGGCTGGAATGGGCTACAAGACCATCAGCGAGATGCTTCATGGCAAGAAGGTGCCAACTGTTGGTGCGATTATTCAGAAAGAACCGAGCTATTTGGTATCAATTTGACGCGTCGTGTCTGGGGAAGAGGAATGCTGAGCATCACCCAAAGAATTTCATCCCCATAGTCAAGCAAAGAGGTGGAAGCATCGTGCTTTAGAACTGTTTTTCTGCTAAGGGTACCGGAAGCCTTCAAGGCATTGAGGCACCAATCAGCGGGACCATGTGACGTAAAGTTTTGGAAGAGAACCTCCTTATGTCAGCAAAGACATGAAGATGAGTCGTGAAGGGGTCCAGCATTACTATGACCTAAAAAAAAATAAACAATAAGCACATTATGGTCATGAAATGTCATTAAAAACATTATTCTTTAGAAAATTTTCATCAGGCTATTGCAAAGAGGGTTAGTTAATTTAACCTAAATTGATCTAGGTTAGAGTTAACCTAGGTTAGTGTTAGATTACAATCAATCAATTGATTATAGAGAATCCTGTTATGTTAAAAAGCACACCTGTCCACAGAATCCATTTCTTCCATTCCAACCTCTTCACCACCAAAGAGCTGTCAAAGGACAAGATTAGACCTGCACAAGGCTGGAATGGGCTACAAGACCATCAGCGAGACGCTTGATGGCAAGAAGGTGCCAACTGTTGGTGCGATTATTCAGAAAGAACCGAGCTATTTGGTATCAATTTGACGCGTCGTGTCTGGGGAAGAGGAATGCTGAGCATCACCCAAAGAATTTCATCCCCATAGTCAAGCAAAGAGGTGGAAGCATCGTGCTTTAGAACAGTTTTTCTGCTAAGGGTACCAGAAGCCTTCAAGGCATTGAGGCACCAATCAGCGGGACCATGTGACGTAAAGTTTTGGAAGAGAACCTCCTTATGTCAGCAAAGACATGAAGATGAGTCGTGAAGGGGTCCAGCATTACTATGACCTAAAAAAAAATAAACAATAAGCACATTATGGTCATGAAATGTCATTAAAAACATTATTCTTTAGAAAATTTTCATCAGGCTATTGCAAAGAGGGTTAGTTAATTTAACCTAAATTGATCTAGGTTAGAGTTAACCTAGGTTAGTGTTAGATTACAATCAATCAATTGATTATAGAGAATCCTGTTATGTTAAAAAGCACACCTGTCCACAGAATCCATTTCTTCCATTCCAACCTCTTCACCACCAAAGAGCTGTCAAAGGACAAGATTAGACCTGCACAAGGCTGGAATGGGCTACAAGACCATCAGCGAGACGCTTGATGGCAAGAAGGTGCCAACTGTTGGTGCGATTATTCAGAAAGAACCGAGCTATTTGGTATCAATTTGACGCGTCGTGTCTGGGGAAGAGGAATGCTGAGCATCACCCAAAGAATTTCATCCCCATAGTCAAGCAAAGAGGTGGAAGCATCGTGCTTTAGAACAGTTTTTCTGCTAAGGGTACCAGAAGCCTTCAAGGCATTGAGGCACCAATCAGCGGGACCATGTGACGTAAAGTTTTGGAAGAGAACCTCCTTATGTCAGCAAAGACATGAAGATGAGTCGTGAAGGGGTCCAGCATTACTATCCTACAGATCTCAATCCTACAGAAAATCTGCAGAGGGAGCCGAAGCTTAAAGTTCTCAAGCAGCAACCAAGAAACCTAAAGGATTTAGAGAGTTTCTGTAAAGATGCATGAGCCAAAATTCCTCCTGAGATGTGTGCGAACCTGGAGACCAACAACAAGAAACGTCTTACTGCTCGCCAACAAGGGTTTCCCTGCAGAGCACTAATTCAAAACTGCTTCAAAAACAATCAGCGTCGTATTATTTACATTCCAACACTATTTTATTTATGAAACTAAAACAAAGGAGGACAAAACAAAAAGTTTGTCCAGATGCAGAAAAACATTATTTTAGTTGTTAAGCCAGGCACTTTTCATCCCAGGGATATCTGCATGTTTACTGCAGCTAAAGAGAATTGGTCACTTCCAGCACAGGTTAGTGTTGTAAAGGAGTCAAGGCAAACAAGCAAAGTAGTTTTTTTATTGCCTAAATATAACCGACAAGTGGAAGTGAAAGTAAAAAAGCAAGACGGTGCAAAGTACGAAGATCCCCCCAGATCCTTCTTCCTTCCCATCATCTCTCCAATCTTCTACTGTGGACTCTGCATGTCTGATAAATATGATAATTATCTTTCAGTGACCAAACTAGCTGCTGTCAGAGAGTTAGACCACTCAGAAAGATTTCTAGCTGACACTTGGGAGATGATAGGAACTGGAGCTACCTTGTATTTAGCTCCATTCACTGGGAAGCGCCGCCTGCTGCACATGTGGCTGAACTGCAGACAATTTCTGCTCAGTGGGATTAACAGGGAAAAGGAAGGGCTCCCATAGATGGGCTCTGATCCTTTGGAGAAGCATTCCTACTCCCGAGGCATGAAAGAGGCTTTGCACAAAGCTGAAATATCAAACACAACTAAGTATCCATTTTATTCATGAGTTTCTTTAGTTATGAAAATGATAAGCTGCATGGCGAAACTGTCTGCAGTTCGACCACTTATGTGGTTGGTAACCTTAAAAAGAAACACGGCATCGTTCTTGTCACATTATTTTAAAGCAGGTCTTGTTTAAATGTTGGCCAAACACCAATAAGCTCATCTGACCTCAGAAATCATAAAATCTAGTAGCAAAGATAACGCAGCTCCACCACATGTCATAAATACAAATAAAACATGTGAACAAAAAATGAGGATGTGCAAAGAGAAAAAGCAGAAGAGGAGTGCACAGATCGAAGGGTTTGTTTAACAAGTTTTTGTTTATCAGCTTCAGGCTGGACCGACAGAGTCAACTGCTTAAGAGTAAAAAACAGTTCCAGTAAGCTAAAAAAAAGAAAGAAGTATTGCCATGCTTTATCTATAAAGACACATGAGGCCGTGGCTTGAACACGGGAAAAAGTGGAGTTGCTTTCTTAGCAAACACTCAGACTTAATACAGAAAGATAGGTACAATAAACATCAGAGCAATATCCCATCTTGTGCAGCTGACATATTTATTCAGCTCGCTCTGTCGGACACATGGGGTTTTGTTACAGTCATAATTTACACTAATGCACTGACACTTCAGCCAGCAGCCGGTCATTTGAAGCCTGGGCCACCTGTCACCTGGGAAATAACCTCTCCAAAGCTCTCTCTCCCCTCTTTTCTCAGCCTCAACGTGTTTCTTGGGGTGTTTTCTCGCTACTTCACTGCCGCTGCTGCTGGTGACGATGACGATGGCACCAGTAGTCTACACTCAAATGTAATCCTACAACATCTTCACACAGCCAGCCATTTTGCAGGGCTACAGTTGTCATGCACGTGACAGATTATAATCCCCAGAGTGGTGAACAGAGGGAACATGGCGTCACGTGTCTACATGCATGCACGCTGAGCATGTGCTGCAGTTTGAGTTTAATGGAGTTGCGACGTACGCGTGAGTAAGATGAAAGGGACGCGTCAATGAATAATTAAAAGTGTGGAAACCCTGGCTGGAAAATATTTGATGTGCCACAGAATGGAAGTCTGCTGTATTTTGTATAAGGGAGAAGACAAAGGAAAAAGCAGTGCTGAGCAGCATCTAAGCAGCCGAGAAGTACATTTACAGTTCTACAATACAGAAGGAAGTGTTAAGCTACCTTGAAGTCAACCTCCTCCTAAAACAAGTTTTATTGCCCTTTTTATTGCCTTATTTTATTGTTTGTGTATCATTTACAATTTTCTGGTGTGTTATCTTTACTGTTCTATTGTTTTATTGCTTCTGTTAGTATTTATAAATTATACTCACAATTTGTATTTTGCAAATTGGAGTTTTCTTGTACGCCTCTTAGCTTTTTGCTCTCTTTGCATTTTGCTTGTGTGTTTAAGCAATGTATTTAAAGCTATTGTTAACATTAGCTCCCACCGCGGTGCAGCTGGGTCATCCTTGCGTCCGCAGTTCACAAGAATTGCTGTTCCATCTGGAGCGTTGGTCAGATTTTAGTGTCACTTGCACACAGCGATCGACCTAATAGGTCTTCACCCAAAGTTGTTTGGTGCCTTTTCATTTTCACACCATAACACTAAAATCTCGCTCCTGATGTGATGAACAACAGATTTTCACTGTCGATGAATTTTTCATGCAGAAAATGGTAAATAAAGAAGTTGATGACGACAGTTTTTAATATCTCTTTGCATTCCACCGTATTCTCCTCTTAGACTCACAAACAGTTAAATACCTACCGAAAATACACGTTTGCAATAGATCCATGATAATATGTGTGGTTAGCCAGTGTTTTTCTTATATGCCTGCCGATTTTTCCTCAGCAAGTACTTAAAAACCACCTCAACCTCTCACACATGCGCACGTGCATTAAGAGCCTAATGATGCAATCCATGAAAGGGGAAATTATGCTGATGACATGAATCTGACTCACCCTGTGACATCATGAATTGATCATTCGATGCAACCAAACCGGTGCGTAAATCTGAGCAGAATAAAAACGTGCATTCAGCTATGACAGCCTGAAAAACTGTCTTTTAATATTAAAATTTGTCACAGTTTTCTCCCTTTTTTTTGTCTCTTTAACTGCACCGTGTCCTCACTGCCATAACGGATAATCTCCCCCTCGCTCGCTCTCTTTTTTCTGTCCTCATTATGAGAAAACTGTTATAGTTGGCAACAGAATTAACTGCTCGTCTGCTACCGAGAGCTGGAAAGAAAGAAGTGGGTCATATGTTCAAAGAGAGGAGGGGAAGAAGAGAAGAACGCAAAAGCGTTGGTTGGTAGGATGAAAGCATAGGTAGAGAGGAAGGAGCTAAAGGCTGAGCACTGAACAGGAGGGTGAACAATGGCCATGAGCTGTGAAATTAACCAGATGAATAAATTAGAGCAGGATAGAAAATGAAGCAAAGCGAAGGTGAATGCAAAGGAGTTTTAACTGACAGTAAAAAGGAATTCTTTGCACTTGACATAATCTTATTAAATTATTTGAATTTCTTTTTCTGACTGAATGCTTTGATGAGTACACCACGCTGTATATTCATACAAGATGAAATATTTTACTTGTATTGTAAAATCAACACTTTTTTTTCTAAAATTAGATCATTTGTCTAACACCATTAAAGAAGTGAAAGGCAAAACTATATAGTTAGCAAGTCAAACGTGTCCCAGGCAGGTCTGTTTTTTAACTCCCAGAGCATGAATATGAATAACAAGTTCATGCAAGTGCTGATTCTTTTGTAATAATTACCCACAGAATACATATTCACACGGTGCTGTGATGACAATCAGCAGCTGCTGGCTCCCTGTAGCAGGCAGGTTGATAATCATGGAAGGAAAAACACAGAAAACCATGTAAGCTGTGAGGTTCAGAAGTGTTGCTGGTTTGATCAGTTATAAGGAAATGTTGTCTTCCTGGTTTTCCGAAAGGTGCTGTGTCTCAAATCTGCATAAAGTGTTGAAAATGAGCACGAAACCATCAGGGGATAAACTGAAACGGTTTCATTTAGACCATAAACCAGACTGATACTAAATAATTCTAAACTACTTTAAAAGGTGGTTGGGGATTTCCAGGATAAATATTGGGTTTCCTGATTCCAGTTTAGAGGACTGGGTGCATTTGTTTGCTCCTAGTGCTAAGAAAAGCAGCTGCTGGCTCCTTGTAGCGGGCAGGAAGTGAAAGATCTTTAAACAACGGACAACAGACAGACTAACGGCAAGATGATTAAATCAGGGGACGCAGAACAAATGATACAATAAGGTACAACCCTGACAAGATGTTTAATGGACTAAATGATTACATGGGCCCTTGAGAAAACCAGCAAGATGGGAAAATGTTAGAATTGTTTTAGCCCTTTTTTCCTTTAACAGCTACTTGAGGCTGTGTCTAAAAGTCCGTCAATCTCCATAGACTCACATGTTAAAACTTTGTTTTCTGTTTGCATTCACACAAGCAGCATTTTTTCTCTCTTTATTTCTTTTACTTGTGCTACTGCACATTACTGTGGAAGCTCATTTCTGTCACTGAAAAACTCCTGAGCTTGAGTTGGGTGCCTAATGGCCCTTTATCAAAAAGAGAGGTTATATACTAATTCTGGTACTTAGTATCCACCTGTGAACCGTTTTCCTCTAATGTTATCTGCTACACTATAACTAGCTCCAAAATACCAACATGGATGTGGGTAAAACGCTAACACTGAGCCTTCAAAATGCAGCAGGGTCACATTGTGATGGCTACGTCCATTTTTATATACAGTTTGTGCTTTCCCCATTTTTTTTTCCACTGTAAAGGGATTAAAATAAACTAACAGAGCAAATTATACTATTATACTTTCATATAAACGCATGGGAACCCTTTTTGAAGTTTGGAAGATGCGTGCATCTAAGGGAAAATGAAAAAAGACCCATTTATGTTGAGAATCAGCCAGCTGGAGCAGATTGTAGTTTCTGAATGGTTTCCCACTGCTGTTCAACAAAAAAATACAAGAAGCAGTAAAAAAAAGAAAATACCAAAAAAAGAATTAAGTGTCTTTAATGATATAGGCTACATTTGTACATTTTCTACAGCAGACTTTCAATGAGACTAACTGCCAATAAGAAAGAGAACATTTCACCTGTAACAACTGAAAAACTGGATAAGATGTGAAAAGCTTTGAATTTAAATACTCAGTGTAAATATTCAGCTCAGTATTTTGTCCCATTAAATAATAATACAAACATTTAATAGCTTGAACAATCAATGTGAAATATAAATTACATTAAAGCACCTTTTCAAGAATGAGGATATTAAAATAAATAATTGGCCTTTCCATATCAAGACAGTACATTTTGATGGTAGTAATGTAAGGCTGTGCAGTCACACTGAATGCTCCCACTCACTGATGTAAAACACAGTAATGACACAACGTGACTCCAACGACAGCAAATAACTGCGGTTACAATATGAACACCTACGGATGCGTAGCTCCATCAGCAACGACAGAATATTAGTAACTGCTGCGCCATTGTTTCCTTCGGTTCCTTCTTCGAAAAAGAGACCAAATAAAGGACAAAAGTGAGAAGATTGTCACTTAGTCTGCCACCTGGATGAAGCCTTGTTAGAGATGTCGATTCATTTAGCAAGAAAAAACCAAATCGCAGTTCCTCACTCAGTCGCTCGTCCACACCGGGACACCGATGAAACCCGTCGTCGCCCAGGAAAACTGTCCTACGATGAAGTCGCTAACTGTACACTGGTTCATGCACGAGCCTTTCGTTCACGCGCTAACGATTCTACCTAAACCTGGCAAAGCGACAGTCGCGTGATCGGGTGCGGCGACGCACACCTTACACTTTGATCCCTCGACACCTGCAGGTCTGCCTGTCAAATGCATGCACACGCACACCCGCACACCCGCACGCACAAACACACACCAAGTGAGAAAAGCTTACTGTGAGTATAAAATTGAGGGTAGAGGGTGTTTCAATGGGTACTTCAAAAAGTCACAAGAACATATCAAAGACTGAGGCACAAAGCTGCCTTTTTAAAATCACCAATACAAGTACCAGCAACCGGTGACGGTGGCTCCTGCCTCTACTGCCTTACGGGGTGTAGAAAAATGCATACATCTATGTTACAGTACACGAAGAGGGCTTTAAATGTTTACAGGGCCTCCCAGACACAAATATATTTAATGCTTTGTTTTATTTATACACTGGAAATTTGGTAATCTAAGGAAATTTTAGTGGACATACTATTTGAGAAAAAAAATCGGACAGCAATTAAAACACTCGTACTTTTGCTTTACATAAAACCCTGTACATGTTAGCATTATCAGTCAATTAAAATTATTATTTTGAAAAAATGTCAGTCAGTTTTAAAAGCTTTTTTTTTTCTTACAAAACTGTTTTTGCGCATCTGTGTGTGCAACAGACACGATATATTCCCAATTGTATTCTGGGATTGGGAGACTAATTCAGTCCGAGTACTGAAGATCTAAGTCCACTGTGCCGTCTGTCACCACTAACCTCACCCTCTTGGGTTTTGTGGCACCCATGGAGTGAGATGTTGTAACAGGTCCATAGTGTGATGTGCCTTGGTGATCCCCAGCGTGGCACTGCTGCTGCATATCCTTCCTGCAGTGCTCGTCGTGACCTTTGAGCCCTGAAAATCCAGCCAGAGAAGCTGGGTTGGAGAGCTGGGGTCCACAGGGCTCGACGACCAGCCGCCCCTGTGTGCCCGAAGGCTCCATCAGGCAGTGGTAGGTGTAGTTTGTCGAGCCCAGTCCTGGGTAGCCTTCAGCACCATCCCTGAGACCCAGGGTCAAAGAATGGTCTCCGCTGAAGTTTAGTACGTAAGGAGGACCTTGATAGCCGTAAGGGAACGAGGCTGAGGGGGCGGAGGACTTGTTTGCTGGTGCTGGTGTAGCAGGTGGTGTATTGTGAACCACTTGGGGGCTGTTGTGCTGAGACATGGGCGAAAGAGAAGTGCCAAAACTGAAATCAAAGGGGTCTTGCTGAGTGTAACACGGCTGGTGTTTGTCTGAGGTCGGCGTAGCGGATTTATCCTGTTTCATGCTTTTCTCGTGCGGTGCTGAATAACCGTCGGACATTTTACTAGGAAAGTAGAACTGCCTCGGCAAGATAGAAAAGTTTTTGTATGCCATGTTGGCTTCGGCACTTTCATGTTTGTCTGATGACATCTTAGCTTTACTATAAGAATGAGAAATTGAGGAGTTGGGTTTATTGAAATGAATGTTGGACCTGTTGGAGGAAGCGAGGTGAACGTCCTTTTCGAACCCCTGAACAGACAAGTTGCCTTTCTGATGACTGTCTGCAGTAAAGCAGAACTTTGGACTCTGCTGGGTTTTCTCCATAGCACCTGATTTTGCACCTAGCATTCTGGACGAGACGGTCGGGCTGCCGGCAGCCGTGGCGTCTTTGCAAGGTGCGCTGTACAAGTTCTGACTCTGGTTGCCCCCCTGATACTTGAGCACCCTGTGAATAACTGTCGAGGTTTTCTCGGGAAAGTTGAATGGATTGTCGGGAGGGTTGGGATTTTTCACAGTGAAGAGCTGAGGAGAGAGGAATTTGTTAGACATTTGAGACGACTGTACGGGCTTTGTTAAGCAGCTCTGGGACACTGGTCTAACTGCGTTTGGCTGATTGCTGGAAAACGACTGGGATTTATTGGGAATGGTCATACGATGGAAGGGACCCTGGGTTTTGAGGTTAGCCTGGGTTCTTGATTGGCTGGTGCTTGGCTTTATGTTCATGGCAGGGTGGGGTAAAGTAACAGGGCTTTGAGTTGTAACCGAAGACGATGACCCACCCATAAAACGGGGCTTATTGGGTGCCATGAAAGACTGATTTTTTAAGTCTTCTTTGGAAAACCTCATTCCTGGATTTTTACTTATAATTCGATCTTTAGCCGCCAAGTCGGGGTTGCCCAGAGCTGAATAACTGAAACTGGTGTTGGGTGGGTTTCTGTCTTTGGAGGTATCCTTTGCTTCACATTCCAGAGGAACTGACTCACTTTTGGAAGGCATTAGGCCTGGAAAAAACTGCAAATCCTCACTGGTAAAGTTATTTCCAGGACTGGGAGGGCCAAGGTATGGCGTTTCCGTGGTCCACGTGTCGGTGGGGCTGTGAGAGAGGGGACTGCTGAAAGGATCTGTAGGAGGATCCAGGGAACACAGATCTGATGGGGAAGATGGAAGCATGTTCTGTGGCTGGTAATAGCCCTCAAAGTTGAGACACTGAAAGTCAAGAATGTCATCACAGCAGTTTGTGAAGCTGGGCTCGCTGGTAAGCATGTTATCTGCTGTTGCAAATGGAGGAGACTGGGACGGGGGTTGGATGACAGAATTAGAAGAGGCTGTGGGCTTTTCCAACGTCTGAGATGAACACAAGCCCTCGGAAAGCCGAGAGAGACTGTTATCAATTTGCTGAAGAGTGTGACTAAGGCAAGTGGTGGGTGTTTCGACAGGCCCACACTTGTGTGTTCTGTCCATTTTGTGCCTCTGTTTCCTTCCTCCGCTGATCATCTCTGGCCTTTCAGCGATTCTGTCTGCAGCTACGGATATAACTTCGGTTTTATTGTCGTTGAGGGGCGAGGACAGCGACAGCGGTGACAGGGACAAAGAAAATGGTGGCGGTTCGGTTTTCAGAGAGCTGTTGTTCAGTCTCTCCGAAGATGGGCACTCTTCTTTGAGCTTGCAACAATCGGAAAGTCCTTTTTGTTTACCTAAAACGTGACCCTTCGTCTCTGTCTTAATAATGGTCTCTACTTTTAAATCGGGCTGTATGAGCTCCTCTTTACTATCCACCTCCCAAATATCCTCCATCTTCCTACGCAGTTTAATTACCGGTAATGGACAGCCATTTATGTCCAGTTCCGGCTCTTGCTTTTTTTGTGACCCACTTTCAAACAAGCAGGAACTCTTTGAAAAACCGTCTTCGATTTTGGTTTCCAGCGCTGCCGCTGACAGCGCTGCGCTGTCACTTTTCTGACTCTCTGTTTTTTCTAGCAGCTGCTTGACTCCAACCACGGGGTCCTTATCGATTTTCTCTTTGAATCGTACTTCGTTGCTGGCAGACGCATCGGGCCCACAGACGTTTTCCCTGTCATTTTCAACGTCCTTGTCTGATTTTGCACCAGTGTAGAAATTTATAGTTTGCAACTTCTCTCCTCTTTTTTTCAAACGATGCAATCTGCTCTTTGACTTCTTACTAGCCTGCACGTGAGCCTGAGCTGCCTCCATCTCCATGTTTAAAATTGACACCGAGTCCATAATAGCTTTAAAAGGATCGAATGCCCCCAACTCATCTCCCTTTTCTGCTTTTAATGCCATGTTTTCCAACCCTGCGCTTTGCATCTCCCATACTTTCCCTCTTCTCCTCTTAAGCCGAATTTTAAAAAAGTCTGGCTTTATGTCTTCCAAACCACTTTGTTCCAGGGTCATCAATTTCCCCTGATTTCTACTCTGAAATTCATCTGAAGTCGGACTTTCAGCTACGTCCTCAGCACGCTCGCTCTCTAGTGTCTGTGCTTTACCGGCGTCATCCTCATCCAGCCTCTCTAATTTACACTTTCGAGCGCTCCTCATTAAATGACCACGCTGAGCTTCAGCAGGTCTCGAGCGAAGGACCCTGTTAAAAGAAGAGTGTCTTCTGGGGGCTAACCGCTGCATTTCTGTCCTCCTAACTCTGACTTTATTCTCTCTTTTCACTTTGCTACTCTCCCCTGAAGACGGGGCGAGGTCCTGCCTCAGCACTGCAGACGATTTCAACTCTGTAACATTTTTAGAAACCTGATCTAAGGCAGAGTTTAGACTTTGTTCAGAATCTAGTGCTGAACTGCGAAATGTACGTTTCTTCAGAGGTATATTGGACTGCGCGTGCGCTTGTGCATTGGTGTCTGGATTAGTCGTGGTTTTAGCCGAAATCAGTGACTTGTGAGGTAGTGGGTTGAGGCAGGTGGCCGGTGGGTCATTGTGCCTCTGTGGCAACTTGGGCTCCAAACTCTCCTGACTCAACTCCGTCTTAACTGTAGCTGTAATGTCTTTGCTTAAGTGTGCCTTGGTGCTTGGCTTATCTTCTGCTTTTCCTTTCACTGCTCTGGGCCTTATCTTTCGTCTCCTATAAATCCTCCTCTGCACTGAACGCCGGAACCTGCCTCCATTTATTTCAGTTTGTTCTGATTCCTCCTCGGCACTCTCCTTGGAGGCCCAGGTAGAAAACCGTCGTCCCACATTACCTCCCTTTAATCTCCCGTCTATTAATGATTTATCTTTTCTTAAAATATCAGATAGCAGAACCTTTGCCTGTTTTATAACAATATCATCTTCATGCCTACTTACTGGCTGCGTACTCAAACTCATTTGTCCCGATCCTTCCTGCGCGCAAACCCCCTTGGCTGTATTTTTAACATCCTGGACATTATTTTGACATTTGCTCGAAACCATTTTGCAATCAGACCTTTTCACTTCTTCTAGGTTTCCGTTACTTTTACTGCATTTCTGCCCTTCTGTTTTGCCTTTTAAAAAATCCGTCTGTTCGTTTGTTATAAAATCTTTGTCATCTACCGAAGCCGTTTGTATTTCACTAAATTTCTCGCTTCTCTTTTTCTCGCTGTGGGATAAGTCGCCCGTGCTCTCGCTCGAATGCCGTTTCCTTACACTGGTTTGATCTAGAGACTTGAAAGACATTTCCCTCACCCCTCTGTTACCGTCAGCTGTGCAGACCTCTGAACTCCTCGCCTGCCTCTGCTGAAATCTGGATGCTCGTTTTTCTGTCGCTGGGCCTGGGCGCTGGCTCTGCATCCTCCTTCCTCTAACCTCCACCCTTACTTTCCTGTCTTCACAGCTTTCTCCAACTTCCAAACTTTGTGCCACCGATAACCTCGTTAGATTGACTGTAAGATATTGCTTCAGAGATATTAGCGGATTGTCTCCAGTGTTCTTCAATCCATCCGTGTTACTCGTGGACAAAGCTCTGATAGTCTTGCGCTCGGTTTGCTTGGCAGCAGGATTTTGAGCCGTGGTGACGACGCTGGTTTCGATGGCGCCGCTGCCGCACGCGCCGTTTTGACTTTCTGTGATTGCAGTTTCGACATTCTCTTGTTTTATTGCACTGCAGATTTTGTCGCCCTCAACCGGGTGACAAACAGTTGTAGTGTTAGTTGTGTTACTGGACTTCGTCTGGTGTGCGAGCGTGGTGCGAACACTGCTTTTTGTTCTTGAAGAGGTCCTCATGTGAACGGGCTTCCTGCCCACCACTTTTGCAAACCTCCCATTAAGGCCTGCGCCTCTTACCGCAGACCTGCTTTTCTGACATGCAGACATGGAGGAATTCAGAGTAAAGGGCTTCAAGTTCACCGCACTGTTGCTGCTTTCTTCCCCAGTCATGTTCAGTCCCCTTGGCCTGTTATCTTTTGGCCTCACTTCCTCGAGTTGCAGCAGCAGTGCCCTTTCTTTGCTTTTTGGATCCTTACAATTGAGTAAAAAATCCAAAGAGTGGCGCCGCACTCTGACTCTAAGGTCCTTTAGAGTAACCTGGGATAAAAGCGGAACCGTTCGCCGCTGCTTGGCTGTAGAGGAGGACTTTAGTGGGTGCTTTCCTGATCGTCTTTGCTTCTCCTGTCTCCACTTCTTTGTCTGACTCAGTTTTCTGTTCTTCAAGGCATTTCTCCTCATCTGCTGAGTGAATGAGTTCCTTGAGGGGATGGCTTTGAAAGAGAGACAGCAACAAAGAAGCAAATTAACTTTTTGGTCTCTACACAAAACCCATTGTTCTGCTTTTCTGCCCTGTGAACAACTTCCTGTGCAGAGTCTGGTCTATAGTGTAAATCAAACTTGTGAAGACAACAACTGCAAAATGCATCAAGACGTTGTAGCATTTTCTTTTTGTTAAAAAAAAGAAGGAAACAAAGCATGTTTACTCTGAAACAGTGGAACACATAACAGTTTGTTTCTAACAGGAGGTAAAATTACATTTTTTCAGTTATCGACCCACTTGAAAATCTAAATAATGGACGTCAAACGTAAGGTCCGGGCACCAGAATCCCCCCCAACAAAGACTCTAATACACTCACTGGATAGCTTTGGAAAATGTGAAGGGCGTGAATTGTTGAACTTAAATGTGTTTTACAGCTTTTTCTGCTGATAAAGACCTCCCTGTGGCCAATCATACTCCACAACAGTAATTAAGTAATAGATAAACAATCGCATAACAAAAACAGTTCCTCTTTCTCACTACTTACAATAATCCACGTACAAAAGAATATTTTCTGTGAACAGAATTTGTGTGTTTTATAATTACAGGACACTCCAGGCAATTTCTACACATTTATTTCTTAAAATTTAAGCCCAAAGCTGAAAGATTTCTTTCGTCTACTACATAAGCATTTCTATAGCACGTGGAAATACTGTTGGAACTGCACTTCATTCTTCAATGTGTAGTTAAACCTCTCTGTATGCACTGGTGGCTTATGTTTGTGGCCCTTTGTATAAAATGAGTTTGAGATCCCTGATTTAAATAAATGCTTGAACAAACCTAAAAAAAACCAAACAGTGGTTCCCTAGAAGTTCTTTAAAGGAAGAATAGCTAATATAAACTGAGAAAAGAGGCGGGTTAGGGTTGTTGTCCTTTGGTAGGGGACCAGTTTAAGGGATTGTTTTCTTGACTATAAAGCCCGTTACACAAGAATAACCGCCACTCTTTGCCTGCCCACAGGCTCCCATGAGAAAGGCCTGCAAAAGAAGATCAAGTAAGAGGCCCTCAGAGCTGCAGGAAAAAACTTTCATTACATTTACTCCTCCTAGGCAGATTTCACTGAGCAAGGGCTCACTTTCAAACATCTTGGGTAGAGCTCAACAAAACTGGGTGAGGTTGAGCTTCTAAAAGGTTGAACTTGATTCATACGACAAGAAAAAATGAGAGCTTTGTAGCAAAAATAAATGATGAAAAGTAATTTAGTTCATCCTGATTACCATCTTTTCATGATTGCTGGAAGCCAAAATTGTCATTTGAATTAAAATCCTCTTAAAATCCGAGTCTAATCACAACTAAAGCTCCATTGTTATTAATCATCGACACAGATTATTGAATAACTTCTGATAAATATAAATGTTTTAATGAGGATCCATTTGTGAGTGGTCCCTCATAATGTTTATGTTGGCTGTCCCCGAGGAAGATCCCATCTAATTATTCTAAACCCCACATAATAAATCCTTTATTTATATGATTGCATAAGCATGCGTATGCTACCTAAAGCAAACAGATAAGAACAAAAGGATATTAAAACATCTGGATTTATTTAGTGTATCGATTTAGTAGAATAAGTAAACAAGTTTGGAGATTTTATATTATATATGTCATGTGATAGCTGCACAAATATTTAATAGTAGACCCTTTTTAAGGCACAATATTTTACAGGTTATGGATAATTGCACTGCCACTGTTCCACACTCTCATCTGGACACAAATAGTAGGATCAAGTTTTTCGTTAACAGGTGACCACTTGCTAAGATGACTTCTCAGCAGCAGATGATCCAAGTTTTAAAGTGGTATAAAAGTCAACTCGCTGATTATAAACCAGATTTCTGTCCCCCATGTAGATTTTTACAATATGTATAATGTATATCGTGACAGCTTTGCAGTTTTAATTAAAAGCTGAAAATGTGCATATACTTTAAACAGAGCAATAATTTTAATCTGAACAATGCAGTCACGGCACAATTTAAGCTGTACCAGGTATTATTGCGGGGCTTGCATTAATGTAGTCTTTACTTTACAATATAAAGGACCTCGAAGCAACTGTCTCTGTGATTTGGAGCTATATAAATAAAACTGAATAGGATTTAATAAAAAAAATTATGCAAAAACTTTGTTTATTTGTGTGTTTTCACACTAACATCAGGGTTTTTCCTGAGTGGCCTTGAGCACGACAAGACTGCATATAGTTTAGGTATTGTGTTACCTTACTCAATAAAAATCTATGGATTTTCCCTTTATGTGCAATCCCTCTGATTGTGCTTTGGGGAAAGCCCAAAAGCTCTTTAGTAGGAAAATCCCAAACCGGTTACCTTTAAAGATTCCCGAGTGTATTCCTGGCGTTACTGGCCTTGTAGAGAAGTGACCTCTCTCTCTGTGATGACGAAGATATCGCTCTCTCAGGCGGTACTTTTGGCCCACGGGGTCCTTTGTTTCCTCGATTTCAGGCTGTTTCCCTCTGTGCTTGAAGTGACCCTCTCCATTCCTAAAGAAGAGTTTAAAAAAAAGATTAAAAGTTCAGAGTTTTCATCTCTTAGATGAATAAAATCTGTTGAGAAAAAAAAGACTTTGACAAAGACCATGTCTGATCAGATAATGGACGTACCTCTCACAGGTGCAGCATTCACACATTTCATTGCCTTCACCAAAAAAGCTGGCTCCATAGTAACACGTGATCTCTTCCCCAGGTGCTATGGGTCGAATCACCTCAACACAAGCGATATTCTTCTCACCAGGGACGAACTGGGCGGGTGAAAAAGAAGGAAAAAAAACAGACAAAGACAAAGGTTGGATGGCCCGTGGGAAACAACAACAACAACAAAGCAGTCAGGAGGCAGAAGGCAGGTCTACATCTGCACTTAATAAAACATTTAGTATGAAAATAACATGTTTCAACTTGAAGTGTTTTAGTGAATTATTATTGCAGATTACCTTGCAGTTTGGCTTGCAGTCTTCAGTGCAACGGGACAAAGAAAAAGAAAGATAAATAAGGTCACCAGTGAATGAAAATCTCAACATTTTGCTAATCTACTGGTTTAGATTGGATTTATTTTCACTAAAGAAATAAAGAGATAGCCCTCTGATGGAAAAAAATGACCCAGTTTTTACTAAGCCTTTGGCATAATTGCAGTTAGGATAAGATATGCTTTGTTTTCTTTAAAATATGGAGCTGAAACATTAAACAGAACCTACAACAGAACACCTCAAATACAAAATATATCAACACAAATAAAATTTGACAAAACAAAACAGCTCAACAAGGTTCAAAAAACAAACAACATGCAAAAGAAAAGCTCTAAATCTAAATGAAATACAATCAGATGCTTAAAAAAAAAAGCTTGATATAATATAATATAATATAATATAATATGACAAAGTGGCTTGAAAAGTAAAAGAGTTCAAATTCAATAGAGCAAAAAGAAACAGCAGTGAAAACATGCACAGCATATGTCATGTCACATTAAGGTGGTTCACTATAACAGGATGTGAAGTGTTGAGACAACACAGGGCCGAAATAAACTCAGACAATTTACTCTCTGCTAGACAGATGTTTTGTGTAATAAAGAATTATTGCATGAGGTATGAAAGACCTCCTGAATCTTTATTACTGTGCACCAACATGTCATCTGCTAACATGATTTTCTCGCTCTTGTAACTAGAAAGTCAATAAATCATATGAGGAAACCTATAATTTCTCACTATAATTATGATGAAGACACAGACATGGGTGCAAAACATTGACCGCTATCCCTGCGTCACTGCAGTGCAAACCGAGTTCAGGATAAATCTGTTTTGGTGCACTCTATGAATTATATACATTCATCAGCTTGAGTAAGGAACTGAAAGTGGGCCTATTAACCCTTTAAGACCTACCATAGAACCAAGTCCGCCAGAGCTTATCTTTATATTTTTACATGCTGTGGAGCCATTTTTGGGAGCATTTCAAGTTGCTATACATCAATACAACCATTATAGCCCATATTTTAATAATATGTCTGCATTAAGTGCATAGTAATTACATAAATTGCAAAAAAGTGCAATAAACTACAAAAAAATTGAAAATCGTTTTTGTTTTTTCAACATATATTTCTAGTTAGAGAAATTTAAGAGGCTTATCCCTCAAAACTGTAAATACAAAAAAGTTGCACAAAATAGTTTCCCACCACAGGAAATTTATTTTAAGTGTCTTCATAGTTTTATTTTTGAAATACACCAATTTTTATACACTGGAGGAAAAACAAAAATAAATATTATAATGCAAATTTGCAAAAAAGCAGCATATGCATCAAAATAAACTATTTCCAGCAGTGCAATATGAGTCCTAAGCTTCCCAGAAATGACACAGAAAGTCATAAAGTCAAACATAACTTTTAAAAACACCAGTATAGGCTCATAAGGCCCTGATGGTAAAAAACTACATTTCCGCAAAATGACGTCACTTCCGGTTTCGGGCAGGTCATGGCGGACATGCGATAGTTCATGTTGATGGACGTAGGAAGTGTTATGAACAGCTGATCGGATCGGCAAAGCGTGTTTCTGGAATATTGTGTTTTTGTTGCTGCAAGTGCTTTTTATGCAGTTTTTGCAAAGCTATATGTGGAAGGAAACTGTGACCGAGGACAAGCTGATGGCATAAGATGTAAGTACAACTCCTCCGGTTTCATATGCAAAAAAAAATATTGCGCTAGCTCACGTGGTTGCAGTGCTACCGGGATTTAAAAATAGTAACGCAAAACAGAGCGTGCCCGCTCCGACCGGTTTTAAAGGGTTAAGCTCATTTCCAGCTCCATATTTAGCACAGGTTTGCATGATTTATTTATTTCTTTTTATTCATAATTATTCATATTTATCCATCTATTATTAAGCTTTGGTAAAGCCCCTCAGTTCCTCTTCTGTTTTAGTTTCCATTTTCCTCTTTTTAAGCCAACATCTTCTGATTGGCTGCTCATCGCAAGGATCAAGG
The DNA here is from genome assembly GCF_963576455.1 of Neolamprologus multifasciatus. Classification (NCBI taxonomy): domain Eukaryota; kingdom Metazoa; phylum Chordata; class Actinopteri; order Cichliformes; family Cichlidae; genus Neolamprologus; species Neolamprologus multifasciatus. The sequence goes on along the minus strand of NC_140442.1, from coordinate 4,732,351 downwards.
ATCAAGATATTCCCTGTTTTTATCGTAACAGAAGCAAAGAGCAGAAATGTATCTGTAACAGAGCATTCAGAGCAGCCTGAAGCCTCGGCTTTCGGCCCACAGAGTAAACTGTACGCACACCAGCCTCAGCATTTCAAATTTGAGCAATGATTACAATCAAACTTTAAATAAAGGGTTGCTCAGTGACAGCTAAAATCATAATCAGTTAATTTGGTCACCATGGAGAACTTGTTAAACACATTTTTAAACACAGACTAAAAAAAAAATACACACAAAAAGTTAATTTCTAAATAAATATTGAAGTTAATTTCCCCAAACCTTCATCATAATAAATCAAAGTGAAATGATCTGAACCTGAAATCCTATTTGAGATCTCTGAATTTTGAAAGGACTGCTTGCACACTATCTGAAACTCTGGCATGCTCAATGCAAATCAGTATCACTGTAACAGCACACATATAGAGACAAACACAGTAGGCCCACTTTGAGAGTAACTACAGTGTAATACTGAAGGCATGGCCTAGATTTCCATTAAGATGCATATATATGTGTACAACCACTAGTCTCGAAGGTAAACACACTCACCGTGGTTAATGAAAGCTGCAGGCCCGAGCCAGAGCTGAGCGCAGCGTTTGCGTGTGGAATACATCACGCTGAAGTCATTGACTCCCGCCCTCAGCACGGCACTGTCAGCAGGACTCAGCTCTGCTATGCAGCCCAGCAGGACCTCCACCCGCTCTCCCACAAACCTGCCGAGGAACGATTCAGGCATCACATTTTCAGTTGTAAAAAAACAACACCGTGCAGGACGCAGTGCTGCTGCAGTGGCAGCTCGTGACGCTGCTGCGTGTGAATACCAGTGCCTAGTTGAGGTTATCTTGGCTCCGTTGGTCTCTGAGGAGTATCTGTCACAGGACTCTATCTTGACACCGCTATCCAACAGGAAGGCACTGAGGTAGCGATAAACCTGCAGACATCACACACGGTCTTTGATTGTGATGTTACACTCGAGCGACAAATCCAAGTATCGGTGATAAACACATACACGCCGAACATAGACGATAAAGTCAAATGATAACAAACATTTTTTGTTTTATGCATACATGTTGTCTCAGCAGCTCCTGTCGATGGCTCCCCAAAGCATTAAAGTAGTCACCAGCCAGCTCGCCCACCGTTAGAGCCTCAAACGTAGCGTTGAAGTCGTGCGTACGCTGAAACCGCAAAAGCGTCTCTTTGAGGTTACCCCAACGTCGGATCTCTGGTGGGGGGCTGCACAAAGACAGAGGGACAGATATAAGAAGAGTCTAAGAAGCTTCCTTTTAACACTGAATTTTAGATATAGCATCCAAATATATTTTTGAACCATCAACTTTAAGAAAAAAAAAGAAAAAAATCACCCAAATCAGCTCACAGTTAAAAATATTTGGACTAAATGTTCCACAGTTCTGTTCTTATAAGCTACAATAACAATTAATAAATATCTGAGCATCTTTCTCAGAAATCTAACCTTCCTTCACTTCTGTATTTAACACAGATGCACCAAAACATGCACAACAGGTGCACACAGGGTTTTTCCACGGCCCTCTGGGAGGTCGCTGCACCCATAAGTATGACTGGTCAGGATGTAGATGGAGCAAAGAGTTTACGTTACCTTGTTTAATAAAAGCCTATGCATTTTTCTGTTCTTATATTAATTTCAATTATTCATTTTAAAGTGGATTTAAATACATTTCATGCAGGAAAAACACCCAGAATTTTACAAACACTTAACAAACTCATTCATTAAAACTGCTTTAAAATAAGCAGTTGTCAAACTACCCGTGAAAAATCTTGTTTTTCTTCCCGGGAAAATGAACAGCAGTTTACTGATGCTGCTGCGTACGCCTCCATTGAAGTAAAATTCAGGTTTTTCTTTTTAATGAGTTTCTCTAATGACTGCTGAGGTGTGAGCTTTTATTCGGCCACTCATCGTTATTATATATTAACTTTCACTGAACGTCCAGGTTTCGCAGTTGGCCTGAGGTGTCACTGCATTAAAGCATAATCAGAACCACCTGGTATTCTTAAAGTTTTATAGAGCTCAGGGGCCGCTTTAATAGGAATGCATGGATTGCGAAATTCTGGACTGATGATTAACCTTCAAGTGCCCAAAGAAAGTTAAATTAGAACTCAAACTGCACATTTTTGTGCGCTGTAGTGATATTTCTAATGATTTACTTTAACAAAGCTAGGCAGCACGGTGGCACGGTGGTTAGCACTGTTGCCGCACAGCAAGGTCCTGAGCTCAATTCCAACATCAGGCCGGGGTCTTTCTGTGTGGAGTTTGCATGTTCTCCCCGTGTTTGCGTGGGTTCCCTCCGGGTACTCCGGCTTCCTCCCACAGTCCAAAGACATGCAGCTTGTGGGGATAGGTTAATTGATAATCCAAATTGTCACTAGGTGTGAATGTGCGAATGAATGTGAGTGCGAATGGTTGTCTGTCCCTGTGTGTTAGCCCTGCGACAGACTGGCGACCTGTCCAGGGTGTACCCCGCCTCTCGCCCTATGACAGCTGGGATAGGCTCCAGCGCCCCCCGCGACCCTGAAAAGGATAAGCGGAAGCGGATGGATGGAAAATGTAAAGCTTTTTTTCCCCCACCTTTCAAATAACAGGAATTAGCCGACTGGTGTTGGGAGGATAATGGAAAGTCATTTATGACCCTGGAAATGTATGTATTTTTTATAAAATTACAGACTCTCCTTTTATTTTCCACTTCTAATCTCGACATTGTAATGGTCTGCAGTCAACCATGACTAACAGAACTACAGCAGCACCGTTTACTGCTGCAGAAGCCTTGAGGCAGACACTTGAACACCTGAAGTAAAACAGCTCAACTGACAGAAATTAGTTGGCAAAAGTGACATAAATAATTTGAATGTTTCTGCACAAACCCACACACATCAAAACAACATACGTGTTAAGATTTTGTTTTAAACAGAAGCCTGGAAGTAACAAAGGCTGAAGAAAAAGCCTGATTAAGAAAACTTCACTGTAAGTTGCTGTTGATGAAGGCGTCACCGGTTCATCTAATGTTACTATTTATTACACAACAATATGGACACACATAAGTAAAAGCATTGGTGGATTTAACAAGATCTGCTACATGTAAAGGAAACAGTATGATAACCACAAGCAGACCTATTATTGCTCTATTCCTGTATGAAGTATGAGTCATGACCCCGCTTTGTCATTTCAGACGCTAAAATAGCTCGGCTGCTTGAGCGTTTAAATAACAGTTTGAGTCAATATTGTTTTTCTGTTAATAATATTTCTTTATTGTTATTAATTCCCCCTTTGTGTTGGGGAAACAAACACTGACATTATAAATAATAACTGACATGCTTTAAAGTCTTTTCAGCTCTTTGTTAATTTTTTTTTTTTTTTTTTGACATTTTCCCAGCACAAAACTGATGTAACGCAACACAATCGGCTGTTGACATAAAGAAATATTAATGAAATGTTGAAATGGAGCGCAATCTGATATCCACATGTGGGTTTTGTTCCTACGTCATCATAACAGTCTTTTTTTTTTCTCAAGTTGCAAAGCTATGACATCACAACAATGTGATTGGTCAGGTGCAAAGCTAAAACCGGACCAATATTATTTTGATGATGCACAAAAAACACCAGTACAGGATATCAGGTACACCTTACGTGAGCGCTCATGTTATGGTTTCTCTTTCACCCTCATATTTATTTATTTTTATATTTCACTGTAAAATGAAATTCACCCCTTAACCCTATTGTGGGATTATTAGTTTAGATCAGTTGCTTTCTTCTGCTTTAGTATTTTTTCCACCCAACCAAAAATCTAAGAAATCAAGCCTTAAAAAAGCCAGCAAAACAGCAGTGATCACACTCTTTGCCAGCCATACCATAGCACTGGGTAGTCACTGGACTCCATAATTGCTGTATTGTGTGTCAGATTACCTGATGTTCATTTTGTGGGTGCTGAAGCCCAGCAGAGGGTCCAGCACCAAGCGGGTGGCCAGGTCATCCGTCTCACACAGCTCCTTCACACTCATTCTAGTGCTTCCGTCCATCGCCTCCCACCATCCGCATGCTGAAACCACAGGCATCAAAGTAACGCTGTGACAGCAGCAGCAGCAGCAACAACAACAACAAACCAAAATCAGCTACGAGTTTTGCATTTCTGCACATCACACAACACCTGCATTAAATTTCTCACCGGTGCCCTGATATCTGCGTATATAACCGGTCTGCTGCTGAGTTGCATCATGATGAAGAACAGTATAAAATCGTTGCGTGAGAAAGGAATGTGGCTGTGTTTCTACGGGCTTCCAGTCCATTAGCTTAGCAGGGTAAATATGTTATCAGCTGAGGGACGGAGGGAGCTAGCGCTATGGCCTGCAGCTACAGTAACAGGATTGCATCGCAGCGCTGATGAAAGCCAGCGCATCGATGCATGCTTGACACACCTATGCGGGCTTCCCAAACCTACCTGGGAGTCTTTTGTAGTCAACGAAAGTATCGTCAGGTTGACCGTTTAGCAGCAAGCCGCTCACTCGCTCTGCTCCGGCTCTCGCTCTGCTGGCTGGAGCAAAGTTAGCCTAGCAGCAGCAGCGAAGCCCGCTAGCTCTCTGCCGCCTCGCTGGCTCTCCCCGAAGATGGAGTCTCCTCGTCGCTTATGGAATTTTACTGCTCCTTCACGACTCCGGGTCCCAGCCGAAATTTTAAAAGGGGGACAAATGCACGACACCGGGGAACGATTGAGACACGAAATATGTGTGTTTTGTAGCCGCTAACTAGCTTTTACAGGCTCGTCTAGTAGCAAAAGTTGATGATGAGCGACGTCCAATGCAACCGAACTAGCTGTTAGCCACGCCCCTTGCGCTGCGCCATTCGCTTAGGTCAAGGTCAATTTTACAAATCAAACCAGAGGGCTTTGTTTTAAGCTCTGTGATTGGTCAGACCCTTTTATGGGCGGAGCCTATCCATACCCTGGGTTTACTACGACGTGCAGAGGGGAGTGTTTTCTTGTACAGCGGCCTCTGCCTCTATTTGGCTGCTGGAAAGCATTTCACACAATCACACTGTTAGTACACAGTCAGGATGCGCTCATCAGCAGCGACACTAAAACCTGCCTGAAACCCTCCTGCACTGTTAATTACACTAAAGCTCACAGTGAGGAACTCCGTGCATTAGGTTAATGCTTCAGGATTGAAATTTTGCTATTTAAACAATTTATATGCATAACCTTTAAATAATTTATTTTAAGTTTTAATTACTGAGATGACAAATTTAAGGGCCAAGCTTTAGATTGTATTACGTCGTAATAAACACAAACAATAAGCCATTCTACTATTGCAGGACATTTTCTGTCCGACCCACGAAAATTGAGAATAATCCCTGCGCAAAGTACATAATACACACATAATACATTTCTCCTGTAAATTACTCTTGTCCTGGGACAAAATGTAAACCTAGTGGTTGGAAAGGTGATTCCAAAATATTATTTAAAATACAAAATAGCTCATGAGAACCGCCCAAAATAGCATTTTTCTTTTCTTTGCCATAGCCTGATAAGCATGTCTAATAGACTAGTTAAAATAAGATTGATGATTTTGTTGACACGTGTCTCTTGAACATTTTTTTCACATCAACATATTTTTAAAGAACAGTCATTATGCACTGCTGCTGTGTCTAACAACACACGTGCAACCCTGTTACCTAAATTAGCCTGAAAAAGAAAGCGATAAAACAGTGACATGATATAACAAGGAAGACGTGGCATGATCAAGTCATGTGCTAACAGCATGGAAAGACCAAAGGTCAGTCCTCTTTGACCTAGTTTGTATTTTTCCAGTCTTTTCTTATTAGATTGGTGTGTCAGTCTGGATCTGGTCATCTTTATCTCCCAGGTTGGCCCAAAGCCACCAAGGTGTCCTGCTTTTGGCAACAGGTGACCTTCAATTAGACCCCTGGATCATCTGAGGTCAATGTTTTAGATAAGAATATAACAGATAAGCTTCCATTCACGACATAGGTTTTGATTGCTGGGTGGGATGGCCATGTAAAGTGTGCGATCACTTGGTCTTCCCCCAGCAAACTGTGAGCATCACTTACTTTTGTACATTTGTTGAATTTTTGGCTGCCATCCGCATTTAAAGTGGAACAAAAAAATCTTTAGTTAACATAAAATGGAATATAAAGCCACGAGACCATCAGGTATTATCCTCAAATGGTCTAATTTTATCACTGCTGAGTCAACACACACATAAAGGCTTGGGATAAAAGTCAGAGTATAAACACACTTACAGCGTTGTCTGACATCAGGCTACAGGCACAGCATGGTGAGCTGATAATTTCTTTCTTTAATCGTTTTCAGCCATCTGTTGTCCTCCGATGTCCATCCGTTTTCTCTCTGTGGACCCTCCCTTCCTTCCCAATACTGCAATATCACAGTGTTGTGATATTGTCACAACTTGTTAACTATAAATTAACTACTAAACTTAAGAAAATAGGATTATATCAGTTATTTGAACACAGCAAGCCTGAAGAGAGGTTCACGTGGGTGTGAAGTAATACTATTCTGAACTCCTCAGACAAATGGCATTCATGATATAAGTTAAAACGAATATATAAACTAATAAAAAGTGAATTTGCATGAAAAAAAATCACCCTGGAAAGCAGCTTAGACCATTTAAAACTATATAGAAACAAAACATTGCATGTGGCAACCTTAATTGTTCCATGCAAGCTTTTTTAGCTTACTAAAATAAGGAAGTCGTGACCACATGTGAACATGAAGTTGGCCAAAGGACATGTCTAACAAAGAGTTTTAAGATGGTGCCTCTAAGCAGCCTGACGTCTTCACTCTGTTCTCCCAAACTGCCAATGACTGCTCCAGGCAAACTGCTTCGATATCAATGTGTAGTCATCTTGCTTCTGCCTTTCAAAGTTCATTTAAATAGACCGCTTGCAGTCTGAAATACAGACATTGGACCAATTTGAGTTAAAAATGTAGCTTCACACAGATTCTGGTTTTTTCGGACATAAAACATTTTAAAGTGAGCCGTGCCAGCCATCTCAGCCCCGCTGTTTGAAACACAATCCATCTTTCTGTGCTTCTATTTTCAGACACACTGAATGCAGACACCTCACTGCTCTTTGGATTTTTGCCAGCCACTATTCTGGAGAGCTGAAATTTCTCAGAAATAAATAAGCACCCCCAAAAACTCTATGGACAGGTCTCAACTGGAAAACAATCCAAAGTAGTGTTACTGCATATTTTAAAGGGTGTCAAGCATTCAGGAACCTGGTGACAGCGTGCTTTACAAGGAGCAGAAGTGGAAAGCACCAATCGCTCTGTCATCACAAAGGCTCAGCTGGAGTATACCAAGTGGCCGGATGACTTCATTCAACTATCAAAGAGTGTGTCTCTCAGCTCCTTGGAGGAGGAAACTGTAGCTCCCTTCAGCACTTAAGGAAACCTTAGTAACTGCTCTGGTTGTCTATGAGTTATTTTGTTCTCTTTTTGCTCGATTTATTGAGCCCTCGAGCGAGCGAGCTGTTACAGTGACTAAAATGACTGAGTCTTGTTTGTAGAGGTTTATGATTTAAAATATTTTATGCAGAAAAATTGATAATCAAAGCTTCTGTAGCAGTAAATATTTCTCCTCTGGGTCTTTTGGGCCTGCAAACTATTCCAATTTAGTGAACAAATGTGGAAAATGAAAATAAAACCTGACAACTTCCTGTTATCGTTGCTACACAAATGGGCAAGTCCCTGGAAAACAATGAGAATTTGTGGTATTAGACTGACAAACTGATGGAAGGAAGTGTTTTTATGGCCACAAGACATAAAATAATACACTGCGGGGGCCATAAATGCTCCCACTGTTTGTTTACGCTGTCCAAGCTTGTGTTTATTTTCTATATTTTATTATTAATAAACCTGCACGCAGAGCATACAATGCTGCTGTTTGGTATGACAACTTCCTCACTAGAAAGGCAACTGCACAAAATTTTGACCTCTTGTTCTTCTAACTCAAATATTCTGGCAGTTTTTATTGACTGCAGTTTATAAGAGTCAACGCACTTGACTCCCACAAATAAATGAATAAGAACATGCAGCTAAAATAGTAATGTGCAGAGCTGCAGATGCATCCCTACTGAAACCAAAGGAATATAACCAGATAGATAAATAACTAAAAAAAAGCACTAACAGGGAAACAGGAGTTACAGAAACCCTAAAAATAAACAGCTTTCATTTATGAATATTTATCAAGTGATGGAGTTAGAAAAAATGCAGTCAGTTCTGATACATTATTTTTTGATACATATCTAAATGTACCTCTCGGTGTCCTAGATTGTCCCACACAAGCATCCTCTTTGCACCACATTTTGCGAGACATTAGCCTGCATTGAGAAATTAGCCACCTAATATACAGTTTGCATGTATAAAATGAGTGTGGAAAGAAACATTGAACAGGCATTTGATTAGAAACCCACAGAGCGCCAGTGTTGGGGAGTAACGGAATACATGTACCGCCGTTACGTATTTAAAATACAAAATATGAGTAACTGCATTCCGTTACAGTTACCGTTTAAAAAGGTGGTATTTAGAATACAGTTACTTTGTTGAAATAAATGGATTACACGGCAGTACTTCATTGTTTCATATTGTGGCGGGTCAGGACTGTTTGACAGCTACGTTCTGTTGTTCCAGGTGGCAGCGTCACGGTTGCCATGGTTACAGGGTGACGCTCTCTCTCTGCGTGTTTCCTGGGTGAGAGAGGCCTTTTTGTTGTTGTGCTAAGCTAATAGACAGAATGCTACAGGTATAGCTCTAAAGAATGTAGCATCATAGGCAGTGTAGTCCGTGCTGCAGGGAGAATGGACTGCCATACCCGTTATGTGTCTGTGAGCGAGGGAGGGAGAAAAAGGAAAAGTACGAGCTGTCATGGAGCAAAAACGGGAGCTGGAAGCATGTAAATATAATAATAACCACTGCAGCCAAGAAGAGTGCCTGACGAGCCCAGTTGTAAGTAAGCTATTAAGACTCGACTGTACACCGTGTTCGTGTTTTCCTCCAAAAACAATAAGTTCTGTTGGAGCAGCCTTTCAACGCCTCTCTCTGTCTCTAGCTAGCAAAGTTGACCCAGACAACAAAGTAAAGCTAGTTTTCAGCTACGAGCCGACACAGAACCCACCGTATTAGCCAGAGGTCCCTTTACTACGGTTCGGAGCCGCGGACCTTCAGTAACAGTAATAAATCACAACAATAGTACATTCATGTAGTTGTAAACAGCATGATAATATATTAAGTAATCCAAAGTATTCAGAATACGTTACTCTCATTGAGTAACGTAACGGAATACGTTACAGAATACATTTTGGGGCATGTATTCTGTATTCTGTAATGGAATACATTTTAAAAGTAACCTTCCCAACACTACAGAGCGCACACACACACACAATTCACTGAGGTAAAATTTGGAGTCAAAACTCTAAAATTTACCTGATGTCTGTGTTTTTAATCTTTAAATGGGTGAATGTTTGTTGATTTATGGTTAGAAGGCAGAGCGTTACAACCTTCCAATCACATCACAATGTGTTTTATTCCTGTTTATTTAATTAAACTAAACTGTGCAACTACCTACCATCAATATCTCGACTTACATTCATTTTTTTGTTAATTAAAATGATTACTTTTGATAACTTTGAACCACTGCCGCATGTTAGAAAAGCTCAATCTTAAAATAAGCATGATTTCACTGAACCCATTTCCACTGAAATTGAAATATAAACGTGTGTGCCCGATGCCGTCCTGTTAGTGTGGTGAAGGAAAGCATTAACGTGAAACCCGTCAGCCTACATGCAGTCACAGATTGCACTGTGATCAACAAAAAACCAAAAGGCACCATTTGTCAGTTTTAGCTTAGGCTTGGTCCTTATTATAGTGATTTCTAAAAATAAGAGGGGGTGTGAATCCAACTGTAATAAAAGAGGAAAGAAGAGGCTGGCAACATGATTTCACTTTTTTTTTTTTAAAATCATCCGGTTCACACCCAACACGATCACTTGTCACACTCCTTTTGATTTTGTAAAGCGTCTCTCGGTGCCGTCTGAGCCAGCTGAAATCAGATAAATAAGTAAAAGCACATCCAGGGGGATAAATGGGCCAACCGTGCCACTGACTCATCCTCCAAATGTTTGACAGACAATACAGGCAGCCCCCGCAAAAGAAATAAAGCAAAAGAGCCTTGAGGCAGGAAAGACGTGGAAAAATTACGCTCTCCTCGAACGAAGCTGCTTCTGATCTTCCTGCAGAAAGCTTTTAGTCTCAATCGAAGATGAAAAGAAAACCAGACACAAGTGTATAAATTCCATTTTATTTCTACCTTTAAACAGAGACAAATCGTGGTCGACTTGAAAACAAATGAAATACAAATAAAAATACTATTTATATCCGTTGTTTTGTTATCTTAATCGTAACAATCTAATGATTTTTATTTCTACCCAGCGACAGTGCATGGTGCAAAACATCCCTGATTGATTAAAAAAATCCTAGACTAAGAAGCTTTGCAGTATCTGGGGTTAAATTTGTCAGTAAAAACCAAGACTGAGAGAAAAAGCGATGAAAGCGCAGATTCTTAGAGGTAACAACTGTAAATATAGCGAAGCAATTTAAAAAGTCATAAGCGTTTGTACAGCTATGAAATGGGAGTGAAAGTGGCCTTTATTGGACCGTTTTACAGTAGCCACTTACTGTTGTGGAGACAGCCTCAAGCCTCGTATAAACCCTTTGTTATCCTACAATATCACAAATTTCCATACATTTTCAGATATCTTTGTAAATCATATCAGCTTCCCCACCCACCCACCATGCACCATTCGCCAGCATGCCAAGCCCGAGCTTCATTTAGCCACTTTGAAATATGAACACAAACTGAAATCACTCACACGTACACATATTCTGCAGTAATGGCATCTAAGCTTGGATTTTTCTCAGTACATGAATCATATCATTTTATTTGAATATATTTAAATTTCACTTCCTGAGTTGAAATTACTCAATGTGAATCAGACATGAGCACACGATGAAATCTAATGATGCTCGCCCCCCCACCAGCACCAGCCTTTTTCTGCACTATCCGCTGCAGTTAAGAGTCCCGCTGTCTCTCCCCTGTTAAAAAGCCATCACGCACGGCTTTCTAACAGCCACGTGGGTTTGATAGAAATCGCAGTGGGGCTGGGATGACTGTGACTGTTTGTGTACACGAGAACGCGAAGACAGATGAATGAAATCAGACCGACCAATGACGCAACGGGGCAAAAAAAAAAAAGTTTCAGAAAAGGGCAGTAAGACACCCTGAAACACCGCAGGGAGATTTCTCCAGCAGTTTACAACAGCCTGCGCTGAACTATGGCCCGCTTAGACTGGGAACACCCTGTTTGCCACGGAGGAGGTGGGGGTTGGGGGGTTGGACCAGCTCTAACATTAGGAGGTAATAGAGATGGTGCCCATTAAAAATTCATGAATCTGGAATCTGAATCAAGTCAAGGTGATTACATAAGAGGGGCAGCAGGTGGTACACTTGAATAATACCCAGTAGCACATGTTCAACTCTTGTCTATGACTCTTTTTTAAATTTTCAGTGAGAAGAAATTCTGAACGTGCTCAAAGCAACGATTGCACTCACAAGCAATTAAAGTAATTCCACAATCTGGGCAACATATTTTACAAAAAGCGATCTAAGAAGCGTAGATAATCATCTACCTCGCTGCCACACAGCATTAGCTGCGCAGCCTCACGCTGGATTCACTGAGAGTTCACTGCACATGATTATCTTTAATATAATCCCCCCCCCCTGGATTTATTTATCTTCTCAAATATCAGTGTTAAAACTGGCAAAACATGAGCTAAACATGCATGCACCCCTCATTCAGTGTGGGTTTTTACATTTAAATAAACCCACTCTTCGTTTCATCATAGAAAACAAAGAGTGAAGTGGTCTCAGCTGGAGCATTTTGAAAGGTTAGAGTGAATGAATCACCATCTCGTCTCCATTTGTTTTTATGTTTTGCTTTTTTTTTTTTTTGCTTTTAATCAGTGAAAATGTGGGGGGGAAAAAATCTCTCATCTCCTCAGCAGGCATCTTAAGTATCGTGTGCAAAGTTCAATACAGATGCAATGTCAGTGGCGCCTATTTGTGCAACATGTTAACTGCACGTGGTGATGTCATTTACCTTCCTGGTCCTCTCAGCCTTGCAAAAATAATCATTAGCTGCATCAGAAGCCAACAATCATTAGAAAAAATAAACATTTAGGATTTTATTTTGATAAAAACAGCAACATCTGGCTCAACCAGATTTGTGTTGTTCATTTGTTCACGATTTTTCCACTTATGTGTAAATGCCACTTTGTTTCCACTAGGTGTTAAACTAACCCAAACGTACACATCCTAGCTTCTACGCTTTGAAAGTCTCGCTTATAAAACACCGCCTGTCGATTCAAGGTACCACAGAGAGGAAAAAAAAAAAACAAAAAACGAAAAGAAAAGCAGCCATTATGCGTGACAAACATAAAGCAATGGCAAAGTGATCAACATGATGGCATGCCTCAAATAAATGGTTATTTTTTATTCAACTTCAGTGAACTAAAAACGAGAAAAAGAAAAAGTAAAACCACATTGGTTTCATTTATCTACAGAGAAAAGAAGAAAAAAAACAAAACTATTTCACATCCATGACTGAAATCATTGGTTTTCAAAAATGGAAGAGGAAAGAAAAATATATATATATTATTGTGAATCCATTTCATTCAAGGACTCACCTGCACATATATCCACCCGTGCACCCAGTGTGTGGTATGTGCCGTTACCGTATGACCGTGCAACTTGATCCCCAAAAACCCAGCACCCCCCTCCCGACCCATCACATAACACAGAGATACACGGACCTCAGAGACAGGATGTACAAAAGCTTGTGTTTAACATCAAACAGTGCAGGCCTTACCGTAAACAGCTAAGCCCCCCCCCACCCCTTTTTCACTCCTCCTCTGCAAGGTTTGAGCTTATATGAAGGATGGGCAGAGCCCACCTCTACAAAATGACAGGAAAACCAAACGCAGGGCAAAGGAGGAGGCAGAAAACATACGTACAGAATACAGAAGCTCCCTCTGCATCATTCACACTTTTTTCTTTTTTTTTTTTTTTTAAACGCACTCATTCACGCAAAATTCAACCAGTCAACCGAACGAACAGTTAAAAATAGTTTTAGAGAGAAAAACATGATTGAACCCTGGACAGTTGGTTTCTTTGTTGCTGTTTGGTGACAAGGGAGACAAAGGTTTGGGAGGTAGAGGAGGAAAAATAAAACAACAACAAAAAACAGAAGCATTGGGCCAACAGGGGGTGGCAGGTTGTGGGAAGTGGACCCAGTGGGTGTTATTTCTTGGCCTTGGTGGCCTTGGCTGAATTTCGCGGAGGGGTGACCGGCCTCCCTGATCCCATTCCTCCCCCAGCACCGTAAGGATATAATTTCTTATCTGCTGGCTTCAGAATCTGTGAGATGGACAAAGAAGTAATCGATTAGATCGACACACACAGTGAACTCTTAATTTTATAGGCTTAAAAAAAAAATATTACAATTAAAATTCTACCATCACTACATGAATCGATATGCGAGCCATATATTGTATCATTGTAGTCTGAAACTACGAAACGAAACAAATTTGTTTCCCGAAAAGTTATTAGTTCTGTTCTCCACACCTGGAAGGAGCACATGAGCGTCTCATCCACACTCATCATGGCGCCAGCGTTGTCAAACTCTCCACAGTAGTTGGGAGCGGAGAACAGAGTGACGAGCTGCCTCTTTGCAAAAAACTCGTAACCATCTTCAACCACCTGAAGACCAAAAGGAAACCATCAATGTTACATATTAAAAAGATTTAAACAAAAAAATAGAGGCTAGTGCCATTCAAGAATCAGATCTATAGTTTAATATTCTGTCACTCAGGCACTGTTAAAAAATAGAATATATCATATATCAGCTTTATAAGTATTTCCACCAGTGTTTGTTTGGTCTGGGGCTTATTTTTTTGTTTCAGTTTTAGATGTCACAGCTTTGAAGTTAGCTAATGCATCTTCATAATCTACAGTTCACGTCCCGTTTTCTGAAAACATTTGAAAATACTAATTCAATTATTTATCATAGTTTTGTTTGGAGGTGTAGTATTTTTCCTTCCTTGTATTTTTTTAAATATGGTAAGAAAAACACTAAAAATGCCTCTGATTAGTCCTATTAAAACACAGCCACACAATGTATCGTAATTAATAAGAATTAAGGGAACACTTCTTCAGTCAATGAGTCTGAAATGTACTATACAAAGATGAATTTAGACACAGTGACTAAACTAGTAAACATTACCTGATGCGCCCTGCATATTAGGTCCATGTCATGTTTGTGCAAAAATTTGGCCACCACATCTGCACCGAATGTGAAGGAGACTCCACGGTCGTTTTCACCCCAGCCGAGCACATCTTTGTCTGGGTCGGCCCACAGCAGGTCGCACAACAAACCCTGGTCAGGCACGTCTGTGGGTCGCATAACTCTGCGGATCTGCTCCATTGACTGGAGATCAGGAGAGAGGCCTGAGAGAGGAAACATTTTTGAAAAATAAATAAATACGTGCCGACCTTTGCTTCTTGGATCAAATGGTTTAGGCTTCGTAAAGTCACGTATTGACAAGGCCCACCTCCATGACAGCAGAAGATTTTCTCATCTACAATGGCAGCCACAGGTAAACAATTGAAGCAGTCTGTGAAGGTCTTCCACAATTTAATGTTATACCGTCGCTTACCTACCCCCAAAAAATAATAAAATAAAATTAATGCAAGATTTAAAGTTGCAGATTTGCCTTGGTTTCCTTTTAGAAGCCTCTTTTGTACTTACACTCATCATAAAAGCCATAGATTCGATTAATAGAGGCGCATTCATGGTTGCCACGCAGCAGGAAAAAGTTCTCTGGGTATTTAATCTTATAGGCTAGAAGCAGGCAGATGGTCTCCAGTGACTGCTTTCCTCTGTCGACGTAGTCACCCAGGAACAGGTAGTTGCTTTCTGGGGGGAACCCTCCATATTCAAAGAGCCGGAGCAGATCATAGTACTGACCATGGACATCGCCTGCAGGGGGCAGCAGAGATGTGCAATTTAAAAACAACATGCTTTCACTGCTTCTGCCAGAACAGCCCACGCTTATCAGCTGATAAAAGCGCTAATTACAGACAAGCAAACCAGGAGAAAACCCTCTCATAATGACCGTCTGCAGTGCATCCTCTGAGACCCACATCATCTCTTTGTCCCGTGAAACTCACCAACCCCTTTGGTTAATTAAAACTCACCACAGATTTTCAGGGGAGCCTCCAGTTCAAGCAGGATCGGCTGGCTCAGGAAGATTTCACGAGATTTGAGGCAGAGGCCACGGATCTCATTCTCGGTCAGCTGGACGTTCTTCCCTGGCCGAGATCCTTTGACTAAATAGGGGGTAAAAAAAACCAAAACAAAAAAAAACAACAACACAGGGATGAGAAATTTAAGAGATTCAGCAACACCACAAAGAGATCTGTAAATAAGACTGAATGAAGACTGACGTAAAACAATCAAAACGTGATCCTCAGATTTTGAACCAGACCACCAGATTGGAAAATTAACACCTCCCACCAACCAACTGCTGACAAATTCTGTTAGCAGACCAGTCCAACAGACACTTTAGCAGGTAGACACATCATTTGGAGATAATAATACACTACAGATTTTGGAAATAACACGGTACTAATACAAGACACACTTTTAAATGCTTACCAAAACATAACACCACAACATGAGCTTGTGAAGTATGCAACGAGAGGCAGCGTCTGAGAAAACCTGATCAGTGGAAAATTGCTCGATGTGCACGGCCTCGAAAAGCACGTCTTTCTGCTTAGGCTGCAGTTTAAACCAAAGCTAGAGGATGTGAAACCCACTTCCCCTTCTCGCTAATGTGGCTGCAGCAAAGAGATAGCAAACACTTCATTAGGACTGTAAATATGCACAGTGAAGAAGCAACGATTGGCACGCTACTGGCTGTAAAACCATTGTCTCATATTAAAAAAAAAATGTAAAAATTAAAAAAAAAGCAACGATACAGGCTGTATCATAAACATAATCAAGGCCCCTCTACCAGGTTAAAACACACACATACACACACACACACACACACACTAATAAAAAATAAAATATAAATCAGATGCATCTTAACAAAAAGTATTAAACAAAACAACAACAACGTATTATATTCCAGGTTTAAAAGAACGACTATAAACTAAGCAGCCATGTGTTAATCCCTGAAACTGTGCTACATGGTTTTCTTTACAAACAAATGACTGCAGTGAACTTTGGACTAATTTTAAGACAAAACAAGGAATTTGAAGACGTGACTATGGTTTGTGGCTTTAACAATTACTGCTCAGAGCTTCCACCAGTGCATGACAAGCCTGGCCTGTGATGACCTTCCACATCAGTGTGTTTTACGTTTTTAATATACGAGTAGACACATTGCTTCATGTTGCAAAAATGTGCCAAATTTAACCATGGTGGAAAACGAAACAAGCTGCTCATCTGCACACACCTTTTAAAACTTGTTCTTTACTCTTTAGCTTTGTCATGACATAAAGCAAACCGCCAGTGGGTGGGAGGAGCCCACAAGACAGCGTTTCTTCACCTTTAATCTCACTAAACAGGCAAAATGATAAAGTGCTCTTGCTTCTTTCCCCACAAATGTTTCCAAGAAAACATTTTCTTTCACTCCACCCGTGTTCAACGTCTAAGTGGCACCACTGTCTTCGCTGCTTACTGTATCAAAGAGCATTAGCTAGCTTAACCAGAAACTATGACATCTGATGCTTTTTTCAACTTCAACCCTGTTGTGTGGAAAAAAATTGTAATAATTGTGCTTAATTTTGCACTTTTTATTAAACCCTAATCTGTTCTTAGCAGAAAATGTGTGAAATGCTTGCACTGTGGGGTCCTGCAGCAGTCACCTTCCCGCTGCATTTTCCACACCACTATGAAATGCTCTGTTCAGCACATAAAAACATGTTACCCAGAGCAAGAAGAGGAAGAAAACAAAAACAAAAACATTGATATTAATTAGTGGGAGTTGCTTTAACTGGTTTACTTCACAGACAAACTCATAAGTGGTAGTGGTCGGTGAAAACTGTCAGTGGTCCGAACAGGCCAGCAGGTGACTTAACTTGCCCCACCAACTTTGTTTAAACTGTCCTCAGCCTATCAGGTCATGGTCAGGTTATGTCAAACACTGCACACTTGGCTTCCTGATCCGTACGGGTAACCGGATTTGTTTTACAAGGTACCCTTAAAGCTGAATTAAGGCATAGGGGGTAACTTTTATGGCCAACAAAGTGAGCCACAATTAAAGCGGTAGCGACAACATCTACACTCAGCCTGTGGTGTCAAACTGGTAAAAAGCCAGTAAAAGACATCTGTAATTATGCCATTAGGTTAGCATGTTGTTCTAGATAGTAAGAGATGATAGATATGCATGATAACAAATGGATCAAATTGTTGAGCATCTGTAAATTTAATACTTACAGCAATCTTGTGAGGGAAAAAAAGGCTTTTGAAAACCTAATTTTTAACTTTTATCTTCCAGATAAGACTTTAATGACTAGCAGGAATCCTGATTATATGTAAACAGACTCAAAACAAGTCCATGGGATATGAAAATGTTCAGGAACAATTAGTAAGCAAATAATTAAGACAGTTTTCCTGTTATTTTTGCCCATGTGATAAACAAAAAGCTTGAGTAATTATGACCAAAAAAATGTTTTTGACCATCCTGGTTCGCGTCGTTTTTAAAACAAAAAACTCCTGTCATAGAGAGCCTTTGCTGATGGTATGTTAAGAATTCAGCAGGTTTGTCTAGTGTGTGTTCAGCCATGTGTTTTCACACTTACCACACAGTCATGATAAAGACTTGAACAAGTCCAACTAATTTTCCTGACAAACTGTCGGAGCCACATCACATAAAACAGTCGCCGACACAGCTTTAATGCTAGAAAAGGTAGGAGTGTGATGTAAATGACAGCCACAGGAAGAGGGGAAAAAAAAGTATCTGGGAGTCTCACAGGCAGTGTGAAATGATTCAGACCAAAATATCTGTCCACTGACACACCAGCTGCAGGGTGTGGATGTGATGCCATGTTAATCTGCAATTCAGTCCACTGCACACTTACACAAGACTGCTTGTGATGGAGTTTGGAATCAGGTTTGTTTGTATCGGTGACAGAATCAATCACACCCCCGCTCGTACATGTGCTGCGTGATGCCAAAGCAGCTCCTGACACAAACTGTATGAGCCCTCTAATGAGTCTCATTCCCACCCAGTACATTTCTACACAGGCTAATGAACAGAGTAATATACTTTATGGAAACAACTACCTCCAGCAATCTGAGTGACAATTATATTCAAGCTGCAGGTAAACAGAGCTCTCTCTAATGGTACTGATTTAATGGCTGTCAGGTGTACAACGGCTCAGAGATAAACACTTCCCTTTTACATACCAAAAAGAACGAACCAATGCAGGGCAGCTCTTTTCAAACTGGAGTTCTCTGACAATATTAAACATTTAAGATGGCTATACCTGCTGCTGGTGAACCTCAAAACAAGCTCAGCCAAAACTGTGTAATTACAGTATATTTAAACTGTTCCTTGTAGCGCTGCAACGATTCATCGAGTATTTCGATTATAAAAATTTCCTGATGCAAATTCTTTGCTTCGAGGCTTCGTTTAACACACGGCTTTGTAGTGCGCTGACGTGTCAAATGATGTAAATGTGAGCATCACACCCACATCTGCGAGTGAAAACGGACCTGCAATACAAACGTCTTTAAGGGCAACGATTGAATACAGAGTCAAACAGTCCCTAGTATTTATAAAAAAAATTAATAATTAAAAAAAAAAAAAAAAAAAAAACCCCCACACACACACACACACACACAAAAAACATTGCCAACGTCATCACTGTTGTGTTATGTTATCAGTTTTAACACTGCGCCAGAGTCTGTTTACACACGGTGAAGCGCAAAGAGGCGGAGCCATTACCGAGACAGTGAGCTCAGGCTGAGTGAGAAAAAAAAACAACAACCCAAAAACATGTATCTAGTGTCCAAAACAGGAGCGCTGTTCCTGTGATCACCTTTAAAACCTTTGCTGGGAAAAAAGCTAGCCGGAGTCCTTCGTCAAACCGCCCGATCAACAAACTCCAACGTGAAGAAGAGTAAACTTTATATCTGCTCCATCCACCGCCATTTGTTTTACACCGTGAAGAATCTGCAGCAAGCTTCCAGAAGTTGTATCAAAATATGCGGATGAACTGTTAACTTAGTCTGATACCCGGGCGCCAGTTTAGCTCGGTGCATTGAGCAGGCGATCACGTGCCGTACGGCTGAGAGCAGCCAGCCCAGGTTTGACCCGCGACCCCTTGCCGCATGTCTTCCCCCGTCTCTCTCTCCCTCTGCTTTCCTGTCATTTCTTCACTGTATCTGTCAATTACAAAAAAAAAAAAGCTGTAGGCTGGTTTATTTTTAAAAAGTTTTAATTTCAATATGGCATGTAGATACAATCAAAGGTTTTAGCTCAAGTATCTCTGGGTCTTGCTCGCTAGTGAGGGGGTGAAGGGAGTGGGAGATTGACAGAACAAATGGTGCTGCAGCTGCAGTGATGCTACCAGTCCACATGGTAAAAAGAGAGCTGAGCGTAAAAGTGAAGTTCTCAATTTACCGGTCAATCTGCATCCCTACCCTCACCCTATGGTCACGAGCTTTTTGTAGTGAACACAAAAAAAAAAGAAAAAAGAGAGAGAGATCATCAAGGCTAATCAAAAACAAAACCTTCCACGAAAGGCAAATTAGCAGAATGACCACAAACAACATGATGACCTTCTGTTGAGTAAGGTAACAAAGATCAGTTGCGCATTACATCACCCCAAATGGCCATTTCGTGCCAGGAAAAACCCCGATTTCATGTCCTAACCATTAAGCAATTCGTCAAAAACCCACTTCAAACGTGCCCCATGTCAGTCAATTTAACTTCACAAAGCCACATTTAAATGAAATGCCATTCTAATGACACCAGAGCAGTGCTGATGATTGGATCTCCGTATTAGAAATGTTGTTTCATCAAACTTGGAACATACCCTTGTGGTTAAAGTGCATTTCTCTGCCATGGTAACATGGAAGGTGCCATTAGTAAGACCAAACATTTAAGAAGTACTGACTAGTGAATCTGAAGCAGCTGAGCTGTAACAGTAAAGTTACACTTTTTGCGGGCTCATTCATGAGCAAATTTATTACAGCTGAAAACTTATATTTATCTATCTATATTCATACATACACACACACCAAAACTTCATTTCATTGTTTGAGTGACACACTTCTCAACAGCAGTAAAACTGAATCTAATCCAGTAACACACTGTTAACTTGAGTGCTGACAAGGCCTGCAGCTTTCAAGATAACTGAGACTCATGTTGACAAACAACAAAACCAACTGGTATGTTTGAATTTCTATTCTACATACATTTGGACTCTGGTCCTATGGACAGTGATGGAAACAACTGGAAGAGACATTCATGACGCCCTGCCGAACTAAAACCACTCTGCACAGATGATGGGTGATCGCCGCAGAGCTGGGATGTTTTTGAAAATGTTACTTTCTTATTTTAACTGTTAAATTAACAATTCATTTGTTTGCCATTGGATGCCTTTAAAAATAATCCTGTTATCCACAAAGCAACACACAGAAGATGAAGATCGGAGCAAGCAGCCGTGTTATGCCCTTATGATCACTGTCATATTTAAAGCGGAGGAAGGCAATTATTTATTAATACAGCTGACTATTACTACAGCTCTCGCTTACTCATCATGCTAATAACATGGCTTGTACTCTGCCAGTGTAGCTGTTCTTTTTTCTTGTTTTGATAACACAGGAAATGTGTAGACGCAGTCCTGTTTGAAAACTTCTCTACTTTTTGCTTTTCAATAAAAGTAGCTGTTGTTAATTGTTTATCAGGTCCAACAATAAGTTGCGATCCAAAAGCGATGCAGACACCACCGCACAATGACCAACATAAACAAACCCACTACAGTACCACATTAATTACACTTAAAGAATTCCTAAATCCTTTATGGGCTTTGAATAAGCCTCCAAAGATATGCCACTACTTGTGTGTTGCTACACACAGTATGAGACATAATTACAGGCCATCTCACATCAAAATAATCCAGGTTTTAACAGTGGCTGCGGAGCACTTTTAAAAGGGATGTAGAGAGTAGAAATCAGCAGGCTGACAGAGAATAACGGCAGTGTCCTGAAGCGACAACTAAAAACAGTGAAAGTAGATATAAATACTGCAGTGCTGCTTCCCACTTTAAACCTGGATTACAGAAGGCTAAGCACTGACAGAGCTTACTCCAAAGTTAGCCACACAAGCCAGTGGGCAACAGTAAGCTTATCATGAGGGGGTGCAGACAAAAGGCTTTCCAGTACACTGGTCAGGCAGCGGAAAACAAAGAGATGGAGCACAGCAGAAAAGCTGAGGGGATGTCAGGGGTGCTGGAATCAACAGTTGAATCGCCCCAGCGCTGTCTCACTCAATGCCGGCTGTTCTGGCCTAGCTTACGTGATGCCGCACTTGCTACGCGTGCTATTAGAAGCACAAGCTAAGAGTTCAGTTAGCTCTAGACCTACGCAAGTAATCCAATTGAAACTACTTGCTACCCAAACACATTTAATTGGTTTGGTCTTGAAACATAGCCAGCATGGAGCAGGGATACCTCGTTGTCAACATGGGAGACTGAACTAGCATGAGGATAATTTCTCAACCTTTTGATGTAGTGCCTGCAGTGGGAGTCTGCCGCCTTTAACAGAACGCTGAGAATACAAATATCAGCTTACGAGTGGTTATCCTCACCAATGTGGATAAAAAAGGTCACGGTAGTTACATAAGTGGATATAAATACAGCCATTATCAGGCGTGTTTGCCTTCTCCTCTGTTTGGCAGACAGTCTTATCACAGCCCAAGTACAACAATCTATGTACAAAACACTCCAGCAGCAGCAGCAGTCAGCATGGCCCACAAAGGCACACTCTCTCTGGGAGGTACTTTTACTGCACATGCATATTTGTACATAATCCCAATCACCTCCACCAGCTCAGCTTAGGCTGATCATGCAGGGCCTATATTTAAAGAAGGTAAACAAACAGAGGGCTAAGGTCAAATTTATTAACAGCAGTGATCCTGGGATAAAACTCTATCCCAAATGTTATTTCTCAATTTACTGGCCAAAAGAACTTTGCATCTTTTGGAAAGCTGCAGTGGTAGAGAGAGACAGAAGGCAGTGGTGGAGAGTGAAGGTTCGACCTGCTGGGAATCAAACTGGAGACTGACTACTGACGTCATTTATACCCCTGTGGTAAGGCCTCCAACCACTCAGCTATCAGGTGGCCCCTAAAGGCATAATTTCAATGAATCACACTGTGTGGGAGAGCTTTACCTCATCCATAAAGCACCCTGAAGTAATTTTGTGATTTGTCATGCTAGGTTATATCAGAGGTCAATAACTTTTCTATGTGCATGGAGCCACAAAACATATTTGGGCCTTAAAATAAAAGCAGCAAAGCCTATTTTTATATACATATATGAAGTAGCCTTTACTACACACATGAAAATCTAAACAACACTTCTAATATTGCTCCAGTGACAAAATAACAAAAAGATTTTTCCATTTCAGCAGTTTCACATGGGAAAATTCATAATTGCTGTGCCCAGTGCACTGACATGCAAGGACAACTACAGGAGGTCACAACCTAGTTTCTTCTAACCGCAGTTTGAACTGTACTGCTGGGTCTGAGTACATTTATTCTTCTGTTTGATGTCCTCTGGGCTCCTATTACACAACCACAGCGCGGATGTGAAGATAAAACAGTCCTGTTTATTTCGCACACACTTAAAGCCACGACAAATTTGTCAGTGAGCAGTTTGATTTAAAGCGAGCATTTCCAGGACAGTTAGCACGTAGAGCAAACGCAGAATATTGCTTGCTTCATATCTGCTTCAGGACTGTCTCGGAATTTTTGTGACGCAATTGCAATGCATTTGTTTACAACAACTACATATTTTACAGTAGGAACATAGCTTCAATAAATTTTAATACTAATGCAATCCTTGTTTTGAGAAACAAAGAAGTGACAGAAGCAGTTTGTACTGTGCATAAAAGCAGCAGTGGAGCAAATGCAGCAAGGAGTCCCAAACAGTACTGACCTTTTATGGTAATAACACTGAAACAGTTTGTTACAATATTGTTAAACACTCAGGACTCTGGCAGGATGCTACACTCACTTTTAAAACCCAAGTGGAAGACAAAACTTTTCTTTTTTATTATAAACACATTTTTCTTTATGGAGCTGTTGTTTCACTTTCACTGTACTATCCAAAACTTTGCCCCTGTTTGATTATGGTGATACTGTTTACACTGATGCCCTTGAGTTTATCACAGAACACTGTTTATCAGCAGCGATGGTATCTCACTGCGGCACTGTCTTGTGCATGGTTGTTTGTTTGTTTTTGTTGTTGTTTTTTTAAGAGACTGTCAGATGCTAATCAACACTAAAAATTCCTTTTGGATTACATACTCATTTGCAGGAGCATTGATACCACAGTGCCATCTTTAGCTCCTCCAGTTCAAGTCAAGTGGCTTCGATGTCATTTCAACCATTTGCAGTGGAACGCTACACAGTGAAGCGAGACAACGTTTCTCCAAGACCATGCTGCTACATATAACAGACAATCAACAAAGGACTACATAAAGTGCAAGTGTGCAAAAATTGCACAAAAAACCCAACCGCAAAACAGAGACAGTGCAACACCAGACAGTGCAGACACACAACACACGCAGAAGTGCAACAATGACAGTAAGTTGTGCAAAAGACTGAGCATTGTGAAAAAAGTAACTTGATGCACGATAGTGTGCGTGTGATTGTGCAGATTAGTCCTTGAGGCAGTGACGTGTGTGTGTGTGTGTGTCAGTCCAGTCACTGAGTGTTCAGGAGTCGTGGGGTAAGAAACTGTTTCGCAGTCTGGCAGTGAGGACCCGAATGCTCCGTTATCTCCTGCCAGAAGGCAGCAGGGTGAAGAGGGGCACACACAGCCCCTCCCCTCACCAGCAGCTAAACAGTACTTGATGTTTAAAAACACTGAAAATTTTCAAGAGTTCAGTTTTGTTTCCATTATCAAACAGTCATTAATGTTAATCTGGCTAGTGCATTCATTAATATTAGCCGGTATTCAATGGACACAAACCCAGAATCGAGGGGTCCACAAGCTAGTGTACTCCAAGTGCCATTCCCAAGCCTAAATAAATGGGAGAGTTGCATCAGGAAGGGTATCAAACATAAAATCTGTGCTAAATAGCCACAATAGCATCATGTTAGGTTATCATTAAGGTGGTGGCTAGCTTGTGTAGCTAATAACAAAATTATAATGTTAATGTAAAACCAGTCAGCAAAAGTTATGAGTCCAGCCCATATATAACGTAAACAATGTTAATTTAACAGGATGATATTACTGTGTGTGTCTGAACATGTTGTGTTCTCTTAAATTTGCAGACTGAAACAGAGCAAAGAAACTCTGTCAGCCCACCTTACCCGCTATATTTGTTCAGCAACAGAAATATGCTGTCAAGTCCTCGGACGTACAGCGATACCTCAGATGTTGTTTTGTTTTTTAAATCCCCAATCTTGAAATATTTGCCATACACACTCACCCTACAGTTATCTCACTGTCTGTTTGTTTTGGCTGTCTGTATGGTTCGAACTTCATGGTATCAAAAACAGTATTAAGCATTTTATTGAGTATTACAGTTTTCCAGGCATTTATAATCTGTATTTTTATATAAATTATATTTATAATTTTTCTAAGCATCATAACATCCCTAATATATTTTACAAGGCTTCTAAAAAAACTGCACTTCTAAATGAGGCCTAGTTATTGCCACTGCAGACTAACATTAAATGCATCTTTCATGGTATGTTTATACCAAATGCAAATCTATGCTTTACCACTGCATAATTACATACAAAGACCATGTAAATGAATATAAAACAAGGCAAATCCTGATTCCAGGAAATTATAAACACCTGTGGAAATTCACTTTACACTGAAATGGAAGATGCCATTTGAGGGCAGCTGAAACTGTGTTTCAACACCACTTTTAGATTAAAAAACAAAAAACAAGAGACGCAGGTCTTCATGTTACCTTGAAAATATGTTGTTGTTGCTGTGACTTGATTCAAGTTATTGGTTGCCCTTTTCCTCACATGTGATCTAAGGCAAAAGTTTAAATACTTGGCCTACAAACAATATGAAGGCACATTCTTCATATTCATATTTGTGTATCTGCAGATTGTCTTGCACATAACATTCGTGACCTGAAAACATCTAGTCTTTGTAGTATGCACCTGTCTGCTCCTAAAGTGCATGTCTTTTGTACAGAGGCATCCCAATCAGAGCATTTTTGTTTGTACAGCTCATTAACAAGTCTCTCAGGGAAGCAGACTACAAACACACTCCAGAAATGCAGTTGCAAAAAAGCAAAAACTCAGACAGTCCAGCAAAGCCAGCGAGAAGCAAGGTTATTATAGTCAACTAGAACTAAAATCAAAAGTAAAACCAGTTGTAAAGGAACATTTAAGCAAACTGAAATAAAAACAAGGTATATCCTCATTTTTTAGTCGTTGACAATTTGATCAAATTGGTTATCACAACCTTTGGTTCACGTATTTATTAGAGTGTGAGCCAGATACCTTTTAATTTTGACATCCATTCTGAACTTCTGAAAATATCCCTGACAAATAACCTCCACAGTAAAATAAATTAAAAAAATTAAAAAAAAAATAAGCTAAAAGACACTAAAACCAAACATTTTTGAAAAAAAAAACAACCCTGAACGACGATGAGAAGACCCCATCTGGAAACTAACTGAAACCAACTAACCAAAATCTGCATTTCGTTCTGAATAACTCAATAACTCTAGTGGGGAAGGGGCTGACTGCAAAACTACTCTTACTCAAAGAGAATTAACACGTAAAATGGAAATAGTCCACTACGGCTACAGAGTCTGAGCATTAACCCTGCACAAAAAACTGGTAAAAGCACATTATCCCTACGCAAATAGCGCATCAGAATGCGTAATTTGCATAAATAGGCGAGTAATGCTCATCTTTTCCAATTCTACATCACTCTATAACGTCACGCGTTTCCCCTTCTTTTGTAGACAGCACGACAGCAAATCATCTAAATTTAAAATAATATAAAAAAAACAAACAAAAAAAAAAAAAACCCAGCACCCTCAATCTTTACGGTTTGCTAAACAATCTATAAAGAGCACTGTTGTTTTGGTTTCAACCGCTGATCCAAAACCAGCCACCGAGCCTGAGAGTGGAGCGATCTTAAGTAGGCTACTACAACACACTGTGTCCGCTTTTAACTGCAGCTGACCTACATGATGTACACAATTCACTGCCACCAAGACATGCCCTAATATAACAAACACTTGGCTGTGACGCGGATTTGATCCTCCTTACCTTCCAAGAGACGCTGAATTATAGAGTCGATGTTTAATTTGTCCGGCTCCGCCATTTTCTTTATTTTCTGACGTTCTCGGGCTCAAGACGATGGTTTTCTGTGTCTCACCTTAGATTTCTGTGAGGGAAAGACAGGGAATGGACACTGAGAGTTACTCAAATTACAATGTCGTAATTCACTGAATGAGTCACACTTGCTAGTCGAGCAATGTCAAAAAACAGTCAATGAGCTTAACCGAGCTTCTGCTAGCTAGGTAGCTATTAGCTAAGTATCATAAACTAGCAGCAGCAAAACTGAACCTTGGCTAGTGAGCAAACGTTAGCTAAATAATCAAACCTGGAAAGAGATAACATGTCAAACCTTGTATCCGGTTTAATATTAATCCTCCCGTGTTGAAATATGTGTAAATATTTATCCCCTGAGTTCGATCTTGGCCCTTTTCCCCTCGGTTTGTCCGGGTCGCCCCACTCTTCCCCCAGGAACTTTAAAAGAGGGCCGTTTCTAGCGAAGCGTCTACGGTAACACAGGAGGGTGAATCAAACCGAGGTCTTCACACGTTTCTCAAAAAGCGATTGGTCAATCGCAGACCTCAGCTCCCCAATATTCGCATCTGATTGGATACACACTGGGTCCGTCTTATTCTTAGGCACCGCCTACAGCACTTTACAATGGCATCAATGAAGATTTAAATTAAAGCTCAAAGCGCGCCACCCAGTGTGTCGACGAGGAACTGCACTTTAAACCCTAAAACCACACTTTGATCTTAGTTATGCATCTTAGTTAATTGAAGTTGAGTCTTTTAATACAAGCAAAAATCTGACACACACAAGTGTGTGTTTAATAAACTAAATAAAACCATAAAAAGGTCTGTCAATGTGGTGAAATGCGCACAAATAATACAAAGGGCTTTTGTACATCTTTTCATTAGTACTGTCAGTCATCTGTTACAGTCAGATGTAAGCCGCTATGGAAAATAAACATACATCTGATACAAAACCAAAACTAAATAAAAAGTAAGAATACAGTTTCATGTGAAAAGCATGATTCTACATATTTAATTTTTATGCCTAGATGACTAGTGACATTAAATTTAATTTCGATAACACTTCAAAATAGAACTCAAAGTCTCTGGATGTGTTTAAAGGTGACTGCCAACTGGCTTGACTTTAGAAGGACTTTGGTAAAAATATATTTTTAACAAAGAAAAACCCAGAATTCTTTGACCCCTACAGTATTGATCCTCAGTCAATCTGGGGGACATTCTGCTGACATAGTTTGGATAGAGACCCTTTAGAGCAAGAACTGGGCCACCAAATGGTCCCTTTGCCACACAAAAGCGACAATGAGAAACAAATAGAAGTATTTCTAGATCTACACAAGTGGTTCGATCTATATACTTAACATACTTCTCTCTACTTACATTTTTACATGTGGTTTTGTGCATTTTCCGCTGTGAGCAGGGAATTGTGGTTGCACAATCAAATGACAGTAGACCCACTGAATGTGTAAAGCTAAAACATTGTGATTACGATTCTGAGTTATATAAAATAAAACGTAATTGAATTAATCGCTAAAATAACAAGAAATAAGTAGCAACGAGTGTCTTTCACTTGGCCTATGTGAATGTTTTTGGAATGTATCTCTTAATGTGCAGTGCACATAAAATCAGAAGTATTATTCCTTGTTCACTGTGTCTTTGCATCTGTGACATTAAAAGATGTTTCATATCTTTCTCCTGATTTTCTTAACTTGTAGATGATCATTTTAAAATTTTATCCTAACCAAACAAGACTTCCTTTTAAGGCTAACGACGTCAAGCTAGTTTCCTCTGGTCAGGTGGCAACCAGCTTGATGGTGCATCATCCTGTCATTAATAGTTGTGTGTCAGTAGGTTGTTTTTTTCCAAAATGCATCACCTTTAAATTATGTGATTACCTGGTGATGTGGCTGTTGGACTGGGCTGCTTGCAGAATTTATCAGCATTTGGCAGGTGGGAGGTGTTATCTTCTCAGTCTGGTGGTCTGATTCAAAATGTGAGGATCTCATTTTATTGCTCTCCATCAGTCATTGTTCTGTCTGTCTTACAGCTTAGAGCATTAAGGCATAAAAGAAGTCCAGAGGCTTTGAGGCTTATTTAATGAGGAAAATCAAGGCCAAAGACACAAAGACACTCGCTTTGAGAGAGCAAGAGGAGAACAACTGTAAATGTGACTTTCAAATAAAAATACAGCGGACATTTATGTTGTTAGTCTCCTACTTTGTCTCCTTTACAATGATTCAAATAAATCAATTTAAAAACCTTCTCAGACCTTCTCAGAATAATTACATGGTATCTCCACTTCATTAGGGAAAGCATGCTAAATTTGACTATTGTCACAATCATAAATCATTTTAAGATTTACAGGTTCTTGAAGTACATATGGGCTGAAATTTGCCACATTTTTTCCATCATTTTGAGCCTTCATGATTTCATTAGCACAGAGATAACCACATGAAAGTTTCAGTGGAGTAAAACACACTTACTAGGTTTACACCGACTCCAAGCGTCACAATATAAAACTAAAGTCAAATTTTTATTCAGAAGGATTTTTTCAAACACTGCTTTTAAGCAGAAATATTAATATACAGGTCTAAGGATCAGTGGATGCTCTCTTTGCTGTTTGTGGCTTCATTGCCTGTTCAGTTTGTGGCATTTTGTTTTACTTGCTTATGCTAAACTTTAAAAGGAATCATGTGATTGCTTATCCTCATCTTCTAGCGCATATTCAGATCATCCATTGATCCAGAGACCCTCTGTGATCCAGTTCCTTCTGTATGTTCAAATTGCAGAGATTTTGACAACGATTCTCCATTTTATGCACAAATGTCAAATAAATGCAACTTTAACACATAATTTTCACACAGCAGGAATGATGACCAGAAGATGAGCCTGGCATCAAAATGTAGATAGAAGACGACCTTGTTTTGCCACCTATCCCACATGGTGACATGGCCTCTGAAAGTTAGCCCCAAACACTTTTTTCCTCCATTGAATTATACAAAAACACATCACGTATTCACTGTTTCTGTTCCTCTGAGTCATGCACATTAATTAATGCAGTTTTGCTATCGAAGCTATGATAAATCCCACGCTCCGAGTTGGTTATAGGAAAGAAATGCTGATCTTGATTTTAGATTAGGACACTCAGAGTGGGTTCAGGTTTTCACAATGTGTTTTTGAGCCCTGAAGATTTCACCTGGATATCTCCTCAAGTAAACAAGTTAGAAGGTCTGAAAAATGCAGGAAAAATCACACAAATTTAAAAATAATACTGATGCACGTCAGAGGCCTGTGATTTGACTATCTCTACTTTTAAGATTAGGCTTAAAACTTTCCTTTTTGCTAAAGCATATAGTTAGGGCTGGACCAGGTGACCCTGAATCCTCCCTTAGTTATGCTGCAATAGATGTAGGCTGCCGGGGGATTCCCATGATGCATTGAGTTTTTCCTTTCCAGTCACCTTTCTCACTCACTATGTGTTAACAGACCTCTCTGTATTGAATCGTACCTGTTATTAATCTCTGTCTCTCTTCCACAGCATGTCTTTATCCTGTCTTCCTTCTCTCACCCCAACCGGTCGCAGCAGATGGCCGCCCCTCCCTGAGCCTGGTTCTGCCGGAGGTTTCTTCCTGTTAAAAGGGAGTTTTTCCTTCCCACTGTCGCCAAAGTGCTGCTCATAGGGGGTCATATGATTGTTGGGCTTTTCTCTGTATCTATGAAGCGCCTTGAGGCGACATTTGTTGTGATTTGGCGCTATATAAATAAAATTGAATTGAAAAATTTAATTGAATTGAATTTGGAAAATATTTATATTTTTAAGGTAAATCTCGCGTGGACTCCCTAAATATGTCAGAATTATGGCACAAAAATGAAAAGAACAGAAAAACAACAGAAATCAAGTCAAAAAACCTTCTTCAGAATAGCTCCATCACACAGACAGCTCTGAACTGGAGATAAGAGGGGAAACACAACATCGGACAACAGCGAACATGTGAGCAGAAGATCCTTTTCCACAACTGGCGCACTGTGATGAAACTGGGTCAGGACAAGCCCCGTGTTGGTATTCAAGGCATTTACTAATTAAAAAGGAACAAATAACATTTTTTTCTTGTTCTGTTTGGTTTGTTCTCAATTCTCATTGATATAAAGTTCACAGCTGATGTTCAGTTTCTGTGAAAATCCAGTAAAATCCAGCTGTGTAGGCAAAAACAAACAACAATAGAGGCCACATTCCTTTTTATTTCTTCATGTCCTCATGATCCATGAAACCCAGCTCATGGTCTTACGTAAATTAAACCCGTTCCATCTCGGTTTCCAAAACTGATCTCCGTACACTCGTCATCAGAGTTTCAACAGAGGTAGGTGCGTAAGTGACAGGAGGGGGGATGCAGGTAAGGAAAGGTGGGTGGTAATTGTGTAGACTGGGAATGCAGAGGGAAAAAAAAGAGAAGTCATTCAGATGACTCACTTTTCTATTCTAGGCAATTTGTAATAGCAACACCCAAAATATTTTAATTAGCATCAGCATCACTGTTATGACTACAATCCCACAAACCTCTGTATGTGCTTTATGACTTCTGGTGCTGAGACATAATAATCTTTTTCCTAGTGGCTCTTTTCCCCCTGATGCAAATTAGGTAAGCGATCCTTGTCTCCACAGCAGCGTTCAGTGAGTACAGAGCATGCTGCAGGGCATGTCCAGCCAGGTCTTGTGGTCCTTCCATCATCTATGTTCTCATGTTTGTGCTAAGCCCCGCCCACACCTTTGCATTTCTCCATATATGTCCCATGTCGTCTGCACAAGACTTGTACAACAGGAAACAGCATCTTCGAGACAACACGCAGACAGGAAAACAAAAGAAGAATCTCCACTGAAATCTCACCTCATTTTTTTCCATTTTCAAAAAAGGTAGGAATCTATTTATCCACTTTTTATTTAAAAAGACTGCCTGAGCTCTGAAAGGAGACTGAAATCTGAAAAGGCTCGAGGATGAAAGGGTCGGTTGAGGATTAATTTGATAATTACTCAAATAAAATGATAAGAATCATAATAAAATAAATAATCTTTCATAATGGACATAAGAGGGGAAATTAAAAGTGCAAATAAATAAACAGCTGTGAGAGTAAAAAAAAGAAGGCCCGCTTTTCTTTTTGTTTTCTGTTTCTAAAGATTTCACGAGTCCCACCTGCGGTCACAATAAAACTCAGAAATCAGTCTTAATGAGGATTAACTCAAATCAGATTTATTTTCAGGGTTTAATCTGCTCGGAAAGTTAGTTACACTCAAACACGGGGTGTTTTTGCTCAGTGCAGCCCCCTCCTGTTAATCCTGTACACAGCTGATTGGACTTCGAGATCTTTTTCCGTTATTTCACCTAATTTCAGTTGTTGGATGCCAGTTTTAATGATGATCATCAATACGATACATTTTGGGTAACGGAAAAAGGTTTAAAGAATGCGAGAAAAACTGTCCCTACTTGTTTTATCTGATGGTAATGATTGTAACGCCCCCTTGATTTGAAGTGGATTAAAAAAAATTCCTCCAATTTGTGCTCAAATATGTAACTTTAAATGTTACACTTTTCATGAAAACAAGGGTTTTTTGTTCCAGCATTTATGACTCAAACTTTACCTTCTTTTGTATGACGGTGACTCATATAATGGCCTTCAAACAATTATGTAAAGCAGGGATTTTCAGAGTATGAAGAGCTCCGCCCAGATGTGGCAGCTCAGCGTCTCCTGGGTGGAGATTCAGCGCTCCTGGACCAGTCGGGACATGAATTTGTTTTAAAAACATTGCCCCAAAGCCATGTTTTCTGTGAGGGCCTGTCAGAGTATTGTTTACCTACATGATTCCTCACCTACACGACCACAAAGGAAGGACCCACCCACCAGTAAGGCTAAAGCACCACATGTAATATTTTAAATCAGCGATGGAGACTTAAAACAACTCCACAGCTAACCAACAGAACGAGTGCTGCAAATCAGAAGTGGTGAATTAATTTTTTTAAAAATATATATTTATCATAGCAGATTAATAAAACAGATACAGCAAAAATATTGGAGAAACATTCAGCGGATGTTAGAAAATGAGCTTTTTAAAGCCGAAGACAGAAGGAGAACATCATTAAATAGACTGTAAAGTAACAATGAAAAGCTTTTAGTGATGCTCCTGTGTCTTTACACCATTTTGCCTTTTATAGGATGGGATCTGCTGCGGTTCAGATGGCATGTGTGGCCCTCGGGGTCGTGGGCCTGATTGGGATTGTTGTATGCTGTGCCGTCCCGCTCTGGAGAGTGTCGGCCTTCACGGGATCCAACATTGTGACAGCAGAGGTAATTAAACATATGTGTGTAGTGTTGTATAAGCAATATTGGATTGTTTCTGTTTATTGAGTTTATTTTACTTGATGTTGAGTAAGTGAATGTTTACAGTTCAACTGTTCATAAATGTTCTACGTGTATGAGATTTAATTATGTCGCACTCAGTTTGCCTCATGTCATGAAATGATGTCTATAATTGTATATTTCTTCCTCTCTGCGTGTGAGTAGAGAAGTCAGGAGGGCCTGTGGACCACCTGTGTGGTGCAGAGTACTGGCCAGCAGCAGTGCAAGAACTTCGAATCCCTGCTAGATTTGGGCGCAGACCGGCAGGCCGCCAGAGCCCTGACCATCATCAGCGGCATGCTCTGCTGCCTCAGCCTGCTCGTTCTTTTCTGCGGGTCCGACTTTACCACCTGTGTGGAAAACGAAGACGTCAAGCCCAAGATCAGCCTGATGGCCGGGGCGGGCATGCTGCTGGCCGGCATCCTGGTGATCATCCCTGTCAGCTGGTTTGCACACAATACCGTGAGGGACTTCTACAGCCCCCTGTTGAGTTCTTCCCCAAGGATGGAGCTGGGAGCATGCATCTTTGTAGGCTGGGCTGCAGGTGTGCTGCTCGTCATAGCTGGAGGTCTGCTCTGTTGCTTCAGCAGGCCCAAGCAAGGCAACTCAGGGGGAAACGCCAAGTATTACAGCGACAGCGCCTCAACCCCAAACAAAAACTACGTGTAGTGGTGTTTTAAAAGGAACTGGTGTTTGAGAGAAAGGAGGGAATGGTGATCTAGTTGGACTGGAAGTGATAAAATAGACAACACCGGTTGAATGTTTTTGGGGGAAAACCCCCAAAAAATGTAAATATTAAATTCTCACTGCAGTTTCACATTCATAGAGCTGCTGGTGATGTAAAGCTATGAAAGTAAATTAAAGTTTAAGGTTTTGGCTTCAATTATAGCATCAAATATATTTAATTTGTCGAGCAATTAAATAATCAAAGGCCTTTTAGATGGTTCATATTTTACAGTTTGAATGTTTAATCAATGCTCTGCTTGTCTTTTTTTCCTTGATATTTTTATTATCTCTTCTTTAAAAGTCTAACCAAATGCACCTCAGTGAACCTCAGGAAACATCCGGTGCGCGTGTTTCTCTCTTGATATGTTCTCAAAGGTCCGCAGTATATTTTATAATCATGAGATGTTTGTTTGTACTCGTTTTATTCTGTTTCACATTTAGTACGGTAATGAGTATAAATGATTAAAATGGGGTCAAAATAAAGTGCGTGTATGCATTTCATGTGTGTTTCCTTCAAAAGAAAGAAAAAAAAGGGGTCAAAATGTACTTTGAAAATACAGAAAATTTTATTTCAAACTAAAAGCATATATTATGGTTCTTGTTTTCTCAAATTGATCACACAAACCAAATAGACAAATTCAAGCTTTACGCTAAAAAATAGTTTCATGACGTCTGCCATCTTAATCTCTCCCTTTGTCTCACTGTAATCAAAAGTTAACAGAAGTTTGCTCGCTGTAGTTTTTGCTCCGCTCTTCCCCGCGTGATTTCTGCTCTTTGTCGCTTTCTTGCTGCTTAATGCTTGCTCTCCAGCTCTTTCACACGCGTGGTCAGCTCCTCTAGCGCTTCTTTCAAGTCCTTCACCTCCTTCCTCAAAGACTGAACCTCCTGAGGGACAGAGACACACTTGTGATTGGGTGGAGTCCAATGATGTCATGGAGTGGCTCATGTTTAGCTGATGGTCTAATTAGCCGTCAAGCCAATAATGTAATTATTGACAGATTCCTCCCACGCAAAAAAGTCAAAAATAAAATTTGCAACTGAGACACCAAAAGCAAAGTTTAAAGACTCATAAATCAGTTATAATCTTATAAATTAAGGAAAATCTAATTGCTAAAACTCATTCACTTATTATCTGCAGCTAAAACAGAAGCAAAACATTGTGGATCTAAAAGACTCACCCCGCTGCTGTCATGCTGATTCCCCGCAGAAGCAGTGGTGGTCTTCAGGAGACTCTTGTGAACTTTGAACTCCTTAGCTTTAGTCGTAGCTACAAACCCGTCCTTCAGGGATATCAGATTAGGCGGGGCATCTTTTCCCTCAAACCACTCATCAGCTTCGGCCGAGGGCTCGGGCCCGACGGTGTCTGGGTACAGATCTTCCTGGAACAGGTCCGACTGCACAGGCAGAGACAAAAAAAAGAGAGTCGGAGTTCAAATTCCGCACAGATTTCCTTGAACCGTGAACCTAAAACCTAAGATTTGCTAAAACCTTACCTTGCGTGGCACGGTCATGACTATAGGCTCACACTTCCTCTCGTGCAGCTTGTAGAATCTGAAATTAAAATTGTTTGTTCGTATTTTAGGTGGTTGTGTCAGATTAGGCTGAAATAATACGCTTCAGTTTGGAGGAAGAAGAAAGATTTTGCCCTCAAAATGTTAAAGAGCTGAACAGGAAGCTAGGAGCTCATCTAACAGTGCTTTTAGCATCAAGTTGATGTTGTGGGTGCCATCCCATTCTGCATTAAGACAATGAGAAAGCAGAAAAGATGGATGCAGACACTGTGATGTCACCATTTGCTTTGGAAAGTGTTACGAGTGCTTAAGCTTTCGCCATCTTGGTGTTTTGAAAGCAGATGTGAGGCATGGATTCACTGACTGTGAAACCACATGGTCACTGAATAATGATCCAGCACAGCCTGGATAATCCTGTGAGGCCTATAATGATCTCATAATCTTCATGTTTTCTTCACTATGACCCCAAACTAGCGGCTGAGCCCATAAAGTCTTCACAAAGGTGTTAAAGAGGTCACCTTGCTGCTTGCATAGCTAAAACCACTGAGATATGCCATTACCTGGCGATTTCACATTTGTTGACCTCCAGGCCCCTCTTGGGCATGTACCCCATCCCCTTCTGGCTCTCCTTGCTGCTGTACATGGACAGGTAGTGGACATAAGGAGCTTCATCTGTCACCTCGAAGTAACGGATGCTGCTGTCTCCCTGTGAAGATGACAGGATCAACAAGAGGGCTGACTGAGTCTGCGTGGGTGGTAGTGATGCAGAAAGGCTGTTGTTTCATAATCTAAATCGAACCTTGCCACAGAGGTAGACGACGCCAGTGTCTGGGTCAAAGAACGGCAGGAGGACGCCACTGCTGGTGTCCAGCTCCTGCAGGGTCAGTGCCTCTCCAAAGTTTTTCTGTTAAAAGAGAATCAGATCGAGAAATATTTAGCAATTAATCACATGTATTCTAGCATCACATGTACCCAGCAGACTGCCGGTAAGCTGAGGATTTAATGGAGGCTAATATTTCAGCACAGACACTTAATACTGTAATCTGGCTGTTGTGAAACAGTGGTGTTGTAAATGCGAAGAGATGCTCCCTAAAGGCAAACACCTAAAGTTTGGAATCCACCATAAAGGTTCAGCTGTAAAGATTTTCGCACTATAAAAGGGTTTTTACTTATTGTGTAACAGGTCAAAATGATTCACGAGTACAACTCAGCACAGCAGGCTGCTCTTACAATCATGTGCTGAAGGAGGAAAGCTGACGCTGGAGGCGTTTTGTGCTCTGCAACTCAGCTTTTTAAGTAAAAGAAAAGTCTCAATATTAAAGTTGGGGCACATTTCATCTTACAAAATCTGTTTGAGGATAAGCCCAGAGTCTTGTCTGAGAGAAAGGTTACAACTCTTTTATGAGACTGGTTTGGGAAAGTGTGACTAAACTGGACCCCACTCTGAATTTAGGAATACAAGTCCCAAAGACGTGCTACATTTTATTTTTTTGAAATTTTCAACATTAACAAATACACATTTCATGTCCCAGAGATCTCAAACCACATGCTCAGAGGAATTTAAGACATGACTAAGGATTATGAATCATAAAGTTCAGTAAGCGAGATGCTTTGTTGACACTCACCGGATCCCACAGCGCCACCTGCCTCTCACTCATGCGACTGAAGCCGGTACTGAGGATCTTCCCGTCGGACACAAACACCGCCCTGACAGGCCTGGAGCCCTCATGAGGCTTCTCCTTCTCCTGCAGGCGAGAGGTGGCGCAGAGTAGCAAAGTGATTTGCAATTTTCTTCCAAAATAAAATTCTTTCAATTTTATTTTGAAAGAAAAACTTTTCAAAATAAAAGTGCAATATTAAATCATTTTTTTATTTCTCTTTTCCCATCATCATTATCAACAAATCAACTGAAAAACTCTATATTTGGTGGTTTCCTGGTTTAGTCATAGTCATACAGCAAAAGGCCAAAACCAAAAAATCAATCTTTTTTTTATGAGCATTTAAGAGAATTCCCTGTAGATTCATCAGTAATTATAAAAATAACTAATGCAGCTCTGCTAAGTGTGGCCAGTGTTACTCAAGATGCTTGTGAGGAAACGTGACTTCCTCTGTGACACTGAAGTGATGCTGGTGACAGAGCGGGATAGCGAAGGCCCATCAGAGGAAACCTACATAGAGGACGGTGCCCTCGCGCGGGTCCAGCACCCTCAGGGTCTTGTCCTTGCAGGAGGTGAGAATCCTGGAGCCGTCACTGTTCCAGCAGGCGCTGTAGATGAGGTCGGTGTGCACGCTGTCGATCCTCACCACCGCGTCGCCACGAGCCACGTTCCACAGGATCACCACGTTATCACAGCCTTCACGGACACAATGGTGACATCAATGAAAAAAAAAGAAGCTTAAAGAGTCTCATTAAAGGCTCATGAATTCAATTTAAGTGATTGATGCAGAGTTTCTCTTTTCTTTTTTAAAAAAAAACAGGTTTCATGTGCAATTCAGCCTGATTTCGATTTTCACTTTTAAACAGTCAAGAGCTTCAAAGTTTCACGTTTGCAGTGAAGAGGAACATGCAGAAAACAGAAGTTCACAAATGAAGTGGACACGCTGTTTTACACCAAATAAAGCCTCTGGGTTACACTATGATACCAGAGACACGTCTAAGCCTCGCGTGGACAAACATTTGCATGTGCATTTGTGAAATGTTTGATTGCAAAAAATGTTTCTGATGATCTGCCTCTCATTAATTTTTCATAGTTTTTCTTTAAATGAACTGACCCATTGTCGCAGCAGTGACACACATTGATTCAACTTTCTTTTCTTTCAAACAGACACATGGAAGAAACAAAGGATGGAAATACTGTGAATGTGTAATTGACTGTAGTGTTTCATCTATAGTTGGTTGTTAAGGTGTTCTTTAAATGTTAATATCTGTTAGTGAAAGAGGAGAACTTGCTTTTGTAAGAGCTAACAGGCAAAAAATGTCTAAATAAATGTATTTTTGCTCATAAAGTTTCTATTGTTAACTCTTTTTGCATAGAAATAGTTACATATTTTCAAATATCTAACACTGATAAGGGGAACAGTACCTAAGGGGAAGCTAATTAGCCAGCTATGTAATAGATACACCATCTTGGTTACCAGAAGGTAAAAAAGCTGGAGTAACAATAAATAAGTGATTTGAACTATATTAGCAACAGTGGAAACACTGGAGCAAAATTAATAGACTTTTCTGTTCTGATTAGATGCCCACTATGACCACAAATCATTTCCTCTGAAGCAATGTTACAGTTTGAATGTTTAATGTTTTTAATGTTTAGTTAACTAAAATAATAATTACAAAATTTAAAAAATAAAACTAAATGAAACTATTTTGAGAATTTTGAAAAGTTACAAAAATAAGGCTTAAAAAATGAGCAAATATTCTTTTATTACCTTTTAGTTTGGTAAAAATAAATTAATAATAATAATCATATATATTGAGACTTTGGATGTCTTTAGATGGTGAGTCAACTGCATTAAAAGTTTTGTGTTTTCACTGTAAAACCTAAATCTTTTCCTAAATCTTGCCTTTGACATATGTCGCCCATACAGTAATAACTTAAAAGACTCAAACTATCACAAAAACTGATGAAAGTTAAACTAAAACTAGACATTTTTAAACAACAAAACTTGAACTGAAACATTAAAATTCTGCTCTGGAAATTTACTGAAACTAAACTGACTTAAAAACAAAAAAGTCAAAATGAAATCAAATAGAAACATATTAGAAAATGCTAAAACTATAGTTGGACCTATAATACGTGCTTACTTAGCAAATTTATTAGACCACCACCCAATTTTAAAGTGAAATATGCTGGAAATGTTATTGCAGCTTAAATTACAGATTGTGAAAATATTTCAAGAATATTCTGAATGATTTGCGCCCACTCGGTGAAGATGTGCACTGTGCACCTTTGTGCTGCACCCCGCTGGGCAAAATAAGACCTTAGGTTTGTAACGATGGCATGAGATTACTTCTAAAGACACCTGAATGATTCAGCAGGAGTCGAAACTTTTAAAGAAATTCCCAAGTCTAAACTTATTTTCAGACTTAACACCTGTTAAAATGAAGTCACTGGGTTCTTTTTAAGGATAAGATTTAGAACCGCACGCTGCCAATCCCAGCAGTCTCTAGGACAAGGATCTATATTCTCCTTCTTCCTGTGCTTTTTCTTTATTTTTTGTGATTCGTTTTTAATCTGGAACGCTGAGTCTGTAATTAAGATGAAAGATTAATGAAGTGTGACTTCAGCGTCTGACAGACTGAAGGTTCAGAGAGTTCGTGTAAAACCGTGAGCGGAAACATCATGGTGCTGCTGATCAGAGTTCAGAGCGCGGAGCAAAGGAGGGTGGAGGCTTGAGAACTTCCTGTTAAGCTGAGGTGTGAGTCTCATTCAACAAAACATCTGCGATATGTTACGATCATCCCTGTCTGCTTCCTCATTACACATGATACGCTTCTGTGTTTTTAGGATCAGCGAATAATACCTGCACTCATTAGCACATTATGGGCAGTGGGGTGCCAGTTCAGGATGCCAACACGTTTGGAGTGACCTTCCAGCTTGACAACGGGATCTGTGAGCGGTGAGGTGAGCCCGCCTTCCGGGATCTCCCAAATCTATTCACCGACAAAGACTTTTAAACATCTCGTTTTTGAAATCACAAACAGCATTAGTTATATTCCGTGTCAGACTTTATTGCCTTACCATGACACTGCAGTCCTCAGAGCCACTGGCAATGATGTTGTCGTTATGAGGACAGAACTCGATGTCCAGGACCGGACCCGTGTGGCCACATACAGTTGGGTAGGACATGTCGATACGTCCTGTCTGCAGAGGCAAGCATCAGGATAGGAGGACATTGACTATGACTCGTGCACGCGGTGCAGAAAACACTGCAGCTACAAAACGTAAAGAACAAAAAGCTAATGCAAGAAAGAAAAAAAAAGACAAAACTAGATGAGGAGAAGTTTATCAGCTGACACCGATTACACAGCTTTGCCTTCAATTAGTGCTCATTTCTAGTAAGTGGGTTAAAAATGAGATCGAGGAAACCCAGTCATGAGAAAAATGACAATTACACATCATTTTTATTTTTATATCTTGCATCATAAGTCAGTCACATTAAGCTCCATGTAGTTGCATTCATTCTGGTAAAACCTTAAAAAACCCCACTGGGCCCTGAAGCAGGATGACACAAGCATGCCAGCATCACGCTCAAAACAGGATGAGTTTTTTTCCACTACAGCGCAGCTCTGCAATTTTATGCCCACTGGTCCCTGCACTTATTTCTGTCCTTTGAGAATCCCATGCTAGATGCGAGATAAGACCATGAATAATGTGATTTCTGCAGGCTTCACCAAGGTAAATATAAGATTGTTTAAAATCGCCTTTTTAATATCACAAAGTGGGACAATATAATTGTCAGGTCAAATAAGGCCAGGACATTTAGATTCTGGTCACTTTCTCTGTCATTTCTAATGATATAATTAGTCACATGAGATGGTAATTACCTAGTTTATGCTAAGAGGCAGTGATCTCTCTACAGTTAACTGCAGCAGCAAGAAGCAGCGACATTATTCGGTGATTTTGTCTGATAAACCTGAGCAAAACTCCACGAAAAAAGATTCGACATCTTTCTGAAGTACAGTCTTCATACCACAATCACATAAAAAAACACCTAACCTCACTGTAAGCATTTTCAGTGCCTGCACAGAACGAACCTCCCAAGCCCGAGGGAACACAAAGGTGATCGGGACAGACACTTTACTGAGTTCACAGCCTCTGACAAATTCAGCTGGCCATTAACTCGGCCACAAGGTTTGCAATTTTGCACTTTTTCGGGCACATAAAATGCAATAAAAGAGCTGCAAGGCCTAACCTAACGCCCTCTATAAGTGACTGCACAATAACTGGGTTGAGGCCACATCCTGTCCTCCTACACTGAGCTGACAACAAACTCCTAATATGGTGATAACTTCTCAACAGCAGAGCAAGTGACGTGTAGACAGACTCAAAGACAGCATCAAACTTCCTTATTTAGCTGAACGTGTGATGGTGACTGGCAGCATTCAAATTTTAAAGTGCAAGAATGCTGCTAAAACAACATTTAATCCCTAATTTTCATCTGTAATAGTTAACACACCTAAACATAGTATTAAGAGAAGTATATAAAACAGTATAGAGCCAAACGGGGGGTTTATTTGTGTTCTTTTGTTTCCTGGTGATTCCCGTGACCCACCTTGCTCAGCGGAAGCACCATGAAGGCTCCCCCACCGCTGGCGTCTACAATCATGGCCACAAACTTGGGGTTAACGGAGCAGAAATTGCTGTCCCAGGTCATCTGGGAGATTCGGATGTCATCGTAGCATTGGTCGGCTTTCACAGCCTGGCCAAAGACGTGACGGAACTTGCTGGTCCTCACAACCTTTCTGGACATGGTGAACTGAGAAAGAATGAAAAGAAAAGGGTGGAAAGAGGAGAAAATTAATGTGCAAGAAGTGTGTAGCCGAGTTGAGAGAGATTTCTTTTATGGGTCATCATAAATCATATTGTTTGTTGGTGCTTTTTGATTTCATGCGGAAATAATCTGACAGACACAAAGCTGATGAAACCGTTGAAAGACTCAACAGAGGAAAGCTAAAAAAGGAAGAAGCAAAAGCTTTCACAACTGCTTCCTCTGTGACTGGTACTCTGGCACTCTGTCTCCTTCTCTTTTTAATATGTGTGAAACACATACATATTTAAAAGCAAGCAAATGTACAAAAAAACAGCAGAAAGGAAACAAAAACGTAGGCCTTTTATCATCTAAAGCACATGCAGTGTCCTTAAGAAAGGTACAGAAGCTGCCCGAGCGGCAGTTACACCACATCCTACAAAGAGAGTAACAAAACCACAAACCTTTCTTTTCCTCAGTTCATACAGTCATGCTGTTACTTAATTCCCCGCATGTAGGCATGCTTTAAATGACATATTTGACGAAGTAAGCTGAAACATATCCGGTAAATGCAAGCGTCTGCGTGCGCAACGAGATCAGAACTTCAATCAAAAGCAGCTGCAAAACATACGAACTTTGCATCACGCAGGAACAGATGAAAAGCACTAAATAAGTCTTTCTTTACCTCCATTTGTAGAGTTTACTTCCTGAAATCTGCAGCCGCGCCTAAGCTCAGATTCGGTAGCGTACGACAGTTTTGCTGCATGTGCATCACAAGACCTCTCGGGCTTCTCTGCAGCTAATTTAATAATCCTTTACAGAGTGAGCCATAATTTTATCAGGACTCTAAATGCATGTCAGTAATCTGTCTCGACCACTATCGCTCTGTGTTGTGATGGAAAACATTGACCAGCACAAAGTAGGAAACAATTCACTGCCTTGAAATAGGAGAAACTCAGGCCATGTGGAAGATGAGAAACCAAAATGTGTCACTGAAATGAGTGACATACGGTTAGCTTCAGCTATTTCCTTCTTTAACCAATGCGCCGATTACAGGTAAGATGATATCTTCAAGAGGTTGAGATTGCAGAGAGATGATGCGGGCCTACCTGGGAGTCGTGTGGGGGGTGATTCAGCTCAAGGAGTTTTGGCAGTGCACCAAACGCCCTGCCACCAGAATGAGAACACAAGAGGAGACTGTAGGTTAAAGTACATGACAAATGACTGGGAGGAAGTGAGAGTTTCAAACGAAGGTGGAAGTAGGAGGTGTCGGCTGTGACATGTGCCGTCTGCAACAAGCTGCAGAAACCAAAGTGAAACACAGGGCACTATATGAGATCTTTTGTAGGATTGAATCATGATAAAAGCGTCTAGCGGTGCAATGCAGAGTTCAATCCACACTTACCAACAACGGCAAACAGATGCAGGCCACTGCTGCTTAGAAGTCACCTGGTCATCAAAACCACTTCACGTCCAACAACACAGATAAATGCAGTATGTCTGAAGAGCTCACAGAGTTCAAGTTAATGTAAAAAAGACTCAATATTTTCTTCAGTATTGGATGTCAGTGACTCGTGATTTCTGCAGATATTAGAGTTAAATACTCTATAAGAGGCTTCTCATCTGCTGCTATTCTTTTATTAGATTTATATAAGGCATCAGACAAATCATAAGACAGACAAAGAATCTTAAATTTATATGTGTGGGGGAAAGAGCAAAGATGAAGAAAAAAACAACTACTTTTCAGTTTTTAAGCTCAATTGGGGACACCTGCAGTTTGTACATGCTGATGATTTCAAATGAAATGAAAGTTATTTAGATGATGTTTCAAATAACCTGTCAGAGTCTGAAGACTTCCATGTGTTTCAGCTTCAGAGACTGGCTTCTTAAAGGACCCTGAACTTCAGGTAACCTCTAATCTAACCCACTTTATTTACATATCACATTTACAGCAACCTGTTCTCACACCAAACCTAATTAGACTTAAACTGGCAATCAGCTGTTTTTGCACATGATGTCACTTTGTTAGTCATGATTACTCAGCCTGTGGAAAGGCTTACACTTACATTATGGGAAATCAGGGATGCTGTAATTTAATAGTTCAACCGTTGCAAGAGGTTAGCAAAGAAAGTAGACAGGAGTGCTTGGAGGTGTACTTGAAACTGAGGGGTGGCAAAGAAAAAGGCTTGGAGAGTTGTATCTGACACTCAGCGAGGAGAAAATGACTTGTATTGATTGGCTAGGCAGAGAGATCGAGCTGGAAAAGATGTGCAGGGTGATTAAAGAAAGCTTATGAGTGAAGAGAGAGAGTTGAGAAGGTGGAAGGAGTATTTTGAGGAGCTGAGTGAAGAAAATGGGAGAGAGGAGGACAGATGGAGGACAGTTAGTGAATCGGGAAGTGCGGGAGATTAGAAAAGAGGAAGTCAGGGCAGCCATGAAGAAGCTGAAGAGTGGAAAGGTGGTTGGTAAAGATGATATACCTGTGGAGATGTCTGGGTGAGAGGGAAGTAAATGGTAAATGGTCTGTATTTGTATAGCGCTTTACTAGTCCCTAAGGACCTGTTACGTGCCTGTGTTGGTGGGTTATCTGTTTCCTAACGTGTGTATGCAAATTCACCTGTGCAGGGGCTCGGCTGTGATTGGTGTGTTTTGTTTGTTGTGTTGGCCTTAGCTCACCCCGAAATCATACACTCCCACTACCGTGAGTGCCATTGCTGTCAATAAATCATTGTTGAAAGTCCGATGCTGTGGCTGTGTCTGTTTGGGCGTGGGAAGTCACGGGACACCCCGCTCTTGTTACGGTCATCTCGAGCCGGGTCGTAGCAGGACCCCAAAGCACTTTACACATTCAGTCATCCACCCATTCACACACTGGTGATGGCAGCTACATGTAGCCACAGCCACCCTGGGGCGCACTGACAGAGGCGAGGCTGCCGGACACTGGCGCCACCGGGCCCTCTGGCCACCACCAGTAGGCAACGGGTGAAGTGTCTTGCCCAAGGGCACAACGACCGAGACTGTCCAAGCCGGGGCTCGAACCGGCAACCTTCCGATTACAAGGCGAACTCCCAAC
The DNA here is from genome assembly GCF_963576455.1 of Neolamprologus multifasciatus. Taxonomy (NCBI): domain Eukaryota; kingdom Metazoa; phylum Chordata; class Actinopteri; order Cichliformes; family Cichlidae; genus Neolamprologus; species Neolamprologus multifasciatus. Next base: position 4,687,432 of record NC_140442.1, on the reverse strand, counting down.
TCCCACCATCGGAAGTGGACTTGATAGATTGGCAGATTGTTTATCAAAGCCTTGGAGAGTGAGAGGATGTCTGAGGAAGGGAGGGAAAGTGTACTGGTCCTAAAGGGCACTATAGTGAGTTCTTTTGCTTTGAAGAGAGTTGATGGAGAAGTACGGAGAAGGTCAAAAGGAGTGTCAGTGCATCTTTGTGGCATATGTTGAGGTGTTAAGACAAGAACTATGTTGCTGAATGAGGAAGTCACGAATGACAGCGAAGTATGTGTGGCGCAGGACAGAATTCAAAGTTTGAGTAGGACTGCTCTGAACCCCTTCTTCTTTGCAGTGGTGATGGACAGGCTACCAGATGAGGTATCCATGATTTATGATGTTTTTAGAGCACATTCTGATCTGTAGCAAAAGTAGGGAGCAGTCACAAAGGGAGCCTGGAGAGGTGGACGTATGCTCTGGAGTGAAGAGCAATGAAAGTCAGTAGAGGCGAGGTAGAATATCTGTGCAGAGAACGAGACAGGTGCAGAAGGGGAAGATGCGTAGGCAAGGCTGAGATGGTTCGGACATGCGCAGAGGAGGTTAGTGGATGGTGAACATGGATCTGCCAAACTGGAGTAAAAGAGGAAGACCACAGAGAAGATTCATAGATCTTGTGAAGGAGGACGCACAGAGAGTTGGTGTGACAGAGGTGATTGTTAGAGACAAGGTGAGATGGAGGCACATGAGCCCCTGTGGTGACTGCTAAAAGGAGCAGCCAAAGGAGAATCATCTGAATGCATGGGCCTCTAGGTGTGCTCTTTTAAACCTCTTTTAAATCCTTCGACTGTAAGGAAGTGCAATACTCAAACAGCAGGGACAACCTTTCAACTCCTAAAATTCTAAACTTTTAGTCTATAAGTTTTATTATAAAAGCAAACTCAGTCTTGAGTAGCAGAGCTAAAGTGCTTCCTGTTTTTTGTCGTTTTGACACAAAAAAACCTCATGCACACATGTTTTTACGCTTGTCCTCACAAGCGTAAAAACATGTGTGCAAATGACACTCAAATATAATTTGGTTTAATGCAGCAGAACTAGGACAACTGTTATTTCCTTACCAAGGCATGCATACGTCACATTGGACTATAGTACTTTTTTTTCTGGGAAAGCCTCGCATACTTCAGCAAGACAATGCGAAACCACATACCACATTTATTGCAGCAGCATGGGTTTATAGTAGGAGTGGTTAGTTTGCAGTCCAGATCTTTGACCAATTGAAAACATTTAGTGTTATGAAACTACAAATACAACAATGGAGACCCAGGACTGTTAAGCAGCTACAATCGTCTGTCAGACAAGAATGGGGCAACATTTCTCCCTCAAAAGTTCAACCTCTGGTTGTTGTTTAAAGAAGAGAGGATGCTACACAGTGGCGAAAATGGCCCCGTACAAGCCATTTCTGAAAGATATTGCTGCAATCAAATTCAACATAAACTGATTTTTTTTTCTGAAAATGTATTTCCTCTTGCAAATACCAAAGTCCCCCAAAAAGAATTGATAAAAATAAATAAATAAAATATAAAATAAGCTTTAATTTCAATGCATAGAATCACCAGTCAAATATAGTAAGACCAGACTTATAGCATTTCCAGTCACCTTTCTCACTCACTATGTGTTAATAGACCTCTCTGTATTGAATCGTATCTGTTATTAATCTCTGTCTCTCTTCCACAGCATGTCTTTATCCTGTCTTCCTTCTCTCACCCCAACCGGTCGCAGCAGATGGCCCCGCCCCTCCCTGAGCCTGGTTCTGCCGGAGGTTTCTTCCTGTTAAAAGGGAGTTTTTCCTTCCCACTGTCGCCAAAGTGCTTGCTCATAGGGGGTCATATGATTGTTGGGCTTTTCTCTGTATCTATGAAGCGCCTTGAGGCGACATTTGTTGTGATTTGGCGCTATATAAATAAAATTGAATTGAATTGAATTGAATAGCATTTACCAACTTTGGCCCCAATAAAGATTTTAAAACATTTTCTTTACTCTGGAAGTTACACTATAGTACGACAGAGTATTAGAGCCACGTTAAGAAAAGTTTTTCAGATTTAAACTGAAATTTCAAGATTAAACTCAAAATAGGATTTTGAGAAAAAAGTCGAAACATGGAGATTACAGTTGTCATTTCAAGCCAAACAAAGCCATGGCGCCTATACTCTCTAGAAAATCTGTAGATGAGTTAGTGAAACATCTGGACCAGCTGTGAAGGCGTAACCGTTCGTAATCCTGTCACTGCCAGCCTTTTGTACAAATCTGCCCAACACAGCTTTATGCACCGTCTTTTCAACATCCTTATACTTATAGCCACAGTGTGTTTATGTCCTAAAAGAGAAACTGATTCTGACATGGCTGAATTCATGTGGTTTGTTGAGATGCAACTTTGACTGTTTGAATGTTTTACACCTGTGAATAATCTGGGGTGTACAGTATACAGTACAGTTAGAGATCAGCCAGTGTGTCGGTAATTCAATTAAAATCAGCCAAATCTGGAAAAAGGCTGACCCCCTTTTTGTAAATGTTACTTTTAATTGCACCACTTTCACTTACGCATTTGTGATTCTTTGAGTAGACAGAATCTCAAACTTAAATCTGACAGCTATTTAAAAATGAACATATAAGACATTTATTTTCATACAAGGGGAATCAGAGTGAAAAATGTAGGTTGTTTTGGACGTTTTCACCACTGAAGTATCAGGAAAAAATCCAGGTCTCTGTAACTCTACATGCTAGACAATAAACCGATGTAGTGTGATACACTGTTCAAACAAATTTAAGGAACACTTTTTAATCAGAGTATAGAATCAAGTCAGTTGACGTTCTGGGACATTCGGTGCCAGTTTAGCTCTGTGGGTGAGCAGGCGACCCCATGCTGCATGACGGGTGAGAGGCAGCCCGGGTTAGAGTCCAACCTGTGGTCTTTGCTGCATGTCTGTCCCTCTCTCTCACCCTGCTTTCCAGTCTGTCTTCACTCTTACAATTCAATAAAGGCAAAAATGTCAAAAAGCCCCCGCAGGACCGCTATCTGATGAGCACTGCCAGAGCCTCCAGCAGGCCACTGGTGTGAGGGCTGGCCTGAGGGCTCGACGCCCTCTAGTGGGCTCTGGCAGACGTGACAGGGTCTGGAGAATGTTATGCAGCCTCTAGCGCAGGGGCGTGCAATCTCAGTCCACGAGGGCCGGTGTCCCTGCAGGTTTTAGATCTCACCTTGGGTCAACACACCTGAATCACATGATTAGTTCGTTACCAGGCCTCTGGAGAACTTCAGGACATGTTGAGGAGCTAATTTAGCCATTTAAATCAGCTGTGTTGGTTCGAGGACACATCTAAAACCTGCAGGGACACCGGCCCTCGTGGATTGAGATTGCCCACCCCTGCTCTAGCGTCATACAGTATCTCCGATTTGGTGGTCGATGCACAGACCTCTACAGGCTCGGCAATGATAACCGAGATAACGGGATGAAAGTTTTGAACCACTGTCAGACTATACTGGTGCAGTGTGTTCTGCACTTCCTGGAGGATGAAGAAATTGACACCAATGACTGGCCCCCACGCTCACCTGACCCAGTTCAATAGAACACCTGTATGACATTATGTTTTGGTATATCCGATGTCACCAGATTGCATCTCAGACTGTCTAGGAGCCCAGCGATGCCCTGGTCCAGAACTTGAAGGAGATCCTCCAGGAGAACCATTCTGAAATGCTGCAATGACATTTTGGCTACGTGGACTAGCCTCCCACATAACTTGTGTCTTTGAATTCAGCCAAACGATGTGGCATCCTTTCGTTCCAGTCACATCACTATAGATATTCAGCATGATTTTGTTTCCCAGTGAGATCTGATGTGTTTTCGGTGTTCTTTTATTTTTTTTTAGCAGTGTATATATCCTGTGATACTGATGCTCAAAGTTGAAAATCGTTCTGAACAAAACGGTGATCTAAGATTTAGAAAACTGAAGTGCATCTACCACCTGAAAACTGCCTCTCTCCTGTAGTTAGTTGCAGGAAATATAAAAGTATTAAAAGCATCTATGTTTTTAACACACTGCTCAGGTTGTTAATATGATGTATTAGAGTCTAATATGATGTATTATAAATTTTTATAAATTTTATAAAACATTTTCTCTTTTATAAAAATTTTATAAATTTTTTTTTTTTTTTTTTTTGATGTATAATCAAATAAAACATTGGATTAAAAAAAAAACACAAAATTTGAAAGTATAAAACAACCTCCAAATCTAATTTTAACCCTGACACTAAGTCTGAACTCCCTGTTGTACCAAACCCCAACCCTAATTCCTAATTTTTACCTACACTCTAAAACCTTAACCCTCCCAAAATGAGCGCTGTCAGGAGTGGCCTCGGGCAGGGATTATATTACCAGGCTGACGAGGACAGCTGCTTTGCTTACTGTCCACCTGAAGGATGCATGCGTAGGTAGGGAGCTCACAAAAAACTGCCAGGCATGGGAACATGTGCTCAGATACTTGTGGACAAGTAAAAAACCTCAAACTCAAATCATTCCTCACAAAGACACACATAGAAGTATAGTCTCTCTTCCTCTCTCTCTCTCACACACACACACATACATCTTAAAAGAAACAACAACAAACAGGAAAAAAGAGATGACAGATTTAAAAATATAGACTTCAGTTTATTGCACAATCGTTGCTGGAGACTGAGGAGTGTGAGAGCCTGTCTGTTACACAGGACACTAATGTCGCACAGACATGTGAACTACAGCACAGGAACAAACCGTCTGAGTTCGTGCACATTAATTGGCAAGCACACAGACCGGATAACGAGGCACTCTGGGGAATGCGATCGGCATCCCGTCGGTGCAACAGGCGAAAGTAAACGGGACAACATACAGATTTCATGCTTGCATGGGTTCTGCAGGAGAGCTCATACGCACATGTGTACATACGTGATCTGGGGGGATCTAAATAAATAACGCTGGAGGATAACTGCAGACCAGCAGTGACAGTATTACCACCAGTTAGTTACGTTTCATTTGGCTGCAGTTCAGCTACAGTAATGCCTGCATTAGTGAACATGAACTTCCACTAGATGGAGCCACACTCACTCATTTGACACATTAAGAAAGCCATGCAGATATGGAGACAATAACAGACAGACCCTCCAGAAAGCTCCCTTCATCCTAAAGGAAAGGGCTTGTCTCATTACCTGTACACATAGACCAGTGTCATTATAGGAGCCACAGAATAACAGCAATCATTAATAATCAGTATATAACAACACAGGTGATCCATTATAAACAGGTTGTTAACAGGCTGTCCGGCACCTGTGTAATATTTAAAAAAAAAACAAAAAAAAAAGGTTTTAGATTTGTTAGTGATGCTTTTATACATCATGTCTTTTCTTTTTTCATTAAACATACAGACAAAAGGACAAAGACCAATTTTCTGACCGGGTTCCACTCCTGCAACATGGTTTTCAGAGAAATGCTCCACCTTCCTTCGCCCTTGCGCCCACCCTGACAGCTGGGTTCCCAGCGTGAACAGACCGGACTAAAGAGGGCAGGTGAGTCTCGCGTCCATGTTTCAGACAGCAGCGGTCAGGCTTCCGATGTTACAGCTACTGTTATGGCACCCTGAGAAGCGGGAGACTCAGGATGTTGGGAGAGAGCCCTCCGTTACAGCGGATCAGAGAGCCGTTTGACAAACACAAATTGACTTCACTGTTACGTATCCTTCGGCTGATAATGCATAGATAGACCAGTGGTAGTCACGAGGTATTCACATGCCCGCCAAGATTCCCCTGCTATGGTCGCGCATATCTTTCCCGTGTGTCTTTAAAAAAAGCGGTTACATTTAAATGATCAGAAGCATTCTTAGTCAGGGCCACAAAATGGTCAAACAACTCTACATTTGAACAGAAACCAACGCCAGTCCTTTTTTTTTCCTGTGTTTTTCACATAGATATCATCGTAGCTAATCAAATACATAACTCATATCGATCTGAAGCTCCACATCGAGCCGCGTCTGCGTCCCTCGTTACCCGCCAAGCACCAGGAGTCCAACGGACGATGTTTTCGGGGCTAAATCTGGTCAGCCGGTCCTTAGCCTTTAGACAGATGTCCCTTTATGTCAGAATTTATTAAAAGTTGAGTTTTCAAGCTGCTACAAAGGCTGGAATTCACATTTTCCCGCTTTCAGTTTATTGGAGGTATAAAAGACATCTAAATGGCACACAGCCTGCAGGCTAAAGTTAGTTTGATTTCTGACCTCAACATTGACCAAAATAACTGAATTTGGGTGTGAACTGCTGGTTCTCTGAGGAGTTTGTAGTGTGTTTCTTTACAACCACGCTTAGCTGTAAAAGGGCATCTTTTTCTTTCCAACTTTTAACCAAAACTCAACTTTGGTAAAGTCGTCTTAAGCGTCTTCACTGGGTGCGTAATCCCATTCCTTCCTGTCTTTCTTCCTTAACCAAGTGTGCGTGTTAAAAATGAGTCACTGTATATTCTTCTGCACTGTATATAATCTACATAAATGTATATACATTATTTATATGGACTTTAAGTGTATTTCAGAATTGACTTGAATTCAAAGCCCTTTGGAGAATGATGAACAGTGCAGTTTGTTTTGATTGTGATGCATGGCCTCCGATCGCTTCAAATCCTCTTCCTGCAGGGTAACGCCACGCTCCAAAGCCCACCTCCAGCTAACCACGCAGTCATTTCCACGGCCGAGTGAATGATCAGTTGCTGGCTACAGTGAACTAACAATCGGCTAACATTATGAGACATCAGTTTCTGTTTCACAGCTACTTTCATGCATTTTTTTTTCATTCAATTGCCAAAAATACATTAACTTCAGCTTTTACATTGTACTCATAATCATCACTGTAAGAGTGAGACTAGCAGACAAACATCTGACTTTTTAAATGAGGGCAAGTTCATAAAGTCGGGTCATGTTGGGGTTAATGCATGTCATACAGACTCCTTCATCTGTGAGACAGTGTCACGGGAAGCAGACGTTGCTAATTTGGCGAGATGAAGGTGGGCTAACGTGGCTGGCAACTAGCGTGGGAAACAAACCCAATGCTTTAAAAAAAAACACTAAAAAAGGTCTAGGTATGAAATGAGGCTTCAGAAGCCAGTCCTGAACATGACTGAAGAGTGCGACGATTACTTCTACAGACCAGTAACAAGCCTGGAAACACACGAAGGTGCTGTGACTCATACATGACAGGCAGGCGGGTTCAGAGGGGTTCATTCCTGCGTACGTAGGCCAGCTTAGTGTATAAACCACCACTTTAAAAAGGCTAAACATCAATTCAAGAAAAGTGCAAGCAAGTACAGCTAAATAAATAAACAATGTGGCAAAAATGACCGACCATATAATAATATTTAGGGTCAATACATAAGTAAACATCTAAGCACATCTACATTCATGCCCGAGGACATAAATAACTTCAGAATAGACCTGCACCTGTTTCAAAGGTCACATTGCAGCTGTTTTCCTCGCCGAGCTGCGGCGTGTAAAGACAGATCTGATCCTGTGTGACTGAGACGTCACGTATTGCAGGAAGGCAGAAAAAACTGCACGCAGAGAAAATGTGGAGCTAATCCTCCGCAATTGCTGGGTTTAAATAAAACAATGGATTTTCTTTGACCTCTTATTTGACCTGTCAGTCAGAGCGATCCTGCACTGCAATGATGTAAACTGTTTAAGCAGCTGACAAACACATTCAAATGAATACAAATGAATAAAAACAAACATAAATATAATCTATTTCTTGATTAAATATATATCCTTACGCGTTTGGGGCCAGAAGACAAATAACTATAAATAGCGTTATAAAGTCATTACCCCTTTACATTTCAGCACTGCCACATATAGTTTTATGTATTATGTGCACATGGTGGCATTTCAGTGTAAAACAACTACGCACATTCAATGGCTTTTATACACAATTGCGCAGAAGACTCACAAAGCACTCGGGCTCTGCCTTTAAAAAGATGATTACGTCTCGCACAAATGGAAACGGTCGTCTTCCAAACAAAGGGAGGTCATAATAAATGCGTAAGACCAATCAACTTGGGGTTGGCTGGACATAAGCAAAAGTTTGGCAAAGGCAGCTCATAAACATCAGTTTCTTTTCTGATTTAAAAATGCCTGAATTTCTTTGGCACTGGTGCAAACAACGCTGATAACACTCAACAGATCCCATCTGGTGGTCTGGGACATCTCAGCAGGTAAACTCATTGCCGGCACGCTTCAGGAATGAGCCCCTCGCACGCCTTCGGTAAGGACCATTCAGACGACAGAGAGGACAAAGAAGAAAAAGAGGCGGTGGCAGAAAACGGGGAACTAAACAATCCTGTAAAATTCAGTCTGTTGGACGAAGTTAAAACTCGAAAAGTGCTTTGTACATGTGTAAAAACAAAGGTGCGTGAGAGTGCGTGCTGTGTGTGTGATGCGAGATATGAATATGCTGCACAAGCGTAGACAAAGACTGTCATCTCATTTGGACGAGGGGTTTTTAAACTCGTCTGGGGGCAGGGAGCCTTTACCCCAGGAATACACCGGTCGCTGTTTCTCGTGCGAATCGACGTCGGGTTGAGGGGCGTTTCATTTGGTCTTTATTTTTAAAATAGTGCTTGTGGTGTGAGCGCAAATTTCTACAGGACGGTAGAGTTAGAAGTTGAAGAAGGAAGAATGCTGTACAGAGTTTAGGGAGGAGATGAGATGAGTTTCTGGGTGGTAGTGAAAGTTAATTAATGATTAGGAAAGCTGAAAAAGTGAGGAAAACTGCAAAGAAGGTATTTTGTGTATCTTCAGGATGACAAGGAGACAAGAAGCCTAGGTGGTTGACTGAAGAAAGACAGGACTGCTGGGATGCTAGGAGTACAGCAACAAAAGAAATGGCAAAGCAAAGACTTTCAGAGTGTTACGTGAAGTTGGACACTAAGGAAAGAACTTGTATTGATTGGCTAGGTGGAGAGATTCAACTGGAAAAGATGTGCAGGGTGATTAAGGATAGAAATGGAAATGTACTTATAACTGAAGAGAGTGTAGAGAAGGTGGAAGGAGTGCTGTGAAGAGCTGATGAGTGAAGAAAATGAGAGAGAGGAGGTGGAGGACAGTTTGTGAATCAGAAAGTGCAGAGGATTAGAAAGGAGGAGCTATGAAGAGGCAGTTGGTCCAGACATACCTGTGGAGGTATGGAGATGTCTGGGAGAAAGGGCGGTGGATCTTCAATCAGCTTGTTTACCAAAACCCTGGAGAGAGCAGGTGTCTCAGGAATAAAGTGTACTGGTGCTGATTTTCAAGAACAAAGGTCGTGTGCAGAGCTGTAGTAAGTACAGCAGGATGAAGGTGATGAGCCATGCCGTGAAAAAGAGAGGTGATGACCGGTCAGCAGCAGTGCTACAGACGTGATGTTTGCTTTGATAGTGTTGATGGAAAAGTATAGAGCAGGTAAGACTTGTTGTGTCTTTGTGGATCGAACGATATGATAGGTTTCCAAAAGAGGAACTGTGCAACTGCATGAGAAAGTCAAGAGTGACAGAGAAGTATGGGAGAGTGGTGCAAGACATGCATAAGGATAGAGAGACAGTGGTGAGGTGTGCGGTAGGAGTGACAGATGGCTCCGAGGTGGGAATTTAAGTCAGTAGAAGGTAGAATACATGTGTGTGAATGAGAAGGAGGGAAAAGTTAATGAGTTAGAAACGTAGGTTAGTTTAAATACCTGGTGTCAACCCTCCAAAGGAGCGGACAGTGCACAACAGAGGTGAAGAACAGAGTGGAGCGGGTGGAGACAAGTGCCAGGAGTGATTTGTTAGTAGCAAGAATGAAGGGAAAGGTTTACAAGATGGTGAGACCTGCTGTGATGTATGGACCCGAATTGGCAAGGCTGAGATCGTTTGGACATGTGCAGAGGAGGGGTAGTGCATATACTGGACAAATGATGTTGAAGATGGAGCTGCCAGGCAAGAGGAAAAGAGGAAGACCACACAGGCGATTCGGGAATATAAACTTCGGACTTTTTCCTCGTAAATGTGTCATTTTGTCCTTTTTACAGCTTCAATCTCGAAAGTTCTGAATTTTCCTCCCACTCACCCAGCCCCTTAAATTTTTATGAAACCTTCAGTGGCGTTAACACACAGTGGTAACCTTGAGTTTGAAAAGTTAATACAAGCCCCTTCTCAAAACGCTCCAAAGTACTTCTTACACAAAATGTTTTACCACATATAAACTCCTCCAAAGGTCACAGTAAGTGTTTTGTCTTTTCTAGGTCTCTACCGGTAAAAAGCCTCATTACTTTCTTAAATCCATACTCAGATGAATTCAATTAGACTCAGAATACCGCCCCGGCACTTTTCAAAATTGACAAGACACTCTTTGATCTTCTGGGTTTGAATTCCAGCCCTACTCTGTGCATCTTAATGCAGCTTCCATAAAAAACACTCAGGACACAAAGCTGCTTCTGGGGCGTGCCGCAACCTGTCCGATGGATTTGCAAGTATTGTCGCGAGTGGGCGAGCTCAGCTTCGGGAGCAGCGTGAGACTTGGAATGCAACACAGCTGAACTCGGTGTATTCCTGAGGCGACAGGCGAGAACATTTTTTCCAAGGTCTCGCTTATAATCCCAACACTGACAAACCGCATGCTTACTACCATTTCTACTCTTGCATGCCAAAATTATGAAACTTTTAAATCGAAACATTTTAGACACGTGTCAGTTTCTACTCGTCCAAAGGTAACATGGGCGTGATTAAAGGACACAAAATATAGTCTCCATCTGTAGATCGCCACTTTTTAAGATCAGAATGTAACTTCAGCAATTTAAAGGAAATTTATCACTAGATATTTTAGCTTTAACTTTCAGAACCATTGATTTAGCCCATTTTAATCAACGACATCAAAGTAATCCTTAAGAGAAACTTCTATCATTATGTAAAAGGCTTCGAGCTGTAACCTTTACCTAAGACATTATAGGGTTTAAAACTCGGTTAATAAATTTACTTTTTAAAATTTTCCACTTTTTTTTATCTGCTTGTGTATGAATGTGTGTGTTTGTGTGTGTGTGTGTGTGTATGTATACGCCTTTGCACCAAGTTTGTGGCAACTGAGCAAGTCAGAATGATTGTGCGTGTTACTCGACATACTTTTACCTGCATTCGCACAAATCAAGATGGACGAAGATATGAACATTCTGAGTTTCAGCGCATGAAGTGAACACATGCACAGCATTCGTTTCTGTGATCCCTGTCCTTTCCCTTCCCTTTCCAGGCTCCCCCCTCCCCCCAGAGGTCTTTCAATGGTATGTTCCAGCACTCCTTGTGAGGGGCCGGGGGGCCGCCGTGTGGGTCAATCTGAGGGGCAGTCGTAGCTGGTGATCCAGAGAAGGTCGTCCAGCACGCCCCAGTGCAGGTAAAGGATGGAGATCACCACCAGTACATGCATGATCTGGTGGCTGTTGCACCAGTAGTCGAAGAGACCCGGCCAAAAGCGCTCCGGGATGCGCGTGATGTTGATGACCCCGCCCAGCACGGCCAGTGCATCCATCGTGAGAAAGTGGCGTAGCGAGGTGGGACTGCCGCCGCCCACGCCCACCCAGCGGAGCAGGAAGAAGGAGAAGCGAAACAGCGCTTGCCAGGCGAAGGAGCGCAACCGCCGAACGCTGCTCCGAGCGGTGACGGCGCAGTAGATGGCGTGGCTGGACAGCAGGATGTAGACTAAAAGGGCCACGGTGCGGATAAATGGGTAGCACAGCAGCGTGGTGTAGACGATAGGCAGCGCTCCTAAGACACGAGAAAAGACACAGGGAAGTCAGAAGAGCGATGAAGCCACGCCTCGTGAAAAGCACAAAGGAAACGGAAAACAACCTCCAACTTTGTATTTTTTATGTCACATTACAGGAAGTGGATGATGAGGTTACTGAAATAAGGAGGCAGGCTCTTTTCTAGAGAAGTCAGCAGGAAGGCAACACTGATGGGACACAGTTGCTGTGTCCCAATTCGGGGTATGCACGCTTGAAGTACGCACACTACGCGTACTACGGACGGTGCGTACTATAAGTACGGGAAGTGCGGAAGTGAGAGGCTTGTGAAATGGGACGGTATATGCTTCGTCACGCTGTTCAGGTTGCCTAGCAACCATGATACTAACCGCGAGACACGTTACATACAGCTTTGTTTGACAGAAATGAAGGAGAAAATTGTTTTGTTGGTCAATCATTTTTGTCATGACATCACTTTGATTAGTTGAGTATCTGAGGCTGAGACCACAGGACTGTAAAACATGATTGTTGGGCTTCATTTCTGTACTGAACAGTCATTTAAGAGTAGCTAGTAAATAATAATTAGTTAATGTTGTTCATGAGACTAAAGTCATCTCACTATGGTAATGTAAATATAATATGGCCAATATTATAGTATTGTCAGATTATATATATATATATATATATATATATATATATGACAAGCTGAAAGTCAGTGATATATATATATATATATATATATATATATATATATATCACTGACTTTATATATATATATATATATATATGACAAGCTGAAAGTCAGTGATATATATATATATATATATATCACTGACTTTCAGCTTGTTGTGTTTGTGGATATATGACTGACTTTAATTATCCATAAAATCATCAGATTCTCTGTAAGATTAAGGTCGACTATATGTATATTTACAAGTAGAGGCTTTAAAACCAAGTTAATGCTGAAAGTACAAACATCACTAGTGTCACACAACTTTGCCGACATGTGGCCAACAGCAATGTTTTAATGTTCTTCGTTATTAAACATTCGCACATGAATAAGTGACGTCATATTCAGTACTTACTTTTGACAGTTCACTCTTGGCTGCTCCCTTCTGCCGTATTTTGCGGCAAAATTATCCACACCCACCGCCGCGCTATGAATTGTGGGATATATGGGACCACGAAGCGTGCACCGGACCACGCTTGATATTTGGGGAAATCGACGGTGCATTTGGAGTATGCATTTCAAGTACACTTCGAATTGGGACAGCCGTCGTCGCGTGGCGGTGACGTAACCGCACTTAAAATGCGTACTTCAAGCGTGCAGACCCCGAATTGGGACACAGCAAGTGTGCGACTAAAAATAGAAGCATGTGGACTTTAAAACGTATTCAGGACCAAGTGTGTGACTCGTCAGTATTGTAAAATTTGGCCCTTTGTTTTTCTCTGTGTTGTCATTAGGGGTCTGCAGCCTGTCCTCTCTGACACACAATCAGCAGGTAGTGCCGTTACTGAGAAGGTGAACCCAGGTCGAGTGAAATCATTTTATTAGAGTTAATAACTGTGTCATTCATTGCTGTAACCATAGTCATAACCTTTGTGGGTCAAAAGCTAATAAGGGTCCTTCATCAAAGTACTTGTTCAACAAGCTTAATCATGAATCAAGACTGCTAATATCGCCGAGTCTGCCCCTTAGATTTGCAGCGTTCAGTTCTTCTAATGTTCAACTGAGCTTTAAATGCACTGGTCCTAAACACAGCTACTAAATAAGCTAAGCTTTCTACATGTGGATAACTCAGTAAAATAAAGGAGTTTTTTTTAGCACAAAGGGAAAAAAAATAAGTAGAGGACGTTGTTTCAACGGAAAAGTTATTATTTCGTAGACTGAAAGCATTTCTGTTTTATCAAACTCACAGTCACCTTGACCTGAGGGTGATGAGTCCATTAACCGAACAAAACACAATTAATTTGTGACTCAGATGTGATCATTAATTGTTTTCTTCTGATTCATTTTAACTGCAAATGGAAAATCATTTGTAGGCAAAGAGAAAAAGATGAAGTGATCCTTGTTATATATTACACTGTTGTTAAACTTCTCCTGCCCTCTGTGTTCTCCTCCTGTCGGCAGGGTGACTTATTAGTCTTAGTTGACTCATATTTTACTGTAAAGGTTCGTTTTCTTACATGTTTCATTGTTTCCTGCCTTTGTGGATTTTCCTTCCTTTTTGGATTTCCTGCTTTAATTATTCTCACATGTTTATTGTTTCCCGGTCTGTCCTCTGTCTACAGCTATATTTGCCTTCTTGCCTAATTCTGCACTGCTAACCATCTTCTGTTCCCCTATGTTGGAGTTTTGTTATTTACTTGCTGAAAATCCTGAAAATTACCTGTAAGTCTGTCCATTAATATTCATATTGTTTTACTCTCTGCCTGCCCTGCATTTGAGTCTGTTTAACTTCACTAATCCTGACAGAGTTTTCTTTACGTTCACATGAAGCGTATGCATTAGTTCATTCGGGAGGACGTGTATCCACTCGTCTGTCTGCATTCCCGAGAGCTGTTATTCTGTTCTTTTTATCATGTCAACCCAACCCTAGTTGCTCGTAGCCTCTACACTTTGCTGCTAAACCTAGAAAGGATTTCAGATCCGGCTATAACAGTGAATTTAAGGGGATGAAGGAATTTAGTACAATTAAATGATGCCAACTGCTTTCATGGTATTTTCTTAACGACTAGTTGGGTAAAACTGTGCAAGCAAAGCACAGGAAGTCACAAGTTAGTCTTCTACTAGTGCATGCCCTAACTCTGAATACACCAGGAGGGTTGTGTCACAAAGGGGATCTAGCATAAAAATCCTTTCCTATTCCAATACTCAGATGCTTATGTATAGGGATGGGTATCGTTTAGGTTTTGTCTGATACCGGTGCCAAACTGGTACTTTTGAAACGGTGCCGGTGCTTAAACGGTGCTCAAACCGGTGCTTAAAGAATGGAGAACACAAAATTGGTCCAAAAACATCTTATGTTCAGCTGTTTTTTTGTAAAAAGATAACAATGTAAGCCTTTTCTGCAGCTATAGGGGATTTATGGTATCACTCTTGGCTGGAAGCAGTGCTTAATCAATGGAAAAAACACAAACTTTGTCCAAAAACCTCTCATGTTTAGCTGTTTTCCACTTTTTCTTTGGTAATTTTAGCCTTTTTGGCCAGGGTGAAGGGAGTATCTGCCATCAAACAAGAAGACAGCTGCATGTAACTATGACGGTGTTTGCTAGTTCACCTTACATGCATTAATTTAATAACGTGGTTAGCCTACTAAGCTACTCACGCAGAGAAGAACGGCTGCTGCTGCATCATCATCCTCATCATTTCTGCTACACTGGCAGGGCTAGGGGCCAGGACTCTCCTCTTCGGGTTTTTGGGGGATGTTGCTAACTCCGGGTCCGATAACAGGCAACCCACCCGCAGTCGATGCGCTGGTGTGAGGTCTCGCAGCAAGCTATCAAATACGGCGCATTTTTCGGCTTTAAAAAAAAACGCTATCCGTCGCCAGGTGTTTCATCGGATTTGAGGTGTTACCTTCTTTGACAGTATCAGCTTAAAGCACTTGTTGCAGGCTGCTGAGTTTGCATATTTTGCTGTGAAGTACAGCCAGACTTTTGACCGCTTCGCCTTGGGCATTTTTAATCTGTAGCTCTGCTCTAAAAGAACGTACGTACATGGACCCGCCTACTATCCGGAAACGTAAAATGATTGGCTAGAATCTAAAGTGTATCATTCCATACCAGTTGGTGGCGGTAATGCACCTTTCAGTTGTTTGCCAACCGCCAATATAAATGTAAGGAAGAAGAAAGTGTACCACAGCTCAGGAAAAAAAAGCACCGAAATAAAGCACCGAAATGTGCGCTGCTTTTCGGTCTGGTTACTACCGTTTATGTCAGAACCGGTGCCATCATGGCACCGGATACCGGTACCCATCCCTACTTATGTATCACTGCGGCGACCCCTCAAAAAAAGTGCAGCCGACAAACGACTAATTGATAATTGCTGAATGGCGCAGACAGAAAGACCTTTGTCTATGCAGCTCTGTGATGAAACACAAAGGATACTTTATCCGCAACTAGCATGAAAAGAACATTCATATCATATTTAACCTTGTTAACATACACTGATGAATGATTTAGCCCACCTAAATGAATAATTAGTGGGCATAAGTGGATGGTCATCAGATTATCAGGTAAAACAGTAATACGTCACAATGTTTTCTTGGGTGTTTAATCCCTTTTTTAGACTTTATTGTAGATTTTCCAAATATGTTTTATGGTTAAAAACAGTTCATGGGAACAGGAGATAACGTAAGGGTTGTAGCTTTGGTCGTAAAGATGAATAAATATCCCCGGTGCTTAGGCCTGGCAGGTTGCAGGGTTGGTAAAAATTCCTGGCACAATTCCTGTTATTCCCATGCTTTGTCACAATATTAATAATGGATGTACTGTATTATCGATATCGGTGTAGTGGGCAAATCTAAAAGGTTCATTCAAAGTGTAGAAGTGTATAAAGAAATAAAAAATAATGTGCCTGTCATTTTTTCTTACAATAGGGTGATGTAGGCAGCATGGATGGATCAATAATCATTTCAGAGCTCGAATCATTGCTTGCAAAGTAAGATCGAATCAGAGTGCGTTGCGACAAATCAATACTGGTGCACCTCCAAGCAAAACACTCGCACGGTAAATCACTGACAATCAATTTCATCCTGGAAGAAAACAGATCAGCAATAAGAGAACAACAGCTGACAATGAATCCACGAGGCCTCACCCAGCGTGTTGATCATGCAGATTCCACACACGTCCAGCTTCAGGAGGGTGTGGTAGACTGGCTCCCCTCCCTCGTGGTTCATGAACAGGTGGTAGACCACAGAGCCCAGCTGGGGTGACAGGCAGGCCAGGAAGTGCACCACACCCAGCCATGTCACGCTGATCTGAGACCAGGGGATGTTAAGAGGCAGCAGCACCAGGAAGCAAACCAGAGGGATGCCTGAAGAGCGAGCAGGCAGAGAAACCGAGAGAGCAGTGGTTATAAAAGAAGGCTTTACCTTAAGCTTACCACACAATAAAAGACTTGTAAAAGACTTTATCACATCTGCAGAATGTGGCATAACTCAAGAGTTTTTAGTTGCTCTGGAATCAGCCTCCAAATACAAATACTCGCTGAATGGGAATGTAGTAGTATTTAAAAATGAGTTTTTTACTACACAGGGGTTTAATTTAAAGTTCATACAGAAGTGAAACACTTTTATTTTTTATCTTTGTAGAACCACTCTGATCTGTAAATTTAAAAGCATGTGTAATGACTGGAAGTGGAAAAATAAACACACTGCGAAATATGCACACAATGAAACAGGAAAAGACTGGAGGTGGTTTTTAAACTGTTTATCCTGAAGGTAAATAGGCAGAAATTGTAATGTTAAAACGACACAATAGAAAGATCAAATAAACTTTGAATAAATTGAAAAAATAAGAAATTGAATAATCAAATGAAATTAATGAGCTACATAAAAGTCTAAATAGTCTAAACAACAGAACGCCACGTAAAAGGCTGAGCTTAATACAGGGCAATAATTTAATTAATAATTTAAAAAGTGTCTTTTATAAAAACACAATACAGTAAAATATTAAACGACAATACTTCATTTTATTTAACCTTGTAATCTGCATTTTATATTTTAAAATCATTATTATTAATACATGCATATATCTCATAACTTTGATTTAACTAACATTCATATCACTATTTAATTTATATATTTTATTTCATTATATTTATAAATAATATTACCTGCTTTATGTACCTCCATTTAATAATATAATTACTATTGGTATTATTATTATTATTATTATTATTTAGTATATTATTTTCACTGTTATTCCATACAAGAAAAAATATACTTTCTCAAAACGTCTGGAATGAATAAAGTAAAGCTGATCTTATCTCATATGTAAAGACACACACATCCTGACAGCAGTGCTTCTTGTGTCAAATAATGCCTGTTTATGCAACACTTTTAACAAATCTGATGACATGCAATTAAAACGACTAAAGCGCCATCTTTTACTTCTGCTTGTAAAGGTAATATGAGGTAATATGCACGCACGCTGGTATGAAAACCATCCGCTCAACTCTGACAAAAGCAAATTAAGGTGTCGTGTTTACGGTGATGGATTATCTCGCTCGGGAGTTTCTGGAATCGAGGACGCTGTTTTTCACACTATATGAGAATCAGTAGCTGTGAATGGCTGCTGAGAGTGCACAGATACCAGCAAGAAGAGCCAAAGGGGAAACCTACGTGATTGGCACCAACGTATCAGTGATTCCCCATTGAGAGAAAGCCAAAGCTCCCACTAAGCTCTAATTCTGATGCAGCAAAAGGCCACGCTGCTAATGGCTACACGGCTCCCATTTAAGTTTCCCTGTTTGGCAGGGAATTTGACTGCTACGTGAGCAAAATGCAGACCTTGAAATTTGATCCGCTTACATACGGCTCTTATCTCTCTGAGACACACCTACAGCACTCCTCCCTTTCTCTCATATTTGCTCTCACTGAAGACGAGGCAGGTGATACAAGGAATGGCATGCAACTGTAACACATCTATTTTAAGCACATTATCTCCCTCTCAGCATTTGCCCTGAGCTGGCGAGTTGAAGTCAGCCGTGGACACAGCAGCGGGACCTCTGAGTATCTGAGACCTGAGTTGCGGGCAGGATGTTTTCAGTTTATATGCAAAACAAGCCGGCTCATGAAACTCAGCTGAAATGTTACAGCACAACAATAAAGAAGAATTACAAGCACAGCGCAGCTTTTTCTTCTTCTTCTCAGATCTGTAAAACTGGAAAATAATGCTCATTAGATTAAACATTAGCCTGTTATGTTGAGGTCACACGCTAAGCCAACATCACTGGAGTGCAATAAAGACATCCACAGCCACTTAGCTGATAATCGCTGATGCTGCTTAACTGCGCCGTGACTGCTGGATGCTGGAGCGCCACAACTAAGTTAAATTACACCATCCAGATCGCACTTTGATATGAAAAGAGGAGGGCAAAAGACACAAGTCGTGCTGCTGAGTGCCACGTTACAGGCTGTCTAATCATCTCAGTTTGAAAATAGAAAAAACCCATCCATCCATCCATTCGCTTATCCTTTTCAGGGTCGCTGGAGCCTATCCCAGCTGTCATAGGGCGAGAGGCGGGGTACACCCTGGACAGGTCGCCAGTCTGTCGCAGGGCCAACACACAGGGACAGACAACCATTCGCACTCACATTCATACCTAATGACAATTTGGATTATCCAATTAACCTATCCCCACAAGCTGCATGTCTTTGGACGGTGGGAGGAAGCCGGAGTACCCGGAGGGAACCCACGCAAACACGGGGAGAACATGCAAACTCCACACAGAAAGACCCCGGCCTGATGTTGGAATTGAACTCAGGACCTTCTTGCTGTGCGGCAACAGTGCTAACCACCGTGCCACCGTGCTGCTACGTTATGAAAAGAGGAGGGCAAAAGACACAAGTCGTGCTGCTGAGTGCCACATTACAGGCTGTCTAATCATCTCAGTTTGAAAATAGAAAAAACCCACCACGCAAACTGCTAACAGGCCAACACCTCAATCTCACTCTCACCTTTGGCTGAACAGATTAACACAATTCTGCAATTAATCTGGGCTTGTAGCAAACTATTAAAAGAATTGCATATTGTGTAAACACAGAGTTCAAGAGCTGATGAAAAACAGCATTTCTTACGTACAAGTCTGCTATTACGTGCAAGTCAAACTACTTTTTAAGAATTCAGTCCACGTTTAAACACTTGCCCCCAAGCAGGAAAGTCTTGGAAAAACATTTCTTTGCCAACAAAAATTCCCTCTTTGCAAAACTGTCATACAGTTAACATCTAAACCAAAAAAAATCACCTTGGGAGGGGGTCCTTTGAATAAGTTGGGCACTACTGGCTTAAATCAGGGGTGTCAAATCCATTTAATTTCTGTTTTTAACAGGGCCAGATTAGGGATGCTCTGCTCTGATATTTGGATTGGATATAATTTTAATCCTGAGTTGAAAAAGCAAAATCAAGCAACGACAGTGTGCTGATCTACGGGATGATGTATTCGGTTCGGTCCGATGCATTTACTTGACCACCACAGTATAAAAGATAGACGTCACGATTTGTCAGTCACAAGTCGTTAGCCAGTGAGCGAGCCGCAGATTATCCTCATTGCTAAAACTCAAAATGTAAACATTTATAAAACCAACTTATTTTGATCCAGAATAGGTCTTAGATTGCATAGGTACAGTCACACTCCTGATCACGTTGTGATTGCCGCATTTGTTCTAAACAGGCGTGGAACCGCACATGAAAATGACTATGCAAAGTTGAGCCAAGATTATTTCTTTGCAGGCAAGACATCCGGGACCTAACGTTTACCAAAACTAGTAATGAGACGTACACAACACGATGGAAAGTTTCATCATTGTGAATCCTGACTGAAAGAAGACTTTTAAACGCTCAGTAATTAGGCAAGATCATTTATTCTTACAAAGCTGAAAAACAAAGTTTAAGTGGAGACTAATGCTGCCTTCATATTCCCCATTTTTTTTATCCATGTTAAGGATTACAGCTTATTTATCTAACACTACTTGGCATTGGCCAAGGTATCGGAACTTGGAAAAGTTGGGCCTGTGAAAAACACCTAAACGTTTAGTTAATGCAAAGAAGTTTAAGCACATTCTTTAAAACATCCGCATTTCAGTGTTTCTCATGAATTAAAAATGTGCCTTTCAAGGGTGAAAATGCACACAAGCACGACTGGTGCAATACAATTAAGACAAAGAGCCTTTGTTACATTAGTTAATACAAGTTTTTGCTTTTTCCTGTTATTTTTGGATGCTTGTTAATCAAAAATGTACTTTAAGTTTGAGTAAATTAGATCCTCTTCTGCAAAAGGCCAAAACCTTTGTGGTGGATGCCAGAATTTTACATAAGCTCAGCCTTTAATAGAAGTAACATGTATAAAACTGATGAACAGCCTGAGAAATCTGAAGAAAAATCTCTGCAATTTCAAGAATATGCCTCATTTTTTCCACTTGTTACATTTTTCTAACGTCATGACAGAGAAATGTGACAGTATAGTGGACAGGGCTGAAACCCATCACTTTACTGTGGCATGGTATGGCAAACAATGGCTGATGTCTCTGCCAGCAAGAAGGCTGCAAAACTGACATGACTCAGATGAAAATAACAAGTCGGCCAAACATTTTCATGATGTGATCCTTTGCTTTAGGTATAGCAGCAAAGAGCAGCCTGCAAAATGCAGTCGAACGTCAAACTGATGTCCTTCTCTGCAAAGAATTCCAGTGAGCTGGATTTCAGCTCCTTGGTGGGCTGAGTGTTTCACATGAATGATATTGGCACTGGCAGTATTTATCAACATGAAAACATTTTCTTTTAATAAACATCATGCAGAAACAGATGCTTCATCCAGCAAATCTATTGTTTTAATACTCTCAGCACTGCCTGCAGCACATGTACCAGAGCTGGTGCAGAGGCCTCACAATAACTTACCAACTAGTTTATGACATGCAGTGCTAGAGAGTTAACAGACTTTTAATTTTCGTTTTAATATAATTCTAAAATACTTACATGCACATATCTATATATATCACAGTCTTAATTACTTCATTACAAACATCATATGCTCGTTATGGAGTATATTGCAACAATGCAAACATTGGCTTGCAAACATTACAGCTTTTCAAAGTATATGATTTCCTGCTTTCATTGAAAAAAGAATAAACTTGGCAGTGGTATTTCCAGTGTAATAACTGGTGATAGTCGCCAAATCTTATTTTATGCTTGAAAATAAATCAGTTTATTTTGTATTGTCCTTCTGTGATAGTTAATGAGCTCTTTGTCAAACCATAAATGTGTTGATACGCTGATGATGACTGAAGATGGTTTTTAATCATTTTTGATGTCTATGAGTCTGCTGCCTTTGCTCCTAATGCGTGAGACTTCAAAGCTGGATTATTTCTTTAGTACTCTTGTAATTTGTATGGTCCTACTCTAGCTCTGGTTTCTTCCTATTTGTGCCTTGTAAGCCTGTTTGGATTGGACTGATTCCCTTATGCATGAAACATTAAAAATAAAAAAAATAAAAAAATCAGTCAGTCAAACCATGTTCTGCTTTTGTGTTCTGTTATTGTACATTTTAGATGAATCACACTGAAGAGTTGTACAAGAAATGAACTGTAAATTGCTGTCATCTGGATAAATAATGTATTTTTTTTTTTTTTTTTTAAAAAGTGTGAGTCATGTATGCCTTCATGAAAGCTTCCCAGCCTGTGTTGCAGAGTCTGGCAGTGCATCCTTCAGCAGGTACAGGGTCTGTCTCCCTCTCTATACAAAACTCACCTGCTGACTAAGCACTCCAATCTGATTTTCGTTGTACTCACCGTGAGTGTATATGTTTCCAAGTTCATTGTGCAGGTAAAACAGGCTTCTGATGCAGTCCTGCACGGAGGAAATTGGCCGGTATCCTGTAAGGACGTATTTGTTGAACTGAAGATGTGGAGGTGAACTCGCCCAGTCCAGCAGCCTGGGTCCATTTAAAAATGCCATAGCAAAGAGGACGGTTAAAAGGACACCGCCGAATAAGTAAAAAACTGACTGTACACCTATATACACGTTCAGTAAGATTATTGCGACTAAAACCTTATGGGAAACCATTGGTATTGGTTGTGAGGTTTTTTTTGTTTTGTTTTGGGGTTGTTGTTGTTTGTTTGTTTTTTGCTTTGTTTTTTTAATTATTATTTTGTGCTGTTAGCCGCCTAGCTCGGCGCTAGCTAGCTCAGGAGAAGTCTCTAAGCGCTACCCGGCAACTGTGTGCGCGCGCCGTCGCTGCTCGCTTTGAACCGCCGGTACCTGTGCGAGTGTCATCCGCGAGGCTGGAGACAGACGCGGAAAGCCACACGCATGATGCAAGCTCCCGGCGGACATTACATTTGACATCTAAAGTGTCCGTGTGCCAACTACAAGCGCTAGGCGTTTGAGAGGCGAAGGGTTCGCGGTCATGTTAAAGCCATTTCCTCGTTAGTTAGCATTCCGGTGCAGCGGCGCAGGCAAGGATGCTGTAGGGGAGCCGCGCCAGCGTCCAACTCCAGATGATGCTAGCTCGATCCCAGCGGTCAGATGTGAAATAGAGGACTAGCAGGTTACACCTTCACTGTATTGAAAGTAGACGTGCGTTTTTTGTTAATCCAGCCCCTTGTATACTTGCTAGGTTTCGTAATGCCACTGAAAAAATAAAAAAATAAATGGAGAAGGTCCGTGATTGTGGAGCAGAGATTTTGAAGGACTGCGGGCTAGCAAGCCGGGCAGTCGCCTACCAACGTCCGGTGGCTGAGGATGTAAAAGCGGATACTTGAGCCGGCTGGCTTTAAACACGCCCAGCCTGCTTCATACGGCGAGTATTCAGTGTCTTCATCAGGTGTTTGAGCCAACTATGATCCATCATTATTTCTAGGTGGCTGTTTTCCTTGAAATGCGGAGTCCTCTCCGGCGGCCTCGAGTCTCCCCTGCATCGTCTTCCAAGCGTCAAGTTACTCAGACAGAAACCTGGACATTTCCGATCGTTGTTTTCAAAATAAAAGCCAGGAAGTTTCGCACAACTGTTCTCAAATATGGTTATTATAGTTACCTAAAACTAAAGGATAAAGTAAAGCTGCGAGTGAAAAATACGACAGGATATTAGGGTTTGGAAGGTTGCTTCCGCCAGTGAAAATAAAAGCCAGGCAGAGAGAGGTAGGATGAGGTCAGGCAGCGGTCTCCATGGACAGTGATGTTGGTACAGTGTGATCTTTAGTGATAATAAGCTCTCTTCGTGGAGATATGGCTCTCATCTCTCCTCATCTCTCCAAAGTCGGTAGAAGCAAGACAATGCATGTGTTGTGCATGAGAGGGAGACAGATGTAACGGCGAAGCTGTAGGGAGCAGAGAAGACAGATGAGTCTAAATACCTAAGGTCAAAAATCCAAAACAACAGACAGCGCACAAGAGAGGTGAAGAACAGAGTGCAGCCAGGGTGGAGTGAGTGGAACCAAGTGTTGGAGGTGATTTGTGACAGAAAGATAGAGTGAAAGGTTTACAAGATGGTAATCAGACCTGATATGATGTATAGTGTACAGACGGTGGCAATGACAAAAATACAATAGTGATGGGGAACATGCAGGTGACTGTTGTGACAGAGAAGGATGGTGGGAAGAAAAAGGAAGCCACAGGTAAATCGAAATTATGACTTATTGGCCTAAAGTTTTGAGTTAATTATCTTGAAATTTTAAGTTACTTCTAAATAAGTAACTTAGTAGTACTTCTTAACAAGTAACTTATAAGTATTTTGAGTTACTTCTGAGTACCTCAATATTTTGAGTTTTGAAATCAGTTTTACTTACGGATAGCAAAAGAGGCAAGAGCAGAAACAAGCTTCCATATCAAGGTAAAACAAAAAAAAAAAAGAATAAAAAAAAAGAATACAGAAATAACTAATGAGAAAGAAACTTTCAAATTTAGGAGAAAAATATTTAGAGGAAATTCAGAGAGTCAAAAAGGTAAATATATGGAACAAAAGGGGCAAATTTACACAAATAAAACTAGTAGATTTACAACAAATAATAGCTACATTTACAAAAATTTTAGAGAAGTCAAGGAACTTTATTGTTTCACTTGTCAAAGTTGAGTTGGAAAGAAATTCTCATATTTCAAGATTCAAGAGCTTTATTGTCAATACAACAGCATACACAGTATACGGCATACCCAAATGCTGTTTGACCCCAAGCACCCCGGGGTGCATTTATACGTATATAAATAATTTACAAAACCTGAGTATATAATTTCTAAGTATATTTTATATCTCCCAGAGATATAAAACTAGGAATTACAAATAAATAACATGCAAAATTTTGGAAAATTACTAACTATATAATACTATACAGTACTATAATGATAACTGTACAATAAACAAAGACAGGACAGAGACAATACAAAGTGGATTGTACAGTAGGTATTGAATACTGGGTTCATCACAACGAGGCAATAAGAGGCTAACATCATCTGATTGTAATAAAAACAGGCTTACGTCAGCATGATGTGATG
This sequence comes from Neolamprologus multifasciatus, assembly GCF_963576455.1. Classification (NCBI taxonomy): domain Eukaryota; kingdom Metazoa; phylum Chordata; class Actinopteri; order Cichliformes; family Cichlidae; genus Neolamprologus; species Neolamprologus multifasciatus. The sequence goes on along the minus strand of NC_140442.1, from coordinate 4,662,459 downwards.
AAAACATGATAGTTTTAGTATAGAAACGTTTCATCAGTCATTCAAGTGATTTCTTCAGTAATGAGACTGAAGAAAACATGTCTTCAACACGAAAACGCTACGTCCAGATGAACAGAATCAGTTTTTTAGGATGTCCTTACCTTGATGATTGAGCATGCATCAAGACATTTATAACTGGTCATTAGGCTCCTAGCCTTAATCTGTTTGACTCCAAGGTTTCTTTAACACTCTGAGGTCTAAATCATGGAACTCATCAGAGATTATAACCCTAACCCTGTATTTTTGGGAAGTCCAGAGCACACTTTCTGAAAAAACTCTAAATAGTTATTGATGGGTGACAGTAAGAATGTTTTGGTTTGGATTTTTCTTTTGCTACCTGATTGCCAAAACGAATAAAAACATTAATTACATGTTCAAATTGCTGAGGGTTACACCTCAAAGGGTTAGGATGCAAGCAGCCTCTCCTCACTGACATAAAAGTACAGATTGACACAAAAGTACAGGTTGAAGTTGGATCCTCAGTCAAAAGTTTCTGGTCTATAGTGTGAAATTTGTATTACTTTAGCAGTGAAGTATATGTGAGGCATGGTGATGTTGTGGTTCACACGATCACGTAATGATTCTGGGTTCAAATCCACTTACTTAGATTGGGGACTTTCTCTGAAGAGTTTTAATGTTTTCCCCATCTATACGGGTACTCTGGGGTCTTCCTGTTCACAGACAAGCATGCTTTCGAAGTTCCTGAGAAGCACTGAAAGGCGGCAGGTGACATCCTGTAAACGCTTCTGGACGATTCACACCGTCCTTTTCCTCTCACTCAGTCATTCTTTGGTCTGGACAGCCTATATGTCGCAAATGATGTGGTGCAGGTTTCACAATGACTAATTTCTGAAAAAACGAAAATGAGACTTTTTTTAAAAATTATTTATCTTTTACCCGATCACACTTTTGATTGACCATGTTATTGTAGGTTTTTTGTAACCTCATGTCCAGTTTGTTCTCAGTTACTGTCAAGCTGATTTTAAAGTTTGATAAACAAAGAAGATAAAGACATGCTAAAATACTTTCCATGATCACATGAGAAAAATAACAGGTTCGCTTAGTGTCATTCAGACCGCCTGCATACTTGCTTTTCACACCTCTGCTACCCCACTGTGTTCATCCTTTGTTCTTTGCATATAAAAGATTATATCGTGACACTGCTGCTCACAGTCTGATGCGTATGTGCAGCGAGAACACACAAGAGAAAGTGAGTAGTCTTACCTGTAGAGTTGCGTGATCCATTGTGGGGGGCTTTTTTAAAGATGTTTTCAAAGTGCTAAGGAAAAAAATCAAATTCTGGGGCTTATTATATTGAATAAGATGGCAAAAATCTTAAAATTAATAGACATCTTTCGGGTTTAGATAAATCAAAACCGTGATTGAGTTTAACCACAAATGATATGTGGTCTTTCAGAACTTACTATATACTACAGAACTGCTTCACGTGTCTGTTTATTTACCTGAAAATGTTTCCTTTTCAGCTTTCAATGACACAGGCTCATTAAATAAATATTTCCAGCTCAGTGACAACATGTTTCACATGAATATCTGCATATGTGCTGGCCTCCTGCTGTCCCTCCCTCACTGCACGTATCAGTTGTGCACAGAAGGAACACCAAAACAGTGCATAGATGCAGAATTTACTCCGGGAGCCAATTTGGCCGGGGAGGGCTTTGATATCACCAAAATGGAACGTAAAGGAGCCTTTGTGCTCGACATGAATAAGTGGAAACGTAAAGATAAAACATGCATGCTGTGTACCAACCCTTTCCTGGAGAACAAAAAGCAAAAGCTACCCCTGACAGTGGTGGACTGGAGGGCAAAGCAGTCCTGCAGCGCCAAAGTTTCCACCAAGCTTCACAAATCCAGCGAGTCTCTTGTCAGTTCCAGCGTCTCCTCTGTTGAAAACAACTGGAAGGTGAATCTAGATCTTCAAGCGGGGAGTAAAAGTGCGTCACTGATGCTGGCTGGTACCAATTCTCATCTCTCAAGTTACTCCATGGAAAAAACCAAGAATGACAAGTACAGCTTCGCAAGCCACAGCATGTCCTGCGAGTACTACAGGTAAGAATACGAGTACTCTGATGCGCTGTCTCTTTGTCATCAAGATAAAAATGCTGAAATGCAATTCTGATGTTTAATTGTTGTTCTGAAATCAGCTACAGAGTGTCCAGTGCCCCAAAGCTGCACAGAGAATTTCGCAAAGCTCTGACAAAACTTCCCAAAACCTACAGCGCAGAAACCAAACAACGGTTTTACAAACTCATTGATGACTTTGGGACCCACTACATCACCAAGGTGAACCAGAATAACAACAGTGCACCTGAAACACAGCAACATTTTGTCAGTCATTTCTGAGTAACACATGCAAATTGTGTTGGATTATTTGATTCCAGGTGAAACTGGGGGGAAGTATCGAGTCTGTCACCAGCATCAGACAGTGCCAGGCCAGCCTTCAAGGGCTCAGTGCCGAGGAGGTGCAGATGTGCCTCGAAGTTGAAGCGTCTGCCAGTATTAAAGATAAAAAAATAAGTACTGAAGCAAAACACTGCAAAAAGGATATACAGCAGACAGACAGTAAGTCTGCCTTCTCCAGCCTCTTTAATGACAGGTATGTAAAAGTTTTCTCAGATATTTCTGATTTGTTATCTCTTCTAACCCCAGCAAGGTGTCAGACTTGCTCTTCCATATCTAAAACATAATAATTAACAACTATATAATGCCTTGTTTCTGGTGGCTTCAGAGTTAAACTCCTTAAAGACTGACTCCTCCAGTGCTGTTATGATTGCTTTCTGTCGCAGCTGTTCAAGCAACTCTGTCCTCCACAGGTTCACAGAAATAAAAGGTGGTCATACCACAGAGCCAGACCTTCTCTTCTCTGCGGACAAAAATCCAGAAGCCTACAAGGGATGGCTGAGCACATTACCACAAAACCCAGACATCGTGTCATATTCCCTGGACTCTCTGCATGAGTTACTACCTAGCACAAGCAACGTCAGAAAAAACCTGCGCTCTGCCATTAGCCATTACATCCTGGAGAAAGGCCTGTGGAGAAACTGCACTGATCGCTGTAAGGCTGGAATTAGAACCGACTCGAGGGATGCCTGCGTCTGCCAGTGCCACAATGACCCTGCCGTGAACCAAGACTGCTGCCCTGTTCGTAAGGGAATGGCGCGGGTCATCATAACAATACAGCGGGCTTCTGGTCTGTGGGGGGACCACACCACCGGTACAGATGGATACGTGAAGGTGATTTTCAACAAATTAGAAGTCCGGCGTTCTCCTGTCATTTATAACAACAACAACCCACACTGGGGCATGGTCGTCGACCTGGGCTCAGAGGATATTTCATCAGCTAAACTGAGATTTGAAGTTTGGGATGAGGACAACAAGTGGGATGATGACCTATTAGGAGCATGTGAGCCACTTCTCACTGCTGGAGTTAAAGCGGATCTCTGTAATCTGAACCACGGACAACTGTTCTACAAACTGGATGTGCAGTGCGCTCCAAGTCTGAGCGGAAAGTCGTGCACGGACTATAAACCTTCACCTATGAATTCAAGTCTGAAGAATCTCTATGTGTCCCGTCATGCTCGTCCTATTCCAGAGGCCATCCTGTCAGAGATGGGTGTGTTTGTGGACAAATCAAGTTCATGGAAAAATCAGAGCATTACTACCAAGAGTCCCAAGTATGATGTAATAATAGTGTGATGTGATGACTATAAGGTATCAGCAAATTTCTATTTATGTTAGTTTAAACCACATGTCACAATATTGATTAAAACTATAGATTCTTGGCCCTGGATGAGACTCTATTGAAGCTTTAGAAAGAAAGAAAAATTAATCGTGAACAATGTATCCCATATTAAATATCTACCGATAATCCATCCATTCATCCATGGCTGCTGGAGCCTATCCCAGCTGGTTTAGAGTAAGATGCATGTTACACCCTGGACAGGTCGCCAGTCTGTCACAGAGCCATTTGCATTCACATTCATGCCTATGAGCAATTTAGAATCACCAATTAGCCCAACCCCACCAACTGAGCTATGAAACTATCAACTGATGATAAAAGAAAACAAATACATCTGTGAAGAAAGAACTGAACAAAAGATCAGAAAACATCTTTTTTTCTCTTTAGTTTTCAGTGAATATGTCTGTGACAACGTCTTTAGGAGTTCAAAGTAACGGTTATACTTCTGCGCACTGGTAATAAAGCATGAGCTATCTCATTATGATCACTGCAGCTGATCATATTAAAGCTGAAATCCAAGCTTAATTAAAAATCATATATTTGCATTATTTTAGCAAGTGTTCATTTTTATTTCTTACGTAGAGGCACTTATTCATTTTAGTTGCTTTGTCGGCCATTTATATAGCGTGACTCCCATTCCTTAAGGTAGTGAGAGAATGAAAAGGATTCACATTTAGATATTTTTCACGCAGTGCTGTTGAATTTCATAGGTTTCCTTTGTTTAATAGTTGTTCTTTTTTATATTTGTGCAACTTAGATTTACTTTTTTTAATTGCTGCAAAATAAAATGTCTTTTCAAAATACTCTTATGCTGTATGAGGCCTCATTTTCTCTTTCTACAGATTATGTGTGTTTCTTTGTCAGTATTTGCTGCTTAAACTGTTTCCTGTAATAAGCGTTTGTGAGACCACGCCACTTGTACAAAGTAAAGACCCCTTGGTTCTCAGGAACCCACCACTCCCTCCCACCACTTCAGAGAAATGATAGGTTTGTGGTCTCTGGTTCCTCGCTGACTGGAAAGCCAGTCGAGCTTTTAAGTTGTCACTACTTGTGCAAGTGTGTCTGTAGACCATCGTCTCCTCCCCCTTGTACTCGGTAAGCTGAAGACCGATAGAGCTATTAAAGCACTGTTTGTTTCCTCTCTGTTCTTTTAAGACCACTGTCACTTCATACCCCACCCCTTCACCCCACCCCCATGCCCTGCTTTTGTGACTCTTATGCATTAAGCAGTGGTATTCCTGCTAACTGCTGTCAGTTTCACAGTTGCACTGTGAACCATCAAGCTGAAGGTGAGTCTTTGCTTATGTGCTTACATCGATATAATCTTTTTCTTCACTGAATGTACGCAGCAACATGTGTATTTGTGTGTGTGTGTGTGTGGGGGGGGGGGGGGTCTATCATTCTGCGTTCTGCAGCAGAAGTAATCGTGTGGTAGAGTTTAGTCATATTGCATCTTTGAAAGCAATGCATTTAAATGTTCAGCGAGTTGCTATGTGTAACTCAAGTCCATTGCAACACGGAGCTCGTTTAAGCGCCACAAATGCTAAACCAGAGTCGTCATAGAAGGTTTGGAGACTCAAAAGCTCTTTAATGAGGAAAAAATACAATAATTCTGGTTTTTAAAAAATCCAGTGCAGTAAAAAAAAGAGATCAAAGGGTAAGGAGGATGCCACAAGGTGGGAGAGCCACAACAGATAACGTCTGATCACATGTGCAGTCTGACTGTGCAAAAGTCTTGGCCGACCCCTCTTTATATTTTGCTGTGAAAATAATAAGTAGATGAAACTGAAGCACGTGCAGACATACATGGAGATGCAGTACTTAAGACAAAAACAGATGTTGCAATAAAAAAAATATTCCTTAGGAACTGGTGGGGTACAAGGACTGATTGAAAACCACTGTGAAAGCAACAAGTGTCCAAAGAAAACCTTTGAAAGACCTTCAGGAAGCCTGAAGAACTGTATATTTAGCTCCTTGTAAGTAAGTAAGTAAGTAACATTTTATTTGTATAGCACCTTTCAAGATAAAAATCACAAAGTGCTTCACAGAAAAGCTGAAACATAAAAGTAAAAATCAACCAAAAGCAAGTTTAAAAAGATGAGTTTTAAGTTGTTTTTTGAAATGAAACCACTGAGTCCACAGATCTCAGGCTCAAAGGGAGGGAGTTCCAGAGTCTGGGGGCCTCAGTTACAAACGATCTAGCGCCTTTCGTTTTCAGCCTCGTATGTTGGACAACCAGCAAGCCTGATCACTTGACCTCAGGGACCTGCTGGGGATGTACGGATATAAAAGATCTCCGATATAGGTTGGTGCAGGTCCATGCAGAGCCCTGAATGTCAAAGTCAATTTTATGGGGAGCCGGTGCAACTGGATCAGCAGAGGTGTAACGTGAGAGTATTTAGAAGACTTGGTCAGAAGCTTTGCGGCAGCATTCTGAACAACCTGCAGATGATCCACAGAGGCCTTACATAAACACGTGGACAAAGAATTACAATAATCCAAACAAGATGAGACAAATGCATGGATGACCATTTCTAGTTCTGAGCGTGATACAATGGGACTCAGCTTAGCAATATTTTTAAATGATAAAAACAGGAGCGAACCAACAAATTAGCATGAGTGTCCAAAGTCAGAGCTGAGTCACAAGGTTCAAGCTTAGGTTTTTTTGAACAGTGAACTTTCATCGAATTAACTAATTTGACAAGCTCAGGTAAGGACACAGGTAAGAATCTTTCTAAAATAACAGGCCTAGGTGGAGTTGGGGCAGACAAGACAGACATTATGAACTTTTTCAACAAAGAAAGAAAGAAAATTTTCACAATCTTCATTCGAGGTAATTCGAAGTAATTGAAACAGCAGGTGGAGCAGGAGCAGGTGTCAAAAAGTACTTTGGGGTTACCTCTGCTCGTTGATACTAGGTCTGAGAAATAGGCAGCCTGCGCATCACGAGTGGAGTGTTTTCCTCCATAGTCGCTCAACTTTGCAGCAGGAACGCTTTAAACAGCAATTGCTGTCATTTATCCAGGGGGACGACTTAGAAACAGGAGCTAATCTGGTTTTCACAGGACAAACATTGTCTAAAATAGAGAGACAAGAGCTCTTAAAAAGATTTGTTAGTAAATCCACATCGTTATAAGGAGGTAAAACTAACTTAAAAGCATCAGAAATTTAACAGCAGTAGAGGAATTTGTGATGCGAGGGCTAACCACATGACGAACAGGAGAAAGGGACAGAAAATGTGTAGAAATTAGGGGAAGCTCAAGACTTTTACGCAGTTCTCTATATTTTTGCAGGAGAATTTGCCCAGAACATCAAAAAAGTTTTGGGATAGAACATACTTGTGCATCAACATCAATGCTGTGCCATGTGTATCAAAAAAAAAAACACGATAATAATAAAATCAGGATCTTAGCAAATCTCAAGCAACACAACAATTAGTTTTTAAAAGTGCTATTTCAAAATAATCTTAGGCAAATGATAACTGACTCCTAGTCAATTGTGAAGAAACATTTTAAAATGCTGGAAATGTTGGTTGGGCTACTCACAAAACCAGAGAGGCCGACTAATATGAAAAGGGTTCTTTCATTCTCAGTTAGCTAAAGGAAATTTTTGGTGCTCTGAAATTTAACATATTTGGAGCCAAAGTCAGATCTATATCCTTAGTTTTCTCTTAAAAAAATCAAAAGTTTTATATTACCCCCCAAAATAACAACCCCCCCAAAAAATCATAGGTAACCTTGTTATAAACGTACCAGCCTTATTTATATATTTAGTACTTTCTAAAACTAAACGCAAGTCGAAGTGTACTGAAGTAAAACAACTGGTCTTTACTTAAATAGAGCTTTGAGGTACACCACAAAAAAGAAGTCTCAAAGCAAGATGTAATATAATCAGTCAGAAGTGAAACTGATCCACTTTGATGATAAGATTTTAAACCACAGGGCTCTGCAGACTACTAAAGCACCAGTAACATCCAGCAACATTAAAATAACGCTGTCTTGTCGGAAGCCACCAAATATGCTTTATGTAGGAGAAAAATCTGACTGGAACTTTTCAACAACAAATGCTGTTGTAGTCCTAAGCTATAAAAAAAAATCAGCTTTGAAATACTTTAAAAAGGTCTTAGAGAAGTGATCGAGTGCACAATTACACATCTGAAGAGGGCTCACGCACTATTATAGATGATAGATGTTTATTGGGAATTTAACAGATTTAACAGTGTACAAAGAGGAGTCTCTGATTCTGATTCAGGATTTTTAGAGAGACTGAAAGCTCTGGATTGATTTGGAGAGTTTCAGTCAAGGTTTCCCCAACTGCTGCTGTGACTCAGTGAGCGGAAAGAATAAATACTGCCTAGAGAGTGAGCAGGTTTGCAGTCTCAGAGTTCTTCTGGTTTAAAAATGAAAAACTCGATATCTTGTCAGTGTAGCTGTTCTTTTCTCTGCACTTGCATTTTAAGTTTATTTATTATGTAAGACAAATTGTTCATGCTCTGTCTTGAAAAATATTTCTTGAATTTATCATTAATTTGCATGTGCTGTTTTATTGCAGTTACACTGTTAGTGTTCATTTTCTTTAAGCGAAAATTTGGTATCGTATCAGGTCTCGTTTAGAATTTAAAAACTGGAAGGAACTCTTTGTGTACTAATAAACATACTTATGTCTATTTAACTGAAAACCTTCATTTGTTTGGTTTTTTTAGCGTCCACATCAGCAGCAACATGTTTCAGGTGAACATCTGGATCTGTGCTGGCCTCCTGCTGTCCCTCCCTCACTGCACGTTTCAGTCGTGCACAGAAGGAACACCGAAACAGTGCGCCGATGCAGAATTTGCTCCGGGCATCAATTTGGCCGGAGAAGGCTTCGACATCACCAAAATGGAACGTAAAGGAGCCTTCGTGCTCAACATGAATGTGTGGAAACGCAAAGATAAAACATGCATGCTGTGTACCAACCCTTATCTTGAGAACATAAAGCAGAAGCTACCCCTGACAGTGGTGGACTGGAGGGCAAAGCAGTCCTGCAGCGCCAAAGTTTCCACTAAACTTCACAAATCCAGCGAGTCTCTTGTCAGTTCCAGCGTCTCCTCTGTTGAAAACAACTGGAAGACCGATCTACAAGTTGAAATAAATGACAAAAGTGGCTCTGTTATGCTGGCTGGTACCAATTCTAAACTGGCAGAGTACTCCATGGAGAAAACAAAGAGTGACAAATTCAGCTTCACTAGCCAGAGTGTGTCGTGTGAGTACTACAGGTAAGGAACTCCACCCTTTATGAAATAAACGTGATAGTGTCACACGCTTGTTTTATACTCTTTCTGTCTTTTCTTGTCTTTCATTTCTCTGTGAACAAGCTACCGAGTGTCAAATACTCCAAAGCTGCACACAGAATTTCGGAAAGCAGTGAAAGATCTTCCCAAATATTACGCCCCAGAATTCAAACAACGATTTTACAAACTGATTGACAACTTCGGTACCCATTACATCACAAAGGTAAAGGAAAATATGTAAACGCAGTATCTAATCAATAAAAGTTGGCATTGTTAAAGGAAGTAAACTTTTGTTTATATGTCTTTCATGTATCATCCCAGGTAAAGCTCGGAGGAAGTATTGACTCTGTGACCAGCATCAAGCAGTGTCAGGCCAGCCTGCAGGGACTCAGCTTGGAGGAGGTGGAGCTGTGTCTGGAAGCTGAGGCGTCTGCGAGCATTAAAGCTACGATAAAAGCCGAAACAAAACACTGCCAGAAAGATTCAGAGAAGTTGGAAAATAAGAACTCTTTCTCCGACCTCTTCAATGACAGGTAGAGAACATTTTATTACACACTGATCAGCAACAACATCAAAACTTCCTGTCCAATATTCCCCCATCGATGACTGATTGGATTGAGATAAGTAATGGGAAAGGCGGGAGCTCGAGTGAACACCTCCAGTGCTTTGTTTAGTCGTTCCTGAAGTTATGTGATGTTGCATTGGCCAGCTTGGCCAGGCTACTTTCAGTCACATGTATGTCTATTTTAAACTACATGATTTCACTTTACCTGAAATATTTTATCTGTTTTCACCCTTTAACAACTCACGCTAATATTTTCGGCTAATATTTCGCCACATCTGTTTGAAATAGTCCCCTCTTTTGCAGGTTTACAGATATAAAAGGTGGGCATACCACAGACACAGACCTTCTCTTCTCTGCGGACAAAAATCCAGCTGCCTACAAGGAATGGCTGGAAACCCTACCAAAAAATCCAGATATCATTTCATACTCCTTAAATTCCCTTCATGAGTTGCTTCCTACCACAGCCAAAGCCCGGAAAAACCTGCGCTCTGCCATTAGCCATTACATCCTGGAGAAAGGCCTGTGGAGAAACTGCAGCGCTGGCTGTCAGGCTGGGATTAAGAGTGACTCGAGGGATTCCTGCGTCTGCCAGTGCCACAATGACCCCGCCGTGACCCAAGACTGCTGCCCAGCTCGCAAAGGTATGGCACGGGTCATCATAACAGTACAGCGGGCCACTGATCTGTGGGGGGACCACACCACAGCTACGGATGGCTACGTGAAGGTGCACTTTGCTGGAACAGTGGCTCAGCGTACTCCTGTCATTTATAACAACAACAACCCACACTGGGCCGCAGTCATCGACCTGGGCACGCAGGATGTCTCATCAATTACCAAATTCAGATTTGAAGTCTGGGACGAGGACAGCAAGTGGGACGATGACCTGTTGGGAGAATGTGAGCCACTTTTGACTTCTGGAGTTACAACCGATCTCTGTCCTCTGCAGCACGGCCAGCTGTTCTACAAAGTGGAAGTGCAATGTGCTCCGAGTCTGACTGGAAAGTCATGCACGGAATACAAACCCACTCCTATTAATCCAAGTCTGAAAAAGCTGTATGTGTCACGCAACGCTCATCCTATTCCACCGGCCATCCTGTCAAAAATGGGCGTGTTCGTGGACAAATCAAGCTCATGGAAAAACCAGAGTTTTGCTCGCAAGAGCTTCAAGTATGGCATAAAATAACACGCACTTACGAATTTGGTAAGACTTAAAAGGGAAGATTATTTCTACCTGGGTCAAAGGGGGTGATGTATTGACTTGTTTGGTTATTTATCTGTTTGTCTGTTTTTCAGGACCGAAAACAGATCTCAGGATTCACTTGAAAACCTAACCAGAAGCGACTCGGCTTCGACGTGAAGGATTCGTTCTTTGCTTTCATCTTGCAATTTCTAGACTATACCTTATCCGTCACTAATATTTCTCCATATAGGATCATTTGTGCAATGTTTTAATGTTCTAGATGTCAGAAAACTGGATTAATATATTCAAATACATTTAATAAATATTTTGATGCTTATGGATGTATGCATTTGTATTCCCTAAAGCCAGTTAGATATGAAGACATTATGTAGCCATGTCTGTTGTAGATCATATAAAAGTTTCTGCTAATCCGGCTCAACCTTAATTTATAATGTTATTATCCCTCATTAATTATGATTTTACCTACATCGTTAGCAAAATGAATTTTACTGCATTCATTTTGCAGCCGTTTATGTGTCAGTTCAAGTATTTGCACAATGTTCCAATATACCATATGTGTTTTATTCTCACTATAAATGGAGCTTTATTATGCACAATAAACATATAATATCTGAACACTTTGTTCCTGTCGATATTTCACCCTGCTTTTGGTGGTAGTGTTTACTTTTTCTTTGGCAATGTCACCTAACTCGAAAAGGGAAGTGGTAAAACTTCCTGTGTGCGGATGAGGTTTCATTGTGTCTATTAAAGAGCACACTATCGCACGCAAAATGTTTTGACTCAGAAGCTTCTATTTAGCGTCACTGGGTGATATAATTTATTGGATTAAAACAGAACAAATCATTATTCCAAAACAAAGGGACATATTTCTTGCATTTCACATCCATTTATGTTTATCAATCACCACCAAGCCCTTTTAGCACTGCCAGGAACAAAGTCGTGGGTGCTGCAGGTTTGAGAGGAGGGAGACAAGCAGACAGACATCTGGTTTACAGATGTCCGTTCACAGAGAAGGACAAGGTGGATGAGAAGAATGAAACAAAAGACATACAGACATGACAACATAACAAAGTAGAGTAAATCACTCAGAAAATCTCTGCAACCTCATTGGACTAAACACTTTATGGTAATGATCCACTTGAAGAGGTCAACGTGGTGAGAATTAGCCTGGTTAGACACAGACACAGAGGAAAGGGGAGAGCACAAAGATCATTAATACGGAAGAGAATCATTAATCACACAAAAAATGTGTGAAAAATGTACAAAACAAGCCCATCCTATGTCTAATTTTCATATTCAAACCCATATAAACCTACATATTCAATAACGATAATTAATAATGACTCAATCACAAACATAAACATATGTGTACAGATTTATTTATTCATATTTTTATACCATTTTATACTTATACTACTACTTATATACTTTCTTTATTAAAACGTCTTTTCTTGTACATAGAATACAAGTTTACGAATAGTTATACAGTTTTCTTTGCACTGAATGGGACGGCATTTGCTTTTGTCTTAATGACAATAAAATATTCTGATTCTGATACTAATAAAGGGAATTATTGTGCCCATTTCCCTTAAGGTTATTGTTGGACTCTATTAGAGTAGCTTTGCATAATTCACAGTTTGAAATAATCCTTATGTATCTTATGCTTTACCTTGGTGCTCATCCACTGTCTAACAGCTAAAGTTTTCACCCATGACCTTTGTACGGTGACAAACTAAGCAGGTTCAGATTTTGTTGCGCAGCTGTTCTTTTTCACATGCAACACCCAGCAATAAACATTATACACTCTCGAATACGGCTTGTGGTTTAGCTTTCTGGGTAAACATGCAAGAGGTGACACACGTGATGGTGGCAGCGAGGCTTGGGTAATAGGACAATAGGACAGCATACTCTAGCTCAGGAGGACCAAAGTATTCTTGGGTAAGATACTGAACCCCAAGTTCAGATGTGTTTATTGGAGAGTGAATGTGTGTGAGTGCTAGATAGAAAGCACTCACAAGACATAGAAGAAAAGTGGTGATTCGCCTCTGTCTCAGTATAGTTCAGAGCAGCAGTGTATGTTTGAAAACAGCAGAAGAAGCCGTTTTAGCCACCTCCGCCTTAAAGGCCACCGTCCACTTAAGCCAATTTATATCTTATTGGCTGCCAGTGGCAGACAGAAAATCTAGATAGCAAGCGGATGGGCTCGTTTTCCTGTCTGGTTTGTCAGTTAGCCACGGGTATGGCATTAGTAAGACTGGTCTGTCAATCTATTATTGTTCAGTGAGCAGCCCTTTTCTGAAGAGGTACCTAAACCAGCCTTTCTATCTGAGTGTAACCATTTTTTTCACTACCTAAGACTAAGTGAGAAGTATTTGGTAGCTTAATTTCAGGGCGTGAAATAAACTAAATGAACTAAATATATATCTCTAAGAGAAAAAGGTCAGACAAAGGGACACTAACTATAGTCAAGCGTGTGACAACTCAAGCGACCTAACGCAGAGTGAAGACCTCAACAAAGTTGTTGTTATCTCTCAGTTGCCAAAGGACATGATAGCACATGCGAGGACGAGAAGGCGCTCCTCTCGCTTTAAGCCAACTTTAGCTGACAACCACTGGCAACAGCAGATTTGCGTCTGAGATGATAATACTGGGAATATCCACTCTCTGACATCACACAGATCAAAGAGTAGAAAAAAATTCTCACAAACCAGCGGGAAACCTGAGCTTTTGACTCACAGGGATTATTATTTTGACCATGTTTAATACGACTGTAACAGTAAATATATGATAGAAAACAAGAAAAAGTGTATTAACTCCACTTTATTAGTTAACCAGACCTTCGCGCACTATTTCTCACCTTTGTATCCGTTACCCAGGGCGGCATTCACTCGATCATATTTGCCAGTCTGCTCTCCTGTTAAGCAATCGGCACAGGTCAGTGTTACAAATTCACTAAAAACGAAACTGTTACATTGAGACAAAGAAATCTAACAGCTATGTGTTAAACCTGGCAAAAAAAAAGTAGCATTAGAGGACTTAGCTATCACACTATGCAGGTCACATACCCTTCCTAAAGAGGGATATAATGCATAATACATGCAGTTGCACTTTCAGTGTGCAAGCTACTTAAGTAAAAAGAATAACAGTGAATAAGGTTTTTTTAAACTGCATCACATTTGTGTTTCTATTCTTATTTAAAAAGAATCCAAGTAAAGGACACTAATATTTTGACTCGTGCAAAATCACGTGATTATTACATATGAAGGCATTTTTCAGCACAGTAGCATCTGTTGTATGCTGTCTGTTGTGCTGCGATATTGTGCAAAACGACGTGACTAATAAGGTAACCAGAAGCAGCAGTAGTGGTAGCTCATCACAAATGTGTCTGTGGTTTTCTTACCCAAAGCATCTTGAGCTGGCCCTAGCTGTGCACCGAACCCTAATAAAACACACACAACAGAAATGACACTTTTAAGGCCATGACTGGGGACGTACGTATCTGCAAACATGCCTGGAGTACGCTCTGAGAATTTAGGAGTACACTGGAAGTACTTTGAGAGAAAGAGTGCATTAAATTGAACCTGCTTGTTGAGCTCCATATCCTGCGCCAGGGCCTGAAACAGCACAGAGAAGGGGCAACGATAAAGAGTCAATATCAGGCAGGATCACATAGAAACAGCCCTGCAGCTTATCTGCACTCACAATGCTTCTGGTGAGTTTTATTTTTCACTATTTCTGAGGCTTTTGACCTCATTGGTACTGAACTAGGAAAAAGGAAAACCAAAACGACACAGTTTATCTGGCCGCATGGTAACTTTAGAGTTTAGCGTTTCTCACACTTTTTTTCTCACCATATTTTGCAGATTTAGCAACTTCAGCACCAAGACCAAGCTGCTGTGCAGCATACGGATAGCCGCCATCACCTGTGGGCAATGAAAGAAATTGGTTAAATGTGACTATTTAACAGTTCACTGAGCTTTAATACTGTGATAAACTGACAGGACGTGACAAAATGATAAAATTGTAAGCCTTGTTGATTTATTAGTTTATATACTTTATACTAATAAGTATACCAAGGCTGGGGCTAGGCCAGTTTCATTTTCGTTGCGTGATCATTGTTTATGCAGCATTTCGAGACCCCTCAAACAAAGATGATGTCCCAATAACCTGCATGACTGGATTTTTCACTTTATAAATTTATAGTGAAGTGAAAAGCATCCTCATATAACAAGATGCAAAATGACTCAAAGACAAAAGGGGAAGCCTACGATCTTCATATATGAACAGACTTTCTATGATTATTGAGTTATTTCCTATTACTATACTCATACTTCTAGTTTACAGCAGTTACCCAGTCATTCATTGTAATTAAAACACTGCTGCTGCTGCCCTAACAGTTGAAACCATTCAGATAAAGGCTTATTCGCTCTAGACTTTGATAAGGTAATCAATACCTTTCCCATGTCTGTACAAAGCAACTGAAGCCAGCAGCAGTACCACTGGACTGTAAATTTTTTTTTTTTTTTTTAAAAAGCCTAATTTGAAAGCAGAAAATTCAACAGTTTTGAACTCTACATCTAAATCAGAGTTTTTCCTTCCCATTGATGCCATGTGCTTGCTCAAAGGGGGATCATGTCCTTATTGGGGTATATTTCTAACACTGTAGGGTCTTTAACGTGTAATATATAGGTATTTGAGATAGCTGTGGCACATTTGGGTGATATAAAATGCAATAAAATTGAATGAATGAATTCAAATTCAGTGTATGGTCACTTTGATTGACAGGTGGATATCATGATAGCTGGCTGTAGCAGTTAGCTGCCTACTGAGCATCATCTCTGCTAACAGGATTGTTTTCTTGAAGTGATTTTAACAGATTTCGCTTTAAAAAATGTACAACTTGCAGAATAAATTATATTGGTCCAATAAGTCTGCGGTCGTGGTAATTTCTAGCATTTTATTAGCCTGTTATTTAGCACTAATAAACAGATACCTGCCTGTGTACTTATTGCAAGCTATGCTTGCTAGCATTAGCATATAACCTAGCTTCTGGCCCCAAAACGCCAAAATGGGGACGATGCTAATGTTGAGACTTCAAAATGGGTTCAGAAAACAATGGGTGGCGACATCTATTTCCATCTTTTATCTACAGTCTATGATTTTTTTTCTTTAGTCTGCAGGACTCAGAATAAGCCCCATTCATCTGCTTGTAATAAAGTCACTAAGTCTGTGTTACATAAATTACAAAAATATGAGCATTTTCCTGTTATTTTGTACCATTTGACAAGAAAAAACCTCTTTAGTGCAGGACAAAAATGTCTCTATGTAGACAATATCCCGCAAGTGTTTAGTGTAGCGTGAAAGGACATACAATATCTTCCCATGATGTGATGCACTGATCTGAAAAAGTGTAACGCTACCTGTTAATAGCATGGTGAAGCTTTTATGATGTGCAAAAGTTTGATATAATATGCAATGTTGTGTGGCGCAGGTATTTTGCAATGATTATTGTTGCAGCTATGATATCAAGCTCATGTATCTACTACCTTCCAGTCCAGCAGGAAGCACTGGGGCATTACCATAAAAAGCCTGACCAGCTCCTCCTCCTGCAGGGGAAGAAGAAAATCAAATGGTCAATCTGACTCATACATCGTCATCTCTCTCTCTTCACCCTTCAACCTCCATGATTAATCAGCAAGCTGTGCACTCTCCACCACTATAGTCTGAGTCACGTGTGGAAACCCACACTGACAGTTGCCTGACTAATAGCATGACTGAAGGGCGAGGTGCTATCACCGTTGCTCACCATATTTGCCACCAGTTGATTCCAGGCCCGCCCCAAGTGCTCCTGAAAGAGGACGAGAGGGCTTTTTGAGTCAAGACTTCACACGTCGCAGAAAGCACATGTAGGCATCACTCCTTGCTGGTAAATGCAAGGCTTATGTTCCATGCAGGGTGTTTACTGGTTTGAAATTAAATTCAAACAGATTTGGAGGAGAACAGATGCTTTATATTCTATAACCGAATGCTTTTGAGCCCTTCTGTTTACTTTTGTTGGTTTATGTGAGAGAGTTTCCTTAAATCTCCTACCATAGCCCCCCTGGACCTGTCCAGCATAGCCTCCAGCACTGAGGGCTGAAAAAAGACAAACATAAACACGCAGGTCAAACATTCTTGTGTCATTAATCGATTCAACCGATTAACTAGTTGTTAGTTTTAAAAGCATCTACGGGAGCAGGAGGGCAGAAACCACCAGATTTAACTGGTCAGCTTTAATAAATCAGAGACAATAGCTACACCAAGTGGATGAAAAAATCACACTGAGCATATTAGAGGAAGCCGTTTCTATTGACATCTACTTTGTCAAGCTATCCAGTATCATGGGTTAAGCCTCTAAAGGTTAGTGCCATCACTCCTCGCGGGTTTTTTAAGCAGGTTATCGCTCCTCAGAACTGTTACCTTCGCTCTTCCCTGCTTTTTTCTCAGCACCATCGGCTAACTCTGCAGGGTAAGCAAGCCCTGAAACATAGTACTAATTAGCACTAATTATCTTGTATATGTCGAGAGCTAGACTGACTTTCACACCACATTTTGCTCCAGTAATATTCAGGCTTCACTCACCAGCTCCATAGCCGTCACCATTCCCATAACCTGTTGAGAGGAGAGATGTTGAAGCACTTAAAAGATTGCAGTTATACATGAAAGAGAGGGGGGGGATTCAAGTCTGTGATCGTGCTAGACAAAGCTTTTGCAAATCTGCCTCAGCCTAAAGTGAAACACAAAAGTAACGGCAACAAAGAAAAAGTCCATCTTGACTGAATATCAACAGCTCGGTCAGTGGGAGCTTGGATGCGGGCTGTCTTTGACACCAAGCAGAGTGACGAATGATTCTCTGCCAGTGCAGGTTAAAGTTTTCCTCAGTGTAAATACTCTTTAATGTATACTTCTCTAACTTGCTGAACTTACCCAAGCCGTTCCCTGCAACAGCACCAAGATATCCAGTTGCTCCATCACCATAACCTGTAATAACACACATTCACTGTTTACTTAATGGGATGATGAGTATGATGTATAGATTTAAGTCTCTATATAGATTTACATGACTGAAGTTTACATAAATATAAGTCTTTTTTCTTGCATGTAAAAAAGAACAACTGTATATTAACAGGAGGACAGTTTAAAGATGGCTGACACGTTGATTGTTTTACTTGTTTTTGTCTCTTACTTATTAATCATTCATCTGAAAGGAAACCTCTGGTGTGACCTTGAACGTAAGGTAGAGATTTTTCTTCTTTAACTCCTCACATACAACTGACAAGCAAATGATTGGTTTACAAGGCAAAGTAGGAGTTATGCTGTCTGGCTTTGAGGCCTTACCTCCATTCACTTCCTTAAAAACAAAATTCGAGGAGGCAAATTACTTCGTATTTTGTTATCAAGCATTTACTGGCTAGTCTGGTGAGACAACGGCCTGTTTGGGGGCATGTCCGTGAGATCATTGTCAGTGGCTAGTAGCTTGCATGTCAGCAAATGCACGTTTTCTTTTGTTTTATACATGAACTATTTACCTGCATATAACCAAAGACTGTGCAACTGTGACTGGCCAACAGAATTTGGTGTGAAAACAGACTATAAACCAGACCAGAAAGCTTCCACCAGAAATGTTTTTCCTTGCCTACATGTGTTCCATGCATACAAGGATAGGGCCACACCTCTTGATCTTTGAATAAACGTCACCACATCTCTATTGACTCAGTAACTACAGTGGTCCAAACCTCCTCTGGAACGAAGAGCAACACCAAAACTGTGTGCCGGGATCTTCATGTCCTGGGTGTCTATAGCTGAGCAGCTCCTGTCGGTGTAACGGGTAAGCTGGCCTAGTAGTTTGGTTCAGATAGTGTAACTGTGACCCAAAGGTGCTTTCAAATTGCATCCAAATGATTATCTAGCAGGCCAAGAAAGCATCCTGCTAAAAGTTTTAAACTGTTCAGTGAAGCCTGGGGGAAATGATGCCGACAGAGACCAAATAAATATGTTACAGCCTTACCAGGCGACTTTCCTGCAACACCTTGGGGATAACCACCCTGCCCAAGTGCAGCAGCAGCTAAAATGTAAAATTAATTCCACACAAACAGGAAGAAAGAAAGAATATGAGATGCAAAACATAATTTCTTATCTCCAAGCAAAGAAACGACAAAATAAGGAATATTTACATGCATACCTCCAAGTTTTCCAGCTGCTCCACCCAGATACGCTCCCTGTCCCAACCCTGCTGGCAACACATCGGAAGTCTTTACCAAAGTTGTAAACCTACCTCTCCATCTGCTAAAAACAGCAGCTAGTCTTTGTGTTATGTGTGAATTATGTGTCATTGCCCAGCATTACCTGCTCCATAACCCAAAGCGCCCAGGCTTGCTCCCATGTAGTTTCCTGCTCCACCAGCATAACCTGAGGAGAAGGTAAACAAGCTCAGCAAAATCACCCGAGATTTACTTTAGGCTAAACGCACTTCACTTTTCCTTTCCTTACATAATAAAGACAGTTATGGAACGCTTTTTTAACCTCATCAGGCCATAAATGTCTTCATCTTTGTTAGACTTTTATGTATTGGGAGAGTCCTAAAAACCACAACGACCACCTAAAATCACTCCCTAAGTCACAGATACCCAGATGAAAGACTGAGGTATTTGGGATTTTTTATGTTTTATGTTTTACTATTGCTCCCAGCAAAACAAATTATACATTCCTGGATTCAAATCTGGATAAATATGAGTTTAGATATGGTCTAATTTGATTAATAAAGACTCCAGCAATATTATTACACACAGACAGCAAACCACACACAAAACCAGGCTGTAAGAAGGAAGAATGTACATGTGACATATATTGTTTTAGAGTTAAATTTCATACAAAACGAGAAAACATAAAAACAAATGAACAACTCAAAGCTCCTCCTACTCGATGTAGTATGATCAGAAGCCTGTTACCAAGAACAATGCAAATCTCTTACTGGAATGCACATTAGCATAAACAAAAATCAGGCTGAAGCCACACTGGTTTCAGTTTGTGTCGTGCTAAACGATCATAAATTAGGTGTCACTATAATTGGAAACACTTACAGAAATAGCAATGCACAGAGAGACTTCCTGTGATATTATCAGCTACTTACATCACTATATTCGGTTGCTGTTGCAGCAGCTTCTGGATTTGAACATGGAAACTAAAATCTAATCAATGATCACTGCTCTCACCAGTGATTAAGTCTTGAATTTCCCTCAGTGCAATGCCCAGATTGACTGTTTTCAGTATCGCTGGCAACTGCAGCCCAAGAGAACTAAGCTACTAAGATAGCAAACAGCTGCTTACTATGGCTCCAGCGGTGTGCACTGCATGTGTTTTGACTTTCCTACAAAATGCAAAGATATCCAAACAGACCTGAAGGTGCATCAGAGCTGAAAGCCAAAATCACAAACCTGGGTTTGAAGTCATGATTCAAGGTTTTCCAAGGTGATTGCTCTACTGCCTTGCAGCTTATATTTATCATGTTAATATGTAATTATTGTGTGTTATATATAATGCAGTCTAATTTGTTTATGTATTTTTTGGTTAATTTGCAAACTAAATATGAGCATCTGAAAAAAACGACACTTTTAGTTGAGAAAAGGTTTTCTGGCCAAAGCTTGACTGCTTTCATGCAGGGTTTGACCATCATTAAATAACTTCGATAGTTTTTGGTTGCATACACTAGGCTACTCGATCATAATGCATGTACTATTTAGGTGTCACTGGGGTGAAAACAGCTCAGTCGCTAGTTTTTCAGCATGAATTTTACATTTAGTCACATTAGAAGAGGGAAAACCTTTCAAAAGTGCCTCTTTTGTTTGACTAGTTCAACTTTTCTAAGCCAAAAGACTTGAACTTGGATTTTGGCAGAACTATACTGGCAATTAGAGTCACTAGTTTAAAAGACTGACTTGGTAAAGTGTTTTGTTTGACTAGTACAGAAAAAGTCTCAATGCCAACTAGTGGAGGAAACTAAAGTCTGTTTAAAAG
Source organism: Neolamprologus multifasciatus (assembly GCF_963576455.1). NCBI lineage: Eukaryota > Metazoa > Chordata > Actinopteri > Cichliformes > Cichlidae > Neolamprologus > Neolamprologus multifasciatus. The sequence continues at coordinate 4,641,575 of NC_140442.1, read as the reverse complement.
CATAGACATCACACAAACAACAATCTGAAAGCCAGTCTCAGAAGTATGAAATTGTTTCTCAAAAATCTCAAGAACAGACCACAGAAATGGCAGATGTGACAGACAGACAGATATGAATCAAAAAAGACATTTAGATGGTGAAAAAGCTTTGCTCTTACTTGGAGTCTGGGCATTCCTCCCAGTCTGCCCTGGGATAGGGAGGGCTTTTGGCTTTTTGACATCATGTTCAGTTTGGGAATTCTGTTTAGCACTCTGATCATCTCCAATAAAGCCTGGAGCTTCCTGTCCATCTGCTCTATTAGAGGCACTGCCTAAACTTAGGGTTCCACTAGTACCTGGGATCACTGCTCCATAGCGCCTTCCTCCTTTTGCTGGAAGGTTTGCAGTACTATATCTGCCATCTTGTACCGTAACAGTCCCACGGATTCTGATTCCATTTGCGTTTTCAGCTAAAAGTCCGTTGACGCGCTGCCTGTCTGCCACAGCAGAGAAATAATCTCTTATTCTCTGATCCAGTGGAGTCGCGTAAATACGTCTTCTTACATCCTCAGCTTCTGAAAAAGGTAGTCGAGAGGTTTCGTCTTTTTCTGTTTGCGACGTTGTGCTACCAAGATGTCTGAGTTCTTCACCAACATGCGGCTGAGCCACTGAACTTTGACCCTTTTGAATTCCTGAACCTAAGCGATTGTTTTCTAGTACATCAGACAAATTAATAGGGGATCCACAGTTTTCCACTCGCTGATTTTCACGTTTGGATGAATCGTAGTCTCGGGCACTCTGAGATGAATAAGAACCCAGACTTTGGATGTTGTCTTTATCAACAGGCAGTTGTCTTCTCGGACCTCCAGCTCCCAAAATGGCTTCATGATTTGGGGCCATCTTTCTTTTGGGTATTGCAGGGTGGTTACTTTGTCCTTGATCAGTAGGTGTTGTGTGTCCAAGACTCGATGACTGGACTGTTGAATCAAAGCTTTTGACCTCCTCTCCTGCATGTAGTTCAGGAGCGGTGGGGCGGAGTGTACTGCCCTTCCTCATGTCAGGTATTTCAGGTGCGTGCATTCGGCCCTGCTTTCCAAACGAGTCTAGACCTCTGATTTTTTCTCGTTTAAGATCTTGAACAGCTTGACCCTGACTGGCCATCTCAGGTCCAACCAAATGTTCTGCAGACACACCTGGCAGAGAGATATCAGCATGCATTCACAACTTCATCTCACCTCAGAGACAACAGTGTTTCTTTGAGGTCCAGCAGCACACTGTAGCAGCAAACTTCAAGCCTTTCTTTGAAGTTTGTAATATAAATCGGAGCATCCACAGAAAAGTCATAACCAAACCAAGGATAGAATCAGTGGGAACTCAGACAGACTTACACATTCATTTAGAGTAATGACACCAGCACATAAAACGTGACATGACAACACATTGTTTCCATCACAAATTGTTGAAATGTCAAAAAACACACCAGCGTTCAAGCACAAGACGAAAGGATATCCTGACTCGAGCAACATCTGTGTAGGACACACAACAACGGAGCTGAGTGGGCATGAAAGCAGAAGCCTGCAGTCCACAGCAAAAGCAACTGAAATTTTTCTGATTCTTAAAGTGACGTTTTACTCATAATATGTGTTTAAACTACAAGCATATTTACACTTACTATGAGCCAGAACCAGAGTCACCAAACAGTTTTAAAACATGGCAAAAAACAAATAAAGTGTGAGTGTGAGTAATTTCTTATTTTGCCTTTAAAACATGTGTGTGCAGCATAAGGAATAATAAGTAGCCCACAGGTGGGGGCTGGAGTGGTGGAGGGGAAGGAAGCCAATGTGGAAGTGTCTTAAAATTGCATTCTTTCTAATACGTCTAAAACCTGGCAGTGATGCTTCTGGTTGCATAAAAGCGTAGGGTTACAAAAAAGTCTATGGGAAAATGGCCCTCACTCATTTGCTCCCTTGCTGACTAAAACATGTATTTTAATTAGTAAATTCTTGCTGTTCTAACAACCACAAACGAGGACAAGTCATTGGCTAACAACGTGTCAGCCACAAGTCATCAGCCAATGAGCATGGGGTGATCTCAGTCAGAGCTTTCTCATGACATCTGGTTTCGAAACACTAGGCCGAAAGAGCCAGGAAGTCATGCAACATGCAGTCGAGATGAAACACCGATAGACGCGATGAACTGTGCGCACAAAATAAAACAGACCAGCTTCAGATGATAGTAAAATAGATACAGGTGATCTGTTTTCATGCACATAAAGACATGAAATCAACATCAATAGCAGTGAATCACAAGTCAGCAAAGATGAAGACAGACTGATTACACAGAAACACCACAGATTTTACACCTGCACGGGTCAAACCCATAAAGCAGATGTCACTGATAACAGCAGCATCGCAGGCCAGTGTATTACAGTTTTGGAGGGTTTTTTTTTTAGCAAAGACACAATCTCTACAAAGTGCTTGTGTCACAGATGTGGGCGTATTATTATTGTACTGTATAATGTATTAAGACAGCTTCTGAGAAACAATCTCTGCTGATCAGCTTGATAAGGCTGATGTTTATGCATGCCTCTGCATCAAGTCTGGCAACAGGCCTAAAACAGTTCAAAGCTAAAAGAACAGGACATCACATGAAACATAGTTCCTCGCTTACCTTGTCGTGCTCCAAGATAGCCAATGCCCCCTAAAGATCCATATCCTGGCAAGGAAACAAAAACAGCTCATCTTTAAATAAATCAGCACTGGGGTTACGTCACTGACATCCTGGGTTTCTCTCAATACTACAAGGACACATAATCCATTAGCTGAGATGCAGTCTGCCCCATATACCACGTTCACTGACAGGTTGACACGGTCCAACTTATTGTGTTTATTAAACCAATTTCTTTACTCTCATTTGTGCATACAGCGCAAGGAAACAAAAGTGTTTACCTGGAAGTGTTCCCAAGCCAGCACCATAAGCTGAAAAGTCACAAAAACACAGAGTTAATATTTCTTTACAAAGATCCCTGCAGCTGCTATCCAACCGTTTGTTAGATTCATCCTCATCCTTGCTGTGTAGTATCTGTAAAAGGTGTGACATGAGTTGTAGCAGTTCAACCTTTCACAAAACTGGTTGCATCTTAGCCTTCTTGGTTTTCTGCCAGGATTTGCATCCAATACAGGCTGTCAAGATTTCTGCTGCTAGGTGTGAGCGCAACTAAAAATAACCCCAATCTTGCACCAGACCACACTGGGAGGATTAATATCTTAAGTACTGAGAAAATAATTGGTCGCATTGTTAATATGATAATTATGATGAATCATAAGAGTAAAAAAAAAATGATTAAGCTAATTTGCAAATCAGAACAGTGACATATGTAACACATGTAAACAGCACACATAGTTATTTATTTCGAGTAATAAATAACGACCAATAACAAAAATGCAAAGTAAAGTAAATGGCTCCCTAAAGAAGAAGATATATAAATAGGGCCTATTAAGTCTTTCTTTATATATCAGTCTTACCACGTTTTCCTCCCTGGCCCAATCCCAGTCCCAGTCCGTTTGTGAGCCCAGCCCCCAGCCCCATTCCTGGGCCCAGACTGGCACCTAAAGTCACAGGGAAAATTTATCATACATTTTTAATAAACTATTATTTATTTCATGAACTAGACTGACCACATCCAAGAGAAAAGAATGAATAAGTATACTGTGAGGGTTTGACCGTGTACCATAGGCTCCCTGGTTTCCATATCCACCTTGCATCAGACCTGCTCTTCCTCCTAATCCAAGAGATCTGTAACCTCCTGAGGGCACAATGAAAATAATACATATACAGAATATAGTTAAAGTTATAGTTAAAGAATATAGCTTTTAAACCAGGTGCATCAACAGAATCTTTCTGTGCATAGTAAATCCAAAGTAATATCATGGTCAAATCCCTTTTAAACAGGAGAAATTGTTTTTGCATGTTTGATTTGCTCACCAACACCAAGCTGGGCTGCAGGATAACGTCCAACTGAAATATTTAACAAAGTAAAAGTTTAAATATCTCCTCTGTATGGTTAAAGAGACATAAGAGGCAGAAAATCAAGCAGATTAAACCTACTTCCAGTCTTCATTGCTTTGTTGCCATATTGGCTACCCAGTGCTCCGAGGGCACCAGTAACTGAGAGGAAACAGAAAAATTATTTTACACTTTGCTTTTTTTTAACTATTACTTTAGCTATTACAGTTTTGACCAAAATAATTGCCATTAAGATTTTTACCATAATTTAGCAGTCCTAGTCACTCATAGAGTTAATGCCCATCGAAGGAATAGACTACAATATGTACATTTGTGCATCCAAAGACACAAATCAGCCAGAGCATTGCTAATGTATGCTGTATGAAAGACTTACCTCCAGGTTTCATGCCGCCGATCCCCACACCTCAATAAAACAAAACAAAAAAAGACACAAAACCGGGAAACAGTTAAAGGCACATAAGAAAATTTCAGAGTTTAAGGAAACAGTGTATTTAACTTGTTATTTTTAGTCAAAATGGATAGTTTCCCCCTTTGTAACAGAGTTGTATCAATTTTTTATAACTCGTCCAACACATAGGGGCGTGGCTTCCAGCGATGGGCCTTAGCGCTGCTAATTTGGGTCACTGAACTCCATCATGTTTACACTGTTGGTGCCTTTTGCAGCATTTTTAATGGATTTATCTGACAAATATTATAACCTGTGCTGTGGTACAGACTCTCCAAGAAATTTTGACAATTTTTTGCGAGTTTTGACAATTTTCTTGTGCTAAACTAATATTGGTCTGTTGTTTAGCACTAATTATCATATAAAATGTGTCCGTGCATTGCAGCGATACTGATGATTTAAGACATTTGGAGTTCAAAATCACAGAATGATGTCAAAGTGGCTGTCCATCTTTTATATACAGTCTGTGTTGTTGTTTTTTTAAAACGTGAATTAAACATTGAAATAACTTTAAAAAAAAAACTATTTAAAAACATATAAATACCTCTGGCTGGAAGCACTCTCCCCCAGGAAACACTTTGAGGTTTAACCCCTGAAACATTAAAAAAATTTGAACAGTTTTTCACCGTCGCCATGGTTACAGCCTATCAAACACCAATCAGTGTAATGATAACAATGCTGTTGTGTTGTGTTAGTTAATGAATCTGTGATTTATAATTAATTATACTTATATTTCTAATGAATCTAACTTATAATAAAAGTGAGTGAAGATGGTGAGAGTCTGTAGCCACATATGTACAAAAAACAAACAAAAAGAACAACTACAAAATGTTTTATTGACAGGATATGAATATTTTACCTACAAATATCAGGATATCTATTGGGATATTTTCGCCTCGCTATTTTCACTTTATGCAACTGATTAAAAAATGCAGATAAGGAAAATATGATATGTATAACTGTAAAATACATATTTGTTTCACAGATTTACTGCATGAACTTTTTTTAAAGGACATTAGAGGTCCTTCAACAAAAGCATTATTTGTTTTTATTAATCTAAATTTTTAATTTTAGGCCAACACTATCACTATGTAGGAGACTCAAAAGATGACCGTAAAACTGTGGGAATTACAATTTAGATGTCAGTTGAGGATTACATCAGTAGTGGAACCTGATTGGACTAAAGGTGCGAGACAGACAGATATCCACTGATGCGACCAGAGCACGAGATCAAATACAGCGCCAGTGTGGAGCCTGTTAGTTCTTCTCACAGTCGGATGTGACATTTTGCCCGCTTATGCCACCTTTTCATTGCATCCTTTGAATCAGTGAAATTAGATCATCGAAACCAAAGCAACTTGGCGGTGACTCTGCTGTTGGAGCCCAGAGTCCATACAGTCCTCCCCTCAGTCTCAAAGAGATGAGATCTAACAAGTGAGTGAGAGGGACTCACTAAGGATGCTGATTCATCGGGACTTTAACTTGGACCAAAATATGATATGATCTAATTCATTTGTCAGCTAAAGATACAATTAATCTTGACGCTAGACAAAATGAATTCAATTTTGACTAAATAAAAATGCATTTTTGTGCAGCATTTCTTTAGATCATGTTAAATATCAACATAAATTATTTTTCTTCCAACTAAATTTAGTAACTTCTTTACATTAAGTTGGATTATGCCAGTTAGACTTATATTAATCTTTGTGCAATTCCTATAAGTAATGTTTTTGAAAGCAGCAAACACAATAATTAAAACATGAATGAATACTTTTGTGTTAAAGCTCATGGATCGAAACCATTACAAACCAAAAAATGGCCAAGAAACATAGTTCATAAAACTTTAGACTTTGTCCCGTGAGTTTCTTACCGCCTTGCAGAGTTTGCTGAGCCAACCAGAGAACCAGCGAAGTCTGGAGCAGAGCTCGAGCCAGCATGATGGAGGAGGCACTGTGCAAAAACCAGCAGCACTTAAAGAGAAGAAAGAGATGTACAGAAAGACAAATACAAGTCTGGTGCTTAAAGCACCGCAGCCTCTTTTATATGCTTTTATACAGTCCCACTGGCCAGTCCTGCCCTCTGAAAACACACATCAGTCTGAATGGGCAAAGCCAAAGGCCCATTTCGCTCCATTTCCTTTAGGTGAGAATGCAGACACACACACACACACACACACACACACACACACACACACACACACACACACACACACACACACACACACACAAATCCACAACCATTTTAATTGATAATCAAATCTTCTACTGTTTTCACTGTTAACACATATAAGGAGCCAAAGATTCAGTAATCTCTTATACATTCACACTTTTAATGCAAAGTGTAATGAAATGCAATATGGTGCAATGCTAAAAGCTTGTTGTCATAGTCTTTGTAAATATTCATGGCTCTACTCTTATTATCCTAGTTTTTTTTCTATTTTGTGGGGCTGAATATTGATTCTTGGATGTTTGGTATCCTTAGTTATTGTTTTGCCATTGCTATTTTTTCAGTGTTCCCTTGTGTCTGTATCTAAGTTTGTCCCTCTTTCAGTTGACTTAATATTTCACTTTGAAGCTTAGATGCTCACATGGTTTTTGAGGGTTTTACTTCCCTCGTTTGTTCTTTTGACACTTCATTTGGTGTCTGCTTAAGTCCACTGGTTCTTTATTACCCCTTCCCTTCTTCTGTGTCTTGTGTAGTCCTTGTTTTCTCCTGCTGGCTCTCTGCGTTTCTGGATTTTTCCTATTTGCCCTTTAGATATGTTTTTCCTGCCAACATGGCAGTTACCTTTTTTTGTCTGTGTTTGTTTGTTGTTGTTTTTTTTGTTGAACACCCTGAATAATATGAAAAATATGCAAATACATAATGTACAAGACAGGAACTATATGCCAAGGCGAGCTAAAGATGCTGTACAAAGCAGAGTGGACAGAGTGGCTCACTGGGCTTACAGGGGGTAAAGAAGAGCTTTGTTCTGTGTCTGTTGGCAATTCCCTGAACACATAGACTGTCATGGTTCTGCTTTTATTGACATTTCAGGTGTTTCCAAATATCTCACGTATTTAAATACGTGCTGTCTACTCCAGTGTCCATTCTATGTATAGTCTGTCTATCTGTGTACTCTATATTTTATTTATTTTTATATTAAGCCTTTATTTTGCATCTGCGGTTTTATCATATCAGCCTTTAAAATCTTTTTGTTTTTTAACCTGCCACTTTGTCCTTCATGTCGATCCTCTTTCCCAAATCCAGGATAACAAGGCTGCAGTCTATTGGTCCAGGGCAGTGGGATGCCCTGGACCAATCTCTGGACCAACCACCGATCTCCTGGGATCTAAGGTCCAGCAAACCGTCTCCCAAACCAGCTGCTGATGCTTTTTTTGTACAAATTTGGATGATTTTCTAAACAGCTCAGACAAAAGGCCACTGAAAAACACACAACAGTGTTTTCTCCATACCGACTCTCTTCAGTTTGAGGAACAGCTATGAAAAAAGCTGATGACACACACACAAACTCAATTTCTGTCCGCACTAATGCAAATACAGCACCCATGCCCTGGAAAACATTTATATATGAAAGTGAAGACAGATGATTTGCAGATAATTATGACACATCTGAACTCCTTTTCCACATAAACCAAGTACTGTTTAACAGCAGGCCGGTTTTTCCTGCTTTTTGTTAGTAGAACAAATACTGCACCTCCTAAACAGAGAAGAAAAGGAGTATACAAAAAGAATCTGTTCGTATAAATTCAAATAAAACTTGGAAATTGCAGACTTAATACATGACGACATTATTATATTTGTGTGCACAAGGTACTGCTGTGTCTCCAGTAGTCTCAAAACTCAATTAAAATGTAATTTTAAGAACTTTTCTACAGGGGAGCATTGTAATCTCTTAAAACAGGCTGTCAGCTGCCATCTCTGGGACAACATAGACAGCAGTGTGTGTGCCACTACAGTCTGTTGAGACTGGGCACAAGAAGCATTAACCCATGGCAATATCAATGCCAAGCTCAGGATCATATAGAGTGTGTGAGGTCCTGTGCATGGAAGCCATTTTTTTAATGTAATGTTTAAGTTTATGTCTTAACCTGAGGCACGGCAGCGCTCGATGCAAACGTCTGACTGGAACGAAGAACCGCATGCGATGTTTTTGCTTTTAAAGACGCCACAGAAGGAAAACTGAAGTCACACGTGCAGACCACCACATCGTCTCCCCTGGTGGTACCGAGCGTAAGACAATAACAGGAGCCACGTCTGACTCACTACTCGTTCACCCATGATTCACCTCCAAATATTTATCTGTCTACACATTTGAGAGGTGCCTTTAAAACAATGCATTTATAAGGAGTGTGCGAGTTTATCGCGAGGAGAAGTCAAAGCTCCGAAAAGAAGAGCGGGTGGTGTGAAGTGTGTTGGCTCCTTAACCGAGAGAAGAGTAATATAACTTCAGTTTGGAGAGACACATCTGGACGGTGTGTTCAGTGCGGTCGGTAAAACACTGTACCCCCAGTATATACATATAATGTGCCATGTGTTGCCCTCATGTGTCCTTTAAGAAGAAAAGAGCACGAGTGACCTGTACAATTGACTTTTTAACAGCTGACACTTTGGGTAAGAGTTGAATTGAGGACTCATTTTATCTGATTTACCTCCTCTTAATCCTGGTAGATCAGCTGATATCCTATTACGCACCCATTAGGCAAATCCCACACAGGGAGTAATATATAAGTTACTTTAGCCCACTTACTTTTGTTGATGCACCTGCAAGCTGCTTTGCAACCCCCTCTCTACATTAATCCCGCTTTGCATACTCAGTCTGAGTTATGGGCATGTTACAGTTAGGATCCCCTCTGGTCCGAGTGATGCAGCTTTCATCGTCAGACACTGAGCGTAAGGTTCCACGCAGACATCTACAGAGATGTTACTTTACAACGCAGCAACTACGTCCTTCAGTCAAAGAATTATAACAGGAATGACTCGTCCATGGTGTCTGCAGCTGATCGTGTTTGTGTCCACAACAGGAAATAAAAATCGCTTCAATCAGTGTGTGTTTGATGTCATCGATGCCTGCTCCGTAACTGTTGTGGCCAAAGCCTTAATTCTGGTCTCCATTTCACTATTTGTTGAAATTAAAATGCACATATGACACATTCTTGTCAATAAGAAGCAGTCAAAATCTCTGCACACGTGAATGAACAACAGATGCGTAGGACAGAGAAAGAATTTTTACAAACTTACTTACCAGTTTTTTTAATAAGTCACAATTAACTGACCTTCATCAGGTACAAAACGATGTATTGTATGCATTTTATATGGCTTCTAATACATCATTTTGTACCTGATGAAGGTCAGTTGGACTGAAATGTTCTGATTCAATAAAATAGTGGTAAGCGAGACACTTAAAACAAACAAAAATGCTCAACAGGAACTGTGAAACCAAACTTAAGCATTAACAAAGACTTGGATACAATGTAACGAGGGCACATGGACAGTGAGAAACACCTGAGTAGGTTTAAAGTCACCTTTGATATTAAGTTTTCCAATTGCAGCCAATAAGATGATCAACTTGGTCTCGTGTAAATACAAAGACATGGAATTACTTATCAGTGCTCGTAACGTCAGTACCTGTCATCAGAAAGGAACAGTTTTGTCTCAGTGAAGTAAAACCTTCACCCTGGAAAAACAACCATTGTTTACTCTTTGTAGACTTTCGCTGTGGCAGTTTGGAACAGAACTGTTTATTGGAGGTTTTATGCTCGTCTTCATCCAGCTTGTGAAGCACTGTGGGCCACCTCCAGGGGGGCTTAATATTAGTGTTAAGCTCCATGTAGCATAAAGAGAAGAACACAAAGACCTGCCGAGTGACTGTACTGGTGCTGGTTTTTAGGGAAGGTGTTTCAGCTAAAAGTTCAGTCAGTGCTTGTGGAGCGCTGAAACCTCTCACAATTTATTTTTTGTGTGTGTGTCTTTTGAAGATGTTACATACACCAACAGTATTTAATCAGGGAGTCTATCATAAAATTGAGCTCCCAGAATTTTTCAAAATAACTGTTTGTGAAAGAAAGTTGTGAACATTTCTGGAAACCTGATGATATATCAGTTTAGGAACTGTTTTTGTTTGAAAATGTTAAATGAAATTTGACTATATGGAATGAAACGTATGTATTATGTATTAAATAGTTTGCAGGCTATAATGCATCACCATAAGGATCCTAGTTTCATTATTGGCATGCTTTAGTTCTACATATATATCCTGGTTATATTCAACGTAACAACAAGCAAAAGAAAGTTTTTACATGGCTCTGTGCAGTCCTTTGAAAAACTGAGTGCAACCCATAATTCAGTAGCTTGTAGAACAAACTTTATCAGTGATAATTTAGTAATTGTTCACTGTATGACTTCATCAGTCTCTCAGATGGATGTGGAGGAATTTTTGCCCACTCTTCTTTACAATGTTGCTTAGTTCATTAGTTTATAGGCAATTATTTTTGCTTCGGCCATTGTTGCACCTTGATTCTTGTTATAGTTCAAAAACATTTGCTTGAAGATTTTCTGCTTTGTTTAGGATTATTGTCCTGTAGCATCACCCAGTTTGGTCCAAGCTTTAGTTTAGTTGAGGTACTTTGATTATTTGCTGTGTTTCTAAAAATGTAGCCAAATATCTTCAGTTTGGTCTCATCTGCATAAAGAACATTATTCCAAAAGTCTTGTGGTTTTTTTCAGATGCAGCTTTGCAAACCTAAGCCGTGCTATCGTCTTCTTTTTTGAGAGAACAGGTTTTCTCCTGGCAATCCTTCTAAAACAAGCCACACTTGTTCAGGCTTTTACTCAAAGTACAGTGAGGAACTTTAACATTCAACATGCTAACTGAGGCCTTGCAGAGGCTGAAATTGAGCTCTTAGGATTTTTGGTGCTTCTATTAGCTTTGCATGGTCTGGCTTTGGGGTGAATTTGCTGGAGAAAACCACTCCTGGGAAGACTGTTGCATTGTGTTAATGCACGCTTGAATGCTCAATACCAGTAAAATGCCACAGCTTCTGCTTTTGCAAAGCTGCTCACACTTGCTGACTGCTACGTAGGGCTGCCCAGAGTTCTGTGAACAACTTCAGTGTTCAGTAGCATTGAACATTTCCACTTGCAGATGAAATTTAAAACAAAAACACCTTGAACAAGTCTCATACAGTAAATCCTGAGTGGCACATAAGTGTGCGTGTTATGTCAGACTGTAGGAAAACATCCATACAGCAGATAATAGACACACAGAACTTTCCTTCCACTCATTCTGTCCACATGGGCGCTGCTGATGTGATGGGTGTTATATGGAAGTTTCCACTGTGGAGAAACACCGCTCGCGTCACTCTGAATCCCCTCCCGTCTCGGTCATGGTGGGGCAATACTGATGGTCAAATCTGGCTTCTCACGGTTTGCTCAAGTGTCTGCACCCAGTCACTCTGCAGTCCTGTCCCACTCATATTCATCCCATAAGAGAAAGGTTGAACTGTTTCCCCTCAGCAGATTAGCTCATACTAGACTCTACTCTGGTACTTTGCACTGTAAAAGGCAACGGTATTAGGTACTGATAAAAGTTGCAATTAAAATATGAAAACATACTAAAATTGCATGACTCTGTATGCACTGGTTGACTCATGACAATGAGCAAGTTTCACACAAAAAAACAAAACAAAAGCCTTGCATGTATTTTTCTATCTAAAGCCCCAAGGAGAAGACTGCACAACCAGAGATTGGGACAATACTAAACAGTGGCAACACACTGAAAGCAAGTCACCCATCCTTAAATTGGGACTCTCAAATCTGAGCCTTCAGTTTTAATTAAATGCAAGGATGCTTAGAGTTGCATTGGGAGCAACAAGAATAGAAAGGATTAGGAATGAGTACCTCAAAGGGCTAGCTCAGGCTGGACAGTTCAGGGATAAAGTAAGAGAGGTGAGACAGAGTAGGCATGGACATGTGCAGGTGAGAGATACTGGGTGCACTGGGAGAAGGATGGCAAAGATGGAGCTGCGAGGCAAGAGGGAAACAAAATGCAGACGTGATGAGAGGAAGCGTGCGGGCGGTCGGAGCGACACCGAAAAATGCAAACGACAGCAAGAGATGGAAACAGATAATCCGCTGCGTTTCATTAAAATCAGGGCAACGATGAAAGATCTGCTTCAGGAGTTTTCAGACTGGAGAAGGTTTATTGAGCCATTGTCAATTTTTTATTTTATTTCTTTTATTTCCAGTTCACCAAGACACATTATCCTCAGTCGCAGGGGCAAAGAAAAGAAAAGAAAAGAAAAGAAAAGAAAAGAAAAGAGGAAGTTTAACAGACTTTTGTCTGTGAAGAAGCAGATGCTTTCTCTCTAGCTGTGTCACTACCGAATAAACCCAATCAATGCCAAATAAGCAAACTATGCACCTGCAGATTTCTCTTACTGTTTCACTTATAATGGATTGTATATGTACAGTACTGTGCAAAAGTTTTAGGCAGGTGTGGGAAAAAATGCAGTAAACAAGGAATGCTCTTAGAAATATAAATGATTGTTTACTGGCCCAAATGTATTCTGCAGCAGAAACAATGACCCCAACCACACAGCCAAAGTCATTTAGAACCATCTTCAGCATAAAGAAGAACAAAAAGTACTGGAAGTGATGGTGCGGCCCACACAGAGCCCTGATCTCAACATCATCGAGTGCGTCTGGGAATTGCACAAAGAGACAGAAGTATGTGAGGAAGCCTACATCCACAGAAGATCTGTGGTTAACTCTCCAAGATATTTGGAACAACCTACCAGCCGAGTTCCTTCAAAAACTGTGTAAGTGTAGCTACGTTCACTGCATTGTGTTGATTGATGAAAACAAATGATTAACACTTCCATTTTTGAAAGCATTTTTTGTTTACAGCATTTTTCTCACCTCCCTAAAACGTTTGCACAGTACTGTATATGTATGTACTTGTTCCGCTACTACTTAAGGGGCAGCACAGTGGCACCGTGGTTAGCTCCGTTGCCTCACAGCAGAAGCTCTGCACCACCATCTGCTCAGAGGCTTTCTGTGTGGATTTCTCCCAATCTCTGTGTGGGTTTTCTCTGGCTACTCCAACTACATCCCACAGTCCAAAGACATGCAGTTAGTAGGGTTAGGCTAGTTGGTGATTCTAAATTGCCCATAGGTGTGAATACAAGTGTGAATGGTTAGCCACGTGACAGTCTAGCGACATGTCCAGAGTGTACCCCACCCGATAGCATTCGGTCCATTTCCATCTCTTACTTCCTATTTTAAGTAATTATTTCTCTATACTTTCAATATAAAGATAATCAAAGGTAAAAACTGCCATTCCAAAATGATTTGTAATCCTGATTTGGTTTGCTTAATGACAGAAACCGTAGCCTTGAAGTTCTTAATTCAACAAAGCGCTTAGGTGTGAGCTGTTCTCATGTGAACGCATGTGAGACAGGCTGGCGGAGGTTCTCTTCGCTTCTGTCCAACATCTCACACACTTATTGCATTGCATACAATCCACCGTTGTCTTTCACTTGGCAGGAAATATCCACAGACTCAGCTGTGTGGGTGTTAAGGGATGTCGGGAAGGGTCGAAGCACCTGAGGTTCCTTTTTTTTTTAATTTGCAGAACAGTTTGATGGATGTTTTAAACCATTTGTTCTGTAAATGCAAAACAAGTATAAGTGGAATGAGACTAATTACAAGACTATCACCTCAGCGATGTTTGCCCATATTTTTATTTACACGTGTTTAGTCTGCAGTGTTTCCTCTGGCTGCCTCCACACACACTACTGAAAGGTGCTGTTCCTGAAGCTTGTGCAGAAAACCTGTTGAATCAGTTCAATCTGCGTGCAGCTGTCCTTCATCCTGCCTACAGACAAAGGTGCTGTGTTCAATGCTGGAGAGACACTTAGCTCAGATAGTGAGAATTTAGACACAGCGCTGCTAAGCAGGAGTAATTTTGACCATGCTCAGTATCGCAGTAGTGCAGCTTAGACTAATGGGATTATTATTTCTTTGAAGTTATCAACCTTATGATGGCACTAGAGGAAAACATAAACGAACAGCCACGTAAGGCAGTGTGATTCATAATAACGAACATCACAAAAAGCAAATTAAATCTGCCAAACTGCCACGCTCCCTGGGTTTTGTGTTGTTTTTGTGATGCATTTGAGATCAAAGTAAACGGACCAGCCAAGAAACTGATCTCATATTCCTTGGTGCCACCTCCATGGATCTAAAGCAGTAAAGTACAGTAGAGCTGCAGAAAAAGTGTGAAAACCGAGAGGGTTTTTTAATATGAACTAAACTCTGCCCACGTGAATAAATAACAGTTGCACAGGATGAGAAAAAAAATTATTTAAAAAATATTGTAACCTTTAATTGTTTCATTGTTGCTGAAGGTTGTCTGGACCGGAACGTGGACACACACACACACACACACACACACTGAAAGTGAAAGTGAGTTTGCTAGAGATCAGACAGACAGACGAGGCAGCTGTCTGAACATGTTTGGATGAGACTAACTAGATGTTTTTATTTTAAATATGAAGTGTAATGCTGATAAGCTCGGTTTCTATTTCTATGGCACATTGTGGTGTTAGGGCATGTTTTGCGGCATCAAGGCCACAACAGCTCCTCCAAGCCGATGTGCAGAACTGAGAGACAGTTACTACAAATGCTAAACTGCAGTTTCTTTGCATAACAAAAAAGGGGATAACACCAAAAACAATGTAATATATGTAATATTTTAGTTTAATTTGTTAAATCTGATTTAACACTTTTGGAGCGTCTAAAGTTCTGCAACAGTAGACTCATATGAATCGTGAACTTCTATACCGAATACATTTTGTTTCGATTTGAATGCCTGTTTACAGATACTTATCAACGCAGAGCTTTGATAGGTCAGTGGGCGATTGAAATAACTGCAGTTTTGGCCGGTTTAACTTCAGCACAGCTGCAGCACATGCAAACCTCAGTGTGTGCAGAGACATGGCGCCTAACCTCTGCCCAAAATAACACAAGTGCTAGACGTTCAGACAGGATGCTTGCATGTCTGGCTGACATCACCGTTGGCTCTCGCTGCTGTTTGCTCTGCAGCCTGAAGCCGTCCAAACAGAGATGACAAAGCCATTACTGAGCGTGAAAATCGCAAATTAACACTCATGGAGGGGAGAACTCAAAGTGGAGACACTACCTTTTTATGGAGATATTTTTAATGTTTAAAAAGTTTTTAAAAAATATGATTTATGACCCGACACAGGTGTAAAACAGACTCGGTTAACACCATTCGGCATCCAAGCTGTGTGCAGTAAATCAACCAAAATCGATACATATGACAAAACTTGCAGCAGTCTAATGAACTCTAATGAAACTGCTGAACTTTCAGAGGGAGGAAGTAGCGTTCAGTGCAGAAATGAAAGTATATAACATCACAGAGCAACAGCACAGGAGGCCTAAAGGAGCGTTTAAGGACAGTTTGCTTTTCACAGCAGCACTACCCCATCTGCTGGACAGTCTGCTCTTTTTCTGTGCACTGACTGCCAAACATCTCGCAGCTTTTCCATCAAATGCTTCTAACTGTGGCCAGGAACTTTGATTTAAACGTTATTTATCCACTCATCAAGAAGTTTACTTGAGGACTAGAGCTGACCTTTGTCATGATGTCACAGGTAAAGTTTTCTATTACTGACTTTCTCACATGGACCCACTGTAATCATGAGTGGAAACGTGTGCCACCACTGACGTGAGATGCTACACCAGGCTTGCAGCAGTTTGGGGCTTTTGCTTTTCTTTTCAGCAAACGTGCAGTTTTATCTCAAAGTTCTCTTCATCATTAAGATCTTGTCTTGACTTCCACAGTTCGTCTTTGACTGCATTTCTTAATGACATTCTGGACGGCGGAAATTACAGAGTGAAAGCACCTTAATGTCTTTTTATAGCCTACTTTTGAAGGCATTAATTAGCTTCATTAACAGATCTTCAATCTGAGCCTCAACTCAATGGTCGTCCTTTGTTATGGCAAGATTTGAAGACTCTGAGGATTTATTAAGCTCTGGAAGTTTCATCAGCAACTCCTAATGACAATTCTTGACCTTTAATGCTTAAGTTCTGACGAGTCAATTAAGACCTAACACATTAATGAAGGGTTTTACAAGTAGATTACAGCCAAAATTAAACTGCATCTATGACCTGGTGTGCGTACATTTGGATTTAGGATGATATTTCTGCTGCTTCCTCGAGTCTATCAAAAAGATGCACACCTCAGTCTGAGGTACCAAAAGACTAGAATTACATAAGTAAATAAAAGCTCCCTCTCATGTTCTTAGTCCTGCCTCTGTGGATCTGGTGCTCAGAGCCTCTCTGTTGCACATTAAGCAGGCCTTTTCTAACCACTTCCTGTCTGTTGATGGTACATCCCATGCATGCTTGGTCATACATGACAGGATCTTCTCTTATTCATCATCACTGCTGCCTGAGGCACTCTTGGAGAAGCTAATCTGCCATCTTCTTGATGTACTCCTGGATGTTTTGTGTTTTTATCCTGGACTGTGACTCTGACGCTAGCTAATCCTCCACTAATCCCCTGTTTCTAATGCTCAGAGTCTCAGGATCTTAGACTTTCCATGCATTAAGAAGAGTGTTCATGGCTTGACAACAGTAGCATCTACAGTGCCACAGGAATTTATTTGCCTCCCTTCTGAATCAGATTTCTTCGTTTTTGCATATTTGTTTAGATGTTTCAGATCATCATCTTAGTCTAATATTAAAATTTATATTAGACTAAGATAACCCGGGTCACAAAAGGAGCTGCAAGCCTCACTTGACTAAAGCCTCACCTGTTAAAGTCAGAGTTCAGGATTCAATAATAGGAAGGGCAATAATGGAGATTTCCAAGTAGAAAACCACTGCTGACCAAAAAAAACTGAACTTATCGCGAGGTTCATAAAAAGAACTTCAGACCAACACTCAAACGTGGTCGTGCAGCGTGATGGTCTCGGGCTGCTTTGCCGTTTTAGGACCTGGACGTCTGCTGTAATTGCTGGAACCATGAATTCTGCTCTTTACCAGAAAATTCTGAAGGAGAACGTAGGACAGAGATTTGAAGAAAGCGTGGCTTTAAAAAAAGAAATAAAATGGAGTGGCCTAGTCAAAGTCCAGACTGATTGAGATGCTTTTGCATGACCTTAAACACACCGTTCATGTTAGAAAACCCAAACATTTGATTGCAGTTCATGCAGGCACCGGTGACACAACCAGTTATTAGGTTTAGGGACAGGTTTGGATGTCTTTCTTCTCTTAAAAGATTAAATCATCATTTTAAAACCACTTTTTTAAAGAAATCAGGAAAGGGGCAAATACTTTTTCACAGCACTGTAAATACACAGATAAATTAAAATGTGTGCACCTGAGTCCTGTTTTTAAAGATGTCTGCAGATGTCAACTCATCATTAAAAGTCCAAAATCACCATGCATGTGCACGATGTATGTAAACTGCTGACCACAACAGTATTTCACTTCAGTGTTCATCTCTGTGGAGAATGAGGATGTGAATATAATGCTAAGTGTAAATAAACTCCAGACTATTTTGAACCTTCGACCCACAGATGAACCAGTGTCTCTCTCACTTTCACCGCTATGCTCCGAATGAAACTACATATGAAAGCAAACACACTGTTTATATCTAAAAACCCTGAGCCCTTCTCATGCAGGCTGAATGTGCTCTGCAGCACCTCCTTCCTATCCCCTTCGTCATGTATATCAGCCCGCCTTTGCACTTGACCAAATATAAATGTTTCTTGGCCCGGTGTCAGGCTGAAATGGGGAGGAGTCTGACAAAGAGTTCAGCTTAGGACAGACTGAAGGACAAACGGGGAGGAGAAAGAACTGGTTTGATATAAAAATAAGAGGACAATAACGAATACTGAGCACCATCTACCTGAGGAACAGTAAGTTTTTACCAGATTTTACTGTATTTTAACTGAAAAGGGGCTGTCAAAAGTCTGGACATACACCAGCAGTGGTAGGCCTTTGCTCAAACCTGCTTTGTAGCTACTTTGTTTGGTACTAAAGCACATGACACACGTGGTTTAAACAACCTTATCACTGCATGTTCTTTTCAGCTGATCTTTAATTTCTTCTTAAAATTAAAATAATTAAATGTTGCTTCATTTTACTTTTTATATTGCACATAAAATTCCAATAGTCAGATTCTGTCTGTTTCTACATGCACTCTGGTGTAAAACGTGCATTATTTATATCTACAGCTGCTATTAAACTTTGTTTTCTCTCATTCCACCTGTTCAGATGTCGGCCACCTTAGCCGCTCGCCGGGTGCTTGCTGCTGCGTCACATTCAGGCAATGAAGGAGGAGGTCAGCCTGTCCTTTATAACTAAATACCATAATGGTTCAAAGCCTCCAAATTTTAAGCCTCCCCATTAGAGATCAAAACTAAGGCACATTTACTTTTTAGTTGAACATTAACTGAAATGTCTGCAGAGCTGGCAGCTATCCTTGCTCTGGCAAATAATCACAAACTGACCAATAGTGAGGCAGGTCCTGTGATTTATTCCTCGTGCTTTAACGAGTGCTTCACTTGTGTATTTCTGTTGTTTCGGACAGCAAAGACCTGGAAGATACTGACCATCGTCTTGGCCTTTCCTGGGGTTAGTGTCTGCATAGCCAATGCTTACATGAAGGCCCAGGCGCACTCACATGAACAGCACGAATTTGTGCCATATCCTCACCTGCGTATCCGCACCAAGGTGAGTCTCTGGTTAATGCATTAATTAACAACCATTTATAACTATAAATGCTCACTCTTTCAATATCATTTTCTCCAAAATACTATATGTCCCCTTCCAGAAATTTCCCTGGGGAGATGGAAACCACAGTCTGTTCCACAACCCGCACACCAACCCTCTGCCTGACGGCTACGAGAGCTCCCATCACTGAGAGGATCGGCTCAGTTTCTCGGCTCTATCCTGCTGCATGCTTCAAACTCCGGTCTGCAGTCTACTTGGTTTAATTAAAACGGCTGAGGGGCCAAGTAGACAGCCAGGAATAAAACCACTTTGTGCTGTATTACCATGAGTGCCAGTTCATTTTTTTAAATTGGAGAAGTGCTCATTTTAATTTAATCAATACACAAAATATGTGTGTGTGTGTGTGTGTGTGTGGTGCTGTGATGAAAGTGTATTTACATTTTAGACCGATGTGAGTTTTTTTCCATGAGGGGTGCCAAATTTAGAAAGATTAAAATCCAACATATGTCAGGCTTTAAATATAAAACTATTATTCTATCATACATCAGTTTTTTCCTATTGTTAAACAATAAGTAGCATCAAGTATCATAAGTGACCTGACTCGGTGGCAGATTTCACCGTGGCATAAAGGTGCATTGTTTTCCACAAACTATCCAGACGACTGCACTGGCACGTTGCTTCACGCCAACTCAAGCCCACATAAAATTTTTGGCAACTGTTTCCCCGACTGAAAACTTTTATGCGTGACCAATTTTTAAAGACACAGAATGCTGAGTTTCCGTGAGCCTGGTCACAACAGTTAGGCTAACTTGACATTTACTAGCCTAATTGAGGTGGGTTAACTCTCCGGTGTCACCCTCCTCTCTCCAGCTGTTCTGTCTGCAGCACTGCACAATTATACTGTAGTGATCAATGTAACAGCAGGGCTGCCTCTGAAATGCACGTATGGCTGGACCTCCATTGGACTGGAGCGATGTTACGATGCCCAACACCACCACCTAACCTAATGCATTTACTCTAGTACAATTTTAATGTATTTGTGTTTTATTCCTCTGTTACACAGCTTTCTTTTCTATAAATACAAAATAGCATCAATTTTAAAGCTTATTTGGGGAGATTTTAAACTAGAAATTATTTTATGTTGGCTTATTGATAAAGCTATCCAGCAGTAGAAATAAAATCTTCTCCAGCTGATCTACACATTCACAAATTAATGGTTATGATCAATTAATATAATGTATATGATTCTGAACAATGAGAACTTTTGGTCAGAACCAAATATCCTGATTGCCTGCAGGTCCTCAGATTCCCACTCCACTGACAAAAAATTGCACTACCCATTTACAAACTTTTGTATAATTCAGTGTGGTAGCTAGCCCGGTGTTGCCAGGTAGATAATTTGATTAGTAGAAACCAGAATGATTTTCCAGGGGGAAAAATGTTGGACTGGAAGGAAACAAAGACAGTGGGAGGTTAATCACCCACTTCAAACGTGAAAAGAAAGTACTGTATACCTATATCTATGTGAGAGCATTGAATCCTTTTGTTAACTGTTACGTGCAGTCAAAAAAAAAGCTGAACGGGTACTTGCCTGCTTCTTTTACCCATAAAAAAATCTTTAACCCCAGAAACTTTGTAATGCAGTAGCAGAAACCCTGAAAACACCAGAGTCATCTGGAGAGCTTGACTTTCTCTACTGCTAGTTATCCAAGTTAACCATAACTCAATTAACTTTCAAGGCTTTAGGTTTTCCCTTTTTTGTCTACGCGCACCCTCCCACAAGAAGAAACTGAGAACAAAGTGATGCTCCACCAATATATTTACTGGCATAAATTTATGAGCCATTTGAAATGTATATACGTTGCTTATCTGCTATTCCACTTCATCTCCAACCCTCATAATTTTAGCTATTTTTATCAAATGCATGACAGACATCTGCTTTAACGTTTCCCCGGTTAAAAAAAAAAAAAAGAATAGAAAAAGAAAAATTCACCAACAGTAAATTATAGTAGATGTATATCATGCTGGGACGTGCTACATTTACATCCAAGCTAAACAGAAATGTATTCTTCAAAATGATCAAAATAAATCAACATAAATCAGCAGTTCCTTCTGTGAGTGCTGGAGCAGCATATTTTTAAGGTAACCATGCTGCTGTAAACCACATAATCCATGTGCCTCCTAAACATATGACAATGGAAACTCTAGACACTTAAACTCACGCTGTGCCCCTTTAAAATATGCGATCAATCAGTATTTCGATCCTTGCTCAGGTCAAAGCTACGGAGACCAAACTTAACAGATCTTGTTTGAGAGTCTCTGCACAGTCAGCTTCTCTGGCCAGTCTGCGAAGGCAGTCCCCGGCAATGGAGGAGGACAGGAAGGGCCGAGGACAGTCCTGACAGCCCAGCAGCAAGGACAGGCAAGCCCGGCCCAGTGCTGGGTAGCTGTACCGCTGGGAAAACCAGTACACCTGGGGCAGCAGAGCAGCCAGAACACCACCTTCAGCAAATGTTTCCGAGGAGCGAGAGCCCTGAGCCGCAGATTTAGGAAGCTGCTCTGAACCTTTAATCAAGCTCTTTGGTCTTAAAGTCAGCTCTTCTGAACTGACTGATTTGTCCACTGTCTTCTTACCGTCTGTCTGTTGCAGGGAATTTGGTTTCTTTGTTTTTTCAGTTTGCATCTTAAATCCTGTCAGCTCTAGCTCTGACGTTCGATTGGCCAGGCTTTCCTCAGCAGACTCGGGGCACTCGTGGTCCATTTTGGATGCATCCTTTTCAGCGTTGGCCTCTGTTGTAGTCCGATTAGCAGCTTTCGGACAGCAGGACAGGAGAAACGACACACACAGGTCCTCTAAGTCTCTCTGTAGCTCACTCACCAAAAACCTGCAAGTTCCAATCATCATCTCACATAATGGAGTTTTCTGGAAATCCACGTTTCCTGCCGAGCGCTCCTCTGTCTCGCTTTCATAGAGACTCAGACCATCGAGCACCAATTTGTCCAAAATCTGGCACTGCCCGCTCTTCCTTCCTTCCTCCCTTTCCTTAATCGCTTCTTCACCCTTAGTAAAGCGACATCCATGCAGATAATGTAGCACTGGTAATAATGCACCTCTGCTGACATCTTTAATGGGGATAGCTTCTTTTGAATTGCCCTGAGCTTCTCCAAATCCACCTCTCAACAGGGCCCTGAAATACTCAGAGCCAACCCCACCTGTGGCCTCAACCCCAGCTACAGCCTCCCTGCAGGCTGGGACCTGGGTCCCATCATCCAGCAGCAAGAGCAGATCAAAGTTCGAGATGCTGTAAGGGCATGTGTCTGCCAGCCGAGCTTTTTTAGAGGGAGGCGGAGAAAAATGGCCAAGGCTACTGATCGACGGTCTTATAACTGGAAATGAATGTTTTTTGTCAAGCTCGGTTTTAATGGTACCTGTGAGAGCAGACAGGCATCCAATCAGGAGAGAGAAGTACAGCGAGTGGAGATGTGAGGTCACGCCTGAATGTGGAGAATTCAAAAAGTCAGAAAGCAGTCTTTCACATTCAGCAGGGTGGTCTTCGTCCGCACCATCGTCGTCGTCACAGCTGAGGGGCTGCAGGGCCAAGAGCAGCCCGCCGCTGTCCAGAAGAAGTTTCTTCAGCAGTGACTTGTTGCTGTATGAGAAAAAGGTAAAAACATTAATAGTGAGTGTTTATTATCCAGGGCTGGACTGGGACAAAAAATCGGCCCGGGCATTTTGACTAGAGACCGACCCACCAAAAATGTGACGTCATTCAGGGGTAAAACCGCAAAGGATTCTGGGAACTTGTGGCAAGCGGTACTAGCGCATGCAGGCTTTCAATTGAACTCAGTTACACAGCGATAAAAAGAAACACAAAAACTGGCAATAAACTGTTGTATTATTAACTGCAATAGCCGGTGTTGTGCCAAAGAGTGATTGTCTGCCAAAAACTGATTTCCGGTATTTGCCAAAAACTGATTGCTCGTATTTAAATTGCTATAAGTAACTTGTTGGGCTATAATATGTGAAACATATGTCAAATGCATCCCTCATGGATGACATAAAGTCATATTGAGCTACAAACAACATTAGTGTAACAAGGTAGAAGCCGCAATCAGTCTTTGGCAGTGACTTTTACATAACCTTTATTTATGCCGTTAAAAAAAAGTCTAATTAACATTAAAAATGTCTTTTGTAAGAAGTAGTTGGACAGCAGAAATGGCTCAAATATTACAATAATTCTGTAAAAATATTTAAAGTGGGGATAAAGGACCGGATTGGTTATAATGTAAGTACAATAACACAGAGTTGTAAAGATACTTGAAAAAACTGATAATTTTTTAATTCCATATATAGCCCCTTTGTAAACGCTGTTCACCGAAGTCTATTTACCAACATAGATATTACACATAAAAAATACACGCAAACATTGGAAATCAGTTTTTGGCAGGCAATCACTTTTTGGCACAACACCTGTTGCATGACAGCCACGGGAAGCCGACGGGTAAAGAGATCGGTTGTTATCGGATTACGTCGTGGAAATTGTTTAAGCCATGTTTCCGAAGTAACAAAGAGCCGATGGATGGCCTATAAGATTGCTAAACAAGGGGGAGGGTGCATCCGACCTCCTCGGCTGTAATTGGTCCAGCCCAGAGTTGATCATGACCAATTGGCCAATCCAACACCTTTCATTATTTATACCCTTCCAAAAAAAACAAAACAAAAATCGATCGGTCCATAAAAACAAAAAATCGCCAGCGGCCCACCGGGCAAATGCCCAGTATGCCCGATGGCCAGTCCAGCTATGTTATTATCTATTCTGACCTCCTTTGTTCCCTCTCATATACACACTGTTACAATGATGGATACAAGAAGGAAATTGTTTCAAATAATAAGGTCAGCATATGCACAAGTAATCCCTGAGACAAAAACCTCACACTACAGTGTGCTTTAAAAGCTTATTTTCAGGCTTTTCTTTATTATCTGATCTATAAGATGTCAGGATGTCTGGCAGTTTCTAATATAGTTGTTTCAGGCACGCAGGTAAGAGAACAGAAGCCCCGCCTGCCTGCTGTTCAAGCCTGCAGTCTGAGGATATTTGGTGTAAAGGTCGAAGAACCTCAACAGCTCGTTTCAGATAGAAGATTTCCATATTTCAGAAATATAATGCAAGTAGTAGAATAGAATCCACTATATTTGGTCTACTTCAAAATTCATCACAGATTACCGTTATGTGGGGCTGCAGCTATCGATTATTTTACTAATTGATTAATTTATCAATTATTCCATCAATTAATCGAGTAGTCTGATAAGAAATATTTTTGTCTTATTAATTAGTAATACGGAAAAAAATACAGGTTTTTTTAAAACAAACTGCTCATTATGTTCACTGTCTTTTATTTTATCCGTCAACAAAACAAACCCTTTTTATGTTTTAAATCTAAAAAAAATTGTCTTAAATGCAAAAATATATTTTTAAAAATACTCTCAAGTATAGTCAAATAAAATAAAATGAATATGCAATCTAAACTAAGGCATAAAACATGAATCTTTACTGTCTTCTTGGAAGGCTTTTTGAGTTTTTGTACATGTGTTTTTATGTGTTAAAGTGTGCAAGTGAATGACTGAGTTTGCGTCTGTAAGGAAAAAGGAAAATGTAGTGGGTGCAACGAAGAGAAGCAAGCATATCTGAATACTCTGAAGTTTGCCCCGTGCGTTGATGCAAACCACTTTGTGTTGCTGAACACAAGAGGTTATGATGGTGTAGATAATGAACATTAACATTAACATTCACCGTCCAACCTAAGATCCCTCGGGTCAGTGGCTCAGAGTTTTACTGGCCCATGTACATTTTTTTTGGCTTGTAAAAAAAAGCTTTCATTTGTATATTTTTAAATATTAACTCAATTTAATTGAGACAGTATTTTAGATTATTTCACTTTGAATCTGAAAAATGTAACATAAGCTTTGAAATAAATGGTCTAGTGCACACCATGCCCCCGTTTAGACTCACCCCTGTTCGCATCCATGTAAAATAGGACAGCTGCCGTCAGCGAGCTGTATAATCTAACCAGTCTGGTATCAGACTAAGTTACCAGTTCATCAGCATATTTTAATACAACTCCTGGAGGCTTGCTGCAGATTTTTCTCGGTGTAAAACAAATGGCGGTGAATGGAGCAGCTACAAAGATTGTTTTTCTTCATATCACAGTTTGTTGATGAGTTGGTTTGATGAAGAACTCGTGCTAGCTTTTTCCCAGTAAAGGTGTTAATGGTGATTACAGGCACAGCCTGCTGTTATGGACACGAGAAACACGTTTTCTTTCAATCAACCTGAGCTCACCGTCTCGTAATGACTCCACCTCTTTGATGATTTTTCACATGCTGCTCCTAAATATGTTTGTATTGCAGGTCTGTTTTTTAAGTTGCAAGTCTGGGAGAAGCGCTCGCGTTTCCATGGTGACAATGTTCCGCTACAGAGCCGTGCCTTAAACGAAGTGTCGAAGCAAAGACTGTGTGCCGAGAATTTTTTATAACTGAATTTTTCGAAATACTCAATACATCCTTGCAGCCCTACTGTTACACATTTAGTATTTTTTTACAAATACGTTATCAGTACACATCCAATACTTACCTGCTGATTAATGGCAGAGACAGTGCACAGTTCAGCTTATCTGAGTCAGAGCCAGACAGCATCACATGTGCAAGAACCCCAGAGCCAAATCCAGACTCACACTGGACACGCAGGTTATTCAGAAGGGCCACACCTGCAAAGTCAACACACAATTATAAACTCTTTAGTCTTACATAAAAAAACAAAAAGACCAGATATTATATTTGATCGAACAAAAGACGGTTCCTGAGATTCTGATCAACAGCGAATCAATATCGTCCCTGTAGTTAACCAAATGTGACCAAGCAGCAATTGAATTAGTTGAACTTTCAGTGTATCGGTGTAAAGTTCAGGGTTACTTGTTAGGAGTCATTTCACTTGTAGCCTGGCTTTCTCTGTTCAAATAAAAATGATTCCAATAAAGCAAAATAAGCAGATTTTAAATGTAAAAGACTAACACTGCACCTCTACTCTGTGAGCATATTTAATCATGTGTGCATTATTTAAATCTTATATAAGGTTTCACTTATTTTAACATGACTGTGTTCATCTCACCAAGCTGTTTAACTTTGGCTTGCACTCTGTCCGTCTGCCTGTCTCCTCCTTCAAATCCTTCTTCTCTCTGGCAGAGATGGTGACGAATGAGCGCTACAGAACCCGTTCGGACAAGCGACTGCAAACAGTTCGGGTTGCAGCTCAGCCGGCAAAGCATGCGGAAGCACCTGCTGCTGGGATCCTCACGCTGGGTAAGGTAAAAGAGCAAGCCGGACATGACGCCTGAGCTGACCAGAGCAGCACTTGGATCGGTGGCGTGGGAGAAGCGCGACAGCAGCAGCAGGATGGGTGACTCTGGCGTCCAGGGTTCGGGGTGGTAAGGGTGATGAAAAGCTGATGCGCGAGGCACAGATGGAGGAGTCTCAAGTGTGACTTTAGTCAAAGACGTTGTTGATTGAGCCCGCGGCCTGCGTCTGAGTGGGGATGAAAACTTGGATGGAGAAACGGGGGTTTGGCTTGTTTTAGTGGGAGAGGAGATGGTGGAGGAACTAGGCTGGGTTTGTGGTGAGAGCGTATTGGAGGGAGGCAGATCGGTGACTTTTGATGATGATGAAGACAAAGGCGAAGAGTGAGGTGCTTTTTTAGAAGCAGAAGAAATAGCCGGGTTGGGTGAAGAAGAGTTTCTAAGAGAGGAACTAGAATACGGGTTTGAGGAAGGGGTTTGAGGTGATGAAGATGGCGGGATCTGAAGACTCCCCCATTCTCCATCAACATTAGAAGAATCTAGAAGGTCCCCTTCAGAAGCTATCAAACCCTCAGACACCAACCAGGACCTGGAGGAAGGAATGAAAATGCATATAAACAATATAAAACAGAAAAAAACAATGCATTGGGAAAACTAAATTTTAAAAAAAGAAATTTCCTTTTTCCATACCTGAGACTTAAAAAGCTGGATGAGCCCTGCTCCCTACCAGATTCTTCCTTTTTGTGTCCCTCGGGAGGAGGAAAATCAAAGGAATCAAAACATGATGAAGACAGGAGCTCGGTGGGAGACGTACTTGAGGAGAGGCTCACGTCCATCTTCTCAGTCAATGGCTCCTCTCCTCTGGTGAGCTCAACTAGCCGTGCAACAAGAAGAGGAACCAGCCCCAACTCCTGCAGCTGCTCCATGGCAGATTCATCAAAAACAAAGTCTACACAGGCCATAAGAGCGAGCCGGGAAAGAGGATGACTCTGATGAGCCGACAAAAAGCCAATCAGTACCTCCAGTCCGCCGCTCTCTTTCACCTTGGCCCGGTTCACGGCCTCTTTGCAGCACAAGCACAGAGCCTTGAGGAAGACTCCTGACTTCAGTGGGTCCCTTTTAACCTCCTCTGTGAACTTCTGGATGACTCCCAGTGACCCCACGAGAGGGCGTAGGCAACCCTGAGAGCACATATTGGCTAATGTTTTCAGTGCCAACTCTTCAAAGGGTTTACCAGACTCTCCTGTCACCATGACACCCAGCTGAGCGAGGACCCCGGAACGAGACACCTCCCTGGCACATTCAACACCACATCCCCGGGTGAGCTCATGGAGAGTCCTGAGAGCTGCTCGCCTCAACCCCTGGGGATACTCTGGTGCAATAAGAGGGGTGAGCGCAGATAGGGTCCCTTGGGTGAGCAATGAAAGGCGATTAGAGGGCGTATCACAGAGGTAGAGAAGGGCTCGAGTAGCAGACTGAGCACACTCAAGTTTGGGACAGGCATCTTTGGGTGGAGCAGCTGTGGGGGAGGACGGTGCAGATGAAAGAGACACGCAGAGAAGGAGAAGAGGAACACCACCTGTGTGATAATAAGAACGATTAATTATCAGAGGAGAAATTATATAGATTCACAGGTCAAAGAAAACACATTTTGATAGACTTGCTTTTATGTGATGGCATTACATGCGATATCTTTGTACTGTCTGGTTATCAGCTTTCAGTTTTTTTGTTTATTGTCTTCTTTCCCCTGTTTGACCTTAATGATCGACTTTAAATCTGCCCTTTGAGCACTCTGCTTTTGCCTGTCTGTTACAGCACTTATTATTATTATTATTATTATTATTATTATTATTATTATATTAATACATCTAAAACTAAAAAAGCCCATTTGGAAGCTTTCAAGCTCATTTTAAATGCTGTCAGCTACAAAAGTGGATGTGACTCACAGAAGCAGGTCAGACATACCGGCAGAGTGGATGAGTGCAGAGCTTTCTGGATCCATGGCCAAGTTCCCTAAAGCGCGGGCTGCTCGGTTCAGGACTGTCTCCAGTGCCACATTTTTCTTAAGGATGTCCACTACAATAGGCATTTTTCAGATATAAGTTATGATAAAGATTGCTTAAATTTAAAATGTATAATATATAGTATAACAATAAATCACCACTTACCTACAATATTTATCCCATCAAGTTTACGCACCTGATATTGTAGGAAAGTAGGAAAACATTTTAAAAGTTAGTGACTTTAATAAACAAACTCATCTATTATTTCTTGTCTCACCTCTATTCGTGTCTCCAGCTCAGTGCAGCAGTTGCCGAGGATGCTAAGAGCCAGATCCAGAGTTTTCCTCGAGCATTCTGGGTGTTTAATCAGATCCAACAGGTGCCGTAGACCACCCTGACCTCTGAATCTGGCAATGCCAGCCTTGCCGCCCTTGATGTGCTGCGTCCTAATAGCAACAAGCGCTCGCCACTGGGAAACTTTGGACCTCTTGTCCGTTTCTCTGGCACCGCCTGAGCCTGACTGTCCCTGACGCTCAGACCCCGATCCAGATTTGGAGATGTGAGTCAAGCACCAGGTCAAAGAAGACTCTGGTGATGGTTGTCCTTCCCTGGAGGGTGTTCTCGGGTTTTTTCTGTCACATTCTGCAGGTGATGCAGCCATGGCCCCCCGGATTTCCAGGTAACAGGTGTACTTATTTTTAATTTGTCCTCCTCAATTAAAACAAATATCATAGGCGCCGCGAGGCATCACTGGACGTTTCCAGTAAAACACAGAGAAATTATATACCATGTCCTTTCCACTTAGATATACTCAACTCTTGGTTTAGTTCATTATCTTTAAAGTTTCCGGAAAAAAGCGACTTGTGTGGTAAGAACTACAGATACCAGCATGAAAAAGGAAAGTGTTACCGCCTGACGCCGCACTCCCCGACGGGATATGAAGTTCCAACGGCTTCGGTCCGCTCCCTTTAAAACTGGCCTACATCGTAAGAAGGCCGAGCAAACGTTAATCGACCAAGTGGACGTGTATTTTCTCGGTGTAATATATTTTTTACACACAAAATGACGAATTAAATCTCTATTTTATCAATGTTTTGTTACCACTGGCCGAATAATTTTTGTGAAACAAACTGCAATCGAGTGGGTTAGCCGCTAACGCCATCTTTAGCCAAACAACAAAACAGGGTTGGCCGAGGGAGGGAGCAGGGAGTGAAGAGGTGGGTCGGTTAAAAATACTCTGGGACGTGTAGTTCAAATTTGAGAGCGCTCAGTTCCTCTTATGCGAACCATCCTTTTGAAAAACTACACCCCCCATGACCGCGACAAATCGTAGCCTACGTTAAAATAGTCAAAGAGTTTAGGGATTGTAGTTCATCCGCTAGTCCAGAATACTAAAAAGAATAGGCGTAATAACCAAAATGAACTACAATTTCCAAGCTACCAAGCGACGTTGTTATAGTCATCGTCTTTCTCGACGCGAGAGAGGGCATCGGTGACCCTTGGATGTTGTTAAATTCCGCGATAGATACACCGCTAGTAAATAAAAAAACAACTTTAACTGTAATGGTTGTGCTTTTAATAAGATGGAGGTAATCGAGACAATTGTGATACAAAACTCCGAAGTGGAAGGAAAGGAAACGGTCGTGTCTAGTGTGGATACGGATAAAACAAAAGCAGGTTAGTACTCAGCAGGAACGTTTCCAGGATTTTTTTTTTCTTCTTTTTTTGTATGGGGTGGAGAATGAGAATGGGAGGGGGGCAAGAACAACAACAACCTGGTTTATTGCATTAAAAGTAGCACTGCACAGAATTTGTGTTCAATAAAAACTGCTTTGCAATGTAGCTAAATATGCATTTACACGCCCTTTCAGTTAAGTAAAAGTTAAGCGTACAAAGTACCTACAATAAAAGTACTTGATTTAGTACTTAATACAAAATCATATACCGTTGGTTTTATTTGTATTATTATTGGAATAGTTTTATTTATATTTTTAAACTTAATATGTGACTATAGCTTTAAAATATAGATCAAGAACAAGATATGCATCCAAAATATAGTGCAGTATTGGAAAATACCATAACGCAGAAAAACTTAATTATAGTTGTAGTGCAGTTGTAGTTGTACTCATGATGTTCAGCATTTTAAGAAAAACTGTACTGCAGACCAAGGCATTGTCTTTAATAACTCCAAAAAAAGCAATCGATCTGATCATCTACCTTTTTTCACTCCTAGAATTTATCTGGACAGTTCAGGCTACATGGCATCTAGTCAATACCCGGCTTGAAATGGATCAGGCCTTTGACCAGCCAGTGTGCAAGAAAAAGAAACTCTGGGAAATGGTTGCAGAGAAGGTCAATGCCAAATTGAGGGAGTCAGAGGTCACTGATGTCACTGTGAAGGCGTACGAATGTGATCTCAAGTGGAGAAACATGCTGGCCACATACAGAAAAAACGCAGAGAGGGCCAAGAGGTTGGGAGTGACCAGCGTCCACTGGGAGTTCTTCAAAGCTATGCACGAAGTCCTGGGTAAGAGCAGGGAGGAGATTGAAGCCCAGCGCAGGGCCAAACTCAGCGGGACCAAAGTAGGAAAAGCTATAGCGAGCAAGAGGTTTACCCCTATCCTCCCTACGCCTCCTACAACAGCTGCTCCCTGCCCCACCAGGCCTCCGCAGGATGTCCTGCAGCTGTACATGGAGCTGCAGGAGAGGAAGATGAACATGTGGGCGCAGCAGAAAGCACTGGAGGAGCGAAAAATAGAAGCCATCAACAACCTGGCCCAAGCCATCTCCAGCCTGGCTCAGAAGAACGGCACACAGATATCAAAGGATGGACATTAGGAGAGAGGAAACGCGAAATTACCAAGACCTTCCAAGACACTGCATGAGAAGAACAGCTCGTTTGCAATGTCTAATGTTTGTAGACTTTTTCACATTTTTACCGTTACAGTTTACAGAGTAGCTTGGATTAGCAGGTGTACAGTATGAGGCCAGACTCACTTTTAACACAGCAGGCAGATTACAGTTCTCTTTAAACCCGTCTCTTTTTTTTCCTCCTGGTGCTCAAAATAATGTAAGAATCTTTTATTTTTGTACTAAAATAGAAAACTTGGATGAAGTTGAAGAGTACACACAAATGGGGCATCCACCCCCATCTGTCAAAGAACTATACGAAAATAAACTGTACGTAAATAAAGTAACCATTGCCGGGCCAAAAGCAGTCAAATACAATACAGATTTCAGTAATGGGATTAATGAAGATACTGGTATAAATGTTAAAGTATTAATAAGATAATCTTTGTTTATAACTCTGTCTCTGTTGTGTGTTTTTTATGCTGAAAGCTTCCTGCAAATCTTCCCAGCACATATAGTTATTTAGTTTTAAAACAAATTATTAGTATAAGTAGCAATAATGCAGTGTGACAGGGCTAACCACTGAGCATTAGCACAGAAACAGGCTCTGGCTGTCTATTACCTTAGAGAATGGTACAAAAAATACTGGAAGTTACCCCCGTGCATCTTCTTATTACTACTCTAATATGACAACTTGCTCAAGCTACAGGTGAAATATGCAGGGGGAGAAAACCTAAACACCTCATAGGTGACTGAGTGTGTGAGACTGCAAGGGCTCTAATTGAGGAAAGTAGAAATGGGACAGCGCTTTGCGACATATAACGTGATGATACTTTCATGACAGAACACATTTCATGCTATTGTGGTTTCTAAACTTTAAATTTAGGCTCTTTTTTAGGTCTTCCTGTCTACCAGGTGCCTGATTTAAACACAGAGAAGAATTTACTTATAACTAACTTTGTCAAGGATTAAGAGTAAGCTTCTTTCAGCTGCTCCTTTATTCACAAAGGGTCACCGCAGTAGATCCACATATTTGACTTGCCAGATTTTTACACGCGGTGCCATTCCTTTTTTTCCCGCCTGTCCCGTTTGGTTCTTTTGCCATCA
Source organism: Neolamprologus multifasciatus (assembly GCF_963576455.1). Classification (NCBI taxonomy): domain Eukaryota; kingdom Metazoa; phylum Chordata; class Actinopteri; order Cichliformes; family Cichlidae; genus Neolamprologus; species Neolamprologus multifasciatus. Next base: position 4,609,043 of record NC_140442.1, on the reverse strand, counting down.
GAATTATTGTCTAAAGGCCAAGAAAGATGCCCAACGGATTTACTTTACCAAATGGACCATCCCGGCCTTGCCGTATAAGTCTATTTGATTCGCGGTGCCATTCCTGACACGCCTTCCTCCCAATCTTGGACTATAGATCTTTTGTGTGTTAGGAAAATGCATTAACACCACACTATGGAGATGATTAAATTTAAAAAAAAAAAGGTAAACTCTTGATGAATGAATTCTGTGTAATGTAAAGTGTCATTCATTTAAATTAATGAAAAGTTGGTTTGTTGTCACATTAAGGTTGGGAGCTACCTCCATCCCTGTTAGGGTTATGCTTTTGGGTTTCCCTTGGTAACTGTTTTTAATGCATACACTACAGCGTGTATTAAAAAAAATATAAACATTGGTGTCACCTTCTGGTTAGTGAAGAGCTTGACAAGTTGTTACCTAATGAGCACATCTTGAATGATCCTCTCTTTCGACTCTTAATATTGACAGTGATTTACATAATAAATTTAATGCTGTGTTCAATTTAACCTGGAATGTGTTTACTGAAGTCTTAGAGCGAGGGAGGCCCATTTTCCCACAGAGAGCCCTTCACCGCTCTCGCTCTATGACCTCAGGGAAACTTTGCTGTTGGTTTTTAGGGGTTCAGTCACTACCTTCAAATGTTAATGAATGCAACATGCCAGGATCACGAGCGCAACTGAAGTTTATTAACAAATTGAAATGTTCACGCGTTTCCATGATTAAAGCTTTTAAACAGCAAATCTGTAATGGAGTCACGTCTGCGTACACCCTCGTCATCCGCCTCCCCCTCTTCATCTTGGGGTGTGGCTTCCTCCTTCTCTCCTTGAACCGCCTGTCCTAGGTCCAGAAACACATTATGCAACACACAGGCAGTCAGCACAACAGCTCTGGCTCGGTCATAGTTTCCAATATCCAGATACGTGAGCCTCCGAAACCTGGCTCTCAGATCGGCAATGGCCTGATCTAGGATCTGAAAATGCTCCTCCAGCGTCTTGTTAAAGAGCGCCTCTCTTGGTCCGTGACTTCCTGTGTACGGGGTAAAAATCTGATCAGTAAGTGGGTAGCCAGCTCTGGCCACAAGGCAGGAGCTGGAAGGCATTAGGTCAGAGTTCTGTTTGAGTTTGTCTCTTAGAGCACGACCTCTGTCCACATGAGATCCTTTACTGATTCTGCAGTGCAAGAACCGGCCTCTAATGTCACACACAAGCTCAAGGTTTAACCAAGAGTCAGGAGGGGCCTCCATCTTCATTCTCTTCACCTCAGGTACGGTGCTCTCCACATCATGTTTCCCTATAGGCAGGCGGATAGGGATCCGGGTGTGTCCCAACACTCCCAGAACCTGAGGAACACCTTTTCCTCCTTCTAGTTCCTTTTTTCCAATTAGATTGGAGAATGGGAAAAGTGCCTCTACAGCCTCTTTCCCTGAAGAACAGAGAGAAAATATTATAATCATCATAATTTGCCCACATATGATTAATGACCCAACAAATTAACACACCAGCTGGCCATTTGATGTGCCTCTCTTCCAGCATGTTTATGCGCTGGCAGAAAGAGAAGAAGATCCTGTGGATGTTTCCCTTCTCCAGCTGGAAGCGGCGGGACACAGTGCGGTAACTGACTCGCTCGGACAGCAGTGTGAGAGACAGGAGGACAGTGTGGGACATTGATAAGCGAGCCCGTCCAGCCATTCGTGTCCTTGATTTGGAGCTTTGAAGTAGGTCTGAAATGTACTGGTGAAACACAGAGACACAAACAAAATACAACAGTATTTAATAGGCATGTATCCACTTTCTTCTCCTTCCAGCTCATGCAGAGTTTCTGGTTTACTACTGGGATGTCAGCCACATCTCAAAGAAAAAGAAGCATTTTCTACTTTTTATTGGTGAGATAAAACCAATGAATCCAGCAAAAAGTTATCAGATTAAGGAGTAATGACAAACATATGAAATGCAGAGCTTATAATTTGATTAAAGGCATTGTTATACATGATTGGTACACTTTAGAAATTCATTAGTTTATCTCATATTCAGGTTCAAATTCTTTTTAATTGATTTTTGAATATCACGTTAAATTTAAGTTTGAAAATTCAAAAAACTGGCCAAAAATTGTCACTATTGTTTTTAATAGTAGTTGAATACTGTAAAAGCTTTCTCAAAGGAAAACTAAAGCCACAAAACTACCTTGATCGCTGGATTATCCACAGCATCACCCTGCTCCTGGGACTCTGCAGCCTCCTCCTCTTTCTCTTCCTCCTGCTCGGACGGACTGGATGTTGTTGCTGTGTGTAAAACTTGGGGCCCCACCTGATTCTGTAGTAACTGTACGTAAATAGTATTGGTAAGAGGAGGACGACGATGGGACTGCTTTTCCAGTTTTGCCAGGAGCTGTGACTCCAGGATCTCTTCCACCGCCTGGTCCAGCCTGTGCTCCAGCTCGCCCGCAGACAGAGGCTGCCACTCCCGCTCCACCATGTCCAGCACGGCCCTGCCTGCCGATAAAACACATTCAGTGACATCCATTTTTTTAAATACCGGCGATAGAGAAACAAGATGCTTTCAGAGCATGAAAGCCAAGCAGAGGTCACCGGTCCTTTCAAGCAGTTGCAAGCCCATTCTGTTCTTAGCACTATGCTAATCTAGCCCGCTGGCTAGCTAGCTAATGTTTGCTGCTTTCAGGGACTGTCGGAATTTTGGCAGACTCACTGAGACGTTGAAAGACAGTGACCGTATGAGCACCCTAAAGTTTTTCTTCATCATTATAAACAGAAGTGTAAAAAAATGGTACACAGACAATAAAAAAAAGTAAATTAAATGAATCAGTGAGCAATACAGAGACAGAACAAGGACAAAATAAGTCACATTACGTTAAGTGAGGAAAAAAAACAATTCAAAAACTGATTTGAGAGATTGCTAAGCAGCCTTTCTAATACTTATTAGAAAGTTCATTAATCAAAAAAATCAATTATTATTTTACTAGTGTAACTTTAAAATTGTTAATTTGTATTTACAATATGAACACAATAAATATTATACACATTTGGTTTTGGACTGCAATATGAAAAAATATCTTTTGAGAAATTTTCAAACATTTTCACAAATTAGTGTTTGTATTAGTTTGTACAGAGATGTTTCTGATGTCAGTGCTCTGGCAAAGTTGAAATGTTGATAGAGTTATCACTTTTTTTTTGTCTTGATTTATTTACCTCTTGAAAGTAGACCCAGCATATTTAATTACAGTCACATATTGTTTTGTTCATTTGAATACTGTGTTAAAGAAATATGTCTCAGAAAGTTAAAGGTGAAAATAAACAAGAATGGTCAAATCTATTTTTAAGTCAACAAAAAGATTTTCCTAAAAGGAGTTTATTTACACCACAGGCAATAAAAAGTCCCAACTTCTTCTTCTGTTATCGTCACTATTTTGGTTGTTTCAGTCCAATTTTGATGCTTTCCAGTGAAGTAGATAGTAAATAGAAAAGAGCCAGAACATTATATAACAGAAAACCAAAAGATTGATATCTATAATTATAGCAGTAATTTAAAGACAGGATAAATAAGAGACTGCACTTCGCAGTTTAGTGGTTTAGATTTTTAGACGAAGCAATGCCCAGTTCTGGGTCCTACCATCATTCAGAGTAAACAACAGATATCCTGCCAAATTACATTCTGGCTGAATAAAGTTCCTTATTATTTAGAAAGCCAATTTAATACACACCAGTAGAACCTGCCCAGTGCTGGACGACGCCAGATTAAGCAAGACGTTGGTCCTTAAAAAAACAGAAACAGTGCTACATGATGTATAACACAAAAAAATGAGCTTGGCACATAAAGTAAGTCCTTTGTTGTAACAGCGCTTCTTGGCAATAAATCTTATACCATCGGACAGCCTGCTTATTTCCTCTTAAAACAGGGGTGGGGAACTCCAGGCCTCAAAATCTGGTGTCCTGGTTTTAGATATCACCCTTGGTCAACAAACCTGAATCAAAAGATTAGTTCATTAGCAGGCCTCCGGAGAACTTCAAGACATGTTGAGGAGGAATTTAGCCATTTAAATCAGCTGTGTTGGATTAAAGACATCTAAAACCTGCAGGACACGGGTCCTTGAGTTCTCCCACCCCTGCCTTAAATGGAGCCACATTTGTAAGGAAAATCCATTTGTGGGTTGAACAGCAGAGTTGAGTGTGTGCAGCAATTCATCAAATCAAACTTCTAAAGCTGGCTTCAACAGATTTCAATGTTAAAATTCCCAAATTTACAGCCTGGCTCAACAATGGCTTTTGGCTCCTATGGATAGTTTCGTCATTCATAACAGCTTTACAATCTGTGTGTTTAAATAAGTCATCCACTTGTCAGATTTCCCGAAATATGATTTTCTGTATGGTACAGACCTTCTAAGTAGGTTGTGGTGTTTTAACAGCAGCTGCTAAAACACCAACATCGTGGCTTCATCAAGGCCACATTTACACCGTCTATGTTCAAAGATCACTTTAAATTGTACAAACACACAACAATACACAGATGTGAAAAACAATTCTTTTAATGTTAAACCAGTTACAAGTGCAACTTTGATCATCACATCCCACTGTTTAACAGCCTCAATCTTCAAATATGCATTTAAATGTCATATTAAACAGCATCTTTTCCCACACCCACCAGGCCATTACATCTTCTTCCTGTAATAACAGACACCTTTTTTTTGTAATTATTATTACGTTTCTAGATCATGAGACCCAGTGTTACACCATAATGTGAAGTTTTGATGTGCAGAAGTGTTTATTTCTAATACAATTATATTTTTATTTTTTGAAAATAATACGCATTATGGTATTAACAGTGTAAAATACAGCACAAACTGCAGCATGACATAAATGAGCTATGGTTCCAGGATAAATGGGAGGCAAAATAAGCAGCCAGGCACAGCTCATAATTTAACCACGACGTGTCACCTCTTCACTTCAGACTGTCAAGCAAGTCACAGGCTACAACCAATCGTTGCTGAGGAAAGGTGAAGAGGTCTCCATCAATGTTAAGAAGGGAAAAGTAAAGAATAATCGCCACAACTTGAATTTTGATTGCTGCTATGTCTGAAGACGTGTACTGAAGATCCAAATGAGTCATTCAGTCTCAGTAACTTAGATATTCACAAACTCCGAGCTATTGCAGCAACACATATCCAAACCACCCCCCAAAAAAGTTAATCCTAGTAATATTTTAATAAAGAAACACAAACATAAAAACCTAAAAATGCGACACCTTGTCAAATCCCACTCTGAAGCCAGCAAATTAAAGAACACAAGTAAGGCAGCATCAGCCTTACTCCAAATAAAGACTAGAATTCATTAAATACGAGGTACAATTATTCATGTTCAGCCTTTACCAACCCCGTGGATGACTGACAGTGTCGTGACAAGTCCGTCAGGTATCTCTGTGGGGTCTTTTGTGTAATTATCAATTTATCTAGCATGCGTTCGCCGATTTCAGGACAAAATGAACCACTTTGAAGCACCCTCACATTTACACCAAGGGGGAATCCGCGTTTGAAATTGTTTACGCCCAGCTGAAGATCGGTCGTCGGCAAGGCAAAACTTCACCCGTTGAGGCATCACTTCCCAAAAATTCAACCCCTCCCTTCGACCCCCTGTGTGTCCCTCTCGTTTCCCCCGCCTCTGAGCTCACTGTACAGCCTGCTCGTTGGCTGTGCTGCCTGAATCCTGGGGCTTCATGACGTCGGGGAGCTCAGGGGGAGTGGAGAAGGGCTCAATCCTCAGCTGCTCAAAGGAATCATCTGGGAGAACGACAGAAAGTTAAAACACAGAGAGACACAAAAGAGACATTAAATTCTGGAAAGAGATCAAAGTAACATGAAAGGGGATCCAGAGAAATTAATAATTTTGTATCCAGGGGGACCTGAATTTTAAAATAACAGTTTTTAAAATGCCAAAAAGACACAAAGTGCTTTGTTTTGGACAACTAGACCAATGTTGAACACTGAATAAGTTAAAAAGTATTTTGCTTCTTCCACTGGAAAAATGGCATTTACTGAGTGACAAAGAAAAACTCTCAATCTTTTCTGGCAACATTCCCGTTTTTCCTGTTTTCACTTGTATTTTAAGACCATCTCCCAGCAGTCGGTTTCTCTCAGGAAACTCCCAAACCTGCACGACTCTTAAACTTTACCATGAATAACTGGAATACACGGATCAGTACGTTTTGTACGTTCAGCCAACTTTGCCCAATTTGCCAGATTGTCTATGAAATGCACACACAGTACACACTCCAAATACAATTTCAACCCATCTGGCGGCACAAACTGGCAACCCGATTCAAAGGATGTGCCTTGCCAATCTCTACACAGACACCACAGCTGAGTTCTAAATAAATTACCTCTTTTTACCATTTCATCTTTCTTTACTACAAAGACGCAGTAAAATCGCAAGACATAAACAATGATGAGTTCAGCCACATATGTACCCATTTCAGTGTGTGTGACACAGGGTTACGGACTTTGCTAAGTTGGACACATTTACCAAACCGAGCTTCCAGAGTTAATAACACACAATCAAAAACTTGTAAAAATATAAACGCCTCTTTCCAACTGTAGACAACAAGTTGCAACAATTTTCTTTGAAAGCTGGACAATTTAACAGAAGTGGTTATAGCTCACATTTGGCTTGAAAGAGGATAACATATTACAATAACTTACAGTTCAAACAGCAAACTATGACTAGCTTTGCTTACCCATTAGTTGTGGTGGGAACATATCCTATTTAACGTTATTCAGGAAAGTACTTAAAGCCTTTACATGCTGGGCGTGAAAAATTCTTGCAAGCATTTTGGTGCAGCCATTCCCACCGACTGCGTAATTTTATAGTACTAATTTTTTGGGATCAAGCTCAATTTTTATCATGTGAATGAACAGGCGTCACCAATCAGACCACTGCAATTACCAACAAGTGTGCTTGTAGCTCCAAATGTACACCGATACTGAATACACAAATAGTAACATAATACAATTTCAGCTCAGACACACAAACGCTGTTAGTCGGCTCTCTGAAATGATTTCTTTGCCTCCTCAGATGTGGTCCCAACTCTGCCAACAACGGTTCAAACTGCCGCACTGACATCTTGATACAGCTTCAACTCCTGTACCAAACCATGAAATTCTGCCTTCTTATCGGAACTGGACAAACCTGGAATCTCCGGTTCTTCATTTTCTTGTTTAAAAACAGCAGAACCGGCTCATCTTTGCTTGATGCCGACTCCTGTTTTTTAGTAGTACATTCTTTTGAGGACAAATCTTTCACAAAAAGCAACATTTTAGATATGACCGTTAAACCAACGGTCTCCAACCTTTTTTGCGCCACGGACCGGTTTATGTTCGACAATCTTTTCACAAGCCGCCCTTTAAGATGTCGCGGATAAATACAACAAAATAAATCCAGTACCACCCCCCCAAAAAAAGAAGATTTATTCATAACACACAAGAAAAGACCCAGGGAAACCGAGTTAACTATAAAAAAATAACGTTAAAAACCCTGAAAACCACAAATTTCACACCCAAGCATCAACTCTCGCGGTATGGTACCAAACGACTCACGGACCGGTCTGTGGCCTGGGGACCGGTGTGTTAAACGACAAGTCATCATAATGACTTCACACATCAGTGGGCTGATAAATATGCTACAACAGAACTACAAACTCCCAGATTTTGAAATTTAAATGTTGGTAGGTATGTTTTTGGAACTTTAGAGATAATTTGGATTGTATAGCGCATCGATGTGACAAGTTGCTTAGTGTAAACCAGAATCCAGAATGTAGAATTTGGCTGTTATCTTTTTTTCCCTAAACCTGAGTTCAGATCAAGCGAATAAGCTCACAGTAAAATCTAGAATTGAGGTGGGTTAGAAGATGAACTACTCACCACTCAGACGAAACGCTAATCCCACCGTGGCTGGGGCCTGAGGCCGGGCTGTCTGATTTGTGAAGCCGCAGTTTCCAAGAGTTTGACTGTCATTAAGCAGCACGTCATCCTGAAGAAGAAAGAGTTAAAAGAAGCAGACATCTTCAGAGATTTGCAGGATCAAGTTTGCAGGGCAGACGGTTTTGTAACAAAGCGAAAATGGCGAGGCCTTGTTCTCTGATGTGAAGACTGCTTGTACTCAACAAAAAGCCAAAGTTTGAGGAAAGGAAAAAAAGGAAGCCCAATGATTTGTTCAGATAGAACCTGAACCAAAGTAAAGTAAAAAATATTGAAGCTTTGCAAAAACTTTGATTTTTTTTTTAAATGAAAGATTAGACTTTCCTGACAAACTGAAATGGAGGACAAGCTTTCTGTAATTGACATTGACTCAACTTCACTTTTACATTGAGAGGGGAAAAAAAGGGGGGGGAGGAGCTTGAGGAAATGTAGGACTTCCTTCTAATTTCTGAAAATATGTTACTGTCACTTGATTTCAGTTATAAATTTGCTCCTGTCCGCTGACTGCTAGGGCTAAACATTCAGGGGAGACTTCAAGTAACAAAAGAAAACTTTGATTCATGTTTTGTGAGAACAGCTTTGTCAAGTGAATAAAGGACAGGTATTAGAGCTCCAGCTATTATTTTGATTAACAATCTTTTTTTGAGACATTGTTTAGAGCATAAAATTGTAAGGTTAAAAAAAATAAAGTACTATTAACAAGGATTCCAGGTAATTTATTTCACCTTATAAAGCCTCTGATCTTCAGGTGGCCTCTTTAAAATGCCCTCCACTATGCGCTTCAGTTCGTAGACTGTGGTTGACTCTTTGGCATCTGTGAAGATGGTCGTCTTGTGACGTCGGATCATTAGAAACACATCCTGGAGTGAGATGAAGTGACAGGAGAAAATCACATAGTGATGATAGTGATACACACTGTAAGACTGATTCTCAGAAACACACGTCCTGTCTTACTGAATTAAGCTCAATTCTGTTTTCTGAGCATTTATATCAAATACTGCTCGTCTCTGTTGAGCCTACAGAACGTGTCCAGTGCCATCACCAGATAGATTTATCAAGTGAGAAAAAGCAGAGAGACATATCGGTCCAACATTACAGATATGTCAGCTCAGAGTTTTATCACGCTGTGTACAGGGATCATTAATAAATGCTCAGCTGGTTAAAGTTTGAGCAAAACAAACAGATGGTAGATGGGCGTTTATAAACTGAAACAGTCTCTGCTTAACCAGGTTATTCTGTGTGGGAACACTTTGGTAACTTTATGAGTAAACCAAGTCACTTCTCTACACCTCACGTTTTAAATAGCCGCAGTGACACATAGCTTAGCTAAGGCAGTTTTAACCAAAGCTTCAGCCATCTGTTAACGCCAGCTGTAGCGGCTTCCTCTGTCAACTGTTTTCACAGACTTGAACTATAAAGTTGACAGTCTGTGTTTCAACTCCTCTAACTTTTAAAACAAGCCCCGCTCACGCTAAACAACCATTTTTTATCTAAGTTATGGCATACATGGCAGCGTTAGCTGATAACTTTAGCCAGTTAGCTTTTGTGCGGCTAGATGGCTATTTGAGCCACACAAATTTGGATGATTTATCTCGAACAACAGTCATGTCTGTTCACATTGATCGGACCCCACTGTGCTTAACTTGCTATCAACTTGAAGAGTATAGCGCAACGAGCCACCATGAGCTACTGTATTGACTAACGCAGGAGAAGCTAGCCAATGCTAGCAAAGGTTAGCTAAACAAAGACATTCGTCTCTGAGTGATCGCTTTGTGACCAGCTTAGCTTAGCTGCTCAAATCGGGCATTTTACCGCTCTGAGGAGGGTTTGCCGGCTGACCTAAAGTCGGTTTTTCGTAGCCAACAGGCCACTATATTCTGAGCTGTATGTGTTTTCCTCACTCACCATTTCTTGCGGTTGGCTGCACACAGTGGGGAGAAAAACTGCACTGCACAACGACAACTGTGAGCTCAGAGCAGCATCAGACAGCCACAGCTTTAACTCCACCATCCACCAGCTGAGGGCAGCGCGCACAGCGCCGTCACTCTGTGTATGCACAAACTAATGCAACAGGAGAATATCTGTCTGAATGTCTTATTTCATTTTATTTTTATTTAAGCACCTTGGCATGCAGACTGCTTCTACAAACAAGTGCCAAACCATGCTACTGTTGTTATTATAAACTAGAAGCATAATTCTGACGGGAAGAATTACGTGCCAAAACATGCTATCTTTGTGTGGTATCGCAAGAAATATATATATATATACAAGAAATATTGTGTGGTTATATAAATATATGAGTATGTGTAACGGAGTTAAAAATACATCAGAAAAACGTGCACTTACCTGTTCTTAATTATTATTTTAAGTGTGAATTTTAGCTTTTTTTTTAAATTATATTTTATTTTGAAAACCCAGAAACCGGATCTCACTCTAACGTTTAGAAGCTGCTAAGGCTTCCGCTCCTCACAGCGCGCGCTTGCACTGTGAGGGTAAGTTCTGTAATGAAAGGCTCTGGCATTTTTATGGTTTCTGGCGTGAATGTTGTTACATAAGTTGTACGTGTCGATGTATATAGTAGTGATGGGCAGATGAAGCTTCATGAAGCACTGAAGCTTTTCATCCAATTGGTTCACCCCAGTGCAAAGCTTCTTGAAGCTTCATTTGCTCTAGTAGGACACCTACTGGACGTAAAAATATTAGTTGGCATGAATTTGAAGAGTGTGGCCTTTTGCACATAGCCTGTAAATGTCAACAACAAAAGGAGTGTGTAAAACATGTATATTGTAGTGATGGCAGTATACTGTGTATATTTATGCTGGCAGTATGGAAAATGATCATTTGGAAATGCTTAAAATGGAAATGATCATTTACTGTGAGGTGAGGTGTGGTTGGGGTGTGGACAGTGGTTGTGCTTTTGTAACGTTCAGGTATGGACAGCTACACACTGAGGCTTTGAGCCTCAGTCCTGCCCACATTTTATTCTGTAAAAACTAAATTTTCACTGCTTTTATGACCTTTTTAGTGGGGAGAACATAGCTAGGATTTAATGATTTAACAAATCTTTTAAATCCTTTGTCCTCCACAATGCTAAATGGCTGGGAGTCCTCAATCACCATGCTAACCAGGTCTTCATGTATTTGAGATTGTTCTCCTGAGGAAAGACAACAAAAACAAAGCACAAATATAAATATCACACACGTCACTTATTGCATTGTATAATATTGTTATATCATTTAGTAACATTACTGCATGCTATATTATCATGGCATTTGATGGCTCACCTGGTCTTGCTCCACAATCTGTGTTCCCCCTATTCTCATGCAAAGCTCTGTAGTGCCTAAGCATGGATGAGGTGTTGTTGTTATATCCCAGCTCCCTGGCACATAGCAAACACTTCACCTTGTACAAAAGTAAAGACAGCTTAACATATGTTTTATTGCACCATCAGTATTATGAAAATACATCTTCTGTAGAAATTTACATAACTTGTTGGGAGGAATAAAATCAAAATGTTCCCACACAGGGGAGGACATCCTCCTCTTCTTAGCTGGCTCCATTCTCTCCTGACTTTCTCTCCTCACTCTCATAAACCTCCAAACTGTCTCTAACTCTCACTAACCGCAACTCTCCATCAAACACCTACATTTCTGAATGAAGTCTGAGGGGTTCATATCGCTGTCATATCTCGCGGCAAAGTTTGAACCGCTTCATGAACCAGTCACGTGGTACAGCCGGGCAGCGAGGCTTCGGACGTCATCATTTTCAGCTCCTCCCATAAATGAAGCAAGCCTCGATACGCGCTTCGCGGAAACGTCCCCTCAATTACTCGACACACGCTTCGAAGCCTCGATACAGAACGTCACATCACTAGTATATAGGTTCATATTGATATTAGAAAGTTTCTGTGTAACCGAAACATAGGCTGGTTGCTGTTAAACAGTGTTTCTGCCGTATTTATGCTCTTTGGCAGTAAGCTTTTGTCAGCCCCCTAGTGGCTGCTGCGCATAGCAGGAAATGTGTTTGATTTACTGTTTTTCTGTGCTTTTTGTGATGTTTTACATTGTAGGAGCTACAATTGCTAGTACCATCAGAAGACACCTGTTGAGTGTGTTTTATGTCTTCTGCAGGTACGTGAGCTTGTTAACAGTTATTTTGTCTGTAAAGCACAAGCAAGTGGAAATGTAATGCGCTACTGTTAATTTGTCCACTAGAGGAAAATGTTTAGCCGGTGATACTTCTGTTATCCTGTTATTTTGTTTTATACGATTGTGAAATGTATTTTATTAGTCATAAGATTTATTTTTTGTATACAAGTTCAGTGTGACACACTGAAAAATGGGAGAAATTATTATTTCCATCTTTTCTTTATTAAAAAGTTAATTGTAAGTCTGTTGAGACAGCGCGCGCTTGCACTGTGAGGGAATAAATCGTGAAAAGCCAACCTTTCTGAGCGTCTGTGATTTTTGAAGAGCTGGAAGCGTTACATATGCATAATAGTTATTATTCATAGATACATACATCCTAAGTTCCTGTTATTCATCTGAAAGAAACAGAATGAGTGTGTTGTTACAATGGTAATGCCAGGAGAGGCAGTAGTGGTTCTATGTTACATTAATGTTGTTAGGAAGTGGAAGAAGAGTGTGTCCTGTAGGAGGCAGTAGAAAATGTATGCTCATGTTCTGTACATGCCCTGAAAGAAAGGTTCAGTAAACCAGTTGCAACGATACGCCATTGGGAGTCTCAGTTATTTCATTGTTACTTTTTGAAGATGCAACACTTTGTTAATAAGAGCAAGAAGCATAATTCTGATGGGAAGAATTACGTGCCAAAACATGCTACCTTTGTTATTATAAACTAGAAGCATACTCTGAGAGGAAGAATTACGTGCCAAAACATGCTACCTTTGTTAACCAGCACACTTTAATGGGTAAAAAGAAGTGTCAAACCGTACTGGCTTTATGAATATCAGCTACAAACATACTCTGATGGGCAAAGTTAAGTGGCAAACCATCATACCTACTTAAATTTGTGCTGGAATTATTGTTTGGCAGCAGAAATGTGCATAAATTACGTACAGTAGGACATTTTGCCAAAGTAGGGCAGTTTGTCATATGGCAGTGTAAAATTATCCTACTGGTAGGACGGTTTGCCAAAGTAGGACTGTTTGTCAGGGGACACCGTGAAATTATCCTAGGGGTAGGACGTTTTGCCAAAGTAGGATGGTTTGTCACGCGGTAACATTTTGTCGCTTTATTGATCAAAATCAGTCCTTTTCTCGCTTAAATACCGAAAAAAGCTTCTGAGGTCTGTGTTGACACAGTGTTCCTACAGTATTATAGCGTTACATTTGCTAAGCTGGGGAGTAAGCGTGTACTTACTCGGCCATCTGGGAACGCCCCCTCGCTCTTTGATCTTTTGATCTTCACAAAGGACCATTCTGACGTCACGGTCGACGTCACGTTCTCTGCTAGTGCTTAAATAGGGAGCTCCTTTAACGGTTTACATTGGAGCATTTTCAGAAACAGCCAGTTGTTTTAGACAAAGCTAATACGTATTTAACCTGTGAGACCGTGCTTTAAACCTTTAAAAAAAATGTCACAGGACTCATTAAATAACTTACCTTCTGGAAGCGATAGTGGAGATGAGTCACCAATAGTGCAGCTTGAGGCTATTGAGATGAGTCTGTCTCAAATTCACAGCGATGTAGTGCTTCAAATTGAAATTATTAAGAAAGAAAACGCAGATCTCAAGCAAGAGCTCTAAGATAGTAGGAAAAAAACGCAGATCTCAAGCAACAGCTCAAAGATAGTAAGAAAGACGAGTCAGAACTCATTGAAGACCTCAAAAATATTAACAAACAAAACGCAGATCTCAAGCAAGAGCTCGAAAATAATCAGAAAAAAAAGTCAGAACCCATTGAGGACCTGAAAAATATTAAGAAAGAAAACGCAGATCTCAGGCAAGAGCTCAAAAAAATTAGGAAAGAAAACGCAGATCTCATGAAAACTGTGGCAAATAATCAGCGCCTACTAGTAGGTTCAGGTCTTGCCGCAGTGGCCATTGTTGTTCCTGCAGCTTGCTGGGCCATCTCACAGCTTTTCGGCTGAAGTGAATGTCCCGCTCTGTGGGATCATGATAATAATCATGATCCCACAGAGCGGGGATCGCTATAATTGTGGGTAACAGTTACCCTTTAAAAAAAGTAATGATGTTTTCCAGCCACAGTCCACCTTCATCCTGGCGCTGTTCCCGCTGGTGCAGGGTCCGTTCTTCGGCAAAGGTTTCTCCATCTTCCTTGATTTTGTCCATCCACCGTTTCTTCGGTCTGCCTCAAGGCCGGCGCCCTTCTAAAATATGCTGTGCTCTCCTTTATGTTTGATTTTATTTTTCCCCTCATACCCCCAACCAGTCATGACAGAAGACTGCCCCTCCCTGAGCCTGGTTCTGCCAGAGGTTTCTTCCTGTTAAAAGGGAGTTTTTTCTCTCCACCGTTGCCAGAGTGCTTGCTCATAGGGGATCATTTGATTGTTGGGGTTGAATTTATGGGTTTCATTTAATTGGCTTGAACTGAAAAACCTAAAAATTCAGGTCAGGGTTTTACATAGTGGAGAGCACTGCAGTTGTTAACTGCACTTTTTTATTTGTAGTTTTTGCAGTGCTTCCTACTACAAAAACTACAAATAAAATCCTTGCAGTTAGCAGCAAATCAAAATAAATAAACACATTTTTAAAAGATCCACTACTGCTCTGTGTGTTTACTTCAATGAACAATTGTAGAAGATTATAGATTGTCCAAATATGTGAGAGTTTTAAAAGTAGCACTGCATGAGATTTACTGTGGCACAGATCGTTGAGCAGATTGTGTGTTGATCTGAGTCCTGTGATTTCCAGTAGTGATTTATTCCCATAACAAAATCAAATTGTCCTCTGCTGCCGTGTTGTTGCACAATGAAAATGATGGAGGTTTCAGAAACAGTCCGGCCCTGGTTACTGTCTCAGATATGACACTAGTCTTATCCTGTCTGCTTCTGTGTGTATATATGTAATATGCATATCCACATAATTATGGATTATTATAATTATGATATTTAATAAACACACTGTGTTTTAAAGAACATACATTAAGAAACTGATTGTATTAAATTTTTATTTCAAATATATTTCATTATATTTTTTGTCATCATTTTATTATAGATTAAGTGCAAGAGTTGTTAAGTGTGGATAAATAAATAATAGTTTATTGCAATAGCAAATTGCAAATTTCCAGTGTGGCAGGCAGCTCCATGGGGGCAGTTGGAGGTGTGCTGTCCATTGTTGGTTTGGCATTAATTCCTTTCACAGCAGGAGTTTCTCTAGCTTTGACAATGACTGGAGTCGGGCTGGGAATCACCAGTGGAGTCAACAGTGCTGTGACCACTGCAACAGAGGTTGGAGTAAATGCTACACAACGAAAGAAAGTCTCTGAAGTCTTCAAGAACTTTATGGAGGATGTACAGAGTCTCCAGAGTTGTCTGGAGGAGGTTACCAGTCAAACCATCGCCAAACTGGACGCACTTGACATAAATATGGTTGTGGGAGTTGGCAAGATTGCAGCTAACGCTGGTACTATTGGAAACGGTATTGATGCACTTGTTGATGCCGCTTCTGCTGTTAAGGTGTTACAAACTGAAGAGCTGCTCACGAGTGCTGGGAAAGTTGTGGCTCAAGAAGGACAAGCGTTACGTAATGC
This sequence comes from Neolamprologus multifasciatus, assembly GCF_963576455.1. Taxonomy (NCBI): domain Eukaryota; kingdom Metazoa; phylum Chordata; class Actinopteri; order Cichliformes; family Cichlidae; genus Neolamprologus; species Neolamprologus multifasciatus. The sequence goes on along the minus strand of NC_140442.1, from coordinate 4,593,316 downwards.
ACCCAGGGTTGCTTCAGATATCCCAGATATTGGTCAGGCAGCAGCCAAAGGGACCCTTGCACTCTCCAAGTCAGCAAGAGCAGGTCTCATTGCAGTTAATGCTCTCTTCCTCGGCATGGATATTTTCTTCATCTGTAAAGACAGCATGAGTCTGGCTAAAGGCAGCGAGACTGAAGTCTCACAATTCATCAGAGCCAGAGCTGCACTTTGGCGTTCAGAGATTGACTCACGGCAGAAGATGCATGACTCTCTGAATGAAGGTTTGCCAACATCAGAAAAAAAGAAGGCTGTCCTGGAGACTCCAATTTATCTGGAGATGGAGGTGAAGAAAGCAGAAAGGGTAGAACCATCTACTGAATGATTAAAAAAACTGCAATGAAACAGTCGTAAATTATTGATCACTGAAGTGCTCGACTCGTGCTAACTGAAAAATGATCAGATCATAGAGCCGTTTTATGTGGAAAATGTTTGAAAGCAATCGTCAGACTGTAGGTCTTTTCAGTAACAGCATGCAGCGAGGCATCCTCATGCTGTAATTACATTAATTGCCAATAAGTCAACTGAAAAAAATGTATATTCTAGAGTTGTGATTACTGCAATATAAAGTATCAGAAAAAGTATCTGTCAATGCAAAATTTTAATAATATATGTGATTTGTACATCATTCTGCTGAACATTTTATTTGCACAGTCAAATATAAAACCGTATTAATAACATTATTTAATCAAGTATGCAATAAAATAAAAAATAATTACTTCCATATATAGACTTTTTTCCTGTAATATAGTTCTGTTATTACACAGTAATTACACGAAGTTCTGGTGCATAGATTTTAGAACAGATGAAATATTCTTGTACCAGTCTGACCAGTCTGCTGTGTGTGTACTGCACTGGTAATTTAACAGCAGCACTAATCACATGTAATGATCATAATGTAAATGTAGTCTGTTTCTTTTTGTATAAATACTTGTATCCTTAAATTTTCCCTCTGTTGATATATAAAGTTTTAACTTATCCAATGAAATGTATTAATATCCAGAATTGTTTTTTGTGAATATAATTAAAAAGCTATGCCTGTGGTTGATGATAGGCAGCAGATACGAGATGAAAACTGTAAAAGAAAATTAAAAAAAATAGATGTTGTAGTTTTTCTTGTTTAAGAATCAATATTTTACATAAAAATAGAATTTAAATTGTTGTCAGAACATTTAGTCAGACTCTCTGGTAATGTGATAAACATGGATACCTTTTCCAGTGGCCTCTTACACATTTGCAAGCTTCACTTATAAAACATGTGACAGCTGTAATTACAGTTTCAAAGGTAACTATATGATGATGATGATGAAATCTTCCAGATGAAGCAAAACAAAATTCCCACAACTGTGATGCTCTTAATTTTATTGCTACAGTATTTAACAAGGTCATTGTTGGTATATGTGCATATTGTCCTTAAAGTAAAACAAACAGACAAATAAATGTACAAGTAAAACCTACTTTTAGTCAGTAATTTGATGTGACAGTTGAAAGTGTAAATTCCAACAACCAAAAACTCAGCAGTAGTTGTTCTTGCTGAGCGTGGTGCTGAGATAAAAGTACAAGGAAAAACAGAGTGAATAGAAAGTGAGTCAAAGAAAAAGAAATACAAAGACAGAGGAGGTTATCAGAAGCAGATGTGGTTGTGGTGCGTGAAGAAACTACTGCAAGATGCTGAAGCAACAATTTCAAGTAATGCAAGTATTGCAATATGTAACAACAACAAATGTTTCTCAGTTGAAAGCAAAGATTTCTTTTAAGATTTGAAATAAATCCATAAACTAATATGTTTGCATGTATGCACTAGTGATGTTGGTCGCGAACGAAATGGCTCTTAGAGCCGGCTCTTTGACGTGAACGACGCGAGCCGGCTCCTTATCGCGAGACGTGTTTGGTTTTTTTTTCTTTCTTTCTCTCACCCTCTCTCTCGCACTTTTTTCCGCTTCACTCCGCATGCGAGCCTTGTGCTTTGCGCTGGGCAGAGGGGGAGGGGCGGTAGTTACACTCGCAGTAGCACAGGAACAGAGTGGGAGGGAGAGACAGAAAGAAAGCCAGGGATGACAAAGTCACATTAGAAAGGTATAGTAATCATCCACAACTATTTTCAGTTGAGGATGATAAAGGATTCAGAAAGTTTATTCATGCAGGCCCATATGACAGAGAATGTGCATCTTCTTTTTGTTTTCATATTTTAGTTTATATTTAATTGTGTTATGGTTTGCAGTGTTTTGTGTTGTTTCGTTTTAAATTTGTTTAAAAGGAAAAAGCTGAAAATTTAAATAGTTAAAAGTTGAACTGTGACTAGTTGGTTTTTGTATTATATGATTTATTTATTAAATTTTCTGTGGAGTGAATAAATAAAAGTATATTTACGGTGGCCGCTAGAGACAAAGCAGCACGTACAAACTTCGAAACACGTACGAACTCTGAAGCACGTAAAAACTCCAAAACACGTAAAATCTCCAAAACACGTAAAAACACCAAAACACGTACAAAACACAACAGAAGTGCTCCAGAATGCTAGGTGCAGTGTTGAACTTTTGTTACCTAGAGGCTACACAAGCCAGCAAGTACCAATGACTGGATTTGGTGTGTGGTAGTTAGTGATGTGATTTCCGGCTCTTTTTTAGAGATCCGGCTCTTTCGGTTCGGCTCACTAAAAAGAGCCGGCTCTTTCGGCTCCGAACCGGCTCTTCAGGTTGTTTTGTTGCTTTAATTAATTTATTATTAACAATAATATAAAATTATGCACAAAAGGAATTACTAACGTAAAAAAAGTGGTTTTATTTATATATGTTTATATATAAATATATGCGGTGGCCCCTAGAGACAAAGCACGTACAAACTCCAAAACACATTTCTAGCATGAACTGAACTTCCAAAGCAGAGCTACTAGATCACTTAAATTACACAATTGAAAGCATGTGTGTATTGTTTGTGTATTTATACACAGGCACTCATATATATTCAAATAATTTTAAAAAATATGTTCATTTACCTGTTATTACCACATACCAAATCCGGTCGTTGGTACTTGCTGGCTTGTGTAGCCACTAGGTAACAAAAGCTCAACACTGCGCCCAGCATCCTGGAGCACTTTTGTTGTCTTTTGTACGTGTTTTGAGTTTTTATGTGCTTCTGAGTTTTTATGTGCTTCTGAGTTTTTACATGCTTTGGAGTTTGTATGTGTTTTTACGTGTTTTAGAGTTTGTACGTGATTTGGAATTTGTACGTGCTTTGTCTCTAGGGGCCACCGTAAATAAACTTTTATTTATTTCCTTTTACAAATTTAATGTGAAACAACACAAAACACTGCAAACCACAACAAAATTAAATATAAATTAAAACATGAAAAAAAATAAGATGCACATTCTCTGTCATATGGGCCTGCATGAATAAACTTTCTGAATCCTTTATCATCTGCAACTGAAAATAGTCGTGGATGATTACTATACCTTTCTAATGTGACATTGTTGTCCCTGGCTTTCTTTCTCGCCTTCTGGCTCTGTTCCTGTGCTACTGAGTGTAACTACCGCCCCTCCCCCCTCTGCCCAGCACAAGGCTAGCGTGCTGAGTGAAGCAGAAAAAAAGTGCGAGAGAGAGGCTGAGAGAAAGAAAGAAAAAAACCCACGTGACGGCTCACGATAAGGAGCCAGCTCACGTCGTTCACGTCAAAGAGCCGGCTCTAAGAGCCATTTCGTTCACGAACGACCCATCACTACGCTAGAGACAAAGCAGCACGTACAAACTTCAAAACACGTAAAATCTCCAAAACACGTAAAAACTCCAAAACACGTACAAAACACAACAGAAGTGCTCCAGAATGCTAGGGGGGAGGAGACCAGAGGTTATAACTGTAACTGTTGTGTGGAGTTCTTTAGATCAGCCTTTAGCATAGGACTGCATAGGAATGTAGTGTGCTGATCTCCAGATGCATCTGTAAGAATAATGGGTAATAAAAGGATTGTGTAAAACATGGAAACATCTCAGAGTGATCTCTACCAGGACCAAAAGAATCGCAGAGACTGGCGTTGTCTCGACAATTTGGTGCCAGTGACCCGGATCTTGGTAGTTGATCTCCATTTGGACCTTGGCTGAAGTGGAATGGACACTGAGGGTATTGCCGGCAAAAAACAAGGTAAGCAGAACCTGTTTAATCGAATCTGCATATTGGAATTAAGCTAAATTTCACCCAAAAGTGTCCTGAACGCAGAAGTCCGTAAATTTTGATAAGAGATGTGTGTAGAACAGAGCTGGTTTCTCTAAAAGTGAGGGTTTGAGGCCCAGAAAGCAGGACTTTCTAAATTCTATTGTCCTTGGATGTGGCTGCCCCTCCTATGAGTTGACGAATTCATAGGCCCAGACGGCGTTTCTGGAGCTAGGTTTGAGGCCTGGGGAATTCAGGACCCCCTAATTCTACTAAAACGGTTTGAGGCCGAGGGAGTAGATTGGCTAAATATTCCTCCCTAAATTCTACTAAAACGGTTTGAGGCCGAGGGAGCAGATTGGTTAAATATTCCTCCCTAAATTCTACTAAAACGGTTTGAGGCCGAGGGAGCAGATTGGTTAAATATTCCTCCCTAAATTCTACTAAAACGGTTTGAGGCCGAGGGAGAAGATTGGCTAAATATTCCTCCCTAAACTCTACTAAAACGGTTTGAGGCCGAGGGAGAAGATTGGTTAAAATTCCTCCCTAAATTCTACTTTGTTGTGAGTTTGTGTTTTAAGAAAACTTAGGTTTGCAAAGTGTGATTGTGCAGAGAGTAGCATGTGGCTGAATCTGAAGAACAAAAGGTGTGTGTGTGGGGGTGCTCCTTTGAGGACAAAGGAAAGTTGTGTAGGTGTGTGTTTAAACTACCTGATGACCAAAATGGAGGAGGTGTGTGTAAGTGCCCTGGGGGGCAAAATGGAGGTGAGGAGCAAATTAGAGGTGTGTGTGTGTGTGTGTGTGTGTGTGTGTGTGTGTTCCTTTGAGGGACAAAAGGGGAGACAGAGCGGATTACAGGGGATTATTGACAAGACAAAATAGTAATAATATGGAGAATTTGATCAAGAACTAGATGAGAGCAGTTGGGGAGAAAGGAAAAGAGAGGTTGGAGAAGTGGATTTAGAGGTTGATGTGCAGGTGTAAAACAATGGGGTACAAAAAAAATAAAATTTAAAAAAATTTTTAAAAAAAAGGGTAAAAATGAAAAAGAAAAAATACCAAAACAAAAAAAGTGTGGAATTGTGAGAGGGGAACTGTCTCCAACTCGGGGGAGCGGGTGATACTGCAGGTCACCAGCTGCCCTTAGTGGACACAAAAGAAAAACAGAATAGGAGTGTGGTTGATGAAAAAAAGTAATAATAATATGAAGAGGGTTTTGTTTTTCTCAGTCAAGAACAACTAAAATCTTACTTTCTGGGTTTTTAAGACAGGAGAGAGACACGGCTGGAATTAATTGGACATTACAACACAAGGGGAAGTGAAACTAGAAACACTGAAAAGACCTTCAAAATAAAACAGGAAACACACCAACTGAACTCTAACACAGATGCAAATTTAACACAGACTGGGGAGACAGAACATAGGAATGTGGAACAGGAGGGCACAGAGGACACAAAACACTAGGGATAATTAGAAACAATTAATAAACTTAAACATAAACACGGAGTTCACAGACTCCGGACCAGGACAGTGAATGATCAAGTTGTCTCAGTGTGTCACTTGCAGGTGGGGAAATGGACCTGGATCAATTCTCCACGAGCAGCAGTTGGAAGAAAATTATAGGTAAAGATCATTTGAAACACCCAGCCCGAGTTTTGGCTGAATTGTTTTGCAGCTTTCCTTCCTCATCCTGAAAAAGCAAGCTCCAAGGAAGCTAATCGCTTCTTGAAGACACGGAGTACAGTTAACATCAACAGTGGACAGCAGGCCAAGAGACAACAGCAGAGTCCTGAGCATAGAGGTCCAGCAGCGCTATGGGCAAACGACATCAGAGAAAGAAAGAGAAGATCCATCATCACGACTGGATGGATGGAGAGATGTGGTTCCAGGAAGCTGCAACTTCACTGTGGGTGAAGGACTTTTCAGGAGACTGTCTGAGTTTGACATTTGCCATGTTTGGAGCAAAATGGCAATGAAATAGACAGTGGGAGAATACACGGGACAAAGCTGAAAAAAAGAACTGGCATTGGACTGGTGGGGAAGAAGAGACCACAGTGAAAGAAGGAGCAAGTGAGGACACAGGAATGCTGTTTTAGTTTGGGTAATCAAATTGGGTTAAGGAATCCAGGGAGACAAACGACTGACTTGAAGTGGAGGATTGAAAAAGTGTCCAGACCACCACAAAAGGGGGAGGAAGACAAGCACTAAGGTATGCAAGTGCACTGCTGGACAAAATGGAAAGGCAACACCTGACATGCATACAACATGTACTGGGGGTAGCACAAAATCATACAGGAAGTGCACACATCACAAGAGGGTACCGGTAGAAGGGGTTAACAACACACAGTGTGGTTGCCAATGGTAACTCGCAAGCATTAGGATTTAGCTGTGCCTGACTATGATTGAGATTTTTTAATTTTTATTTAGGTGTTTCTGAAACAAAAAGGTGGAGCAAAAGAAGTTTTGTTTCAGAAAAAAGGGGGAAGGTAAATAAAATGACATAAGTACAAAATACATGAATATGAAAAGTTGGGGGATTTAATTGGCTGATGCATTTTTCTTTTGTTACCAAGTTGAACCTGCCAATTAGATTTGGTGTGTTTTATTTTTTAGAGAAGGACTATTCTGGGACAAGTCCTAAGACTACGATTTTATATATTTGGTTATTCTGGTATTTTTATTTTTTAACAGTGCACTGACAGTTTTGTTTGACAATTTTCTCTCTTTCAAGCAGGCCTGCACGGTTGGATCTGAAAGCGCTATACTAAATTTTTGCTTGAAAATTATCGCAAACTGAGCTTCTCCACTTTACAATGGGCTCTGGAGAAAGTCACTTATTTGGGACGCAATCAGATAATGAGTCCCTGCCTAAAAGGATTTTGCGAGGTAATCCATTCTAAAATTCTTTTTTTGTTCTTTTTGAAATGTCGTCATATTGCTGGCAGTAGAAACTTAATGCGACACAAGAGGTTCTGCTATCAGCAATAAACACAGGGACTGACTGGACTGACAAAAACTTGACTGACTTGACACCAATATGCAAGATTGCACCTCCACCCAGAGAGACAAAAGGGTGGATGTATGTATGTATGTATGTTTCTTTTTATAGAAGTAGAAAGGTGACAGCAACATCCTGGGTTGCATGGGCTTTTGGGCCGTGCTGACTTAACCTTTTAATTGCCACTTTCTGTGTCTGTGAATTTATCAGCGGTGTGTTAATATGACCTTGTATTGTGTACAGTGCAGAGGTCACTGTGAGAAAGTGTGCATACAAGATGCACTGGGCTAACATCTACATGGACTTTTTCTACAGCAGAGGGTTAATCATAAGATTTAATCACATGATTTGCAACAGGAAACACCACTGGCCAATTTTTTAAACACAGGTTTACAGGCCTGGAGCAGAGCTACTCCATGGGAGAAGCCCTGGAATTTTTAAGAGAGAATGGGCAACTTTATTGTGCATCTCTAATTGTTTTGAATTGACACATGGCAAGGACCATGTGGCAAAAGGGGTTTGTCGGGGTAGTTTTAATTTTTAATTACAGGTTCAGTAACCAAACTGACTGAAGGAGATCACCCATAAGATGCAGACTGAGACCTGGAGAGAAGGCTTCAAGAGCGAGCAAGAGAGAGAGCACAGCTTGCTGCAGGAAGCACACTGTCGGACGGCTGGTGGGTACGTCTGAAAGTGATTAAAAGAAAGTGGTTGGAGCCGAGGTGGACAGGACCAATCGAGTTGGTGAACAGGACATCGCACGCTGTTCGACTGAAGGGCAAAGGCGAAGCCGGGTACCACTGGAGCCAGTGTGCAGTAGCTGAGGAGCAAGGAGCAACTTGAGCACCAAAGGGGGAATCGAGCCTTGACTCAGACGAGTCAGAGAACACCCAGACCTCAACCACAGGGGCAGAATAATCCCCTGGTCTGTGGCAAGGTCTTAGGGTAGTCTACCCCTGAGACTGAAGAAAGAAGAGACGGAAGAACGCAGAGACTCACCCCACGCTGGAAAAAGAAGACTGAGGGAATAGATAGTGAAGGTTGTCCACACCACCCTATTCAAGCAGTTAAACAGAGTTTATCTCAGGAAGTGAGGAAAGCATTCACACCAGGTCTGGTCAGGTTTAGGAAACCAGTTATGCCCTAGGATGAAGGAGAGGTGTGATGTGATCTCTCATTGGAGAGATCAAAAGGGGGATTGTTGAGAATAGATTCCTTAATGTACATCAACGTTAAAGAGAATATAGTTGTGATTGCTTGCAACATTATAATATTGTGGTAATGAGTGTAAGGATACAAAATAGAAAATAGGCCTGGGATGGGAACAAAGAACTGAGGTGCAGGGCAGAAGGACAATCAACCCCCACCCCCAGGGCATGAAACAAGAGTTACTGAGGGTGAGGGGCAGACAAAGGGCAAACAGACACTACCTTAAAAGGAGATGGGGGTCAGGGTGTCAGCACCCTTGGCCACTGTACTAGTGTATTTCCATTGTGGGGGTGTTTACTGTAGGGGGGAGGAGACCAGAGGTTATAACTGTAACTGTTGTGTGGAGTTCTTTAGATCAGCCTTTAGCATAGGACTGCATAGGAATGTAGTGTGCTGATCTCCAGATGCATCTGTAAGAATAATGGGTAATAAAAGGATTGTGTAAAACATGGAAACATCTCAGAGTGATCTCTACCAGGACCAAAAGAATCGCAGAGACCGGCGTTGTCTCAACAATTTATGAGTGCTTGTGTATAAATACACAAACAATACACATATGCTTTCAATTGTGTAATTTAAGTAATCTAGGTTCAGTTAACGCTAGAAATGTGTTTTGGAGTTTGTACGTGCTTTGTCTCAGGGGCCACTGTATATATTTATATATAAACATATATAAATAAAACCACTTTTTTTTTACATTAATAATTCCTTTTGTTCATAATTTTATATTATTGTTGATAATAAATTAATTAAAGCAACAAAACAATCTGAAGAGCCGGTTCGGAGCCGAAAGAGCCGGCTCTTTTTAGTGAGCCGAGCCGAAAGAGCCGGTTCTCTAAAAAGAGCCGGAAATCCCATCACTATAAGGTTTGTTCATTTAAATTCGATTCTAAGCTTGAGAAAAGTCTAATAAAAAACAATGCCTGCAATTACTGTCATGAAAGGTCACTGGAAGGCAGAATTTCCAAGGTTGCAGGCCAAAACCACAAGAATTACATCTTATATTAAACCGGCCGCAGCCTCTGCACCTGTTACATGAGTTACATGTGCAAAATGCCTGATGATGTTTTGTTAATTCCTGCTGTTTGGAATGCTATAGTCCTCTTATTAGGGATGTTTTTGTTTTCTTGGTGGGAAGTGGGGATAAAGTCCCAGTTAAAATTCTGAGTGATTCAGGAGACTATGACTCCTATATAGTGAACCTATATAGTGTGCTGCCCTTCTCAAAGGAGTCTGACACAGGTGACTGCCTCCTAAGTAGTGGGAGGGGTTTGACCACCCTCCCTGTTCCTTTGCATAAGCTCATCAAACCATTAAGCTAGCACCATTACAACTTATTCTTCTGATAATGGAACCTTTTGAACATCTTGTTCTATACTGTGTGGGTCTTTTGCTGCTCTCAACATCTGGAAATAAGTATCTTCTTGCAGTGATGTGTCAAAGTACCAAAATTCCTGCTGGATATCCACTGAGGTCAATGACGAGCAAGGCAGTGGTGACAGCTCTAACTCAGTTTATTTTGGTGTGAGTGATCAGAGTTCACATTTTTCATCTCACATGTTCGCCGAAGTTTTGAAAACCCTGCACATAAACCATAATTGGTCATCAAGATACCATGCCCAAAGCCAGGGGGCTCTGGAAAGGTTTCACCAGATGCTAAAGTCTCTTTTGCGTACCTATTGCATAAAGCTTAGTAGAGACTGGGAAGAGGGTCTGCCATGGCTGATTTTGTCTGAAAGAAAACATAGGTTTCAGCCCTAATGAGCTTGGGTCTTGACACAGTGTGCGTCGGCCCTTGGCTGTAATAAAAAATAAAGGGGTTTATTCCGAGCCACCTAATAAACTTAAAAAACTTGAGTTTGTAAATGGATTTAGACTTTGATTGCTTGTAGCTGGGATTGCCAGTTGTCAGTTTTGTTGTGGGGACCAAGTTTCAGCCTTTTTGCCAGTTGTGGGATCTCTGTATCGTCTCCCATTTACAGGCCCTCACAGGTCCTTAATGAGAAACTTTGATATAAATTACTTTCAACCCTAAAATAAAAAAAGTTGGTTCAGCACTGTCATATAAACTTACTCAAACCGTATTATGCAAGTGACCAAAATTCTAGTCGGTGTGTCAAGGATACGTTCACTAGGGCTGCACGATTAATCGTTAGAAAATCGCGATCTCGATTCATACTTATGTGTGATCTCATTTCCAAATGACAACGATTTAAAAAAAAAAAAAAAAAAAGACGACGATTGTACCGCATTTTGATCCGGGACGTAATCTGCAGGAAAACAAGCGCTCACTCTTCCTGCTCAACAAATGACAAGGGCGGAGCCTTATACCACGTGATACAGAAGCTGTGCCGTTTGATGCTAAAATTAGCAGGGAAAAAAACAACGGAGAGCACATCAGGGATGACAAGAAAGTGACAGGAGAAAATCCGTCCCGGTCAACCACCCAAACATCAATAACGGGAACCTTATACAGCGCTTCCCTATACACGTCGAACTTCCGCAGGCACAAAGAAATTATGGAGGCTATTACTTACCACCTGACCAAGATATGGCTCCATCAACACTGTGCAAAACGAGGGATTTAGGAGAATGATCAACACCAAACGCTACACAGTGCCGTCCCGCAACTATTTTTCTATTGTTGCACTACCTGCTCTATACACGCAGTGACGAGCAAGGGTGGAGACGGAATTTCAAGCAGTACAACATTTTGCGGCAACAAAAAAATGTGAGACATTTGTTGTTTTATGTTTATTTATTGTTTTTATGTTCAGTCTCAACTGTTACGAAGTTGATGTGCAGTTAATAAGTGCAATAAATATTTATATGGGAAAAGAAAATCGTGAGAGAATTGTGATCTCAATTCTAAGCCAAAAAATCGTGATTCTGATTTTATGCAAAATCGTGCAGCCCTACCGTTCACCCTTGTTTGTTTCTTCACTTCCTTTTCTGAAATTGATGAAATACCAGAGCCTGATGACAGTTTGGTCAATTGAAAAAATTTCAGTCTCTTTGTAATCTGGATAAATTCCTGTCTCATTTGCCGGTAGATAAATGCAATGAGCTGTCAGAATTGATTTTGTATTGCTGTTTGTTTGGTGAGGTTTCCACTTCTTTAAAATGGGATTGTTTGGTGTTCTTTCCCATTTTTTGTCATAAGTCATGAGCCAGGTGCTGACATTTATTCAATGTCAGCATGGCTGCCTTCCAGACTGGGCAGAGATGCCAATGCATCAGAGCATGCGCATGTCAATGATAAGAGGTGTACGGGACATTCACTCTATTGGTCTTGCTGCAAACACCCAGGTAATACAACACTTATCTTTCTACTGTTAAACTGGTTCTAAAAGTAATGCAGGTTCAGTAAAAATGTGTTTTGTGAATTTCTTTTTGTATTTTTCTGTCTTGAGAATTTGTTTACATGTATTATCAGAGTGTTTTGATGCTTTGTTGTTTATCAACCTCTGACACAATTGAACAGTACTTTTGCATAATGACTGAAGTTTCAATCATTATGCAAATTTGAAAATGCTACATCCTGATGAAGAGAATCAACTTTTTAGGGATTTCCTTACCTGAAGGGCTGAGCATGCATCTAGACTTTTTGGTGAATATCCTTTGAGATCAGGTGAGCAATATGAGAATGCTTTGGACTGTTGAATGATTTTCTTACCAGTTAAATTTCTTTGCAGGTTTATGATTTCCTCCTTATAGTTGTCAGCTGGTGATCAGCTGATCACGGGGCCGGGTTTAAAAGAGAGACGCCACCCACCTGTTCGCCGCTCAGACATCGTTCTCTTCATGTCAGGAGCTCCGAAACCTTGCCGACGTCAGTCTCCGCCTGATTCAGCAACTGTGAGTGTTTTTCCTCTCGATTCTTTTTCTCATCCCGGCTCCGCTCGCTCTACGTCTGTAACGCCAGTTCCGAAGCCACGCTTCGTGCACTGATTGTTACTAGAATAACTGCGTGTCTGTTCCAACCCATCGCTAGGTGGAAACCAAACAAAACACGCATTAAGAGGCTCAAATGCCCGTGTCTCAATCTCGAGTCTCATAATGACGTGAAGAAATAATTTTTAAAATGATTTAATATGAAGGCAATAGCAGAGTGTTACAGGCATAGCCCTAAAGAATGTAGCCTCATGGGCAGTGTAGTCCGTGCTGCAGGGAGAATGGACTGCCATACACGTTATGTATCTATGAGCAAGGGAGGGAGAAAAAGGCGAGTGGAAAAGTAGAGTTGTCATCGATTAGAAACGGGAGCTGGAAGCATGTAAATATAATAATAACCACTGCAGCCAAAAAAAGAGTGTCTGACGAGCCCAGCTCTAAGTAAGATATTAAGACTCGACTGTACACCGTGTTCCTGTTTTCCTCCGAAACAATAAGTTCCGCTGGAGCAGCCTTTCAACGCCTCTCTGTCTCTCCCCAGCAAAGTTGACCAAGACAACAAAGTAAAGCTAGTTTTCGTCTACGAGCCTGACACGGACACCGACGTGTTAGCCAGAGGTCCCTTTACTACGGTTCGGAGCCGCGGACCTATTTTATATACGCGCGGAATAGTTTTCTATACGAGATCGCTGTAAAAAGTGCAGCCTTACCTAATGTCCACCTACTGTTACTCATTTTATATTAAGATTTAAAAATGTAGTTGCTATTGAGTAGCCTTCAGTAATAGTAATGAATCGCACAGGAACAGGACATTCATTAGTTGTAAAAAAGCATGATAATATATTAAGTAATCCAAAGTATTCAGAATACGTTACTCTCATTGAGTAACGTAACGGAATACGTTACAAAATACATTTTGGGGCATGTATTCTGTAATCTGTAGTGGAATACATTTCAAAAGTAACCTTCCCAACACTGACTACCGTTTATTCACGGTATGTCACTGTAAGCCCGCTGCAAGGTAATAAACAGCAATATATTTACCAGTAACTTACTGTTAACACACATCATCAGTACCAAAAATATTCATCTCTGCTAGAGGATACCGTGTTCCTACAGGCAGTCATTTACTGTTGAACAGGTCGTAATTTACCGTAATTTCAGGAAACAGTAACATACTGTAAGAGACTGGAGGGTTCCAAAAAAATTGTATTGTATAAAAAAATGTATCATTTATTCATTTATATGTATTTTTGTATAAAAACACACACACACACACACACACACACTATCGATTGATTGAGATAGATAGATAGAGACACACACACACACACACACAAAATATAGTTCATGTGCTTCACACCACTTTTTATTTCTGTTCTGATTTTCCTCTGCAGAAATACACATTTCCAAAATCGAAAATTGAAAAGAACTAAAAACATATTTTCATTGAGGAAGCATTTGTTTTTACTAAACTATGTAATCCATGTATTTTCTCAGATGGTTGTACAAACAATAACGATATTATGTCATATCCATATCATGCCAGACAACATATGCTCAAGTGTTGGGTTTTCTTAGTTATATTTTGTAGGGTCTTAAACCTACAATGTGAAGTTGGCACCTTACAAATAAACTAAATTGTAATGAATAGAACATCAAGCCCCACACGTCTTCCTTTATATACATCCATCCATCCATTCGCTTCCGCTTCTCCTTTTCAGGGTCGCGGGGGGCGCTGGAGCCTATCCCAGCTGTCATAGGGCGAGAGGCGGGGTACACCCTGGACAGGTCGCCAGTCTGTCGCAGGGCCAACACACAGGGACAGACAACCATTCGCACTCACATTCACTCGCACATTTACACCTAGTGACAATTTGGAGTATCCAATTAACCTATCCCCACAAGCTGCATGTCTTTGGACGGTGGGAGGAAGCCGGAGTCCCCGTAGGGAACCCACACAAACACGGGGAGAACATGCAAACTCCACACAGAAAGACCCCGGCCTGATCGTGGAATGTTGGAATTGAACTTTATATACACTTTGTCCAAAATACTGGCTCACACCACCAAATCAATGCACAAAGCAGGGTCCACAAGGACATGGATGAGCGTGTGTGGTGTGAAGGAACTTGACTGACCTGCACTGAACCCTGACATTGCTTTGTGGACTGAGTTCATTGATTTGTAGGGTGAGCCAATACATGTGACGAAGTGTAAGTAGCTGAAATAATTTTTAACAAACGGGTAAAAGAAGGAAGAAAAATCACAACTGTTGCACTCAAAAAACCTATTGGACAGAGACAGCTTCTTGCGAGACGGCGAGAGAGCTTGTCTTCATTGTTGTTCGACTCGTGTAAATGTCCAGAAAGCATGGGCCATGGATTATCTGTGGAGACACAGGTAACAACACATTGGCCACTTAAGAAATTCACTAGAAATGGCAACAACAGTTACCTAATTTGAAGTTTTCCACTCAAATTCAGTATGCCGCTGGAGGAAAGTTGTGACATGAGGGTTAATGTGAACAACCTTTCGCTTCACAGTGGTCCCAGTCTTTCTGCTTGTCTCAACCCTGGAGGTACATTTTGTTCCCTCTTCAGGGAACATGCCATAATAAATATTAACATTGAGTTGTGATGTTTAATAATGAGTTACTTAGGGATAATTTATTCATCATCTATTACTATTAGCTAACTGTTCAAACATACCTCTGAATTAGCTCCAATGTTGCACACGCTGACTCCTGGTATTCCAGGTTCAATACATAGAATGAACCAAAGAAGACTGACATTGCATCAGCAAAGGTGTTCTCTTTGTCCAGCTCAACAATTACACGGCCCTCTGCACTCACCATCCAGCAGGTGGCGGTCATTAAATTTTGTCCTTAAATGTATAGGGGCAACATTGTCTTAACATTGTCCTTTCAAGTCACTTTACAATAGGATAAAACACTTAGTAAAACAATGGCAGAATAAGAACAATAAAATAAAAGCACAAGATAAAATTAACAAACAGTGGATTCAATATGCAGATTTGAACAGATGAGTTTTGAGTTGGGATTTAAACTGTGGGAGAGAACCAATGTTTCTTATTTCTGGGGGCAGAGAGTTCCACAGCCTGGGATATCTCTGTATCTCTGTATATCTCTAAATAAATAAATATATTTTATTTATTGTTTACTCTATTTAATTTGTAAAATATGTATACACACACACACACACGTAGAAAAACATATTTAGTATACACATCCAGTAATGCATACACTCTTATATTGTACATATATTTATTACTCTCAGATTTAGCCATTCTTATATTTTGCTTGTTTTATGTTATTGTATTTTTTGCACACCTCTGTTGCTTGTGAAGCTCGCACACAAGAATTTCACTCGCATGTACTGTACCAGTGTACCTGCACATGTGATGTGACAATAAAAGTGATTTGATTTATCGTTGTATTTTACAACTACATGAATGTACTATTGCTATGTGATTTTTTTTTTTTTTTACTATTACTGAAGGCCACACGCCATATCAATACTAACTAGATTTTTTCAAAATCTTAATATAAAATGAGTAACAGTATGGTGGACACATTAGGCAAGGCTGCACTTTTTGCAGTGATCTCGTATAGAAAACTATTTCTGTATCAGTAATATGTTTTCTTTTTCTCTGTTGATAATCATGTGGAACTGCACATGATTATTTGCAGCTAGCATGTTGCTAATGCTATCCATCAAGTCTAAAAACAGTATGTTACAATGTGGAGATAATCTGATCAAAAATGATCAGGTTATATTCTGATTTGTAATTAGGCGTACATGTGCACTATGTTTATTCAGAGAGGTTAAGCTTGTGTTTCTGTCATGGAGGGATTGTGCTCAACTGAATGAAGCTTATTAGACATTATGAAACAGATGATACGTAAAAGCGAATTTTGCCAAAGTGCTTCTTTTTTTAAATTATCTTTTTTTTTCTTAAAGAAATCTACTACATCATGTGTATTTTTTTTGTCATGTATAATTTCCATTGCAAATATTAACCACAGTTAAATTAAGAGAGGATGGCAGTAAAAACTCTGGAGGTGTGATGCCATCAAGTACACTGCTGTAGAACGATCGCACTGCGTTCTCGGGAGCACTCCCATGTAAACTTACGAAGTCTGGACTAGCAAGAACACGAGGACTGGCGTACTTGAGTATTTAGAAATGGCCTAACAGTCTGCAGTCTATGAACTAACGTCAGCTAACGCCAGCTAACAATGTTAGCTTGGTGGCGAGTAGCATTCAGTAATTGTAATAAAAATCACACCGCAATAATACATCAAAGAGACTGAGGTTTCGCCCATCCCATTATTTTTATGAAGTTGTGTTTTAATTTCCAAGTAAGAAAACCATTCATGCCCGTTCACTGCTGGCCCTGTTATTCTGGCTCTGGGTCCATTGTGTAACGGACGCCACCAACATTAACAAGACGCTTACATTAGAGCCTCTTATTGCACGTTTTGTCTGGGTTTCCAGCAATCAAAATCAGAGTATTCCCCATGTATTCCCTTACTCCCCAACACTGCTCACCCAGCATCAATTTGCCATGGGAAAGCCTATCAGGGGTCAAAAAGACCCCCAACAATGTAGCCCCGAGGACCCTGGGACAAACAAACCTCTCCACCATGTGACTCACAGATTTTTCGTTCCTGTGTATATTTTTTATCTGTCTTATGTAGAACCAGTATGGAGCAGATCAGAGATCTTCATGTTTTCAAGCATAAAAACTACAATTTTGCAGTCCGTCTTACAACTCCAGAGTACATAGACTCTCTTGAGAGTTTTGAAATAAAAGACAGCGATGTCTTCCTTGTCACTTATCCAAAGTCAGGTTGGTGAAAAATTTCATACATTATTTATATTTGCTGTTTTGTGCTGGCCAGACTGATCCACTGATCATCTCTAATGTCTTTCCCCACATCAGGCACTGTATGGGCTCAGCAGATCATCATTTCCATCTACGAACTGGATGGGAATCAGAATAAATATTCAACCAACGTGGAGAGGATGCCGTGGCTGGAGTACAAGAAAGTTGAATACACTTTTTTTCACTCTCCACGACTCTTCGCCTCGCATCTCCCTGAACATATCATGCCTCCAGGAGTGAAAGAGAAGAAGGCAAAAGTCAGTACTTTATAGAAGCTCAATTCTTCTTGAAGAAAGAGGCAGTCTTAAATAGGGCTGTGCAATATGACCAAAATATCATATCCCGATATAAGAATTCTATCGTCCTGATAACGATATAAATCACAAAAATGTAACATTTTCTGTAAATTCTGTGAATCTCGGGCAGCTCGACTTGCGTGAAGTGTTTCCAGCTGTGCGTCGTGTACCTGGAGTAGAGTGTTTTAACCGATGCATGAAACAATACATTTTTAGACATAAGTTGTAACGGCCGCCGTTTTCTTTGTGAGTATTTATTACACGGCGTGCTGCGGGGAAAAGCCTGCTCTAACGTTTGAGTCTAAGGTTTATTTTTTAGCACCTGGTGGCTCTTTTTTACTTCTCATCCGCAAATAATCTGCTCTTTCATGTGATTCAGTTTATTTTGAAAAGTCTCAACAGGATATTGAGCTTTATTGTGAAAGGTTTATGTGGAACATAAAGAAGCGGACACGCGATGGTGTTACCGTCGTTGTTGCTAACCACAACGCATAAAAACAGGCGCTTGTCTGTCCGTAGTGTGGTTATATTAAACATAAGAGAAAGAGAGAACTTTAAGAAATTAATATAGCCACTACAGTGACCATCAAAACGATGAAAAAATATTGCCGTAAACAGTTTATTTTGCGACACCACGAAACAAACGATAGCGTAAAATGAAACGATAGACGTTTTTATATCGTCATCCGATATATATCCTTATATCGAACAGCCCTAGTCTTAAAGTTTGAGAAAGTTAAAAGCATTTTATTACTTATTGTTGCAAAAATAAAGGAAATTAAATTTGTACTTTTAAAGATTAATTAAATTTTTTGTGATGTTATCTATTGGTCACTGAAGTCCAGTTTTTGAAGCTTGCAAAAAAGTTTGAAACTTTTAGAAACCCTCAAATCCTAGCAAATGGAAATAGAGTGGTTAATCTTCAATTCTTTTCAAAACAAATATTTTTTTCTGTTCGGTAAGACTTAAAAAAATGATCATATATCAAAATCTTGTAATGGGGTCATGAAACAAGGAATCTGAGGGTCATTTTTATCATAGACTTCTACACAAACACATGGTTCCAGGTCCAAAAAGCTAGCACTAGCATTTCTTTTATTTCAAGTGATTCTGTGTTTCTATTTCAGTATATTTTTTTTGTCCTTTTCCTTTCTTACGATGAGGTCATTGCAGACTAAGAGGTTCATCAAATCAAGTAGAAATAGGAGAAAAAGAGCTATAAAAAATACAGCCTTTAAAATATATTTAAAAAATATTATTTGAAATCAGTTTTTTAAATAATTTTTCTTTTAAACTAATGACTTTCAATTTTTACATTTAAGTAACAAACTGTTTTTTTTTTTTTTTTAAATATTCATCAGATCGTGTATTTGATGAGGAATCCAAAGGACGACATGGTGTCTTTTTATCACTTCAGCAAAGCCCTGGCATACCTGGAAACTCCCGAGAGCTTTGACCAGTTTTTTGAGTGGTACATAACAGGAAACGGTAAGTTTCCTCACTTTCGATCCACATAATGATGAATCAGTTAGTGGTTATTATAAACACACTATATCTATTTATTATCTATATCTTTATTCACATAAATGTTTAAGAATTGTCGAGGTAGAATTATTGATAGATTATCATGGGCTTTGCACCACAGACTGCAGAAAGAAACAAATAAAACCTTTTATTAGAGTGTGCAAGGCTCAGAGTAACACTTGATAAGCTAGAGATGAACAAATGGCTGCCACTCCTCCCGCTCCTGTGCTTTGAAAAATGTACTATGTAAAGTGTTACCTTTGTTCTAGAATTTTTTGGAGAAAAATTACTGATTCATTAAAGTTTAAATTCCAAATACTGGACAATTCAGATTCAGTGGACTATGAGAGAGCGTGTTTATTCTGAGTTAATATTTACTGAGTTAGTATGACAAATGTGTCAAAACACCTGTTTTTCTTGGCATGCACCAGCAGAAAGGTCATGTGCACTCTATGCCCATGCAGTAATCCATGTTTTAAAAGGTACAGTTTAAAATGTATTAAAAAAAATCTGTTGCTAAACGTTTTATCTTTTCTGTCATGTGATTCATCTAACAGGTCTTGCAGCTCTACATACTTGAAAAACTTTGGTTTCTGTGACCTGAAGGTTTCAGTGTGTGGCAACAGTGCTTCCACTTTAGTACCCAGTGATGTTGTGGTGCTGTGCTAGTATTTAGCACCAACACCAGTTTTGTGTGTGTGTGTGTGTGGATTGAGCACATTGACAAAATCTGTACTACATTCGGAGGCACACTACCACTGCATGATTAGCATGGGGGACTGATCATGCCTACAGTCATGCTGTAGGTAACTACAGAGCTTACACTTGAGCTCTTCTTGTGACATGTGGGTTGTATGTGAACTCAATTAAGTCAAAATGCCAAATAACTGGATGCATTATGCCACTATACAGTTTTTGCGTCATCCTGGTTTGACCACGTCAGGGAGTGGTATTTAAACAGAGACCAGTACAACATCCTCTTCCTGACCTACGAGGAAATGATTTTGGTAAGATGTTTCTTCGCATTTTTGTTGTTTCTAAGGAAACTCAAATAAAATATCTGGCAGAGTTTAAGGTTCTTTTTCTGTTGCGTTCTTGCTTTTCTTTCAGGACCTGAAAGGATCAGTGAAGAAGATCTGCAACTTCTTAGGGAAAAACCTGACTGAAGCCGCCATGAGTCAAGTTGTGGAAAAAGCTAAGTTTGAGAACATGAAGAATGACTCGAAAGCAAATTATCAGCATCTTCCACCAGAGGAGTTCAGTGGAAAATTCCTGCGCAAAGGTAACATAACAGACCTGCAGCTGCTGTGCAGAAAAATGTGACATCAGGGTATCAGGTGTTGTGTTTTTGTCTTTAATACAGGTCAGATTGGAGACTGGAAGAACACACTGAGTGTTGCACAGAGTGAAAGAGTGGATCAACTCCTTCAGGAGAAACTTGGTGATTTGCCTTTGAAGTTCATCTGGGAATAAGCAGAGCAGCTCTTCAGGGTCTCCCAGGAGTTTTAAAAGCATTGATTTCTATCATGATATGAGGTAATTAGACGCAGGGTTTCTTCAGCACAAACTGCTTTTATTGAACCGTAGCAGCAGTGTACGTGGCTACATCAATTTTCTGAAAAAACATATACACATACAGTGTTCCAGCGACCTCTAGTGGCCGCCCCTCACGGTATCCTTACTAGGATAACATAAACAAATCTCACAACAATTTCATTAATCAGAAAATCATAAAAATGTGTTTTTCTGCTATTTAAATAATAATAAAAAAAAACAACAACAACAACAACAAAAGATTAATGTTTGTTCACCCAAGATGAATTCATGTCATGTAGATCATGATTCCAGAAATCAACAACGTTCATTAATAAAATGTTTATCAGTCAACATAGCTGACATGCCTGAAACCAGTACACGGTGCTTTGGATTCTCATAATTTCTGAATAGTTACTAACTGTTAATTGTGTTTTTGAATCACATTGCTTTTGAAAGTAGCCTTGACCTTCAAATATAAGAACTTTCTTGAAATAAATGTACTTTTGCCATGAAGACAGTCTGACTTTTGGTTTACCCATAAGTGATTTCTCCTCCCATGAGTCAACATTTAAGATAGAAGTATCTCATTTATTTGTGTAGAAAAATCAAAAGGAAAGGATCCTTTTTTGGTAAGAAACAAAACATTACAAGAAGAAATTGTGCAATTGCAGTGTAATATTGGTTAAAGTCTTGTTCAGCATGACATTCTTCCGTTATTTAATCTGATACAGAATTGAACCTCAGACCTGTGAACAGCATCCACTGAATATCATTTAATTAATATGTGACATACAGCTTGTTAACACATGATTTATTGCAAGATAATAGTCTATTAAAAAATAATTATTAAAAAAAATGATCTAATTTCTTTAATGTGACTTCTGTTTCTGAACATTACTAAACATTTTCATTTTCAGTGTTATGGGTGTAAAATGTAACTTTGATTTTCATACAAGAGTGAATGCTCTCCTCTGGAGGTAAGAGTGACATTTTGAATTTAGGTAGTTTATCTGTATGAAACTCATCTCACACAAGTAAGCTGATCCAAAGATGAAAAAACTCCACATTATTCATTATCATATAGAATAAAACTGCATGTTTCAAACACAAGTTTGTCAGGTTTTGAGAGTTTTTTTTAATATCACTCCATTTGTGGTTTTAAATCTGAATAGCCTTCATTTTTCACACCAATCTTCCAGTAATGTCATTATTATGTAGTAATCAGGACACAGCATAAGTCAAATGTACAAATTTTTTAGTAAAAGTAAAAAAGTTGTTAGTAAAAAAGTAAAGCATAAATTAACACTTCACTTCAACAT
This sequence comes from Neolamprologus multifasciatus, assembly GCF_963576455.1. NCBI lineage: Eukaryota > Metazoa > Chordata > Actinopteri > Cichliformes > Cichlidae > Neolamprologus > Neolamprologus multifasciatus. Next base: position 4,571,449 of record NC_140442.1, on the reverse strand, counting down.
TAACTATAGTACCTCTCAAGGAACCTATAGAATATTGTCACATGGGGTGAAGAACAGCATAAACTGTGTCACTTCCCCTCATCTATCTGTGTGATTCAGAACTAAGATGGAGCAGATCAGTGCAGGTATAAGAACTACAACTTTCTGACCACTGTACATAGACTCCCTTCAGAGTTTTAAAATAACAAACAGCAATGTCTTACTTGCGTCTTTTACAAAGTCAGCAGATCATCACTTCTATCTATGAGTTGGACGGGCATCTGAATGAATGTTCTAACAACTCGCAGAAGATGCCATGGCTGCAGTTCACAGGGGTGCATACACTCCTAACCCCTCTCCACAGCTCTTCAGATCACATCTCTCCCAGGTTCTCATGCCTCTAGGACTGAAGGACGAGAAGGGAAAGGTCAGAGCTGTATAGATGCTCAAGCAGCCTGAAGAAAGAGCAGGTGATCCTTGACTGACTCTTGGTGGCGCTGTCACTTGGTGTTCGCTCTCTCTGCGGTAGAGTATTGATGGGATTTCTGGCTCTTTTTAGAGAACCAGCTCTTTCAGCTCGGCTCACTAAAAAGAGCCGGCTCTTTCGGCTCCCAACCAGCTCTTCAGGTTGTTTCGTTGCTTTAATTAATTTATTATTAACAACAATATAAAATTATGCACAAAAGGAATTATTAATGTAAAAAAATAAACCGTGGTTTTATTTATATATGTTTATATATAAATATGTACGGTGGCCCCTAGAGACAAAGCACATACAAACTCGCCACATAAAATGTAATAAATAAATCATAATACAAAAACCAACTATTTACATTTCAACTTTTAACTATTTAAATTTTCAGCTTCCTTTTAAACAAATTTAAAGTGAAACAACACAAAACACTGCAAACCACAACACAATTAAATATAAATTAAAAGAAGATGCACATTCTCTGTCATATGGGCCTGCATGAATAAACTTTCTGAATCCTTTATCATCCGCAACTGAAAATAGTTGTGGTTGATTGCTATACCTTTCTAATGTGACGTTGTTGTCCCTGGCTCTCTTTCGCTCTCTTTCCCTCCGGCTCTGTTCCTGTGCTGCTGCGAGTGTAACTACCGCCCCTTCCCCCTCTTCCCAGCGCAAAGCACAAGGCTCGCGTGTGTAGTGAAGTAGTGATGGGATTTCTGGCTCTTTTTAGAGATCCGGCTCTTTCGGCTCGGCTCACTAAAAAGAGCCGGCTCTTTCGGCTCCGTACCGGCTCTTCAGGTTGTTTTGTTGCTTTAATTATTTAATCATTAACAATAATATAAAATTATGCAGAAAAGGAATTACTAATGTTAAAAAAAGTGGTTTTATTTATATATGTTTATATATGGCCCCTAGAGACAAAGTACGTACAAACTCTAAAGCATATACAAACTCCAAAAAGCACGTACAAACTCCAAAACATATTTCTAGCGTTTACTGAACTTCCAAAACAGAGCTACCCAGATCACTTAAATTACACAATTGAAAGCATGTGTGTATTGTTTGTGTATTTATAGACAAGCACTCATATTTATTCAAATAATTAAAAAAAAAATAAAAAAATTCATTTACCTGTTACTACCACACACCAAATCCGGTTGTTGCTACTTCCTGGCTTGTGTAGCCACTAGGAAACAAAAGCTCAACACTGCGCCCTAGCATCCTGGAGCACTTCTGTTGTCTTTTGTACGTGCTTCTGAGTTTGTACGTGCTTCTGAGTTTGTACGTGCTTCTGAGTTTGTACGCGTTTTGGAGTTTGTACGCGTTTTGGAGTTTGTACGCGTTTTGGAGTTTTTACGCGTACAAACTCCTAAGTAGAGATGGCACGATACCACTTTTTTATGTCCGATACCGATACCGATATCATAAATTTGGATATCTGCCGATACCGATATGAATCCGATATAGTGTGTTTTTTAATCAGTAAAACTGTTTTTTTAATATCTTGCTGCTTTTTGTATAAGTTCATACTCAAGTTAAAAAACAACAACAATACTAAAGCTATTCTCTTATACCTGTATGTAAAAAAAAAACAAAACAAACAAAAAAAACAAAAAGCAAAACAAAAAAAAACAAACAAAAAAACAAAAAAAACAAAAACACACTGCACCCAAAATATTTCATAGATCAGCAACACTGATCAATCTAATAAAGTTAAACCTACCCCCATCCTCCCTATTCTGGTATTTTAAAGAGTACTTAGCAGAAATATTAAGCAACCTAACTAATAGGGTTGCAAACTCCCAGCAAAAGAAAATAGGGAACCACCCTCTTCCTCATGATGCTTAATCAATGTAATCAACTTTAATTTGATGCAGGGTGAAAAAAATTCACAGAAATAAATTATTTTTCAAGAATAATTAAATAGATTCAACATCTTTCTTCAACAGAATTGCAGACTGCACAGATGGTACCTTCCCAAAGGAAAAAGTACTACTACTAAAAAGTACTAGGGTATATTAGACTTAACAGTTACTATATACTAGAGATGGACCGATCCGATATTAGGTATCAGTATCGGTCCGATACTGACCCAAATTCCTGGATCGGATATCGGCGAGAAATAAAAAATGTAATCCGATCCATTAAATATCAAAAAAGCACCTCACAAAACTTGCTACAAGGCCTAACCCAGCTCATAACGTAGCACTTGCAGCAGTGTGCATCACGTGATAGAGCGGCTGTGTGCTACCAAACCAGCATTTCATCTCCGAGGAAGTTTTCCCAGAGAGAAGTAAAGCAAGTGTGTAAGTTCATCTCTGAATGTTTGTAAAGCATTCCCGCGTTAAGATTAACAACCAATATATAGAGCGACTGCTGTTAGAATTTATTTAATATTACTTTCTACACCAGGATCGTTTTCTACGCAGCTGACGGCTGGTAACTGTGCAGGGGCGGATCTAGCAAAGTTTAGCCAGGGGGGCCGATAGGGCATGAACAGGGAAAAGGGGGCACAAAGACATACTTTTCTTTCTTATTCTCATTTAAAATGTCTAGCTTTTAATAAATAATTATCTGACTCTTACACCCAAAGTTTTAATCTGATGTAAAATGTATAGAAGTCCATTACTGTATATAGTAACTGTTAATTCTAATATACCCTAGTAAGCTATAGTACTTTTTCCTTTGGGAAGATACCATCTGTGCAGTCTGCAATTTTGTTGAAGAAAGATGTTGAATCTATTTAATTATTCTTGAAAAATAATTTATTTCTGTGCTTTTTCCTCCCTGCATCAAATTAAATTTAATTACATCAATTAAGCATCATGAGGTGGGGGGTGTGGGTGGTTCCCTATTTTTTTTTGCTGGGAGTTTGCAACCCTATTAGTTAGGTTGCTTAATATTTCTGCTAAGTACTCTGTAAAATACCAGAATAGGAAGGATGGAGCAGGTTTAAGTTTATTAGACTGATCAGTGTTGCTCAACTATGAAATATTTTGGGCGCAGTGTATTTTTATTTATTTATTTTTTTTACATACAGGTATAACAGAATAGCTTTAGTGTTGTTATTTATTTAAACGTGAGTATAAACTTATACAAAATACAGCAAGATATACAAAAAAAACAGTTTTATTGATTAAAAAACACTATATCGGATTCATATCGGTATCGGCAGATATCCAAATTTATGATATCGGTATCGGTATCGGACATAAAAAAGTGGTATCGTGCCATCTCTACTATATACAGTAATGGACTTCTATACATTTTACATCAGATTAAAACTTTGGGTGTAAGATTCAGATAATTATTAAATAATTAAAAGCTAGATATTTTAAATGAGAATAAGAAAGAAAAGTATGTCTTTGTGCCCCCTTTTGCCTGTTCATGCCCTATCGGCCCCCCTGGCTAAACTTTGCTAGATCCGCCTCTGCACAGTTACCAGCCGTCAGCTGCATAGAAAAAGATCCTGGTCTAGAAAGTAATATTAAATAAATTCTAACAACAGCTTATCAAGCTTAATAGTGCTGCTGTTGTTCAGCCGCTGGTTTCCTCTTTCTGGTGAGAAGTGGGCCAAAAACAAAGAAGAGAGACGGACTCGCGACAGAAAAGCCGATCAGCTGATCATTAAGCAGTTTCACGATTGAAGTGGCAGCAGGAGAGAGAGAGAAGAGGCAGTTGCTCTATATATCGGTTGTTAAGCTTAACGCGGGAATGCTTTACAAACATTTAGAGATGAACTTACACACTTGCTTTACTTCTCTCTGAGATAACTTCCTCGGAGATGAAATGTTTGCTAGCAGGCTACAAATACACACAGCCGCTCTATTACGTGACCACACTGCTCCGGCTCGCCTTGTCGCCAAGTTTTGTGAGGTGCTTTTTTGATATTTAATGGATCGGATTACATTTTTTATTTCTCTCCGATATCAGATCCAGTAATTTAGGTCAGTATCGGACCGATACCGATACGTAATATCGGATCGGTCCATCTCTACTCCTAAGCATGTACAAACTCCAAAACGCGTACAAACTCCAAAACACGTAAAAACTCAGAAGCACGTACAAACTCCAAAACACGTACAAACTCAGAAGCACGTACAAACTCAGAATCACGTACAAACTCAGAATCACGTACAAAAGACAACAGAAGTGCTCCAGGATGCTAGGGCGCAGTGTTGAGCTTTTGTTTCCTAGTGGCTACACAAGCCAGGAAGTAGCAACAACCGGATTTGGTGTGTGGTAGTAACAGGTAAATGAATTTTTTTTTTTTTTTTTTTTAATTATTTGAATAAATATGAGTGCTTGTCTATAAATACACAAACAATACACACATGCTTTCAATTGTGTAATTTAAGTGATCTGGGTAGCTCTGTTTTGGAAGTTCAGTAAACGCTAGAAATGTGTTTTGGAGTTTGTACGTGCTTTTTGGAGTTTGTATATGCTTTAGAGTTTGTACGTACTTTGTCTCTAGGGGCCATATATAAACATATATAAATAAAACCACTTTTTTTAACATTAGTAATTCCTTTTCTGCATAATTTTATATTATTGTTAATGATTAAATAATTAAAGCAACAAAACAACCTGAAGAGCCGGTTCGGAGCCGAAAGAGCCGGCTCTTTTTAGTGAGCCGAGCCGAAAGAGCCGGATCTCTAAAAAGAGCCGGAAATCCCATCACTACTTCACTACGCACGCGAGCCTTGTGCTTTGCGCTGGGAAGAGGGGGAAGGGGCGGTAGTTACACTCGCAGCAGCACAGGAACAGAGCCGGAGGGAAAGAGAGCGAAAGAGAGCCAGGGACAACAACGTCACATTAGAAAGTTATAGCAATCAACCACAACTATTTTCAGTTGCGGATGATAAAGGATTCAGAAAGTTTATTCATGCAGGCCCATATGACAGAGAATGTGCATCTTCTTTTAATTTATATTTAATTGTGTTGTGGTTTGCAGTGTTTTGTGTTGTTTCACTTTAAATTTGTTTAAAAGGAAGCTGAAAATTTAAATAGTTAAAAGTTGAAATGTAAATAGTTGGTTTTTGTATTATGATTTATTTATTACATTTTATGTGGCGAGTTTGTACGTGCTTTGTCTCTAGGGGCCACCGTACATATTTATATATAAACATATATAAATAAAACCACGGTTTATTTTTTTACATTAATAATTCCTTTTGTGCATAATTTTATATTGTTGTTAATAATAAATTAATTAAAGCAACGAAACAACCTGAAGAGCCGGTTGGGAGCCGAAAGAGCCGGCTCTTTTTAGTGAGCCGAGCTGAAAGAGCCGGTTCTTTAAAAAGAGCCGGAAATCCCATCAATACTCTACCGCAGAGAGAGCGAACACCAAGTGACAGCGCCACCAAGAGTCAGTCAAGGATCACCTGCTCTTTCTTCAGGCTGCTTGAGCATCTATACAGCTCTGACCTTTCCCTTCTCGTCCTTCAGTCCTAGAGGCATGAGAACCTGGGAGAGATGTGATCTGAAGAGCCGTGGAGAGGAGTTAGGAGTGTATGCACCCCTGTGAACTGCAGCCATGGCATCTTCTGCGAGTTGTTAGAACATTCAGATGCCCGTCCAAATCATAGATAGAAGTGATGATCTGCTAAGCCTTCTGATGGAAACTTTATGAGATAAAAAATAATGGGATGCTACAGAGATTTCTCACTGGCCTGACTTTGTAAAAGACGCAAGTAAGATATTGCTGTTTGTTGTTTTAAAACTCTGAAGGGAGTCTATGTACAGTGGTCAGAAAGTTGTAGTTCTTATACCTGCACTGATCTGCTCCATCTTAGTTCTGAATCACACAGATAGATGAGGGGAAGTGACACAGTTTATGCTGTTCTTCACCCCATGTGACAATATTCTATAGGTTCCTTGAGAGGTACTCTAGTTAATGTTGAAGTGAAGTGTTAATTTATGCTTTACTGTTTTACTAATACTAAAAAATGTGTACATTTGACTTATGCTGTGTCCTGATTCCTACATAATAATGACGTTACTGGAAGATTGGTGTGAAAAATGAAGGCTATTCAGATTTAAAACCACAAATGGAGTGATATTAAAAACTCTCAAAACCTGACAAACTTGTGTTTGAAACATGCAGTTTTATTCTATATGATAATGAATAATGTGGAGTTTTTTCATCTTTGGATCAGCTTACTTGTGTGAGATGAGTTTCATACAGATAAACTACCTAAATTCAAAATGTCACTCTTGCCTCCAGAGGAGAGCATTCACTCTTGTATGAAAATCAAAGTTACATTTTACAGCCATAACACTGAAAATGTTTAGTAATGTTCAGAAACAGAAGTCACATTAAAGAAATGAGATTATTTTTATTATTATTATTATTTTTTAATAGACTATTATCTTGCAATAAATCATGTGTTAACAAGCTGTATTTCATATATCAATTACATGATATTCAGTGGATGCTGTTTACAGGTCTGAGGTTTGATTCTGTATCAGATTAAATAACAGAAGACTGTCATGCTGAACAAGACTTTAACCAAAATTACACTGCAATTGCACAATTTCTTCTTGTAATGTTTTGTTTCTTACCAAAAAAGGATCCTTTCCTTTTGATTCTTCTACCAAATAAATGAGACTTAAATGTCTCATTAAATGTCTGTCTTAAATGTTGACTCATGGGAGGAGAAATCACTTGTGGGTAAACCAAAAGTCAGACTGTCTTCTTGGCAAAAGTACATTTATGTAAAGAAAGTTCTTATATTTGAAGGTCAAGGCTACTTTCAAAAGCAATGTGATTCAAAAACACAATTAACAGTTAGTGACTATTCAGAAATCATGAGAATCCAAAGCACCGTGTACTGGTTTCAGGCATGTCAGATATGTTGACTGATAAACATTTTATTAATGAACTTTGTTGATTTCTGGAATCATGATCTACATGACATGAATTCATCTTGGGTGAATAAACATTAATCTTTTGTTGTTGTTGTTTTTATTATTATTATTTAAATAGCAGAAAAACACAATTTTATGATTTTCTGATTAATTAAATTGTTGTGAGATTTGTTTATGTTATCCTAGTAAGGATACCGTGAGGGGCGGCCACTAGAGGTCGCTGGAACACTGTATGTGTATATGTTTTTTCAGAAAATTGATGTAGCCACGTACACTGCTGCTACGGTTCAATAAAAGCAGTTTGTGCTGAAGAAACCCTGCGTCTAATTACCTCATATCATGATAGAAATCAATGCTTTTAAAACTCCTGGGAGACCCTGAAGAGCTGCTCTGCTTATTCCCAGATGAACCTTAAAGGCAAATCACCAAGTTTCTCCTGAAGGACTTGATCCACTCTTTCACTCTGTGCAACACTCAGTGTGTTCTTCCAGTCTCCAATCTGACCTGTAATAAAGACAAAAGCACAACACCTGATACCCTGATATCACATTTTTCTGCACAGCAGCTGCAGGTCTGTTATGTTACCTTTGCGCAGGAATTTTCCACTGAACTCCTCTGGTGGAAGATGCTGATAATTTGCTTTCGAGTCATTCTTCATGTTCTCAAACTTAGCTTTTTCCACAACTTGACTCATGGCGGCTTCAGTCAGGTTTTTCCCTAAGAAGTTGCAGATCTTCTTCACTGATCCTTTCAGGTCCTGAAAGAAAAGCAGGAACGCAACAGAAAGAGATCCTTAAACTCTTCCAGATATTTTATTTGAGTTTCCTTAGAAACAACAAAAGTGTGAAGAAACATCTTACCAAAGTCATTTCCTCGTAGGTCAGGAAGAGGATGTTGTACTGGTCTCTGTTTAAATACCACTCCCTGACGTGGTCAAACCAGGATGACGCAAAAACTGTATAGTGGCATAATGCATCCAGTTATTTGGCATTCTGACTTAATTGAGTTCACATACAACCCACATGTTACAAGAAGAGCTCAAGTGTAAGCTCTGTCGTTACCTACAGCATGACTGTAGGCATGATCAGTCCCCCATGCTAATCATGCAGTGGTAGTGTGCCTCCGAATGTAGTACAGATTTTGTCAATGTGCTCAATCCACACACACAAAACTGGTGTTGGTGCTAAATACTAGCACAGCACCACAAAAATCACTGGGCACTAAAGTGGAACCACTGTTGCCACACACTGAAACCTTCAGGTCACAGAAACCAAAGTTTTTCAAGTATGTAGAGCTGCAAGACCTGTTAGATGAATCACATGACAGAAAAGATAAAACGTTTAGCAACAGATTTTTTTTTTTTTTTTTTATACATTTTAAACTGTACCTTTTAAAACATGGATTACTGCATGGGCATAGAGTGCACATGACCTTCCTGCTGGTGCATGCCAAGAAAAACGTGTTTTGACACATTTGTCATACTAACTCAGTAAATATTAACTCAGAATAAACACGCTCTCTCATAGTCCACTGAATCTGAATTGTCCAGTATTTGGAATTTAAACTTTAATGAATCAGTAATTTTTCTCCAAAAAAAAATTCTAGAACAAAGGTAACACTTTACATAGTACATTTTTCAAAGCACAGGAGCGGGAGGAGTGGCAGCCATTTGTTCATCTCTAGCTTATCAAGTGTTACTCTGAGCCTTGCACACTCTAATAAAAAGTTTTGTTTGTTTCTTTCTGCAGTCTGTGGTGCAAAGCCCATGATAATCTATCAATAATTCTACCTCGACAATTCTTAAACATTTATGTGAATAAAGATATAGATAATAAATAGATATAGTGTGTTTATAATAACCACTAACTGATTCATCATTATGTGGATTGAAAGTGAGGAAACTTACTGTTTCCTGTTATGTACCACTCAAAAAACTGGTCAAAGCTCTCGGGAGTTTCCAGGTATGCCAGGGCTTTGCTGAAGTGATAAAAAGACACCATGTCGTCCTTTGGATTCCTCATCAAATACACGATCTGATGAATATTTAAAAAAAAAAAAAAAAAAAAAAAAAAAAAAAAAAAGAAAACAGTTTGTTACGTAAATGTAAAAATTGAAAGTCATTAGTTTAAAAGAAAAATTATTTAAAAAACTGATTTCAAATAATATTTTTTAAATATATTTTAAAGGCTGTATTTTTTATAGCTCTTTTTCTCCTATTTCTACTTGATTTGATGAACCTCTTAGTCTGCAATAACCTCATCGTAAGAAAGGAAAAGGACAAAAAAAATATACTGAAATAGAAACACAGAATCACTTGAAATAAAAGAAATGCTAGTGCTAGCTTTTTGGACCTGGAACCATGTGTTTCTGTAGAAGTTTATGATAAAAATGACCCTCAGATTCCTTGATTTATGACCCCATTACAACGTCTATCGTTTCATTTTACGCTATCGTTTGTTTCGTGGCGTTGCAAAATAAACTGTTTACGGCAATATTTTTTCATCGTTTTGATGGTCACTGTAGTGGCTATATTAATTTCTTAAAGTTCTCTCTTTCTCTTATGTTTAATATAACCACACTACGGACGGACAAGCACCTGTTTTTATGCGTTGTGGTTAGCAACAACGACGGTAACACCATCGCGTGTCCGCTTCTTTATGTTCCACATAAACCTTTCACAATAAAGCTCAAGATCCTGTTGAGACTTTTCAAAATGAACTGAATCACGTGAAAGAGCAGATTATTTACAGATGAGAAGTAAAAAAGAGCCACCAGGTGCTAAAAAATAAACCTTAGACTCAAACGTTAGAACAGGCTGTTCCCCGCAGCACGCCGTGTAATAAATACTCACAAAGAAAACGGCGGCCGTTACAACTTATGTCTAAAAATGTATCGTTTCATGCATCGGTTAAAACACTCGACTCCAGGTACATGACGTGCAGCTGGAAACACTTCACGCAAGTCGAGCTGCCCGAGATTCACAGAATTTACAGAAAATGTTACATTTTTGTGATTTATATCGTTATCGGGACGATAGAATTCTTATATCGGGATATGAGATTTTGGTCATATTGCACAGCCCTATTTAAGACTGCCTCTTTCTTCAAGAAGAATTGAGCTTCTATAAAGTACTGACTTTTGCCTTCTTCTCTTTCACTCCTGGAGGCATGATATGTTCAGGGAGATGCGAGGCGAAGAGTCGTGGAGAGGGAAGAAGAGTGTATTCAGCTGTCTTGTACTCCAGCCACGGCATCCTCTCCTCGTTGGTTGAATATTTAGTCTGATTCCCATCCAGTTCGTAGATGGAAATGATGATCTGCTGAGCCCATACAGTGCCTGATGTGGGGAAAACGTTAGAGATGATCAGTGGATCAGTCTGGCCAGCACAAAACTGCAGATACAAATAATGTGTAAGATTTTTCACCAACCTGACTTTGGATAAGTGACAAGGAAGACATCGCTGTCTTTTATTTCAAAACTCTCAAGAGAGTCTATGTACTCTGGAGTTGTAAGACCGACCAGAAAATTGTAGTTTTTATGCTTGAAAACACGAAGATCTCTGATCTGCTCCATACTGGTTCTACATAAGACAGATAAAAAATATACACAGGAACGAAAAATCTGTGAGTCACATGGTGGAGAGGTTTGTTTGTCCCAGGGTCCCCAGGACCACATTGTTGGGGGTCTTTTTGACCCCTGACTGGCTTTCGCATGGCAAATTGATGCTGGGTGAGCAGTGTTGGGGAGTAAGGGAATACATGGGGAATACTCTGATTTTGATTGCTGGAAACCCAGACAAAACGTGCAATAAGAGGCTCTAATGTAAGCGTCCTGTTAATGTTGTTGGCATCCGTTACACAATGGACCCAGAGCCAGAATAACAGGGCCAGCAGTGAACGGGCATGAATGGTTTTCTTACTTGGAAATTAAAACACCACTTCATAAAAAGAATGGGATGGGCGAAACCTCAATATCTTCGATGTCGATGCCAACCTTATACAACGCTTCCCTATACACGTCGAACTTCTACAGGCACAAAGAAATTACGGAGGCTATTACTTATCACCTGACCAAAGATATGGCTCTCATCAACACTGTGCAAAACGAGGGATTTAGGAAAATGATCAACACCCTAGACAAACGCTACACAGTGCCGTCCCGCAACTATTTTTCTATTGTTGCACTACCTGCTCTATACACGCAGTGTCGAGCAACGGTGGAGACGGAATTTCAAGCAGTACAACATTTTGCGACAACCACAAAACGTGAGACATTTGTTGTTTTTATGTTTGTTTATTTATTGTTTTTATGTGGGGGTCACCCAGAGTCAGAATCCAGTGAGATATCTGCGTCACCTCTTATAGTTTTCCTGTAATCTGAGGTCAAAGATGACAATATATAGAGTACAGTAAATTGTGTAAAGTTTACTATCAATTTTCTCAAAAACCGTACAGTAATTTTGGCTGTGGATCACAGGGTGCAGAGTGGAGATGGCCTAGATTCAGAATACAGTGAAATATCTGCGTCACCTCTTACAGTTTTCCTGTAATCTGAGCTCAAAGATGAGGATATTAAAAGTACAGTAGAGTATATTGGGTAAATTTTATTGTTAATTTTCTCTGAATCATACAGTAATTTGGGCTGTGGATCACAGGGGAAAAAGTGGAGATAAACCACAACTGGGAGTGGATTGTGAAGTAAAATACTGTCAGGAAACAAAAGACTGCGTTTCTAAGCCGGGCTTCACCCATACCGTAATATGCGCAAGAGTAGTGCAACCACACTTTCGGTGCGGCTGGCGGTGCGGCTAGCTTGACTGTGACTTCGTAAGTGAGGGCTCACTTGACCGCGGTGCTGGACAGACCCAAACGCGGCGAAGGCTAGCGATGGGTTGGAACAGACACGCTGTTATTCTAGTAACGATCAGTGCACGAAGCGTGGCTTCGGAACTGGCGTTACAGACGGAAAGCGAGCGGAGCCGGAATGAGAAAAAGAATCGAGAGGAAAAACACTCACAGTTGCTGAATCAGGCGGAGACTGATGTCGGCAAGGTTTCGGAGCTCCTGACATGAAGAGAACGATGTCTGAGCGGCGAACAGGTGGGTAGCGTCTCTCTTTTAAACCCGGCCCCGTGATCAGCTGATCACCAGCTGACAACTATAAGGAGGAAATCATAAACCTGAAAAGGATATTCACCAAAAAGTCTAGATGCATGCTCAGCCCTTCAGGTAAGGAAATCCCTAAAAAGTTGATTCTCTTCATCAGGACGTAGCATTTTCAAATTTGCATAATGATTGAAACTTCAGTCATTATGCAAAAGTACTGTTCAACAAGTGGAAGTGTGCAGTCAGCTTAGACTGAGAAATCACTTGGATGAGTGAAAAAACATTTCCCCCACCAGGAAATGTTATGTATAGATAAAAAGTAAACTTTTTTGAGATATTCACCAAGAAGTTGGACACTGGCAAAGGCAGTGCACTCACACTTTCAAGCAATTCACCCACTCCAGACTCTTCTCCTATAAATGCTACTTAATAAACACTCATAATTGCAATTATCATAGTCACATTAGGAGCAATGTTAGACTTTTTTTAGTGGTAAGTGTAATTTACATTAAATTGCAATTAATGTGAATTACTGAAATAATTTACTCCAAATCCTCCTTAGCCAGTTTATCTGAAATGGTAAAACACTTCCCATTCTCCGAACCACATTCTCAGTCTAAATGCATTTACAAACTCAACCAAGTTTTTTAGGTGGCTCGGAATAAACCACTTTATTTTTTTATTACAACCAAGGGCCGACGCACACTATGTCAAGACCCAAGCTCATTAGGGCTGAAACCTATGTTTTCTTTCAGACAAAATCAGCCATGGCAGACCCTCTTCCCAGTCTCTACTAAGCTTTATGCAATAGGTACGCAAAAGAGACTTTAGCATCTGGTGAAACCTTTCCAGAGCCCCCTGGCTTTGGGCATGGTATCTTGATTACCAATTATGGTTTATGTGCAGGGTTTTCAAAACTTCGGCGAACATGTGAGATGAAAAATGTGAACTCTGATCACTCACACCGAAATAAACTGAGTTGGAGCTGTCACCACTGCCTTGCTCGTCATTGACTTCAGTGGATATCCAGCAGGAATTTTGGTACTTTGACACATCACTGCAAGAAGATACTTATTTCCAGATGTTGAGGGCAGCAACAACTGGACACAGTATAGAACAAGATGTTCAAAAGGTTCCATTATCAGAAGAATAAGTTGTAATGGTGCTAGCTTAATGGTTTGGTGAGCTTATGCAAAGGAACAGGGAGGGTGGTCAAACCCCTCCCACTACTGAGGAGGCAGTCACCTGTGTCAGACTCCTTCGAGAAGGGCAGCACACTATATAGGTTCACTATATAGGAGTCATAGTCTCCTGAATCACTCAGAATTTTAACTGGGACTTTATCCCCACTTCCCACCAAGAAAACAAAAACATCCCTAATAAGAGGACTATAGCATTCCAAACAGCAGGAATTAACAAAACATCATCAGGCATTTTGCACATGTAACTCATGTAACAGGTGCAGAGGCCTGCAACCTTGGAAATTCTGCCTTCCAGTGACCTTTCATGACAGTAATTGCAGGCATTGGTTTTTATTAGACTTTTATCAAGCTTAGAATCGAATTTAAATGAACGAACCTTACCTGACCTTGAGTGATTGCGCACAACAACCGAACCATCCACACATGGGCCAGCACAGGACCACCAGTGTGTCTGCAACTGGCCTTGTGCTGGCCCATGTGTGCCACCTCTGGCAAACCTGATCTGGGCCACCAAAGGGCCGTCATTCTTTGCAGTATGTGGGCCATGTGTAAGCACATTGTGTGGGCCAGATCGGGACCATACCAATTTTGCTATGTGGGTATATTAACTTGGTTAATTTAACAAACATTTGTGGCTGATGTAGCAGCTGGAGGAGTCTGCGGCAAACATCTTAAACAGCAGGACGTTACATCCTGTGGTGTCTTTGTATGCAAGGCAGCTATAATGGTCATGGTGTATTGTACTTGAATAAACACTAGTGGTACAACGGATCACGGTTGTTCCGTAATCCGAACTGATCCCACTCCACGGTTCGGTACGCACGTGATCCAAAGATTCGAAAAAGAAAAAAGTATGTGTATGATGCGCGTGGTGGGTCTGTCAAGCGATAGTGGGTCTGTCAGCGCTAGCGGTCCAAGTGGAGGAGCAGAGGAGTTTTCGGTATTTAAGCAGCCCTTTGCTGCCCAGTCCGACCGGGCTAAAGCTATTACAAAAGCTACTGGGGTGTTTAGCTGCAGACGTGAGGCCGTATTCCGTTGTGCAAAACAAGGGGTTTAAACTATGATGAACGTACTTGAGCCATGCTATGATATCCCGTAGCGCGTCCACTTTAGTGGCAAGATCGTTCCAAGCATGTATGAGCAGGAAAAGATTTAAGTTATGGCTGAACTGTCCCAGGCATCTTCTGTTGCCCTAACTACTACAAATGGGTGGAGCTCCAGGGCAACGGAAAGATACGTGACCGTGACAGCTCATTATATCACAGCGGAGTGCGATATAATGAGCGGTATGTATTATTGTAGGGTCTAAATTACAATATAAAGCGCCTTAAGGCGACTGTTTTTGTGATTTGGCGCTTTATAAATAAAATTGAATTGAATTGAGTGGTAGATACTGTCCTGATTCTTAATTTGAGGTGAAGACAAACGACTGCCAAGTCCCAGTAAGATGCGTCAAACGGTGATTTTATTGACATATGCATACATATGGGAAGTCGAGCACGAACCTCACACAGTTTCGATCTTCCCAGAACAATACATTGGGTGTCATATATATACTAAAATAGTGCGTCACAAGCAGATAATCAACAAGCATAAGTTCCAGTAAGTTTCCAGAGATCCTAGGACATATTCTAAAAAAGAGCATTTCCTTCCTTTGTTCCTTCACTATCGCCAGATGCATCCTGTTATTTCACTTCACTTATCTGTGGAATTAAACTGTCACGTATGCAGGTACAACTTGCAGTTTTGAGCAAACCAGTATCTATCTAAATACTATATGTGTGTGTGCAGGCACCCTGTATGTGTCCTGACCTCAGTGCATGACCTTACTCAACAAACAAAAGACATTTCAAAAGCATACTCCCTGACTCCGTTTGAGTCATGTGTTACCAGGCAGACTTCAATGCAACATGAGGGCACACAGGCCTTTATTATCTCCTTGCATAATATGTGGTGAATTGTAAGCATGTAGGCAATCCTTCATTAGCCCAGTAGGTATTCCAATTGATCAATCAAACTCACGCTGACCGAAGCTTCCGACCATTATCAACTGAGCTTCAACTCTGTAATTAGCACAAAAATGCAATATATGTATAACATAATTACAGCTGCACCTGCAATAAAAGATTATTATGTGGTTCAGCTAACACCTGAAATACAAACTTTAATGTAACATCAACAGTTTCAATAAATGCTCTAATCAAATGATGATAACTCATAAGTGATCATAAATCATAAGTGATGCAACAGTAATAATAATGATTATGAATAGTGACAGTAAAATAATTTTCCATCTCCACAATACAAAGCCCTATATTGCCCTATGTTGTACCATTTTTATTTATTTTTTAATAATTGCGTGGAATGAGTCTTCAGTAGAGTGTTTTAACAGGCAAAAGAAAAATACTTCAATAAGTGAATAAGTAAATGTTAAAATTGTGTCTTTGTTTCTTTTTTTGCTGATCTGAAAATTGATCTGATCCATGACTTAAAACCGTGCTCCGATCCGAACTGTGAGATTTTTGATCCGTTGCACCACTACATATAAACATATACATGTTTGCAGGATGGCATTTACTGTAGACTGTACTTAACACTCGAACAAAACTAAGAGTCTAATATTGCTCCTAATGTGGCTGTAATAATTTGTATTATTAGTGTTTATTTATTAGTATTTTTAGGAGCAGAATGTTCAGTGCCTTTTTGGAGTGCATGGATGAGTTGAAAGTGTGAGCGTGGCACTAAAGCTTTGGCTCTATCCACCGAGTCTTCACAGAGTTCTAGAAATTAATACTAATACTACTAATTACTACTATTAATACTTTAGGAAGTTTAGGAAGATTTCTTTCTTTTTTTTTCACCTAACACACCAAACCAAATATAACCTTAACATAAACCATGCCCACTCCTGTCACGTTTTCAAAGTGTGGCTGCTCTAATTGGATGTGCCCTTTGTGGCATCTCTTGTCCCCAGTTTGTTATTTTATTTATGTATTATTACAAAGGTTAGAGACCAATTGAGGTTTGTGTTAACTTTGCTCATCTTGTCTTTACAACAAAGTCAGTTCTTCAGTTGCGAAGCTGCCACAGGTCACTGCATTGTATAGCTGTTAGTGTGAGTTTAACATTTACAGAAAAAGATCAGTAAGCCAGTGATGAGGTGTATGCTTGGTTGAGTGAGCGGAAAGGCTTGAGTCCATCAGCCAAGGAGCTTACTTACCATGCAGTGTGAATAGGTGACATAACGAAGGAAGGGTTGCTGCTATAAAAATGATGGTATTACCAAAAATAAATTATTTATTCTCAATGATCCCAACTAAACCACCGCAAGATTGGTTCAGATCTCTAGATTCATATATGTCCAAATTCCTTTGGAAAAATAAGCCCCCATGTATAAGCTTAAAAACACTACAAAAGACCAAGGATAAAGGAGGATTAGAACTACCTAACTTTCAGCACTACTTCTTAGCCAACAGGCTTCAGTTTATCTCAGGATGGCTAAAACATACCCTCTTAGATGAACCTTGGCTAGATGTTGTGGGATTATAATATTATTTTATGCCATGTTAGACCCCTAATTCTCGTGAGCTGCTCGCATGAAAACAAATCAACAAATTCGAGATCATAATGCAGACACCACCACGGCGCCAGCTGCAGGCCCAAGGCTGAAGCCGGACAAACACTCCCTGATAACGACTGTGTGATGACTATTCTCCCATCCCATGCAAGGCCACCTGGATTGGCTGAAGGACTGTTTACTTGGCCTGATAGGGCGAAGGACACTGTCTCAGCTAAACTATGGACATGCACACACACACACTTACACTGATAAGCACTCACTCATCCCCCCTCCCTTTCCAAACGCCTTCGAAGCTTGTTTCCTGCGAGGGAACACGGCGGGTCTTTGTGCCGCGCTGGGGTGATAGCGCTGTGCAGGGCGGCTACTGTGTTCGCTTCGTATTACTCCTCACCCCCCACCCAACCCTGTGGCTTGTTATGTCTTCACAATGTTGTACTGTGGACATTTGTGTGCTTTTTTTGTGCAGAGGAGTTTTTTTGTTTCCTGTTCTCATGCTGTCCTACCATGGAAGCACAGCATGAGTAGAGGTCTCTTTTTTTCCTCTTGTACTTTCCCGATGTTGTGTACATTCAGTGTTTTTTTTCTGTAACACTACCGGTCTCCGACTTGTATTCCCCATGTAATGTCTGTGTTATGTGTGTAAGGTCGGGGGGGGGGGGGGGGGGGGTGTCCCATTTCACTGCAGGGCAACCTGCATGTGGCGAATAAAGCTTTGATTGATTGATTGATTGATTGATTGATTGATTGAATTAGAAGAAGGTGATAACTATTACATTTGTTAAACTGATTTGCATTACATTAGACTGCTGATTCATTGTGAATGAATGATATTGTTTTATGATGCATTATACTGCTGAGTTATAAGAAATACTGTTCGCAGAAAGTCATCGCCTTATTTGTCTGATTAGAAGAGAACAGAACGTACTAGGAGAGGTTTTCTGCCCCATCTCAGCAGGAGCAGATAAACAGGGAGCCAAGGTCGTAGCTTAGGCGCTGTGTGAGAGAAAGAATGTGAATGTTTAGGCTTTTATGATTAGGTGGGGGCCACTAGAGGCTATAAGAGTTTGATCAATGCTCCACCATTTTGAGATCTGATGCTGTCTGCGCACCGTGTCCATCTCCCACGCGTGTGTTCATGAAATCATCGTTTGACTCAACCCGGCCGGACCAGTGTTGTTATTTTGGTTTTTCCTCTTGTATCCATCCCCAATATTTGAATCCGTGACAATGTAGAACAAGCACTTTGCAATAATCTAGAGATTTCAGGTCTACCATTTATCAGCTCAAACATCCAACGACATGAATGCTTCAAAAGTGTCAACATCAGGTCTTCTCTGACAGCATGATGGGAGTTTCTGAAGTTGACAGTCTTCATTAATCCCATGCAAACGTACACCTATCTGGAACAACCCTGACATATTACAAAACAATAATATGATAAACTTTTCAGATTGGAATGGTAAAGGAATCAAATATGTAGAACATATACTAGAAGGAACAGAATTTATTTCATTTGACAGACTAGTTACACAATATGGGATCAACAAGAAAAGATTTTTAGAATATCAACAAATTAAATCCATAATAAAAAAGAAATTTAAACCGGGTCAAGTTGACCTACAAACATCACCAAGTGTGGTTCAATTTCTTACTCTTAAAACCCCCAAATTACTATCCAAAATATACAGAATGCTTTCTAAAACAGATGAATCAATATCACTTCCTATTGCAAAATGGGAAGCGGATTTATCAGTTAACTTAGACCAAAACTTCTGGTCTCAGATTTGCTTAAAAACCTTTCATCTAATCAGAAATCCCAGTCTTCAATTAATTCAATACAAAATACTACATAGAATGCACTATACAGGTCATCGGATGTTCAAGATGGGCTTTACGTCTACCAACAACTGCTCACACTGCCAAACCAATTCACTGGACAATTATATCCACGCTCTTTGGTTGTGTCCACCAGTTCAGAAGTTTTGGCGCGAGATATGTGAAGATTTATCAAAGTGTCTGAAATGTAACATTCCAACTTCCCCCTTAGTGTGTTTGTTGGGCAGCTTAGATAATGTCACTTCAGAAAACAATATAGCCCATATGGCTTTCACTGCCCTATGCATAGCCAAGAAAACAGTCCTCATGAACTGGAAAAATAAAAATAATCTTAATTCTAACCAATATAGAAATTATCTATTAGATTACATTAGTCTTGATACAGCCTCTGCCACCACATCAGATCAATTGTTCTGGGCTTCTTTGATCAGCTCCATCACCTAGTGGGGGTGGGGGGGATCATAGTTTGGTCCCGCCTTCACTGTTGTGATTGGTGTGGGGGTAGGTATGGGCTTAGGGCGTCGGGGGGTTCCCCAGGAGCATCTTCCTTGGGGGGCTCAACCCAGGGTAGCGGTCATGGCCAATTAGGGGCTCTGTTGGCTCATAGGTGACGGTTTCCTCGTGGCTGCGTGCAGCGGGGCTAAGGGAGGGTCTGTGCTGATGGACGTGGGTTACTGACCTGGTAGCCTGGCTGCCCCTGGGTGGGTCCGGGACGGGCGTGAGGTACTGGGGGCGCTCCGGCTCTGGCCTGGGGCCCTGGCCGGGCCTCGGAGGCTTGGGTCCTGGTTGGTGTGTTGCCGGGGTTGTGGGCGGGTGGGTGTATGGGGGCCCAGCCCTGGCGCAGGGTGCTGCCGGTGCGTCGAGCCACCTGGGGGGCTCTTCAACTGGTGGGGGAGGTTGTCACATCTTGCAGGAGCTGAGTGGGATAGTGGGTCTGTCAGCACTAGCGGTCCAAGTGGAGGAGCAGAGGAGTTTTCAGTATTTAAGCAGCCCTTTGCTGCTCAGTCCGACCGGGCTAAAGCTATTACAAAAGCTACTGGGGTGTTTAGCTGCAGACGTGAGGCCGTATTCTGTTGTGCAAAACAAGGGGTTTAAACTATGATGAACGTACTTGAGCCATGCTATGATATCCCGTAGCGCGTCCACTTTAGTGGCAAGATCGTTCCAAGCATGTATGAGCAGGAAAAGATTTAAGTTATGGCTGAACTGTCCCAGGCATCTTCTGTTGCCCTAACTACTACAAATGGGTGGAGTTCCAGGGCAACGGAAAGATACGTGACCGTGACAGCTCATTATATCACAGCGGAGTGCGATATAATGAGCGGTATGTATTATTGTGGGGCGATCGTGGCTCAAGAGTTGGGAGTTCGCCTTGTAATCGGAAGGTTGCCGGTTCGAGCCCCGGCTTGGACAGTCTCGGTCGTTGTGTCCTTGGGCAAGGCACTTCACCCGTTGCCTACTGGTGGTGGTCAGAGGGCCCGGTGGCGCCAGTGTCCGGCAGCCTCGCCTCTGTCAGTGCGCCCCAGGGTGGCTGTGGCTACAATGTAGCTTGCCATCACCAGTGTGTGAATGTCTGTGTGAATGGGTGGATGACTGGATATGTAAAGCGCTTTGGGGTCCTTAGGGACTAGTAAGGCGCTATATAAATACAGGCCATTTACCATTTACCATTGTAGGGTCTAAATTACAATATAAAGCGCCTTAAGGCGACTGTTTTTGTGATTTGGCGCTTTATAAATAAAATTGAATTGAGTGGTAGATACAAAGCCCTATAATTGCCCTATGTTGTACCATTTTAATTTATTTTTTAACAATTGTGGGGAATGAGTCTTGAGTAGAGTGTTTTTAACAGGCAAAAAAATACTTCAATAAGTGAATAAGTAAATGTTAAAATTGTGTCTTCGTTTCTTTTTTTGCTGATCCGAAAATTGATCCGATCCATGACTTAAAACCGTGCTCCGATCTGAACTGTGAGATTTTAGATTCCTTGCGCCACTACTTATAAACATATACATGTTTGCAGGATGGCATTTACTGTAGACTGTACTTAACACTCGAACAAAACTAAGAGTCTAATATTGCTCCTAATGTGGCTGTAATAATTTGTATTATTAGTGTTTATTTATTAGTATTTTTAGGAGCAGAATGTTCAGTGCCTTTTTGGAGTGCATGGATGAGTTGAAAGTGTGAGTGTGGCACTAAAGCTCTGGCTCTATCCACCGAGTCTTCACAGAGTTCTAGAAATTAATACTAATACGACTAATTACTACTATTAATACTTTAGGAAGTTTAGGAATATTTCTTTCTTTTTTTTTCACCTAACACACCAAACCAAATATAACCTTAACATAAACCATGCCCACTCCTGTCACGTTTTCAAAGTGTGGCTGCTCTAATTGGATGTGCCCTTTGTGGCATCTCTTGTCCCCAGTTTGTTATTTTATTTATGTATTATTACAAAGGTTAGAGACCAATTGAGGTTTGTGTTAACTTTGCTCATCTTGTCTTTACAACAAAGTCAGTTCTTCAGTTGCGAAGCTGCCACAGGTCACTGCATTGTATAGCTGTTAGTGTGAGTTTAACATTTACAGAAAAAGATCAGTAAGCCAGTGATGAGGTGTATGCTTGGTTGAGTGAGCGGAAAGGTTTGATTCATTGAGTCAGTAAATTCATTGTTTTAAAGTGTTTTATACACTACATGAGATGTTTTTATATTTTGAGCCTGACATAAAAATAAAGCTGTTAAATGTATTATCTAGTTGTGGTTTTTGCTCACTTGTTTTATATGTAAAAGCATTATTAAAAAACAGGTTTTCATGCTGCAAAACAGTGAATTGAGTGTAAAGGTAACACTACAGGAAGAGTTTTAGTAACACTACTTGGTGTAAAATTAATTACAAATTTTACTCTATGAGAGCTCATTTTTCACTAGAGATTAGTGTATGAATAACACAGTATAGAGTAACATCAACTCCCATCAGAGTTCTTTGAACCCTCAGAGTTAATTTCAAATAACTCAATTCAGTGTTAAAAATCAGTGGGATTTTACTCAAATAGTTAATTTATCACTATGATAGAGTAAATAATATGACACTACTAGTAGTGTTAAGTTGATTTAACACTATGCAGTGTTACTTAGTGTTAAATTTTTACTCTATTTAGAGTTAAAAATACTCTAAAATTTTAACACTATAGAAAGAGTTGATTTAACACCAATTCTGAATGGGACAAAATAGACTCGGAAACAGTGTTAAATTTAACTCTTTAAGTGTTAGTTTGACACTGCAAATTTTACTGTGTAGAAATGTTCCTGCTGTTACAGGAATTAACGCCAAGACAACAATGGACAGCACACCACCAATCGCCCCTGCTGAACTGCCTGCCACACTGTAGATCTTTGAACCCTTACTCATCTTGTCTAGCTGAACTACACACTGCTCCAGCTCATTTAGGAACTCCAAAATCCTGGGCCGTTGTTCTTCAAACTTACTGATGAAATCCTCATGCTCAGAACAAGTTGTTAAAATCTCTGTTTAAATTAAGCAGAGATATCAGTTAGTATGGTTGAGGAGTTTGTTTTAAAACCTTCATTCAGGTAAGTTTGGTTGGTTTTGCGTTCACTCCTGATATATAAATACTACAGAGAAACCACACCAAGCAAGGGAGCAAGGGAACACGAAGGAGCAAGGGAACACGAAGGATCAAAAATTATTTTAATCCATACAATTCTTATTATTTTATACAAACACAATGTGCAATACATCCAGGATGGGAGATGTGTATAAAGAGTGTCACAGCAGATCTCAAGATGTCGGACCGTTACTCAAACTCTTAGCCTCTGGTGGCCCCCACTTAGTCATAAAAGCCTAAACATCCACATACTTTCTATCTCTCAGTGAGCCTGAGTTATGACCTTGGCTTCCTGTGCAGTACGTTCTGTTCTTTTCTAATCAGACAAATAAGGCCATGATTCTCTGAAAACAGTATTTCTTATGAATCAGCAGTATAATGCATGGCTCCCAGTTTTTGTGCTTCCAACAAAGGTGGGGGAGAAGCTCTTGTGCATTATGCTCTGTTATGCTCTATCATTATGCTCAATCAGAAACACAAGGCCCGGATTCCCTGCACACAGTATCCTCTTTATAACTTTGCAATATGGAATGTCATAAAACAGTGTAAGTCATTCACAGCGAATCGGCAGTATGCCTAAGGGAAGCATGTAAACAGAATTGGTCCTAGCACTGAACCCTGTGAAACTCCATAACTGACCTTTGTGTGTGAAGAGGACTCTCCATTTACATGTACAAATTGGAGTCTGTACAAACCTGTAATACCTACAGCATGTTCTAATCTCTCTAATATGATATTATGGTCAACAGTATCGAACGCTGCACTAGGGTCTAGCAGGACAAGCACAGAGATGAGTCCACTGTCAGAGGCCATAAGAAGATCATTTGTAACCTTCACTAAAGCTGTTTCTGTGCTGTGATGAGCTCTGAAACCTGACTGAAACTCTTCAAATAAGCCATTCCTCTGCAGATGATCTGTTAGCTGTTTGACAACTACTCTTTCAAGGATTTTTGATATGAAAGGAAGGTTGGAGATTGGCCTATGATTAGCTAAGACAGCTGGGTCTAGAGATGGCTTTTTAAGTAAAGGTTTAACCACAGCCAGCTTGAAGGCCTGTGGTACATAGCCGATTATTAGAGAGTAGTTGATCATATTTAAGATTGAAGCATTAATTAACGGCAGGACGTCTTTGAGCAGTTTTGTAGGAATGGGGTCTAAAAGACACGTTGATGGTTTGGAGGAAGTAATTATTGACGTTAACTCAGAAAGATCGATTGGAGAAAAAGAGTCTAAATGAATATCAATGGTACTGAAAGTAGCTGTAGATAATATTACATCTGTGGGATGATTATTGATCATTTGTTCTTTAATGATTAAAATTTTATTTGTGAAGAAGTTCATGAAGTCATTACTAGTTAACGTTAAAGGAATGGTTGGCTCAATAGAGCTCTGACTTTTTGTCAGCCTGACTACAGTGGTAAATGGCCTGTATTTGTATAGCGCTTTACTAGTCCCTAAGGACACCAAAGCACTTTACACATCCATTCATCCACACATTCGTGATGGCAAGCTACATGTAGCCACAACACTGACAGAGGAAAGGCTGCCAAACACTGGCGCCACCAGGCCCTCTGGCCACCACCAGTAGGCAACAGGTGAAGTGTCTTGCCCAAGGACACAACGACCGAGACTGTCCAAGCCGGGGCTCGAACCGGCAACCTTCTAGTTACAAGGCGAACTCCCAACTCTTGAGCAGAAATACATCTACTGTGATGAAGTCTTCTCCCCACTGCTGTGTAATCAATTAATGTAAATGTAAATGTTATCAGGAAATGATCAGATAGGAGAAGGTTTTCAGGAAACACTGTTAAATGTTCAGTTTCTAATCCATATGTTAAAAGATCTAGAGTGTGATTAAAGTGGTGGGTGGGTTCTTTTACATTTTGAGAGAAGCCAACTGGATCTAATAACAGATTAAATGCCATGTTGAGGCTGTCATTTTTAGCATCTACATGAATGTTAAAATCACCCACAATAATGATTTTATCTGAGCTGAGCACTAAATCAGATAAAAAGTCTGAGAAATCAGAGAGAAACTCTGTGTAAGGCCCAAGTGGACGATAGACTGGTTTCTGAGTTTCATAGATGGGGTGGACGAAGCTAAGCATCAGGCTTTCAAATGAATTAAAAGTCTGTCTTGGTCTTTCATTAATTAATAGGCTGGTGTGAAAAATTGCTGCCACACCGCCCCCTCGGCCTGTGCTTCGAGATTTCTGGTAGTTAGAATGACTCGGGGGTGTTGATTCATTTAAACTAATATAACCATCCTGCTGTAACCAGGTTTCTGTAAGGCAGAGTAAATCGACTTGTTGATCAATTATTAAATCATGTACTAACAGAGACTTGGAGGAGAGAGACCTAATATTTAATAATCCACATTTCACTGTTTTACTCTTTGGTTCAGATGTGGATACTGTATTGTTCTTTCTTTGTAATTTTTTTTATGTTTAAGTTGTTTATTGCTGGTTTTTAGTTTGTTTTTAGTTTGTTTGGGAGCTGACACAGTCTCAATGGAAATGGGGTTTTGGGGGGGTAACAGGAGGAGAGAAGCTGCAGTGAGGCGTGTAAGACTCCAACTCGGCTTCCTGGTCCCTACTCTGGATAGTCATATTTTGGGGGGTTTAATAAATTTGTCCATATTTCTAGAAATGAGGGCTGCTCCATCCAAAGTGGGATGGATGCAGTCTCTCCTAACAAGACCAAGTTTCCTCCAGAAGGTTTGCCAATTACCTATGAAGCCCACATCGTTTCTGGGACACCACTCAGACAGCCAGCAATTTAAGGAGAACATGTGGCTAAACATGTCACTCCTAGTCTGATTGGGGAGGGGACCAGAGAAAACTACAGAGTCCCACATTGTTTTGGCAAAGTTACACACCGATTCAATATTGATTTTAGTGACCTCCGATTGGCGTAACCGGGTGTCATTACTGCCGATGTGAATTATGATTTTACTGAATTTACGTTTACCCTTAGCCAGCAGTTTTAAATTTCCCTCAGTGTCGCCTGCTCTGGCCCCTGGAAGACAATTGACTAGGGTTGCCCTATCTTCACATGTCTGAGAACAGAATCATCAATTACCAGAGTTTGACCCCCGCGGGTGTGTCGCCGAGTTGGGAAAAATGGTTAGACACATGAACAGGTTGGTGGTGTACCTGTTTAAGACTATGCTTCCTCCTCACTGTCACCCAGCTGCCCTTTTCCCCCAGCTGCTTGGGGTCTGCCGGGGAACAGCTAGTGGGGCCTACGCTATCTTCGGCTGCACCAGCTACAGGGGCCTGGCTAGCTACGGGTGAATGAAGGGTGCGAAGCAGAGTCTCCAATTCAGTAATCCTGGCCTCCAGAGCTGCAAATATGCTACATTTGTTACAAGTATCATTACTGCTAAAGGAGACCGAGGAGTAACTAAACATCTGACACAATGAGAAGGAAAGTGCAGTAGGGACAGGTGAAGAGGCAATGCTGATAGCGAGTTGGCTACGAGCTAAGCTAAGCTAGCGAAACAGTAAAAGCACAGTGAGTGAATACTTTGGCTATAAGTTAGGTGGTGAGTACACAGGAAGTGTGCTTCGGATAAAGCATGTTAAGATTATACTATGAAAAAAGAATGTATCTAACAGTTTTTAATTAAACTGCTAAGCAGATAAGCTACTCAAAAACACCACTCTGTTTGAGCAGGAACAGGAAGTGATAGTGATACTCTACCGTAGTGATGTGTCGTTCGCGTACGAAACGGCTCTTAGAGCCGACTCTTTGAAGTGAACGACGTGGATTTTTTTTTTTCTTTCTTTCTCTCACCCTCTCTCTCGCCCTTTTTTCTGCTTCACTACACACGCGAGCCTTGTGCTTTGCGCTGGGAAGAGGGGGAAGGGGCAGTAGTTACACTCGCAGCAGCACAGGAACAGAGCCGTAGGGAAAGAGAGAGAAAGAGAGCCAGGGACAACAACGTCACATTAGAAAGGTATAGCAATCAACCACAACTATTTTCAGTTGCGGATGATAAAGGATTCAGAAAGTTTATTCATGCAGGCCCATATGACAGAGAATGTGCATCTTCTTTTAATTTATATTTAATTGTGTTGTGGTTTGCAGTGTTTTGTGTTGTTTCACTTTAAATTTGTTTAAAAGGAAGAAGCTGAACATTTAAATAGTTAAAAGTTGAAATGTAAATAGTTGGTGTTTGTATTATATGATTTATTTATTACATTTTATGTGGCGTGAATAAATAAAAGTATATTTACGGTGGCCGCTAGCGACAAAGAACGTGCGAACCCCGAAGCATATTTGGTGTGTGGTAGTAACAGGTAAATGAACATTTTTTTTGAATTATTTGAATATATATGAGTGCTTGTGTATAAATACACAAACAATACACATATGCTTTCAGTTGTGTAATTTAAGTAATCTAGGTAGCTCTGTTTTGAAGCTCAGTTAACGCTATAAATGTGTTTTGGAGTTTGTACGTGCTTTTTGGAGTTTGTACATGCTTTGTCTCTAGGGGCCACCGTATATATTTATATATAAACATATATAAATAAAACCACGGTTTATTTTTTTACATTAATAATTCCTTTTTTGCATAATTTTATATTGTTGTTAATAATAAATTAATTAAAGCAACGAAACAACCTGAAGAGCCGGTTGGGAGCCGGTTGGGAGCCGAAAGAGCCGTCTCTTTTTAGTGAGCCGAGCTGAAAGAGCCGGTTCTCTAAAAAGAGCCGGAAATCCCATCACTACTCTACCGCAGAGAGAGCGAACACCAAGTGACAGCGCCACCAAGAGTCAGTCAAGGATCACCTGCTCTTTCTTCAGGCTGCTTGAGCATCTATACAGCTCTGACCTTTCCCTTCTCGTCCTTCAGTCCTAGAGGCATGAGAACCTGGGAGAGATGTGATCTGAAGAGCTGTGGAGAGGGGTTAGGAGTGTATGCACCCCTGTGAACTGCAGCCATGGCATCTTCTGCGAGTTGTTAGAACATTCATTCAGATGCCCATCCAACTCATAGATAGAAGTGATGATCTGCTAACTTTGTAAAAGACGCAAGTAAGACATTGCTGTTTGTTATTTTAAAACTCTGGAGTCTATGTACAGTGGTCAGAAAGTTGTAGTTCTTATACCTGCACTGATCTGCTCCATCTTAGTTCTGAATCACACAGATAGATGAGGGGAAGTGACACAGTTTATGCTGTTCTTCACCCCATGTGACAATATTCTATAGGTTCCTTGAGAGGTACTATAGTTAATGTTGAAATGAAGTGTTAATTTATGCTTTACTTTTTTACTAAGAACTTTTTTACTTACTTACTTACTGGAGGAGATGCACAGGACGGAAGTGACGGGTAAGGTAAGCGATGGGTAAGGTAAGCGACCCATGTTGTAGGTGACGTCAGACGCCGGAGATTTGGCGGAAAAAACAAAGCGAATGGTAGCGTAGAGTTTAACAAAGTTTCCTTAAGCTTCAGTACTGCCAAATAAACTAACCAACTGTCATATAACTAACAACATCTGTCTTATCATCTCTAACACCCTGGAGGACAACGGGGAGAGTTTAGACGCTCTCCAAGAATACATCGAACGCTGCTTCCAAGATTTAGTAATGAAGAAGGCCCAGAGTGCATCTTCCCCGGCCAAAACCGAGACGCCGTCATCGAAGAGATGTCGTCCGGCAGACTCCCCCGGCACAACATCGCCTGCCGGCAAAGACATCGCAGATATCCTGGAGTCAATCGACAAGCGATTGTCCAGTTTCGATGCGAGGCTGTCCCTGGTGGAGATTCTACACCGGGAATTTAAATCTCTGAGAGAATCCCTGGAATTCAGCCAGCAGCAGGTGGAAACGCTTGCCGCTGAAAATGCCACGCTACGGGAGTCGGTCAAATCTCTCGCCGATAACGTGACCCAGCTAAACACTGAAAATAAAAAAATAAAAGAGTCCGTTATCGATCTACAAGCCCGTAGCATGAGAGACAATCTTGTTTTTTCTGGTATTCCAGAATCTACCGGAGAGGACGCGGAGGCAACGGTGAAAAGCTTCATTAAAATCCACCTGAAGCTGCCGGAGGACACCGTAAAGAACATCGCCTTCGACAGAGTGCATCGCTTGGGGGGCGTGAGGTCGCGGACCGGGAGACCACGTCCTATTGTGGCCAAATTTGGTCAATTTAAACAGAAGGAACAGGTGAAGAGTCGCGGCAGGGAACTGAAAGGAACGGACTTCAGCGTGAACGACCAGTTCCCCAAAGAGATCCTGGAACGACGCAAGGTCCTGTTCCCAGTCCGACGTAGCTTCATGCAGAAAGGCTCCCGCGCTGTCATCGCCGTGGACCGGCTCTACGTGGACGGACAGCTCTACCGCGACCCCGGCACCACACCGTGGTTATATTGACTGCACTCCAGATAAGAACCCGCTACACTCTTTTCTTATTCATTCACACTTTCTCCTTTAACATGGGTTGAACCTAGTAATATCAGTATGATGTCATAGCAGATATAACACCGTCACCCTCCGTCATTACTTTAATTGGAATGTTTCCGTTTCTTTTCTTTTTTTTGTTGTCGCTCACACTTTATGTGGTTTCTTTCTTTCTCTTGTCTTTCACTGCTGTGATCACCTACTTCCCCACTCACCTACAAACAACACCCTCTATTTCTCCATATAGTCGCACCACGATCACGCAAACACACACGCTCAACGGCAGCACATTTACAACAGCCTCACAGCAAGCACAGACTTACAGGACACATACGCAAGCCACGCTTGTTCATATTAGTGAATAGTCACACACATAGTCAGACTTATGGAGCCTATCACCACACTTTTTTCTCTTTCTATTTACAAACAAGTGATGTTTCCACATTTTCTCCACCCGTCTAAACGGAACACCCAGCTTACATCATTAGACATACACACACAATTATGGGCATGCTGAGGTTTGTCACATGGAATGTAAATGGGGCTGGCACCAGAGGAAAGAGGTTAAAGATATTTAACCAGCTTAAAAAACTACAGGCAGATGTTGTTTTATTACAAGAAACTCACAGACCTGTTACAGGTTTACACGAACTTAAAACACCTGAGTTTCCTAATGTGTTTGCAGCTTGTTATAATTCTAGACAAAGAGGAGTAGCAATTTTAATACATAAAAATGTTAATTTTACAGTACTTGATACAGTTATGGATCCAGAGGGTAGATTTCTAATTATTAAACTATCAATATTGAACAAAAAACTATGTATTGTAAGTATATATGGTCCAAATGTTGATGAACCCTCATTCTTCCACGGATTTTTTAGTGCACTCTCTGAACACCTTGATTGCACACTCATTCTTGGAGGCGACCTCAACCTTGGACTAAATGAAGAAATGGATAGGCTCAACACAACAGGAACTCAGCGCAATTGGCAATCCACAAATATAATCAAACAGTATATGAGCGACTATGGCCTTTGCGATGCATGGCGCTCCCTTCACCCCAACAGTAAGGAATATACTTTCTTCTCACATGTTCATCACTCCTACTCTCGTCTGGATTATTTTTTGGTCAGCAGCTCACTGCTGAGTGACATTTCAGACACTGAGATTCACCCTATAGCTGTCAGCGATCATGCTCCTGTATCTTTAACACTAATACACAAGAATAATACTACGCCAAGTAAAAACTGGAGATTTAACACATCACTACTTAAAGATGAAGACTTTATTAAATATTTTAAAAAGGAATGGACTTCATATTTAGACTTTAATGACACTCCCGGAACATCTGCTTCTGTTCTATGGGAAGCAGGAAAAGCTGTGATGAGAGGTAAAATAATTTCTTTCTCATCACACAAAAAGAAAGAAGAAAACAAAAATATTCAGGAATTAGAAAAAACCATCAAATCCTTAGAAGAAGCCTACGCGTTCCACCAAGATCAAGAAATAATGAACAAAATATGCAAAACAAAACTAGAATTAAATGAAATTATTAATAGAAAAACACAATTCCTTGTACAAAGACTTCGCTTGCAGAATTTTGAACACAGTAACAAACCAGGTCGATTTCTAGCAAACCAGTTAAAAATAAATAAAGAAAAAAACAACTATATGTGCCACTAAAGATTTATCAGGGAACACAATATATGACCCTGGAAGAATAAACAAGATTTTTAGGGATTTCTATGAAACTTTATATTCACCACAAATAAACCCGTCTAAAAATGAAATTGATTTGTTTCTTGACAACGTAACTCTTCCAAAATTACTAGACAGTCAAGCAATGGCACTGGATTCGCCACTGACGCCAGGTGAACTCCAGGAAGCCCTGATAAGTATGCCCATTAATAAAGCTCCAGGTCCAGACGGCTTTCCTGCAGAATTCTACAAAGAATTCTGGACAATTTTGGCACCAGTATTCCATGGAATGTTGCAGGAAATCAAGAAAAATGGCAGACTACCACCAAATATGAATTCTGCTAACATTAGTCTCCTGCTAAAACCAGGAAAAGACCCTTTATTTCCCTCAAGTTATCGTCCAATATCCCTTATAAATGTAGACCTTAAAATAATCTGCAAAGCTCTCTCAAAGAGATTAGAGAAATAACCCCCCTCTTAATTCATCCTGACCAAACTGGTTTCATAAAAGGTCGGCACTCCTCAACAAATACTCGTAGATTTCTTAATTTAATAGACTACTCATACAATAAAAACATTGAAACCATAATATTATCTCTAGATGCAGAAAAAGCATTTGACAGAGTTAACTGGAAATTTTTATTTGCAACTTTACACAAATTTGGTTTTGGAAACTCTTTCATAAATTGGATAAGAATATTATACAATTCCCCAACAGCTCGTATCAGAACAAATGACCAGGCATCCTCCAGCTTTTGTCTCCTGAGGGGCACCAGACAGGGATGCCCACTCTCCCCTTCACTTTTTGCAATTTTTATCGAACCTCTAGCAGCAGCACTTAGACAGGCTACAACAATTAAGGGCATAAAATGTAATAACGTAGAACATAAAATCAGTCTCTATGCAGATGATGTGTTGCTTTTTCTGCAAAACTCACAAATCAACCTCTCTGAGGTAATTACTCTAATAAACTGGTTTTCAAGAGTTTCAGACTATTCAATTAACTGGCCAAAATCTACAGTTCTTCCCATTAACTGCTCCTTCCACAATTCATCTTCTGCCCCACTACAATCTGGAAATATTAAATATTTAGGTATTATTGTTTCTCCTAAGCTTTCAGACTTAATTAAATTAAACCACATCCCACTTCTAAAGAAAGTAGAAGGCGATCTGACTAGATGGAAATCTCTACCCATATCACTCATGGGAAGGGTCGCCACTATAAAAATGATGATCTTGCCAAAAATAAATTACTTATTTTTAATGATCCCTAACAAACCATCACAAGATTGGTTCAGATCTCTGGATTCACATATTTCTAAATTCCTTTGGAAAGATAAACCCCCGCGCATCAGCTTAAAAACGCTACAAAGAACCAAAGATAGAGGAGGACTAGATCTGCCTAATTTTCACCAATACTTCTTAGCCAACAGGCTTCAGTTCATCTCAGAATGGTTAAAATGTACCCTCTTAGATGAGCCCTGGCTAGATGTTGAACAGGCACTATGCAATGATCTAGAGATTTCAGACCTACCATTTATTAGCTCAAACATCAAAAGACATGAATGCTTTAAAAGCATCAACATCAGCTTTTCTCTGTCAGCATGGTGGGAGTTTCTAAAAATAACGGAGTCTTCATTAATCCCATGCAAACGTACACCTATCTGGAATAACCCTGACATATTACAAAACAAAAATATGATTAATTTCCCAGAATGGAGTTGTAAAGGAATTAAATACTTAGAACATATATTAGAGGGAACAGAATTTATTCCATTTGACAGACTAGTTACACAATATGGGATCAACAAGAAAAGATTTTTAGAATATCAACAAATTAAATCCATAGTAAAAAGAAATTTAACCTCAGTCAAGTTGAATTACAAACACCACCAAGTGTGGTTCAATTTCTTACTCTTAAATCCCCCAAACTATTATCTAAAATATACAGAACACTTTCTAAAATAGATGAATCAATATCCCTTCCTATTGCAAAGTGGGAAGCAGATTTATCAGTCAGCTTAGACCAAAACGTCTGGTCTCAGATTTGCTTAAAAACCTTTAAATTTATTAAAAATCCCAATCTGCAATTAATACAATACAAAATACTGCATAGAGTGCACTATACAGGTCATCGAATGTTTAAGATGGGCTTTACATCCGCCAACAACTGCTCACACTGTCAAGGCAATACACCAGACAGTTACATCCACGCTCTTTGGTTCTGTCCACCAGTGCAGAAGTTTTGGCACGAGATATGTGAGGACTTATCAAAGTGTCTGAAATGTAAAATTCCAACCTCCCCTTTAGTATGCTTGTTGGGAAATTTGGATGATGTCACTACAGAAATTAATACAGTCCACATGGTTTTTATTGCCCTATGCATCGCCAAGAAAACGGTCCTCATGAACTGGAAAAATAAAATAATCTTAATTCTAGCCAATACAGAAACTATCTAATAGATCACATTAGTCTCGATATAGCCTCTGCCACCACATTAGATCAATCCCTCTGGGCTCCTTTGATCGGCTCCATCACCTAGCGGGGGTGGGGGGTCGTGGTTTGGTCCCGCCTTGGCTATTGTGGTTGATGTGGAGGTTGGGATGGGCTTAGGGCACCTGGAGGACCCCTAGAGACGTTATCCCTGGAGGGCTTAACCCGGGGGTTGTGTTCATAACCTGGTTAGTGGCTCTGGTCGCTCTCAGAGGTTGTTCTCCTCGTGGCCGCGTGCAGCGGGGCTGGAGGATGGTCTGTGCTGGCGGACGTAGGTTACTGGCCTGGTGGCCTGGCTGCCCCTGAGTGGATCCGGGGCGGGCGTGGGGGTTTGGGGTTCGGGGGTGCTTCGCCTCCGTGCTGGGGCTCTGGCTGGGCCTTGGGGGCTTCGGTCCTCGTCGGTGTGTCGCCGAGGTTGTGGGCGGGTGGGTGCACGGGGGCTCAGCCCTGGCGCAGGGGGCCTCTTGTGCATCGGCCTAACCGGGGGGCTCTTGAACTGGCAGGGAGGTTGTTCCATCTTTGCAGGAGTCCACTCTGCAGGTGGGGGAGAGACATAGGAGAGGTGGAGAATAAACTTAACCTGGGTGTCTGTGTCTTGTGTAGTCTGGGAGATGATTGAATGTTGGGGTGGGTACAGTTTCCTCTGCGGTGGGGTGGAGTGGGCTGCCCCGGGTCCTGTGGGGCTTGGCGGTGTTGCTGCCGTAGGCCCCGGTCTGGATGGGCCTGGGCTCCCTTGCCTTGGTGGATACCAGAGGACGGGGGTGCATATTGGGGTCAGCGGGGGAGCTGGCCCTAGGGAGGGACACCCTCCCCTCCCTTCTTTTCCTCCCCATCCCCGGCTGCCTCCCTCTTCACGCTCCACCACACCCACCCACACAGGTAGGGCTTTGGGGTGCGGGTGTGTCACCAGGGTGCAGGGGAGACATTCCCCCCCCCCCCCCTCTGTCCTCTTCTGGCCACCTGTGCCTCAATTTTATCTCACAACTTAGACATCCACATTACTTACACTCTCATAACACACACATATATATATATATAGGGCCTTGAGGGTGGGCACGTTAACGGCGTCCAGTAGACGGTCTGTGTATTCAAACCTGCCTCTGGCGCCGGTGCCCACCTCTCAATTTTAAATCCATGTAGACATTGAGGGTTCTCGGGAGGGGCGGTGCTAACACCTGCTGCTCTCTGGCAGCAGCACCATGCTCTCCCTTGTTTTAAATACACTTTAGAGCAACACGCAGCAACACTACACTTGAGCGGGAGGAGGGAGGTATGGGGTCTTAACACACCCCTGTTCTCTGCTAGCCATCGGGGCGGGGGGGCTGGGAAGAGATGCTGGCTGTCCGATTGGCCTCCCTGCTGCTGCGGAGCCTGGGGCGGTCTGCTTGCCTCCACCCCGGAGGGAAGGGTAACATCTCTTGGGTCTGGGTGCCGTTTCCATCTCTGGGGGTGAGGATACCTGGACCCGGGATATAGAGTATGTTTGGGGAGTGTGATTGTGTGTACATGTCCATTTACGTTTATTCCTGCGTTGGGTGAGTGCTGAGTGTTTGTATATGTGTGCATGAGGGTGGGAATGCATGTCTGTGTCTGTGTGTGCCTGTTTGTCTGTGTCTATATGTCAGGTCGGGTCTTAGACTTCACCTCTCTGGGAACCCCAAGGCCTCCAAAGTGTGGAGGCCTATCTCCCCTCACCACACTCCCTGCCGGTGACTGATGCCCTCAGGGGTCGGTGCGTTGGTGGTTCTTGGTGTCCGGGGCTGGGCGCTCAGGTATGTACCAGCTCACTCCCGGTGACTACTTGGCGGGGCCTGGCGCCTGCTGCTCGGTCAGGCCTCTTCCGGGGCGCGGGGGGCCCTCGGGCCTCCGGCCTCTGTGCCTGCGGCTCGGTTCACTCTGGCACAGCTGGCTGCCGGCAGAGCCGGCGGGCACGCCGGTGCAGCCCCCTCTAGCTTCTGCCCGGTGGCTACTGGGTGACCCCTCATCTGGGGATCCTCAGCCCTTCCCATGAAGGTGGCACGGATGCCCCTCCGGTGGTCCTCCTTGGGCTCTTGCACTCTGGGGCCTCTGGATGTCTGGGGCCTGGATCTCCTCCATGCCTGCTTCATGCCCTGGGGGACGGGGCTATGGCTCTCTACATCCTCTAGCAGACCATTACATGGGGAAACCATTTGAATACAAGCGCGCCGATCCACACAGGTGTGCACATGGGTGTTCACTATTCGTAGACTTAAATCACACCTTTCTTGGCTGCTACTTCAAAGCACATTGTGCGCTGTCTGTCCTGCGTGCTGCACAACAACATTCAATATTTAGTATTTACTGCTGTTTACACTTAGCTAGATTAATGCGATGGTGTTGTGTATAGTATGTTGCATTGTTTTGTTTTTTTTTTGCTTGTTTTCTGTTCTTTTTCTCTCAACAGGTGATCCCGGAGATATTTTTTCTTCCCCCCTTTCTCACTGTCCCTCTCCCCTTCCGTTTTTCTTTTCCTTCCTCTTTCTTTCTCCCTTTCCTATCCCTCACTCATGTCTGTCCCGTCTGTAACAACTGAAAATAAAATAAATAATAAAAACAAAGGTCGATCAAATGGACCAATACGGCAATGCCATGATGATCCATTTGGCAAAATAAATCCATTGGGTATCCTTGTTGGTCTTCAGACAACAATTCTGACGGCTAAAGAACCAAATGGGACAGGCGGGAAGAAAAAAAAAAAAAAAAAAAAAAAAAAAAAGAGAGAACTTTTTGACTTTTACTAAAAAATTTGTACATTTGACTTATGCTGTGTCCTGATTACTACATAATAATGATGTTACTGGAAGATTGGTGTGAAAAATGAAGGCTATTCAGATTTAAAACCACAAATGAAGTGATATTAAAAAAACTCTCAAAACCTGACAAACTTGTGTTTGAAACATGCAGTGTAATTCTATATGATAATGAATAATGTGGAGTTTTTTCATCTTTGGATCAGCTTACTTGTGTGAGAAGAGTTTCATACAGATAAACTACCTAAATTCAAAATGTCACTCTTGCCTCCAGAGGAGAGCATTCACTCTTGTGTGAAAATCAAAGTTACATTTTACAGCCATAACACTGAAAATGAAAATGTTTAGTAATGTTCAGAAACAGAAGTCACATTAAAGAATTTTTTTCATTATTATTTTTTAATAGACTATTATCTTGCAATAAATCATGTGTTAACAAGCTGTATTTCACATATTAATTAAATGATATTAAGTGGATGCTGTTCACAGGTCTGAGGTTCAATTCTGTATCAGATTAAATAACGGAAGACTGTCATGCTGAACAAGACTTTAACCAATATTACACTGCAATTGCACAATTTCTTCTTGTAATGTTTTATTTCTTACCAAAAAAGGATCCTTTCCTTTTGATTCTTTTACACAAATAAATGACATACTTCTGTCTTAAATGTTGACTCATGGGAGGAGAAATCACTTGTGGGTAAACCAAAAGTCAGACTGTTTTCATGGCAAAAGTACATTTATGTGAAGAAATTTCTTATATTTGAAGGTCAAGGCTACTTTCAAAAGCAATGTGATTCAAAAACACAATTAACAGTTAGTGACTATTCAGAAATCATGAGAATCCAAAGCACCGTGTACTGGTTTCAGGCATGTCAGATATGTTGACTGATAAACATTTTATTAATGAACTTTGTTGATTTCTGGAATCATGATCTACATGACATGAATTCATCTTGGGTGAACAAACATTAATCTTTTGTTGTTGTTTTTTTAATTATTATTTAAATAGCAGAAAAACACAATTTTATGGTTTTCTGATTAATGAAATTGTTGTGAGATTTGTTTATGTTATCCTAGTAAGGATACCGTGAGGGGCGGCCACTAGAGGTCGCTGGAACACTGTATGTGTATATGTTTTTTCAGAAAATTGATGTAGCCACGTACACTGCTGCTACGGTTCAATAAAAGCAGTTTGTGCTGAAGAAACCCTGCGTCTAATTACCTCATATCATGATAGAAATCAATGCTTTTAAAACTCCTGGGAGACCCTGAAGAGCTGCTCTGCTTATTCCCAGATGAACTTCAAAGGCAAATCACCAAGTTTCTCCTGAAGGACTTGATCCACTCTTTCACTCTGTGCAACACTCAGTGTGTTCTTCCAGTCTCCAATCTGACCTGTAATAAAGACAAAATCACAACCCCTGATACCCTGATATCACATTTTTCTGCACAGCAGCTGCAGGTCTGTTATGTTACCTTTGCGCAGGAATTTTCCACTGAACTGCTCTGGTGGAATGTGCTCATAGTTTGCTTTCGAGTCATTCTTCATGTTCTGAAATTTAGCTTTTTCCACAACTTGACTGATAGCAGCTTCAGTCAGGTCTTTCCCTAAGAAGTTGCAGATCTTCTTCACTGATCCTTTCAGGTCCTGAAAGAAAAGCAAGAACGCAACAGGAAAAGAACCTTAAACTCTGCCAGATATTTTATTTGAGTTTCCTTAGAAACAACAAAAGTGTGAAGAAACATCTTACCAAAATCATTTCCTCGTAGGTCAGGAAGAGGATGTTGTACTGGTCTCTGTTTAAATACCACTCCCTGACGTGGTCAAACCAGGATGACGCAAAAACTGTATAGTTGCATAATGCATCCAGTTATTTGGCATTCTGACTTAATTGAGTTCACATACAACCCACATGTCACAAGAAGAGCTCAAGTGTAAGCTCTGTAGTTACCTACAGCATGACTGTAGGCATGATCAGTCCCCCATGCTAATCATGCAGTGGTAGTGTGCCTCCGAATGTAGTACAGATTTTGTCAATGTGCTCAATCCACACACACACACACACACAAAACTGGTGTTGGTGCTAAATACTAGCACAGCACAGCAAAATCACTGGGTACTAAAGTGGAACCACTGTTGCCACACACTGAAACCTTCAGGTCACAGAAACCAAAGTCTTTCAAGTATGTAGAGCAGCAAGAGCTGTGAGATGAATCACATGACAGAAAAGATAAAACGTTTAGCAACAGATTTTTTTTATACATTTTAAACTGTACCTTTTAAAACATGGATTACTGCATGGGCATAGAGTGCACATGACCTTCCTGCTGGTGCATGCCAAGAAAAATGTGTTTTGACACATTTGTCATATTAACTCAGTAAATATTAACTCAGAATAAACACACTCTCTCATAATCCACTGAATCTGAATTGTCCAGTATTTGGAATTTAAACTTTAATGAATCAGTAATTTTTCTCCAAAAAATTCTAGAACAAAGGTAACACTTTACATAGTACATTTTTCAAAGCACAGGAGCGGGAGGAGTGGCAGCCATTTGTTCATCTCTAGCTTATCAAGTGTTACTCTGAGCCTTGCACACTCTAATAAAAAGTTTTGTTTCTTTCTGCAGTCTGTGGTGCAAAGCCCATTATAATCTATCAATAATTCTACCTCGACAATTCTTAAACATTTATGTGAATAAAGATATAGATATAGATAATAAATAGATATAGTGTGTTTATAATAACCACTAACTGATTCATCATTATGTGGATCGAAAGTGAGGAAACTTACCGTTTCCTGTTATGTACCACTCAAAAAACTGGTCAAAGCTCTCGGGAGTTTCCAGGTATGCCAGGGCTTTGCTGAAGTGATAAAAAGACACCATGTCGTCCTTTGGATTCCTCATCAAATACACGATCTGATGAATATTTAAAAAAAAAATCAGAATATTAACAGTTTGTTATGTAAATGTAAAAATTGAAAGTCATTAGTTTAAAAGAAAAATAATTTAAAAAATTTATTTCAAATAATATTTTTTAAATATATTTTAAAGGCTGTATTTTTTATAGCTCTTTTTCTCCTATTTCTACTTGATTTGATGAACCTCTTAGTCTGCAATGACCTCATCGTAAGAAAGGAAAAGGACAAAAAAAATATACTGAAATAGAAACACAGAATCACTTGAAATAAAACAAATGCTAGTGCTAGCTTTTTGGACCTGGAACCATGTGTTTGTGTAGAAGTCTATGATTAAAATGACCCTCAGATTCCTTGTTTCATGACCCCATTACAACGCCTATCGTTTCATTTTACGCTACACTTCACGCAAGTCGAGCTGCCCGAGATTCACAGAATTTACAGAAAATGTTACATTTTTGTGATTTATATCGTTATCAGGACGATAGAATTCTTATATCGGGATATGAGATTTTGGTCATATTGCACAGCCCTATTTAACACTGCCTCTTTCTTCAAGAAGAATTGAGCTTCTATAAAGTACTGACTTTTGCCTTCTTCTCTTTCACTCCTGGAGGCATGATATGTTCAGGGAGATGCGAGGCGAAGAGTCGTGGAGAGTGAAAAAAAGTGTATTCAACTTTCTTGTACTCCAGCCACGGCATCCTCTCCACGTTGGTTGAATATTTATTCTGATTCCCATCCAGTTCGTAGATGGAAATGATGATCTGCCGAGCCCATACAGTGCCTGATGTGGGGAAAACGTTAGAGATGATCAGTGGATCAGTCTGGCCAGCACAAAACTGCAAATATAAATAATGTGTAAGATTTTTCACCAACCTGACTTTGGATAAGTGACAAGGAAGACATCGCTGTCTTTTATTTCAAAACTCTCAAGAGAGTCTATGTACTCTGGAGTTGTAAGACCGACCAGAAAATTGTAGTTTTTATGCTTGAAAACACGAAGATCTCTGATCTGCTCCATACTGGTTCTACATAAGACAGATAAAAAAAAATA
This sequence comes from Neolamprologus multifasciatus, assembly GCF_963576455.1. Lineage (NCBI taxonomy): Eukaryota > Metazoa > Chordata > Actinopteri > Cichliformes > Cichlidae > Neolamprologus > Neolamprologus multifasciatus. The sequence continues at coordinate 4,531,417 of NC_140442.1, read as the reverse complement.
TACACAGGAACGAAAAATCTGTGAGTCACATGGTGGAGAGGTTTGTTTGTCCCAGGGTCCCCGGGGCTACATTGTTGGGGGTCTTTTTGACCCCTGATAGGCTTTCCCATGGCAAATTGATGCTGGGTGAGCAGTGTTGGGGAGTAAGGGAATACTCTGATTTTGATTGCTGGAAACCCAGACAAAACGTGCAATAAGAGGCTCTAATGTAATCGTCTTGTTAATGTTGTTGGCGTCCGTTACACAATGGACCCAGAGCCAGAATAACAGGGCCAGCAGTGAACGGGCATGAATGGTTTTCTTACTTGGAAATTAAAACACCACTTCATAAAAAGAATGGGATGGGTGAAACCTCAGTATCTTTGATGTATTATTGCTGTGTGATTTTTATTACAATTACTGAATGCTACTTGCCACCAAGCTAACACTGTTAGCTGGCGTTAGCTGACGTTAGTTCATAGACTGCAGACTGTTAGGCCATTTCTAAATACTCAAGTACGCCAGTCCTCGTGTTCTTGCTAGTCCAGACTTTGTAAGTTTACATGGGAGTGCTCCCGAGAACGCAGTGCGATCGTTCTACAGCAGTGTACTTGATGGCATCACACCTCCAGAGTTTTTACTGCCATCCTCTCTTAATTTAACTGTGATTAATATTTGCAATGGAAATTATACATGACAAAAAAAATACACATGATGTAGTAGATTCCTTTAAGAAAAAAAAGATAATTTAAAAAAAGAAGCACTTTGGCAAAATTCGCTTTTACGTATCATCTGTTTCATAATGTCTAATAAGCTTCATTCAGTTGAGCACAATCCCTCCATGACAGAAACACAAGCTTAACCTCTCTGAATAAACATAGTGCACATGTACGCCTAATCACAAATCAGAATATAACCTGATCATTTCTGATCAGATTATCTCCACATGGTAACATACTGTTTTTAGACTTGATGGATAGCATTAGCAACATGCTAGCTGCAAATAATCATGTGCAGTTCCACATGATTATCAACAGAGAAAAAGAAAACATATTACTGATACAGAAATAGTTTTCTATATGAGATCACTGCAAAAAGTGCAGCCTTGCCTAATGTGTCCACCATACTGTTACTCATTTTATATTAAGATTTTGAAAAAATCTAGTTAGTATTGATATGGCGAGTGGCCTTCAGTAATAGTAAAAAAAAATAAATCACATAGCAATAGTACATTCATGTAGTTGTAAAAAAACATAACGATAAATCAAATCACTTTTATTGTCACATCACATGTGCAGGTACACTGGTACAGTACATGCGAGTGAAATTCTTGTGTGCGAGCTTCACAAGCAACAGAGGTGTGCAAAAAATACAATAACATAAAAAAGCAAAATATAAGAATGGCTAAATCTGAGAGTAATAAATATATGTACAATATAAGAGTGTATGCATTACTGGATGTGTATACTAAATATGTTTTTCTACGTGTGTGTGTGTGTATACATATTTTACAAATTAAATAGAGTAAACAATAAATAAAATATATTTATTTATTTAGAGATATACAGAGATACAGAGATATCCCAGGCTGTGGAACTCTCTGCCCCCAGAAATAAGAAACACTGGTTCTCTCCCACAGTTTAAATCCCAACTCAAAACTCATCTGTTCAAATCTGCATATTGAATCCACTGTTTGTTAATTTTATCTTGTGCTTTTATTTTATTGTTCTTATTCTGCCATTGTTTTACTAAGTGTTTTATCCTATTGTAAAGTGACTTGAAAGGCGCTCATAAATAAAATTTATCATTATTATTATTATTATTATTATTATTATTATTATTATTATTATTATTATTAAGACAATGTTGCCCCTATACATTTAAGGACAAAATTTAATGACCGCCACCTGCTGGATGGTGAGTGCAGAGGGCCGTGTAATTGTTGAGCTGGACAAAGAGAACACCTTTGCTGATGCAATGTCAGTCTTCTTTGGTTCATTCTATGTATTGAACCTGGAATACCAGGAGTCAGCGTGTGCAACATTGGAGCTAATTCAGAGGTATGTTTGAACAGTTAGCTAATAGTAATAGATGATGAATAAATTATCCCTAAGTAACTCATTATTAAACATCACAACTCAATGTTAATATTTATTATGGCATGTTCCCTGAAGAGGGAACAAAATGTACCTCCAGGGTTGAGACAAGCAGAAAGACTGGGACCACTGTGAAGCGAAAGGTTGTTCACATTAACCCTCATGTCACAACTTTCCTCCAGCGGCATACTGAATTTGAGTGGAAAACTTCAAATTAGGTAACTGTTGTTGCCATTTCTAGTGAATTTCTTAAGTGACCAATGTGTTGTTACCTGTGTCTCCACAGATGATCCATGGCCCATGCTTTCTGGACATTTACACGAGTCGAACAACAATGAAGACAAGCTCTCTCGCCGTCTCGCAAGAAGCTGTCTCTGTCCAATAGGTTTTTTGAGTGCAACAGTTTTGATTTTTCTTCCTTCTTTTACCCGTTTGTTAAAAATTATTTCAGCTACTTACACTTTAATTGTCACATGTATTGGCTCACCCTACAAATCAATGAACTCAGTCCACAAAGCAAGATCAGGGTTCAGTGCAGGTCAGTCAAGTTCCTTCACACCACACACGCTCATCCATGTCCTTGTGGACCCTGCTTTGTGCATTGATTTGGTGGTGTGAGCCAGTATTTTGTATAAGTGTATATAAAGGCAGACGTGTGGGGCTTGATATTATATTCATTACAATTTAGTCTATTTGTAAGGTGCCAACTTCACATTGTAGGTTTAAGACCCTACAAAATATAACTAAGAAAACCCAACACTTGAGCATATGTTGTCTGGCATGATATGGATATGACATAATATCGTTATTGTTTGTACAACCATCTGAGAAAATACATGGATTACATAGTTTAGTAAAAACAAGTGCTTCTTCAATGAAAATATGTTTTCAGTTCTTTTCAGTTTTTGATTTTGGAAATGAGTATTTCTGCAGAGGAAAATCAGAACTGAAATAAAAAGTGGTGTGAAGCACATGAACTATATTTTGTGTGTGTGTGTGTGTGTGTCTCTATCTATCTATCTCAATCAATCGATAGTGTGTGTGTGTGTGTTTTTATACAAAAATACATATAAATGAATAAATTATAAAAAATTTTTATACAATACAATTTTTTTGGAACCCTCCAGTCTCTTACAGTATGTTACTGTTTCCTGAAATTACGGTAAATTACGACCTGTTCAACAGTAAATGACCGCCTGTAGGAACACGGTATCCTCTAGCAGAGATGAATATTTTTGGTACTGATGATGCGTGTTAATGGTAAGTTACTGGTAAATATATTGCAGTTTATTACCTTGCAGTGGGCTTACAGTGACATACCGTGAATAAACGGTAGTCAGTGTTGGGAAGGTTACTTTTGAAATATATTCCATTACAGAATACAGAATACATGCCCCAAAATGTATTTTGTAACGTATTCCGTTACGTTACTCAATGAGAGTAACGTATTCTGAATACTTTGGATTACTTAATATATTATCATGCTTTTTTACAACTAATGAATGTCCTGTTCCTGTGCGATTCATTACTATTACTGAAGGCTACTCAATAGCAACTACATTTTTAAATCTTAATATAAAATGAGTAACAGTAGGTGGACATTAGGTAAGGCTGCACTTTTTGCAGCGATCTCGTATAGAAAACTATTCCGCGCGTATATAAAATAGGTCCGCGGCTCCGAACCGTAGTAAAGGGACCTCTGGCTAACACGTCGGTTTCCGTGTCAGGCTCGTAGACGAAAACTAGCTTTACTTTGTTGTCTTGGTCAACTTTGCTGGGGAGAGACAGAGAGGCGTTGAAAGGCTGCTCCAGCGGAACTTATTGTTTCGGAGGAAAACAGGAACACTGTGTTCACTCGAGTCTTAATAGCTTACTTACAACTGGGCTCGTTTTTTGGCTGCAGTGGTTATTATTATATTTACATGCTTCCAGCTCCCGTTTTTGGTCATGACAGCTCGTACTTTTCCTTTTTCTCCCTCCCTCGCTCACAGACACATAACGTGTATGGCAGTCCATTCTCCCTGCAGCACGGACTACACTGCCTATGAGGCTACATTCTTTAGGGCTATGCCTGTAACACTCTGCTATTGCCTTCATATTAAATCATTTTAAAAAATATTTCTTCACGTCATTATGAGACTTGAGAATGAGACACGGGCATTTGAGCCTCTTAATGCGTGTTTTGTTTGGTTTCCACCGGTGTGGAATTACAAAAAATAGAGAGGACATAGCCTAACATATGAAACAGGAAAAGACCGCTGTGTAATCCCTTTATTTCAACAAAGTAACTGTACTCTAAATACCACCCTTTTAAACTGTAACGGAATACAGTTACTCATATTTTGTATTTTAAATAGGTAACGGCGGTACATGTATTCCGTTGCTCCCCAACACTGACGGTAGTATACCAATTTCTTAATCACAGTATGATCTTACTTTGTTGACGTAATTTACGACATAACGACATAAAAAAAAGAAGCTACGGTGCGTTACCATAATTTGTCCAAGAGTATCATACCACAACAGCAAAAAACGGTATCATCCTGCAGAACGGTAAGCTACCGTAACACGGCGTCACGGTATGACGCTGGCAACAGTGACGCCAGTATGTTACCGCAAAGTGGAGACGAAAAGTCTAACAGTGTACTATAGGAATCTGTATTTAAAAGCAAATCTTATCTGAATTGTTGCTTGAAAATTTCAGTACTGCATCCAGAATGAAACCTGTATTTAAGACTCAATGCTATTGAGCCAACCAGAAAGCGAGTGCCAAAAACAACGTGAGTGCACATTTGCACTGTTTGAATGTGACTCTTAAGAAATGTGTTAAAATGTGTTACACTAAACACAAGCAGTACAGAAGAAAAGGTTGATCCAATCAAAAATGTATTATTGTAAATGTATTATTGTAAATGTATTATTGTAAATGGTGGACATTGAACAACTGGTTTTACAGTTGTTCAATATGGGAATAGTTCAGAGAAGTAGAATTCTCTGAACTACTTCAGAGTAGTTCATCTTATGAAGGACTTTATATCACCAATGCAGGCAACTCTACTTGAAATAGAATAATTAGCTATGGCACAGACAGAACTGATAAGATTAAGTCAGCAAACAGTACTATTGTCACAATCGGGCAAATTACACACAGTAATTCGGCGTGCCCGTGTGGCGTGCTGGCTAGACCCAAAAGCGGCGAAGGCTAGTGATGGGTTGGAACAGACACGCAGTTATTCTAGTAACGATCAGTGCACGAAGCGTGGCTTCGGAACTGGCGTTACAGACGGAGAGCGAGCGGAGCTGGGATGAGAAAAAGAATCGAGAGGAAAAACACTCACAGTTGCTGAATCAGGCGGAGACTGACGTCGGCAAGGTTTCGGAGCTCCTGACATGAAGAGAACGATGTCAGAGCGGCGAACAGGTGGGTAGCGTCTCTCTTTTAAACCCGGCCCCGTGATCAGCTGATCACCAGCTGACAACTATAAGGAGGAAATCATAAACCTGAAAAGAAATTTAACTGGTAAGAAAATCATTCAACAGTCCAAAGCATTCTCATATTGCTGACCTGATCTCAAAGGATATTCACCAAAAAGTCTAGATGCATGCTCAGCCCTTCAGGTAAGGAAATCGCTAAAAAGTTGATTCTCTTCATCAGGACGTAGCATTTTCAAATTTGCATAATGATTGAAACTTCAGTTATTATGCAAAAGTACTGTTCAACAAGTGGAAGTGTGCAGTCAGCTTAAACTGAGAAATCACTTGGATGAGTAAAAAAACATTTCCCCCACCAGGAAACGTTATGTATAGATAAAAAGTCAACTTTTTTTGAGATATTCACCAAGAAGTTGGACACTGGCAAAGGCAGTGCACTCACACTTTCAAGCAATTCACCCACTCCAGACTCTTCTCTTATAAATGCTATTTAATAAACACTCATAATTGCAATTATCATAATCACATTAGGAGCAATCTTAGACGTTTTTTTAGTGCTAAGTGTAATTTACATTAAATTGCAATTAATATGAATTACTGAAATAATTTACTCCAAATCCTCCTTAGCTACAGTTTATCTGAAATGGTAAAACACTTCCCATTCTCCGAACCACATTCTCAGTGTCCTAAGCTTTTTTTAATAAATCAGTCTTTTTGAAAAACATTGAACAGTTTTAACCATGTTAAACACAATTTAGTAACTCATAGTAAATCATTAAAACCACTATGATTCACTAAAGCACATGTGTGCAGTGACAGCCAGGTTGAGTCAGAGGTTGATAAACAACAAAGCATCAAAACAGTCTGATAATACATGTAAACAAATTCTCAAGACAGAAAAGTACAAAAATAAATTCACAAAACACATTTTTACTGAACCTGCATTACTTTTAGAACCAGTTTAACAGTAGAAAGGTAAGTGTTGTATTACCTGGGTGTTTGCAGCAAGACCAATAGAGTGAATGTCCCGTACACCTCTTATCATCATGCGCATGCTCTGAGCCTCCACAATCCTCCACAACATTTCCACAGCATTATTTGCTGAAAAGATCATATGGAGAGTCCAAAGTGCTGTTTTCTCTCTGATATTGTTAGACCTTCATTCAGAGAGTCACAGATCTCCAACTCTGGCCCTGATGAACTGGGAGACTTTACACTCAGCCTACTTCTACAGCCACCTCTAGATTACTTGATTCTACTTCATAATTACTTCATTAATTATTTGGAACTAAATATGGTACACGGTAAAGTCTCCTGAATCACTCAGAATTTTAACTGGGACTTTATCCCCACTTCCCACCAAGAAAACAAAAACATCCCTAATAAGAGGACTATAGCATTCCAAACAGCAGGAATTAACAAAACATCATCAGGTATTTTGATGACAGGGGCAGAGGCCTGCAACCTTGGAATTCTGCCTTCCAGTGACCTTTCATGACAGTAATTGCAGGCATTAGTTTTTATTAGACTTTTATCAAGCTTAGAATCAAATTTAAATGAACGAACCTTACCCGACCTTGAGTGATTACCCACAACAACCGAACCAGAACCTCTCCTCACACTGTCTGCTATCTTTACTTTGCACACTGGAATATTACTCTTATGGAAGAGTGCAAACTCATCTGCTGGTGTTCCAGATTAACTGGTGTCACAGATTAACTGGTAACGGTCAAACAGATGTGTAGTAGACAACAAACCAGGAAATAAACAGTTAATATTTCATCTGTGACATTTGTCAGGTTCAGGTTCATGTCAGGTCCTATTGCTCCTGACCAGGTTGTGTCAACAAGCTCCAGCTGTGGCCAAGTGCCATAGCCTACAGCCAAATTAACATCTGACTTGCATCTGCACCTGGCTCTATCACCACGTTTTAATTCCCGTTTCATGCGAAATTAATTTTTAACTTTTAATGTTTTAGGTTACTGCAACTAAATTAAATGGTACTGAGTATTTATTTTTGGCCTACATCAGTAAAAAATGACAAATTATATACATAAAGTTCTAAAATCGCTACTCCTAATGTTCATGATTATTTAAAAAATATTTTTTTCCATAACAAAGAATTATGTCATAAACAAATATTATGCATTAATATTTGACTAGTGTTGTAACATCACATCTGATTAGCATAGTCTGCTGTTTCTTTTCTCTGGAAATAAACACTTGGGGTCAAAAAAGATAATATAGATCGACACAGCTGGAGAGAGCTGGTAGTTATATACAGTATATGTAACCCACATAGCAAGCATGTCTGGCCTGGATTTGGTATCAGGCCAGTACTGCTGGTTGACTTCTGGCATGATAACACGTATTTCATCCAGATATGGGCCAGGCCTGGCATTGATGGCACTGTTTATGTGATCGCATGCCACATCTGGCCCGATTGTGGTTTGGGTTTTGTGGACAAGCTCATAGAAAACAGCTCTGGCCCGGATCTGGCATCAAGCAGGCACTTCTGACTGACCAGTGTCATGGCAGGGTGTATGTCAACCAGATGTGGGCCAGGTCTGGCAATGATGGCACTATTTATGTTCCTATTTTAGTTAGAAGAGCCAAATGCCACGTTGCAATACTATACTGCTATAGTAGCCAATGTTTCAAATGCAGATTTGACAGGTTTGTGAGTGTACACTTTATCCAAAACCTAGTGACGATTTACTCATGCTTACCTCTGAGTGGCTGCAGTTTAGGCAGTAGAGCAGGTCACCTGCTGATCTGAAGGTTAGTGGTTTGATTCCTGGCTCCTCCAGTCTGTAAGAGTGTGTATATGTACAGCTGTGTCCCAATCCAGCGACCACACGCTTCGTAGTGCGCATTTGTAGATTGATTATGTCACAGCGACGCGCCGAAGGGAGTCCCAATTCGAAGTGTACTCCAAATGCGATCGACAAACGCACAGTTAATTTTACCAAATTTGAAGGGCGGGTCCGGTGTGTAGACTCCGTGGTCCCGTGTATCCCAGTATTCCTAGTGCGGCGGTGGGTGTGGATATTTCTTCGGGAAAAAAGGCGGAGCGGCCGAAGAGTAAACTTTCAAAAGTTAGTACTGAATATGATGTCACTTATTAGGGGTGCAACGATACACAAAATTCACGGTTCGGTTCTGTTCGATACTTTGGTGTCACGGTTCGATATTTTTTCGATACAAAAAAAATGTTCATGCCTTTTTCATTTTTCATTTAATAAAATTATAAATATATTTTAACTCAAAAGTACAGTTTTTAAATTTAATGTTGCTGAAACAACAAAGTAATAAAAAAATAAATCTGATTGAGGAATCACTCATCTTTGGAAAAGAGAGTTTATTACAGAGAAATAGCTCTTTCCAAAATAAAAGCTATACTATACGCTTCTTCTGGGCTATATTCTCAGCAGCATATTAAACATATCAGGTCCCCATAAGGACAATCATGTGCTAACGGCTGTCTAAATGACTCGGGTAAAGTTTGTAGCATGCGTGCTTGTTGTTTTTGTCTGCTTCAACTTGTCTTTGCACTAGGATGATGTCAGAGTAAATGTGCAGTCATATTCGTTGTGTTCCCACTAGTGCTGTCAGCGTTAATCTCGTTGAAATTACGTTAACGCCACAACACGGCACATCTCCGTTAACGAGCTACCGCTGATCGCCCCGTGCATGGGGCTGGACGGCCAACACGTTAACGAGCTAAATGTGCTAACGCACTAGTTCTCACCAATGTAACTGAGCATTGTGGCACATCCGACATACTGTTTTACTTTTGTCCATGACGCGCTTACCTTCAGGGTCACATGAAGACCAAAATAGTTCCAAACGTCAGATGTGAATGAGGGTGGGGGAGGTTCAATTTGCCATGTTGCAAGGAGAGCTTAACGTCTGTCTCGCTAGCTTGCACTGTGCTCAGTGAATCTGCGTTCGACTACTCCGCCTAGGCTGCACTGTCGAGCGCAGATCCACTGAGCGCTCAACACAGACAGCACCGTCAGAAGGAAAGTTGATAAAATAAATTAAAAATTTTGTATTGTTCATACATATGCGTACCGAACCAAAATCACGGTTGATCCGTAATCCGAACTGATCCCACTCCACGGTTCGGTACGCACGTGATCCGAAGATTCGAAAAAGAAAAAAGAATGTGTATGGTGCGCGTGGTGGGTCTGTTATGTTATGGCTGAACTGTCCCAGGCATCTTCTGTTGCCCTAACTACTAGAAATGGGTGGAGCTCCAGGGCAACGGAAAGATACGTGACCGTGACAGCTCATTATATCACAGCGGAGTGCGATATAATGAGCGGTATGTATTATTGTAGGGTCTAAATTACAATATAAAGCGCCTTAAGGCGACTGTTTTTGTGATATGGCGCTTTATAAATAAAATTGAAATGAATTGAGTGGTAGATACAAAGCCCTATATTGCCCTATGTTGTACCAATTTTTATTTATTTTTTAATAATTGCGTGGAATGAGTCTTCAGTAGAGTGTTTTAACAGGCAAAAAAAATATACTTCAATAAGTGAATAAGTAAATGTTAAAATTGTGTCTTTGTTTCTTTTTTTGCTGATCCGAAAATTGATCTGATCCATGACTTAAAACCGTGCTCCAATCCGAACTGTGAGATTTTTGATCCGTTGCACCACTACATATAAACATATACATGTTTGCAGGATGGCATTTACTGTAGACTGTACTTAACACTCGAACAAAACTAAGAGTCTAATATTGCTCCTAATGTGGCTGTAATAATTTGTATTATTAGTGTTTATTTATTAGTATTTTTAGGAGCAGAATGTTCAGTGCCTTTTTGGAGTGCATGGATGAGTTGAAAGTGTGAGTGTGGCACTAAAGCTTTGGCTCTATCCACAGAGTCTTCACAGAGTTCTAGAAATTAATACTAATACTACTAATTACTACTATTAATACTTTAGGAAGTTTAGGAAGATTTCTTTCCCTTTTTTTCCACCTAACACACCAAACCAAATATAACCTTAACATAAACCATGCCCACTCCTGTCACGTTTTCAAAGTGTGGCTGCTTTGCAAGGTACTCTTGGCAGCACATGTCAAATATTTAGTGCAGGTTACAGTAACAACAAGTCAATAATTATATCAATAAACATTTTCTAAATGCTGGTTTTGATTTTACCATTACCTTTTGGATTTTCACAATATGATAGTCACATTAGATGTGTTGGTGGCTCTGCACCTGCCCCACAAGGTGAGGACAATGTGCATGGATTGTTTACTGTTCTCTCATTCAAGTACATGCAACTTTGAACCTCCAGTCTTTACACATGACTGCACCTGGCAACTGTCCTTTCTGAAATCCTGTCACTGGTTTTCAAAATAACAAGATAATGCTGCTGACTCTTGCTGTCGTATGCATTAAAACCTGGTTTACAGGTTACACCTGTGTCTTTTCAACATTTTGCTACTGGAAATTCTCCATTATATTATTACTTAATTGGATGTGCCCTTTGTGGCATCTCTTGTCCCCAGTTTGTTATTTTATTTATGTATTATTACAAAGGTTAGAGACCAATTGAGGTTTGTGTTAACTTTGCTCATCTTGTCTTTACAACAAAGTCAGTTCTTCAGTTGCGAAGCTGCCACAGGTCACTGCATTGTATAGCTGTTAATGTGAGTTTAACATTTAAAGAAAAAGATCAGTAAGCCAGTGATGAGGTGTATGCTTGGTTGAGTGAGCGGAAAGGCTTGAGTCCATCAGCCAAGGAGCTTACTTACCATGCAGCGTGAAGAGGTGACATAACGTCGGTGCCTTATCTAAACTGGGCCACGAACAGCTGCCAAGAAATCCTCTGCTTCCTCTGAGTCACATGACCCAACAAAAACAGATGTTTTTTACACCCTGAACTCCTCAAGGCTCTTAATATTATAAGGTAAAAAAAAACAAAAAACAAACTAAGCTCTGCTTAGTTCCTTAACTGTGCACTACAAAGTGAACAGATGTTGCAGACCTTAGAAACCTATTGGGTTTGTATGCAGTAAACATCTCAGGCCATTTTATGGTTCATAAGCAAGTAGTTATAATTTAAATTCAATTCTACATCTTTTACATATATTCTGTGAAAAGTACACTGTACAATATGTAGGACCAGTTGTTGATCTCAATAAAATATTGTTGCATGCAATGTTCCCACTAAGCTGCGTACGTGCGCACTGTTGGCACGGTCTCTGCGCAGAGAAAATCTGCGTTGCGCACACAACGCACATAACGCTTCACTCCACATCGGCGTGGCTGATGTGGAGTGAAGCCACATTAATGACAACGTGTTCAACATTTGGAGATGTGAGCAGGACAGACGGAAGAAGTAACGGAAAAACTGTGGACTTTATACCAGTTTTTAAATTGTGTTGATAGGCCACGTAAAACCAGAGCTATGATAAAATATCTGCAATGTTTGGTTTTCTTCCTGAATATTATCGTTGTTTATATTTACTGCAGGAAGAAACGGTAAAAACAGCGTTTTATAAGGAAAACGCTTGAACGCACTCTCCACCTGTGAGCAAAGACGAAAACAAAGCACCCCCACCCTTTCCCATTGGTCGAAAAATGTACCATGTCGACCAATCAAAACATGAAATTTAGTTGTTAAGAAACGGGAGGATGTTTTAGGAGTGACGGCGGTGTTTTGAGATGTGAGAGATTTGCAACGTTTAGCACAAATCTTGTGTAGTTAGTGTGTAGTGTATTCAGTAGTTCTGTTGTGTGTGTCAGAACAATGAGGCGACAGTGATACATCTCCTGTTGTCAGGCCTGCAGGTATCAGGCTGTTGTTCTCCTTTATCTCATAGTGGACAGAAATTATTTTTGGAGTGGCACAAATAATTTGTGTGGCATCAAATTTGATGCAGAACAGCTGATTGTTCTGTAAATAGTTTGAAATGTTTGTTTAAAAAACCCGCCTTGGCTGCATTTTTAGGTAAACAGCTGCAAAAATCTTTGTTTGCAAAACTCAGTAACTTTTTTGAACAAGTAACCATATAATTAACTGCCCAGCATTGGTCATTATATACTGTATTTTGCAGACAGAGAGTTACAGGACTCTCTCCCAGACCACAGACTCATAATACAAGTCAGAGCTTTATTTTAAAAAAAGAAGAAGAAAGTTGTGTTTTCAAAATTGGAGTTCAAGTTATTTTTGCTTCCAATAGTGTTAACATACTACACAGGTCATGAACAAGATTTTTTTTTTTTAATTTTCATTGTAAGTGGGCTAAAGCAGTTAATTAAAAGTAGTCTAACAGAAATGTAAATGCTGTAATTTTATTTTAATAAACCATGTAACTTGGATGGATTCAACGCTGGCATGACCACAGTGCACACGTCTGCTGTTGCTCACAGTGGTCTACGAGATCGCTCAGGGAGTTTGTGTGTTCGCTCAGACACATGAAAAATTAGAGGGAACATTGGTGATGACTATTACATTTATTAGATTGACTTCTATTACATCATACTGCCGATTCGCTGTGAATGAGTTACACTGTTTTATGACATTCCATACTGCTAAGTTATAAAGAGGATATTGTGTGCAGGGACTCAGGGTCTTGTGTTTCTGATTGTAGAGAGAACAGAGCATAATGCACAAGAGCTTCTCCCCCACCTTTGTTGAAAGCAGAAAAACAGGGAGCCATGCCATACTGCTGATTCATAAGAAATACTGTTTTCAGAGAATCATGGCCTTATTTGTCTGATTAGAAAAGAACAGAACGTACTGCACAGGAAGCCAAGGTCATAACTCAGGCTCACTGAGAGATAGAAAGTATGTGGATGTTTAGGCTTTTATGACTAAGTGGGGGCCACCAGAGGCTATAAGAGTTTGAGTAACGGTCTGACGTTTTGAGATCTGCTGTGACCCTCTTTATACACATCTCCCATCCTGGATGTATTGCACATTGTGTTTGTATGAAATAATAAGAATTGTATGGATTAAAATAATTTTTGATCCTTCGTGTTTGCTTGGTGTGGTTTCTCTGTAGTATTTATATATCAGGAGTGAACGCAAAACCAACCAAACTTACCTGAAGGAAGGCTTTAAAACAAAGCTCCTCAACCATACTAACTGATATCTCTGCTTAATTTAAACAGAGATTTTAACAACTTGCTCTGAGCATGAGGATTTCATCAGTAAGTTTGAAGAACAACAGCCCAGGATGTTGGAGTTCCTAAATGAGCTGGAGCAGTGTGTAGTTCAGCTAGACAAGATGAGTAAGGGTTCAAAGATCTACAGTGTGGCAGGCAGTTCAGCAGAGGCGATTGGTGGTGTGCTGTCCATTGTTGTCTTGGCGTTAATTCCTGTAACAGCAGGAACATTTCTAGCTTTGACAATGACTGGTGTTGGGCTGGGAATCACCAGTGGTCTTAACAGTGCTGTGACCACTGGAGCAGAGATGAAAGTTAATCATAAGCATCAAACAAAAGCTGGTGAAGTTTTCAAGAACTTCATGGAAGATGTACAGAGTCTTCAAGATTGGTCACGTTCTGCAGACAATCAACCAGTGTGTGGAATAGAAACACGTAAGCTAGAGATGGCTGTGGGAGTAAGCAGGATTGCATCTAAAGTTTGGACTGTTGGAAAGGGCACTTTTGATTTAGTTACTGATGCTGCCTCTGCTGCTAAAATGTTTCCGAGTGCTGGTAAAGTTTTGGCTCAGGAAGGAAAAGCATTATGTAATGCAAGCAGGTTAGCCTCAGATATCGGTGAGGCAGCTCTCAAAGGATCTCTTGCTCTCTCAAAGACATCAAGGGATGGGTTCATCGCTCTCAATGCTCTCTTCCTTGGCATGGATATTTTCTTCATCTACAGAGACAGCACCAGTCTGGCAAAAGGCTGTGAGATCAACTCAGAGATCAACTCATGGCAGAAGATTTGTGACTCTCTAAAGGAAGGTCTTTGAAAATCAGAGAAAAACAAAGGCATCCTGGAAAGTCCATTTTATCCTGAGAAAACAAGATAAATCTCCATAGAAACAAAGTATAATCTCTGAGTACAGAGATTATACTGCATTGTATGTTCTAATGAAATTCCTTATCGTTTACTACAATCAATGAACGAGGGAAGTGAGATCAAATTTCATAATTCATTATGTTTTACCATATATACAATTATTGTCTCAATTTTTTTTTATATTTTTAGCATTATGTTCTTAATTCATCTGATAATAAGAGACTGGATCATATTAATTGAATCACAGTGCTTAGAGTTGTGGTGAAGTTTTTTTTTTCTTCAAAAGCTGGAACCAGTTTTTTGTTTTGTTTTTTAAAGCTCTGATGGTTTGTGTAGCTTACTCAGTGTAGCCCTTTTAACTACAAACCTTTAAATAATGACTTATTTCATAGTCTAATTTTCAAATGCTTTATCCAAAACTGTCGAATCACCTGCATCTTTAGGGATTTGCTAGTTTAGCCTAGCTTTTAGCCTGGCCTTCAAAGCTACAAACAGCGTACATGTATTCCAAAATTGTTATTTCTAAAAGAGGCTGAGGATTAGCTAAACATCTGACATACTGAGCAGGAAAATGCAGGAGGAAAAGGGGAAGAAGCCATGCTGCTAGTGACTCTCTCTGAGCCTAGCTCTGCTGGAGGGTTCTTCCTGTTAAAAGTGAGTTTTTTCTTCCCTCTGGTGTCAAGTACTCATAGGTTGTCTGATTCTTAAGTTTTTCTCTCCAGAGCGACTAGACAATTACTGACACACAAACCACCCGGCAGGCCTGAACCCGGGTGCTGAATGACAACACTTTGACTAGCTGGGCTGAGAAGCTTGGCAGAACCCTCGACCACAACTGTGCAGCCAGCTGGAATTAGAACAGGAGATTTACTAAGGGTGGTCACAACACCAAGATGATCATTACAATTCTGTTGGCACGTCACTTGGAGAGTTTGCAGAACTGCTCTGTACCCGTAAGAGGTAGGCTGGAATGATGAACAGTTACTAGAAGAGAATTGTTCATAAAGAATTTCAAGTGTATTCATGCCAATAAGTACTGAGGTTGGAAAATCAGGTCTCACATCAGGAACAACAAGTGCAAGCGTTTGGACTGGGAAGTCAGTCCCAAGGAAGTCTTTTGGAAATGTCATGGCAACTTCAACATACCCAAGGTATGGAACACACTGACCAGCAGCCCCCTCCACATGAAGAAGTTCATTCAATGGGTGGACTGGCTGATCAGAGAGATGCTCATTATAGAACGAAACTGGAATTGTGGTAACCTGGGAACCAGTATCCAGTAGACACGGGCAGTTGCAACCTGCGATGTTGACTTCTGCTGTACATCTGGATCCAACTAATCCTGGTGGTAATCCAGTGTGGATCTTTGTCTTTGTCTCCATTTTTGCACACGTGACATGCTTTTTGTTCTCAGCGGGACAAGGTTGGTCCAGCTCAGCTCCTGTTTGTCCCTCAACAGGAACTGGAACTAGTTTAAATCCTCAGAAGCAGAGGACTTTTGCTTCTGCCACTTTTGTTTGTTGTCAAATTGTTTCCGCTTAGCACTTACCAATGCTGAATTGGGTGCATTTTCACATTGTGGCTTAATGTGACCATCTTCTCCACAGCGGAAGCAAAACCCTGGTTTAGGGCTGGAGACGCTAGGTTTTGGATTCTTACCAACCTTCTTCGGCCCATAGGGCTTTGAAGCTGAAGCTGGGCAGGCAGCAACCGGTGGTTTGACATTACACTGCAGTGCTGTCAAAGCTGCAAGCTGCTGTTGTATAGCTGCCATCTGTTGTGAGAGCGGTTTAGTCAGAGTGGTTAGCGCAGTACAGAGGTTAGTTTCTTCCCCAGTATTGGCAAACTGGGCATTAGTGGTGGCTTTCTGTTTTGTCGGTCCCAAATGCTGTTTCATCCTTAATGTCTTTGCTGCCTCTCTGTCCTCTTCAGTTCGAAGGAGTAAGAGAAGTTCAGGAAATTTGGGGGGGTTGTGTTTCTTTTGTTTAAGTTGGAGTTCCGATATTAAATTGTTATCCCAACATCCCCTGCAGAATTGATTCAACAGTCTGTTGTTCATGTCTTTCTCTAAAACACCTCCTCTTTTTGCTGCATGCTGTAATGCCACCTGCAGCCGCTGCAAATCGGCTGAAGGCTTTTCTCCACTGTCCTGGAAGGTGTCCATGAACTTGGCATATAACTCTTCCCCATCCTGCACAGTACCATAGGCTGAGTCAAGTTGTTTCATATAAACTTCTGGTGGTGTGTCAAGGCTGAGATGTTTTACCATATTACAGGCAGGAGGCAGTAGACTGTCACGAATCAGTCTGGTGCGCTGCAGATAAGATATAGATGGATCTTTCAGGGCTAATTCCACACCTGACCGCCATATATCATAATCTGTCTCTTGAATTGGCCTGGGCACTTTACCAGAAAACGCTCTCAGTCGATGGAATGCATGCAGCGAGCTGTCCCCACTCCGAACAACGTGTTCCACAACATAGCGTTGTACTTCAGGAAGGTTGAGATCAGCCACTGGAATGGAGGCAGAATGCCTCTCTCCACCTTGCGCTTCAGCACCACTGGCAACAGAAGGGGACTTTGACGGAAGAGAGGCTGGTAGTGAAGGAGGAAAGACTGAATCGGGAGGTTTTGAATCTTCTGGTTCTGGTTTTGCAACCACTGGAGTCTCTGGGTCAAGCTCTGCAAGGGACCGGCGTATCTGGGTCATCCCCTCACTGAGGACTAATGCATAATCCCTCCCAGATAATTTGGCTATTCTTTTTAAGTCTGCCAAGTAAGTATTTGTCTTGGAACCACTAACTTTTGATGCATAAATTTCAGATAGACTCTCCATGTGGAGTTTGTCACCTGAATCTGAAATAGATGTGTGCGGTAACAACTGAGACAAACGCGTTAAAGATAAACCCGAAGCGTACTCAGCGACAAGCATGTTGTTAAATTCAGATTCTGGTGAATCTATAGTAACCTTGCGGCCTGTCTCACCATACTGTTCAAGGAAATGTATAACTTCATCAACTGAGTGCTCAGTTACTCCGTCAATTAAAACCGCATTTGGGATCTTAATGGCAAGTGTCTCAAAAACTTCCATTATGGGGAAAAATAAATTGGTGAGTTTGAATATATATTAATTACTAACCAAATCAGCTCCTGGCTGGCTCGCCAAGAAATGTAACACTGATGAAGCGCCAATGAATCAATACAGGCTAGGTATTGAGTGAAGTATTATGGTTATTATTAATCAGTGAAGTATTATGGTTATTATTAATCAGAAGATCTAGGAATGCTACAGGAGCTGATGGCAGTAATTAATAAACACACACAACACAAAATGCTTTTGCAGGTACCATGTATTTAACCGAACCCCAAAGAAAAGTAACAAGAAAAGAAAAGGAAAACTTAAATAATCACTCCTGCTGCAGCTATTCAATTAACCAAAAACCCAGTGGGGGTGCACCAAACTACTAAGCAAATTCTTCCGGCTTATACCAAGCAATGTAGAAAACAGTTCCCCATAAACAACACATGTTGACATCAAAAACACTGATCCACACTGAAGTCCATGAGTTTTATCTGAATGTCCATGAGAGATGTCCAAGCGCTATTGTCCATAAACGGGGGAATGGTGTGTATGAGTGTGAAAATCAGTATATTTGGAAAATGGGGACAGAGCGTCGTCTTTGATAGCTTCCTACCCAACCAGTGGAAGCTTCGATTGCGGAATGAGTCCTGCTCCTAGCCGCTCATTGGCTCGCCATCCTTTTTCATACCCAAAAAGGGTTCACCTGGCCTGCATTAAATAAACAAGGCCAATAAGAAATCACAAGAATAATACAAAAATGTCAGCCAATTAAGCTAAAAACATTAAGTTATTCTTGTTCCTGTGTACACAAATAAACAAACAAACAAACAGTATATTTAACCAGTAAGGGTTTAACTGAAACATTTCAACTGCTATATACATACTATATAGCTTCACAGCATTTTTCAACAAATACCAGTCAAATCAAAATCAAATTGTTTGGACCGGCAGCAACCAATTAGCGCCAGCTGGTAGCAATACAAACAATCAATTAAAAGTTCAAACTCACCAATTCCGTTCTGTTCAGTGCACAACAACACTATGGCTCTGGCTCACAGTAATCAGCAAGTTAGTTGCATAAGTTAGTGGGTGTTAAAAGAAGCATTAAAACGGGAAAAGCAAGTGTTTGCCAATACAAACCTGCAACAGCTCTGTCACCTGGCTCGCCTCCACGCATCTGACAGGAGGAAGCCGGGACAGGCTTACCACATGCCGTCCGATAGGCTGAGCAAAGTCATGTGGTTGGAGTCATGTACCTGCGATGCATTCAATGGCAGGAATAAGTGCAGGAAACAGGTTTTACTCTGGGTTACAATTACTTACCTTACAATATACTTACTACATTTTAACGAAAATATCTGTTCTTTCTAATCCTTACTGTTTCAAAAAAGAAAAGAAAAGAAAAGAAAAAGAAAAGAAAAAAAAAAGACTTGTTATTTGGTGTTTTTGGTGAAGATGTAGTAGATTTAGTTTAGATGCAGTTGTGAAGGAAAAAATGTAAAAAAAAAAAAGAAGAAGAAGAAGAAGAAAAAAAAAGAAAGAAAAAGCTTTTGATTGTACTAATATTATTTTATTATTACATTAATATACCCTTTACTTTTTCACTTTTACTCAAAGTACAGATGCATTTTTTGGAGTAGTAAAGTATTTTAGCACAAACATCTGTACTTCTGTTTAAGTAAAGAATATCTGTACTTTTGCCACCCCTGCCTGTGGATAGTCGCCCCTTCTCTCTGACTTTGAAGCTATCAGTCTCCCTCATTTATTCTGTGATTAATTTTAATTTTAACTTATAAATTTGTTTTATTTAAAGAGGTGTGTTGTGTTCTTAATTTGTTGTAGTTTATTCTTGTACAAGTGCATAGTAAAAAGACAACATATAGATAAAACATATATGTTAATATGGATATAAACATGGATAATCTTTATCAATTGAATTACATTTTTCTCAAATTAAGACACAATTTGTTTGTAACAAAAAAAGTGGACAATAAAGTTGTTTTGACAACTGAATCTGAATCTCTTGTCTGTGTTTTTAATCTTCAGTGACTTATCTGAGAAAATAAGGAAACGGTAGATATATTAATCATTTACTTCATCACCCTGCATCTAGAGAGCACACTGGTGAGTTTCCTTCTCCTGCTTCTCATTATTTACAGACACCTTAAGCATTTTAGTTCAGGAACCTAATTTGTTGTGTAACTGTCTCAAACCTCGAGCTGTTAGCACCGCTCTGATCACAGCTGGTTTAACAACATTGTTGCTGCTATTGGCTGGTGCCATCTTATCCACAGAACAATATGGGATAATGTCACTGATTCAGCGTTTGGATATTTACAGATTCAAATACATGCTTATGTATGTGAGCTTTTACGTGCAACAGCTTCACATTGTGGTCAGAGGGGGAATTACATCCATGCTGAAAATAACTAACACTGATTATTAGTGGGAAGAATTAAATGAGTTTATGCATGTCAGTGGAGGCTTT
This sequence comes from Neolamprologus multifasciatus, assembly GCF_963576455.1. Taxonomy (NCBI): domain Eukaryota; kingdom Metazoa; phylum Chordata; class Actinopteri; order Cichliformes; family Cichlidae; genus Neolamprologus; species Neolamprologus multifasciatus. The sequence continues at coordinate 4,511,338 of NC_140442.1, read as the reverse complement.
GTGAAACAGAAATGTAGTTTGTGGTTGAAGGGAGTAGTTATGCACTTTAAAAGAACCTCATTAAACATTAAAGAAGGATAACATCTGGATGACATATAATGAAATCTGGCTGCTGAATCAATTCATAAGTGAAAACTGACACAAGGTGACAACACAAACATGTTTCCAAAAATTACATTGGGTAACAAACCGAGACAACCAACTGTATTAAAGGCAAAAAGCAAAACACATTTTTAAAAAAGAAAAAAAAGAGTTGGTCAAACTGGGGAGCACAGCGTTGTGGTGTCTAACACTGTTTCCTCACATCACTACGATTCTGGGTACTAATCTGCTACTAATCTGTAGTCAAAAGGCCACCTGAACAGGGTGCCGCTCGCGGTGTGGCAGCTGGGATATATTTTTTTATTGTTGGTGAAGAACTAAAAACTCAGAATTTTGGTATATGCATCATTTCCTTCTATTGTTAAGTTACCTCCTGCATCATATCACTTTTACAAAAAACACAAACATTTTACAGACATGCAACAATATTTTATTGAGATCAACAACTGGTCCTACATATTGTACAGTGTACTTTTCACAGAATATATGTAAAAGATGTAGAATTGAATTTAAATTATAACTACTTGCTTATGAACCATAAAATGGCCTGAGATGTTTACTGCATACAAACCCAATAGGTTTCTAAGGTCTGCAACATCTGGTCACTTGGAGCAAGAGAATTCAAAATACTACTGAGGCTATGATTATAATAAGACGGCCGGACTCACGAGGTTGGCAGGTGTAAACAAACCCCGGGGGGGTGGAGTCGTTGAGTTGCGAAAAGTCATTGGGCTGTTGCCATGTCTCAGTCAAGCAGAAAAAGTCAAACTTACGGTCTGTTAGGAGATCCTGGATGAGATGTCCTTTGTTCGTAAGCGAACGGATATTAAGCAGGCCGAAGTTGACGGAAGTACTGTCGGACTGGATGAGAGTGTTGGGCGACCTAGGCAGGTTAGCCAAAACATTGTGGTCAACAGACCTGCCGGGGTTCCGTTGAGAGCGACCAGAGGTGGACCAGAAGGAATGAATTGGCTTGGAATTATCCTGATGGAAATACCGAAATGTTAAACTCACACTAACAGCTATACAATGCAGTGACCTGTGGCAGCTTCGCAACTGAAGAACTGACTTTGTTGTAAAGACAAGATGAGCAAAGTTAACACAAACCTCAATTGGTCTCTAACCTTTGTAATAATACATAAATAAAATAACAAACTGGGGACAAGAGATGCCACAAAGGGCACATCCAATTAGAGCAGCCACACTTTGAAAATGTGACAGGAGTGGGCATGGTTTATGTTAAGGTTATATTTGGTTTGGTGTGTTAGGTGAAAAAAAAAGAAAGAAATCTTCTTAAACTTCCTAAAGTATTAATAGTAGTAATTAGTAGTATCAGTATTAATTTCTAGAACTCTGTGAAGACTCGGTGGATAGAGCCAAAGCTTTAGTGCCACGCTTACACTTTCAACTCATCCATGCACTCCAAAAAGGCACTGAACATTCTGCTCCTAAAAATACTAATAAATAAACGCTAATAATACAAATTATTACAGCCACATTAGGAGCAATATTAGACTCTTAGTTTTGTTCAAGTGTTAACATCGATGACATAAAGATCCAGACCCACACAGACAGTGCATAGATCCTGAGAGGCCACATCATGGACAGGAACAACCGGACAGAGACACCGGTGGGCCGTAGAGACAGGAACAGGACAGGAATCCGTAGCGACAGCGATAGCGGTGAGTAGCGGCAGCAAGTCGCGCCAGCGTTCACTCAACCGGAAGTATCCCTTACGGTTGAGTGAACGCTGGCGCAAGGAATCTAAAATCTCACAGTTCGGATCGGAGCACGGTTTTAAGTCATGGATCGGATCAATTTTCGGATCAGCAAAAAAAGAAACAAAGACAAAATTTTAACATTTACTTATTCACTTATTGAAGTATTTTTTTGCCTGTTAAAAACACTCTACTCAAGACTCATTCCACGCAATTGTTAAAAAATAAATAAAAATGGTACAACATAGGGCAATATAGGGCTTTGTATCTACCACTCAATTCAATTCAATTTTATTTATAAAGCGCCAAATCACAAAAACAGTCGCCTTAAGGCATTTCATATTGTAATTTAGACCCTACAATAATACATACCGCTCATTATATCGCACTCCGCTGTGATATAATGAGCTGTCACGGTCACGTATCTTTCCGTTGCCCTGGAGGTCCACCCATTTGTAGTAGTTAGGGCAACAGAAGATGCCTGGGACAGTTCAGCCATAACTTAAATCTTTTCCTGCTCATACATGCTTGGAACGATCTTGCCACTAAAGTGGACGCGCTACGGGATATCATAGCGTGGCTCAAGTACGTTCATCATAGTTTAAACCCCTTGTTTTGCACAACGGAATACGGCCTCACGTCTGCAGCTAAACACCCCAGTAGCTTTTGTAATAGCTTTAGCCCGGTCAGACTGGGCAGCAAAGGGCTGCTTAAATACCAAAAACTCCTCTGCTCCTCCACTTGGACTGCTAGCGCTGACAGACCCACTATCGCTTGACAGACCCACCACGCGCACCATACACATACTTTTTTCTTTTTCGAATCTTCGGATCACGTGCGTACCAAACCGTGGAGTGGGATCAGTTCGGATTACGGAACAACCGTGATCCGTTGTACCACTAGTGTTTATTCAAGTACAATACACCATGACCATTATAGCTGCCTTGCATACAAAGACACCACAGGATGTAACGTCCTGCTGTTTAAGATGTTTGCCGCAGACTACTCCAGCTGCTACATCACCCACAAATGTTTGTTAAATTAACCAAGTTAATATACCCACATAGCAAAATTGGTATGGTCCCGATCTGGCCCACACAATGTGCTTACACATGGCCCACATACTGCAAAGAATGACGGCCCTTTGGTGGCCCAGATCAGGTTTGCCAGAGGTGGCACACATGGGCCAGCACAAGGCCAGTTGCAGACACACTGGTGGTCCTGTGCTGGCCCATGTGTGGATGGTTCGGTTGTTGTGGGCAATCACTCAAGGTCAGGTAAGGTTCGTTCATTTAAATTAGATTCTAAGCTTGATAAAAGTCTAATAAAAACCAATGCCTGCAATTACTGTCATGAAAGGTCACTGGAAGGCAGAATTTCCAAGGTTGCAGGCCTCTGCACCTGTTACATGAGTTACATGTGCAAAATGCCTGATGATGTTTTGTTAATTCCTGCTGTTTGGAATGCTATAGTCCTCTTATTAGGGATGTTTTTGTTTTCTTGGTGGGAAGTGGGGATAAAGTCCCAGTTAAAATTCTGAGTGATTCAGGAGACTATGACTCCTATATAGTGAACCTATATAGTGTGCTGCCCTTCTCGAAGGAGTCTGACACAGGTGACTGCCTCCTCAGTAGTGGGAGGGGTTTGACCACCCTCCCTGTTCCTTTGCATAAGCTAACCAAACCATTAAGCTAGCACCATTACAACTTATTCTTCTGATAATGGAACCTTTTGAACATCTTGTTCTATACTGTGTGGGTCTTTTGCTGCCCTCAACATCTGGAAATAAGTATCTTCTTGCAGTGATGTGTCAAAGTACCAAAATTCCTGCTGGATATCCACTGAGGTCAATGACGAGCAAGGCAGTGGTGACAGCTCTAACTCAGTTTATTTCGGTGTGAGTGATCAGAGTTCACATTTTTCATCTCACATGTTCGCCAAAGTTTTGAAAACCCTGCACATAAACCATAATTGGCAATCAAGATACCATGCCCAAAGCCAGGGGGCTCTGGAAAGGTTTCACCAGATGCTAAAGTCTCTTTTGCGTACCTATTGCAAGCTTAGTAGAGACTGGGAAGAGGGTCTGCCATGGCTGATTTTGTCTGAAAGAAAACATAGGTTTCAGCCCTAATGAGCTTGGGTCTTGACATAGTGTGCGTCGGCCCTTGGCTGTAATAAAAAAATAAAGGGGTTTATTCCGAGCCACCTAAAAAACTTGGTTGAGTTTGTAAATGGATTTAGACTTTGATTGCTTGTAGCTGGGATTGCTAGTTGTCAGTTTTGTTGTGGGGACCAAGTTTCAGCCTTTTTGCCAGTTGTGGGATCTCTGTATCGTCCCCCATTTACAGGCCCTCACAGGTCCTTAATGAGAAACTTTAATATAAATTACTTTCAACCCTAAAATGAAAAAAGTTGGTTCAGCACTGTCATGTAAACTTACTCAAACCGTATTATGCAAGTGACCAAAATTCTAGTCGGTGTGTTAAGGACACCGTTCACCCTTGTTTGTTTCTTCACTTCCTTTTCTGAAATTGATGAAATACCAGAGCCTGATGACAGTTTGGTCATTTGAGAAAATTTCAGTCTCTTTGTAATCTGGATAAATTCCTGTCTCATTTGATAAATGCAATGAGCTGTCAGAACTGATTTTGTATTGCTGTTTGTTTGGTGAGGTTTCCACTTGCACGGACTTGATTGATCACGATACTTTTTTGTTGTTGTTTTCTTTAAAATGGGATTGTTTGGTGTTCTTTCCCATTTTTTGTCATAAGTCATGAGCCAGGTTGTGACATTTATTAAATGTCAGCATGGCTGCCTTCCAGACTGGGCAGAGATGCCAATGCATTTTCTTTCCATCAACGAACTGTTAATTAAGCAGATTTGACACAGTTTCTTGAGCTAGTTCAAAACTTGCCCCCTCCCTCTGCTATAAGTGTACCATATTTAATTCCAAATAATTAATAAAGTTAATCAGGGCCAGAGTTGGAGATTTGTGACTCTCTGAATGAAGGTCTAAAAATATCAGAGAGAAAACAGCACTTTGGACTCTCCAGGTTATCTTTTCAGCAATAATGCTGTGGCAATTTGTGGAGGATTGTGGAAGCTCAGAGCATGCGCATGATGATAAGAGGTGTACGGGACATTCACTCTATTGGTCTTGCTGCAAACACCCAGGTAATACAACACTTACCTTTCTACTGTTAAACTGGTTCTAAAAGTAATGCAGGTTCAGTAAAAATGTGTTTTGTAAATTTCTTTTTGTACTTTTCTCTCTTGAGAATTTGTTTACATGTATTATCAGACTGTTTTGATGCTTTGTTGTTTATCAACCTCTGACTCAACCTGGCTGTCACTGCACACATGTGCTTTAATGAGTCATAGTGGTTTTAATGATTTACTTTGAGTTACTAAATTGTGTTTAACATGGTTAAAGCTGTTCAATGTTTTGCAAAAAGACTGATTTATTAAAAAAAGCTTAGGACACTGAGAATGTGGTTCGGAGAATGGGAAGTGTTTTACCATTTCAGATAAACTGTGGCTAAGGAGGATTTGGAGTAAATTATTTCAGTAATTCATATTAATTGCAATTTAATGTAAATTACACTTAGCACTAAAAAAAAGTCTAACATTGCTCCTAATGTGATTATGATAATTGCAATTATGAGTGTTTATTAAATAGCATTTATAGGAGAAGAGTCTGGAGTGGGTGAATTGCTTGAAAGTGTGAGTGCACTGCCTTTGCCAGTGTCCAACTTCTTGGTGAATATCTCAAAAAAAGTTGACTTTTTATCTATACATAACGTTTCCTGGTGGGGGAAATGTTTCTTCACTCATCCAAGTGATTTCTCAGTCTAAGCTGACTGCACGCTTCCACTTGTTGAACAGTACTTTTGCATAATGACTGAAGTTTCAATCATTATGCAAATTTGAAAATGCTACGTCCTGATGAAGAGAATCAACTTTTTAGGGATTTCCTTACCTGAAGGGCTGAGCATGCATCTAGACTTTTTGGTGAATATCCTTTGAGATCAGGTCAGCAATATGAGAATGCTTTGGACTGTTGAATGATTTTCTTACCAGTTAAATTTCTTTTCAGGTTTATGATTTCCTCCTTATAGTTGTCAGCTGGTGATCAGCTGATCACGGGGCCGGGTTTAAAAGAGAGACGCTACCCACCTGTTCGCCGCTCAGACATCGTTCTCTTCATGTCAGGAGCTCCGAAACCTTGCCGACGTCAGTCTCCGCCTGATTCAGCAACTGAGTGTTTTTCCTCTCGATTCTTTTTCTCATCCCGGCTCCGCTCGCTCTCCGTCTGTAAAGCCAATTCCGAAGTCACGCTTCATGCACTGATCGTTACTAGAATAACTGTGTGTCTGTTCCAACCCATCGCTAGGTGGAAACCAAACAAAACACGCATTAAGAGGCTCAAATGCCCGTGTCTCAATCTCGAGTCTCATAATGACGTGAAGAAATGCTTTTTTAAATGATTTAATATGAAGGCAATAGCAGAGTGTTACAGGCATAGCCCTAAAGAATGTAGCCTCATGGGCAGTGTAGTCCGTGCTGCAGAGAGAATGGACTGCCATACACATTATGTATCTATGAGCGAGGGAGGGAGAAAAAGGCGAGTGGAAAAGTAGAGTTGTCATCGAGCAGAAACGGGAGCTGGACGCATGTAAATATAATAATTACCACTGCAGCCAAAAAAGAGTGTCTGACGAGCCCAGCTCTAAGTAAGCTATTAAGACTCGAGTGTACACCGTGTTCCTGTTTTCCTCCGAAACATTAAGTTCCGCTGGAGCAGCCTTTCAAAGCCTCTCACTGTCTCTCGCCAGCAAAGTTGACCAAGACAACAAAGTAAAGCTAGTTTACGGCTATGAGCCTGACACGGAAATCGACGTGTTAGCCAGAGGTCCCTTTACTACGGTTCGGAGCCGCGGACCTATTTTAAATACGTGTGGAATAGTTTTCTATACAAGATCGCTGCAAAAAGTGCAGCCTTACCTAATGTCCATCTACAGTTACTTATTTTACATTAAGATTTTAAATCTTAATAAGATTTCAAATCTTAATATAAAATGAGTAACAGTATTTTTTTTTTTTTTTTTGCCTGTCCCGTTTGGCTCTTTTGCCATCAGAATTATTGTCTAAAGGCGAAGAAAGATGCCCAACGGATTTTCTTTACCAAATTGACCATCCCAGCTTTGCTGTAATGGTCCATTTGATTCACCTTTTATTCTTTATTTTATTTTCACTTGCTGAATACGGGACAGACTTGACTGGGGGAAAGAAAAGGGAGAAAGAAAGAGAGAAAGAAAAACAGTTGAGAAGAGGGACGGGGGAGAAGGGCAAAAAACAAAAACCAACAGAATAAGCAGAAAAAAATAAATAAATAAAAAAAAAATACATATATCGATCACCTGGATCACCTGTTGAGAAAGAAAAAAGAAAACAAGCAGAAGAAAACGAGAGTAATACAATAAACAACATCACAATGATATATGGGAATATGACAGTAAATACTAAATATTAAACATTATTGTGCAGCACGTAAGATCGACAGCACAGTGTGCATTGAGGTAGGAGCCAAAAAGGGTGTAGTTTGTGTGTGTGATCACCCGTGTGTACACCTGTGAGCATGGACGCGCTTGTTTTCTTAAAAGGTTCCCTCATGTAATGATCTGCTAGAGGGTGTGGGGGGCCACTGCCCCGTCCTCCAGGGCATGAAGCAGGTATGGAGGAGATCAAAACTCCAGACATCCAGAGGCCCTCAGAACACAAGAGACCAAGGAAGACCAACAGAGGGGCAGCTGTGCCACTGTCCCAGAAAGAGCCGAGGAGAGTCCCAGATGAGGGGTCACCCAGCAGCCACGGAGCAGAAGCCAGGGGGGGTTGCAGTGACGTGCCCGTGAGCTCCGCCGGCAGCCAGCTGTGCCTGAGTGACCGAGCCCCAGGCCGAGAGGCCGGGGACACCCCACCTCCGAAGTGGCCCAAGCGAGCCCCAGGCTCCAGGCCCCGATAAGCAGCCGCCAAGGAGTGAGCCGGTGTGTACCCGGACGCCCACCCCCGGACACAAAGAACCACCAACGCACCGATGTCTGAGGGAGTCCGCCCCCGGCAGGGGAAGTGGTGGGGGGAGATAGGCCTCCAAACCTTGGAGGGCCTGAGCTGTCCTCAGAGAGGTGGCGTCTGATACCCAACCTCACATATGGACACAGACATACAGGCACACACAGATACAAACATCCATTCCCACCCTCATGCTCTCATATGCACTTACTCCACACTCAACCAACGTGGAGACAGACATAAAGAGACGCTGTACACACAATCACACTCCCCAAGCGTACTCTACGAACCGGGTCTAGGTACCCTTGCCCCTGGAGGGGGGAACCGCACCCAGACCCAGGTTGTGTTACCCTTTTCCCTGCGGTGGGGAGAAGCAGACCGCCCCGACTCCGCAGCAGCAGGGAGGCCCCACATTCCGGACCCCAGTCGGACGGCCAACTTCTCCTCCTAGCCCCCCTGCTCCAGCAGACCGCAGAGAACGAGGGTGAGAGAAGACTCCTAACCTCCCTCCACCCGCTCATTGTAGTGTTGATGTATGTGTGTTCTAAGGTGCATTTAAAACCCAGGAGGGCATGGAGCTACCTGCCAGAGAGCAGCAGGTAAGCGCATAGTCCCTCCTGCTAGCCCTCAATGTCTACATGTATTTAAAATTGAGAGGTGGGCAACGACGCCAGGGGTGAGGTGTACACCCTGATGGTAATTGGGATTCCGTGTAGCGTGCCCACCCCCAAGATCCTATATGTATGTGTAATGAGAGTGTGAGTAATGTGAATGTCTAAGTTGCGGGATAAAATTGAGGCAGAGGCAGCCAGAAGGGGACAGAGGGGGGGGGGTTACCTCCTCTGCACCCTGGTGACACACCCCTACTCCAAGGCCCTGCATGTGTGGGTGGTTGTGGTGGAGCGGGAAGAGGGAGGCAGCTGGAGATGGGGAGGGAAGGAAGGGAGGGGCAAGTGACCCCTCCCTGGGGCCAGCTCCCCCGCTGACCCCAGTAGGCACCCCCATACTCCGCGACCCGCCAGGGAAGGGGGGCCCAGGCCCATCCGAACCAGGGCCCAGTGCAGCGGCGCCGCCCGGCCCCACAGAGCCCGGGGCAGTCCACCCAACCCCACCACAGAGAAAACTGCACCCACCCCATCATCCACTCATCTTCCAGACTACATAAGACAATAGACGCCCAGGCTGAGATCTTCCTCCACCTCTCCTGTATCTCCCCCTCTTGCAGAGAGAGTTCCTGAGAGAGGAAAGCTCCTGCAAGATGTGACAACCCCCCCCCCCCCCCCCCCCCCCCCCCACCAGTTGAAGAGCCCCCCAGGTGGCTCGGCGCACCGGCGGCACCCTGCGCCAGTGGCGGGCCCCCACATACCCACCGGCCCACAACCCCGGCAACACACCAACCAGGACCCAGGCCCCCGAGGCCCGGCCAGGGCCCCAGGCCAGAGCCGGAGCGCCCCCAGAACCTCACGCCCGTCCCGGACCCACCCAGGGGCAGCCAGGCTACTAGGTCAGTAACCCCCGTCCGTCAGCACAGACCCTCCCCTAGCCCTGCTGCACGTAGCCACGAGGAAACCGTCACCTGAGAGCCAACAGAGCCCCCAATTGGCCATGACCGCTACCCTGGGTTGAGCCCCCCAAGGAAGATGCTCCCGGGGAACCCCCCGACGCCCTAAGCCTGACCCTACCCCCACACCAATCACAACAGTGAAGGCGAGACCAAAATATGACCCCCCACCCCCACTAGGTGATGGAGCTGATCAGAGGAGCCCAGAGCGATTGATCTGATGTGGTGGCAGAGGCTGTATCAAGACTAATGTAATCTAATAGATAATTTCTATATTGGTTAGAATTAAGATTGTTTTTATTTTTCCAGTTCATGAGGACTGTTTTCTTGGCTATGCATAGGGCAGTGAAAACCATATGGGCTATATTCTTTTCTGAAGTGACATTATCTAAGCTGCCCAACAAACACACTAAGGGGGAAGTTGGAATGTTACATTTCAGACACTTTGATAAGTCTTCACATATCTCGCGCCAAAACTTCTGAACTGGTGGACAGAACCAAAGAGCATGGATATAATTGTCCGGTGAATTGGTTTGGCAGTGTGAGCAGTTGTTGGTAGATGCAAAGCCCATCTTGAACATCCGATGACCTGTATAGTGCAGTATAGTGTAGTATTTTGTATTGAATTAATTGAAGACTGGGATTTCTGATTAGATGAAAGGTTTTTAAGCAAATCTGAGACCAGAAGTTTTGGTCTAAGTTAACTGATAAATCCGCTTCCCATTTTGCAATAGGAAGTGATATTGATTCATCTGTTTTAGAAAGCATTCTGTATATTTTGGATAGTAATTTGGGGGTTTTAAGAGTAAAAAATTGAACCACACTTGGTGGTGTTTGTAGTTCAACTTGACCCGGTTTAAATTTCTTTTTTATTATGGATTTAATTTGTTGATATTCTAAAAATCTTTTCTTGTTGATCCCATATTGTGTAACTAGTCTGTCAAATGAAATAAATTCTGTTCCTTCTAGTATATGTTCTACATATTTGATTCCTTTACCATTCCAATCTGAAAAGTTTATCATATTATTGTTTTGTAATATGTCAGGGTTGTTCCAGATAGGTGTACGTTTGCATGGGATTAATGAAGACTCTGTCAACTTCAGAAACTTCAGAGAAGAGCTGATGTTGATGCTTTTGAAGCATTCATGTCGTTGGATGTTTGAGCTGATAAATGGTAGATCTGAAATCTCTAGATTATTGCAAAGTGCTTGTTCTACATCTAGCCAAGGTTCATCTAAAAGGGTATGTTTTAGCCATCCTGAGATAGACTGAAGCCTGTTGGCTAAGAAGTAGTGCTGAAAGTTAGGTAGTTCTAATCCTCCTTTATCCTTGGTCTTTTGTAGTGTTTTTAAGCTTATACGTGGGGGCTTATTTTTCCAAAGGAATTTGGACATATATGAATCTGCCCTTAATTGCTGAATTCTGTCTAATTGCTGCTGCTAGTGGTTCGATAAAAATTGCAAACAGTGAAGGGGAGAGTGGGCATCCTTGCCTGGTGCCCCTCAGGAGACATAAGCTGGAGGATGTCTGGTCATTTGTTCTGACACAAGCTGTTGGGGAATTATATAATATTTTTAACCAGTTGATGAAAGAGGGTCCAAAACCAAATTTGTGTAAAGTTGCAAATAGAAATTTCCAGTTAACTCTGTCAAATGCTTTTTCTGCATCTAAGGAAAATATTGTAGTTTCAAGGTTTTTACTGTATGAGTAGTCTATCAAATTAAGTAATCTACGTGTATTTGTTGATGAGTGCCTACCTTTTATGAAACCAGTTTGGTCAGGATGAATTAAGAGGGGGGTTATTTTCTCTAGTCTCTTCGAGAGAGCTTTGCAGATTATTTTGAGGTCTACATTAATAAGGGATATTGGACGATAGCTTGAGGGATATACAGGGTCTTTGCCTGGTTTTAGCAGGAGATTAATGTTTGCAGAATTCATATTTGATGGAAGTCTGCCCTTTTCTTTGATTTCTAACAACGTTCTGTAAAAAACTGGTGCTAGAATCGTCCAGAATTCTTTGTAGAATTCTGCAGGAAAGCCGTCTGGACCTGGAGCCTTATTATTGGACATACTTATCAGGGCTTCCTGGAGTTCACCTGATGTCAGTGGCGAATCCAGTGCTATTGCTTGAGAGTCTAATAATTTTGGGAGAGTTATGTTGTCTAAAAATTGATCAATTTCCTTTTTAGATGGGTTTATTTGTGGTGAATACAAGATTTTTTAGAAATCCCTGAAAATGTTATTTATTTGTTTCGGTTCATATATTGTGTTCCCAGATGAATCTTGAACAGCACATATAGTTGTTTTTTCTTTATTTATTTTTAGCTGGTTTGCTAGAAATTGACCGGATTTATTACTATGTTCATAATTTTGTAAGCGTAGTCTTTGTACTAAGAATTTTGTTTTTCTATCAATTATCTCATTTAATTCTAGTTTTGTTTTGCGTATTTTGTTCAATGTTTCCTGATCTTGGTGGGACGCGTAGGCTTCTTCTAGTGATTTGATGTTTTTTTCTAATTCCTGAATATTTTTGTTTTCTTTTTTCTTTTTATGTGATGAGAAAGAAATTATTTTACCTCTCATCACAGCTTTCCCTGCTTCCCATAAAACAGAAGCTGATGTTCCGGGAGTGTCATTAAAGTCTAAATATGAAGTCCACTCTTTTTTAAAATATTTAATAAAGTCTTCATCTTTAAGCAGTGATGTATTAAATCTCCAGTTTTTACTTGGCATAGTATTATTCTTGTGCATTAGTGTTAAAGATACAGGAGCATGATCGCTGACAGCTATAGGGTGAATCTCAGTGTCTGAAACGTCACTCGAATTGGGAAGAGGACCCTGCGTCGTTCCAGGATCTCTTTGGGGAACTGATCGTTCACGCTGAAGTCCGTTCCTTTTAATTCCCTGCCGCGTCTTTTCACATGTTGCTTTTGTTTGAAGTGGCCGAATTTGGCCACGATAGGACGTGGTCTCCCGGCCGTAGCCCGAATGGGGCCGAGGCGATGCACCCTATCGAAGACGATGTTCTTCACTGTGTCCTCTGGCAGCTTCAGGTGGGTTTTGATGAAGCTTTTTACCGTGGTCTCCGCGTCCTCTCCAGCGGCTTCTGGAATACCAGAAAATACTAGATTATCACGCATGCTACGAGCTTGTAGATCAATAACCGTTTCTTTTATTTTTTTATTTTCTCTATTAAGCTGGGTAACATTTTCTGTGAGAGATTTCACCGACTCCCTTAGCGTGGCATTTTCAGCAGCGAGCGTTTCCACTTGCTGCTGGCTGAACTCCAGGGATTCTCGCAAGCATTTAAATTCCCGGTGAAGAATCTCCACCAGGGACAGCCTTGCGTCGAAACTGGACAATCGCTTGTCGATTGACTCCAGTATGTCGGCAATATCTTTGCCAGCTGGCGATGTTGTGCCGGGGTAATCTGCCGGGCGTTGTCTTTTCGACGACGGCGTCTCAGATTTGGCCGGGGAAGCTGCACTCTGGGCCTTCTTCATCACGAGATCCTGAAAGCACTGATCAATATAATCTTGGAGAGCCTCTAAACTCTCCCCGTTGTTCTCCAGGGTGTTGGAGATTATTTAGACAAATATTGTTAGTTATGAGACAATTGATAAGTGTATTTGGTAATACTGAAGCTTAAAGAAATTTGTTCAAATCTAAACTACCATTTGCTTTAATTTTCCGCCAAAATCTCCGGCGTCTGACGTCAGTTACAACATGAGTCGCTTACCTTGACCGTCACTTCCGCTTACCTCAGTGAGTAACAGTATTGTTATGAAGGAAGGAAGGCTCAGGGTTGAGTAATCAGCATCATGGGCTCATCGGATTAGAATAAGAATAAGCAGTCATCTAATCATTCACAGGGTTCTCCTTTTATTCTCAAATCAATAAAGCAAAGAAGGAAGGAAGGAAAGACACACATGGACTGCCAATGCTGAAAGAAAACAGAGATTTAAGTTACTCATTACCTTAAACAATACATAAAATACAAAACCTAAACTGAACCTCACCTCTGCTGCCGCCCCGTGTGGGAGTGAAGAAAGAGTGAGCCAAAAGTAAATGCAGTCCTTATATAATGTGTGACAGGTGAGTGCAATTGAGGACAAGCACCACACCCAATCAAAGGTGAGAGAACTAAACAAGGTGCATCTGGTGAAGTGAGTGGGTGTGCTGGGATGTGCTAAAAGGTGGGTCTTTACAACAAGTATGGTGGACACATTAGGCAAGGCTGCACTTTTTACAGTGATCTCGTATAGAAAACTATTTCTGTATCAGTAATATGTTTTCTTTTTCTCTGTTGATAATCATGTGGAACTGCACATGATTATTTTCAGCTAGCATGTTGCTAATGCTATCCATCAAGTCTAAAAACAGTATGTTACAATGTGGAGATAATCTGATCAGATTATATTCTGATTTGTAATTAGGCGTACATGTGCACTATGTTTATTCAGAGAGGTTAAGCTTGTGTTTCTGTCATGGAGGGATTGTGCTCAACTGAATGAAGCTTATTAGACATGAAACAGATGATACGTAAAAGCGAATTTTGCCAAAGTTCTTCTTTTTTTAAATTATCTTTTTCTTAAAGAAATCTACTACATCATGTGTAATTTTTTTTGTCATGTATAATTTCCATTGCAAATATTAATCACAGTTAAATTATGAGAGGATGGCAGTAAAAACTCTGGAGGTGTGATGCCATCAATTACACTGCTGTAGAACGATCGCACTGCGTTCTCGGGAGCACTCCCGTGTAAACTTACGAAGTCTGGACTAGCAAGAACACGAGGACTGGCGTACTTGAGTATTTAGAAATGGCCTAACAGTCTGCAGTCTATGAACTAACGTCAGCTAACAATGTTAGCTTGGTGGCGAGTAGCATTCAGTAATTGTAATAAAAATCACACAGCAATAATACATCAAAGATACTGAGGTTTCGCCCATCCCATTCTTTTTATGAAGTGGTGTTTTAATTTCCAAGTAAGAAAAGCATTCATGTCCGTTCACTGCTGGCCCTGTTATTCTGGCTCTGGGTCCATTGTGTAACGGACGCCAACAACATTAACAGGACGCTTACATTACACTCTTATTGCACGTTTTGTCTGGGTTTCCAGCAATCAAAATCAGAGTATTCCCCATGTATTCCCTTACTCCCAAACACTGCTCACTCAGCATCAATTTGCCATGCGAAAGCCAATCAGGGGTAAAAAAGACCCCCAACAATGTAGCCCCGAGGACCCTGGGACAAACAAACCTCTCCACCATGTGACTCACAGATTTTTCGTTCCTGTGTATATTTTTTTATCTGTCTTATGTAGAACCAGTATGGAGCAGATCAGAGATCTTCGTGTTTTCAAGCATAAAAACTACAATTTTCTGGTCGGTATTACAACTCCAGAGTACATAGACTCTCTTGAGAGTTTTGAAATAAAAGACAGCGATGTCTTCCTTGTCACTTATCCAAAGTCAGGTTGGTGAAAAATCTTACACATTATTTGTATTTGCAGTTTTGTGCTGGCCAGACTGATCCACTGATCATCTCTAACGTTTTCCCCACATCAGGCACTGTATGGGCTCAGCAGATCATCATTTCCATCTACGAACTGGATGGGAATCAGACTAAATATTCAACCAACGTGGAGAGGATGCCGTGGCTGGAGTACAAGACAGCTGAATACACTCTTCTTCCCTCTCCACGAATCTTCGCCTCACATCTCCCTGAACATATCATGCCTCCAGGAGTGAAAGAGAAGAAGGCAAAAGTCAGTACTTTATAGAAGCTCAATTCTTCTTGAAGAAAGAGGCAGTCTTAAATAGGGCTGTGCAATATGACCAAAATCTCATATCCCGATATAAGAATTCTATCGTCCGATAACGATATAAATCACAAAAATGTAACATTTTCTGTATATTCTGTGAATCTCGGGCAGCTTGACTTGCGGGAAGTGTTTCGAGCTGCGCGTCGTGTACCTGGAGTCGAGTGTTTTAACCGATGCATGAAACGATACATTTTTAGACATAAGTTGTAACGGCCGTCGTTTTCTTTGTGAGTATTTATTACACGGCGTGCTGCGGGGAACGGCCTGTTCTAACGTTTGAGTCTAAGGTTTATTTTTTAGCACCTGGTGGCTCTTTTTTACTTCTCATCCGTAAATAATCTGCTCTTTCACGTGATTCAGTTTATTTTGAAAAGTCTCAACAGGATCTTGAGCTTTATTGTGAAAGGCTTATGTGGAACATAAAGAAGCGGACACGCGATGGTGTTACCGTCGTTGTTGCTAACCACAACGCATAAAAACAGGCGTTTGTCCGTCCGTAGTGTGGTTATATTAAATATAAGAGAAAGAGAGAACTTTAAGAAATTAATATAGCCACTGCAGTGACCATCAAAACGATGAAAAAATATTGTCGTAAACAGTTTATTTTGCAACACCACGAAACAAACGATAGCGTAAAATGAAACGATAGACGTTGTAATGGGGTCATAAATCAAGGAATCTGAGGGTCATTTTTATCATAGACTTCTACACAAACACATGGTTCCAGGTCCAAAAAGCTAGCACTAGCATTTGTTTTATTTCAAGTGATTCTGTGTTTCTATTTCAGTATATTTTTTTTGTCCTTTTCCTTTCTTACGATGAGGTCATTGCAGACTAAGAGGTTCATCAAATCAAGTAGAAATAGGAGAAAAAGAGCTATAAAAAATTACAGCCTTTAAAATATATTTAAAAAATATTATTTGAAATAAATTTTTTAAATTATTTTTCTTTTAAACTAATGACTTTCAATTTTTACATTTAAGTAACAAACTGTTAATATTCGGATTTTTAAAAAAATATTTATCAGATCGTGTATTTGATGAGGAATCCAAAGGACAACGTGGTGTCTTTTTATCACTTCAGCAAAGCCATGACAGTCCTGGAAACTCCCGAGAGCTTTGACCAGTTTTTTGAGTGGTACATAACAGGAAACGGTAAGTTTCCTCACTTTCGATCCACATAATGATGAATCAGTTAGTGGTTATTATAAACACACTATATCTATTTATTATCTATATCTTTATTCACATAAATGTTTAAGAATTGTCGAGGTAGAATTATTGATAGATTATCATGGGCCTTGCACCACAGACTGCAGAAAAAAACAAATAAAACTTTTTATTAGTGTGCAAGGCTCAGAGTAACACTTGATAAGCTAGAGATGAACAAATGGCTGCCACTCCTCCCGCTCCTGTGCTTTGAAAAATGTACTATGTAAAGTGTTACCTTTGTTCTAGAATTTTTTGGAGAAAAATTACTGATTCATTAAAGTTTAAATTCCAAATACTGGACAATTCAGATTCAGTGGACTATGAGACAGGGTGTTTATTCTGAGTTAATATTTACTGAGTTAATATGACAAATGTGTCAAAACACCTGTTTTTCTTGGCATGCACCAGCAGGAAGGTCATGTGCACTCTATGCCCATGCAGTAATCCATGTTTTAAAAGGTACAGTTTAAAATGTATAAAAAAAAATCTGTTGCTAAACGTTTTATCTTTTCTGTCATGTGATTCATCTCACAGCTCTTGCAGCTCTACATACTTGAAAGACTTTGGTTTCTGTGACCTGAAGGTTTCAGTGTGTGGCAACAGTGGTTCCACTTTAGTACTCAGTGATTTTGTGGTGCTGTGCTAGTATTTAGCACCAACACCAGTTTTGTGTGTGTGTGGATTGAGCACATTGACAAAATCTGTACTACATTCGGAGGCCCACTATTCAATTCAATTCAATTCAATTTTATTTATATAGCGCCAAATCACAACAAAAGTCGCCTCAAGGCGCTTCATAGATACAGAGAAAAACCCAACAATCATATGACCCCCTATGAGCAAGCACTTTGGCGACAGTGGGAAGGAAAGACTCCCTTTTAACAGGAAGAAACCTCCGGCAGAACCAGGCTCAGGGAGGGGCTGCGACCGGTTGGGGTGAGAGAAGGAAGACAGGATAAAAGACATGCTGTGGAAGAGAGACAGAGGTTAATAACAGATATGATTCAATACAGAGAGGTCTGTTAATACATAGTGAGCGAGAAAGGTGACTGGAAAGGAAAAACTCAATGCATCATGGGAATCCCCCGGCAGCCTACATCTATTGCAGGATAACTAAGGGAGGATTCAGGGTCACCTGGTCCAGCCCTAACTATATGCTTTAGCAAAAAGAAAAGTTTTAAGCCTAATCTTAAAAGTAGAGATAGTGTCTGTCTCCCGAATCCAAACTGGAAGCTGGTTCCACAGAAGAGGGGCCTGAAAACTGAAGGCTCTCCCTCCCATTCTACTTTTAAATACTCTAGGAACAACAAGTAGGCCTGCAGAGCGGGAGCGAAGTGCTCTAATAGGGTGATATGGTACTACAAGGTCATTAAGATAAGATGGGGCCTGATTATTTAAGACCTTGTATGTGAGGAGCAGGATTTTGAATTCAATTCTGGATTTAACAGGAAGCCAATGAAGGGAAGCCAAAACAGGAGAAATATGCTCTCTCTTTCTAGTCCCTGTCAGTACTCTTGCTGCAGCATTTTGGATTAGCTGAAGGCTTTTCAGTGAGTTTTTTGGACATCCTGATAATAATGAATTGCAGTAGTCCAGCCT
Organism: Neolamprologus multifasciatus; assembly: GCF_963576455.1. NCBI lineage: Eukaryota > Metazoa > Chordata > Actinopteri > Cichliformes > Cichlidae > Neolamprologus > Neolamprologus multifasciatus. The sequence continues at coordinate 4,493,249 of NC_140442.1, read as the reverse complement.
GGAAGTAATAAATGCATGAACTAGACAGGATATTTCTAATTTTAGAGATGTTGCGCAAATGGAAGAACGCAGTCTTACATATTTGTTTAATATGTGCGTTGAAGGACATATCCTGGTCAAAAATGACTCCAAGGTTCCTCACAGTGTTACTGGAGGCCAAGGTAATGCCATCCAGAGTAAGAATCTGGTTAGATACCATATTTCTAAGCTTTTCAGCGCAGAGTACAATGACCTCAGTTTTATCTGAATTAAGAAGCAGAAAGTTAGTGGCCATCCAAGTCTTTATGTCTTTAAGACATTCCTGCAGTTTAACTAATTGGTGTGTGTTATCTGGCTTCATGGACAGATAGAGCTGGGTGTCATCTGCATAGCAGTGAAAATGTATGCTATGTCTTCTAATGATGCTGCCTAGGGGAAGCATGTATAATGTAAACAGAATTGGTCCTAGCACTGAACCCTGTGGAACTCCATAATTAACCTCAGTGTGTGAAGAGGACTCTCCATTTACATGCACAAATTGGAGTCTATTAGATAGATATGATACAAACCACTGCAGTGCAATACCTGTAATACCTACAGCATGTTCTAATCGCTCTAACAGGATATTATGGTCAACAGTATCGCACTGCTGCACTAAGGTCTAGCAGGACAAGCACAGAGATGAGTCCACTGTCAGAGGCCATAAGAAGATCATTTGTAACCTTCACTAAAGCTGTTTCTGTGCTGTGATGAACTCTGAAACCTGACTGAAACTCTTCAAATAAACCATTCCTCTGCAGATGATCTGTTAGCTGTTTGACAACTACTCATGCAGCACTACCACTGCATGATTAGCATGGGGGACTGATCATGCCTACAGTCATGCTGTAGGTAACTACAGAGCTTACACTTGAGCTCTTCTTGTGACATGTGGGTTGTATGTGAACTCAATTAAGTCAGAATGCCAAATAACTGGATGCATTATGCAACTATACAGTTTTTGCGTCATCCTGGTTTGACCACGTCAGGGAGTGGTATTTAAACAGAGACCAGTACAACATCCTCTTCCTGACCTACGAGGAAATGATTTTGGTAAGATGTTTCTTCACACTTTTGTTGTTCCTAAGGAAACTCAAATAAAATATCTGGCAGAGTTTAAGGTTCTTTTTCTGTTGTGTTCCTGCTTTTCTTTCAGGACCTGAAAGGATCAGTGAAGAAGATCTGCAACTTCTTAGGGATAAACCTGACTGAAGCTGCTATCAGTCAAGTTGTGGAAAAAGCCACATTTCAGAACATGAAGAATGACTTGAAAGCAAACTATGAGCACATTCCACCAGAGACGTTCAGTGGAAAATTCCTGCGCAAAGGTAACATAACAGACCTGCAGCTGCTGTGCAGAAAAATGTGATATCAGGGTATCAGGTGTTGTGTTTTTGTCTTTATTACAGGTCAGATTGGAGACTGGAAGAACACACTGAGTGTTGCACAGAGTGAAAGAGTGGATCAACACCTTCAGGAGAAACTTGGTGATTTGCCTTTAAGATTCATCTGGGAATAAGCAGAGCAGCTCTTCAGGGTCTCCCAGGAGTTTTAAAAGCATTGATTTCTGTCATGATATGAGGTAATTAGACGCAGGGTTTCTTCAGTACAAACTGCTTTTATTGAACCGTAGCAGCAGTGTACGTGGCTGCATCAATTTTCTGAAAAAACATATACACATACAGTGTTCCAGCGTCCTCTAGTGGCCGCCCCTCACGGTATCCTTACTAGGATAACATAAACAAATCTCACAACAATTTCATTAATCAGAAAACCATAAAATTGTGTTTTTCTGCTATTTAAATAATTAATAAAAACATCAACAAAAGATTGTTTGTTCACCCAAGATGAATTCATGTCATGTAGATCATGATTCCAGAAATCAACAAAGTTCATTAATAAAATGTTTATCAGTCAACATATCTGACATGCCTGAAACCAGTACACGGTGCTTTGGATTCTCATAATTTCTGAATAGTCACTAACTGTTAATTGTGTTTTTGAATCACATTGCTTTTGAAAGTAGCCTTGACCTTCAAATATAAGAAATTTCTTGAAATACATGTACTTTTGCCATGAAGACAGTCTGACTTTTGGTTTACCCACAAGTGATTTCTCCTCCCATGAGTCAACATTTAAGACAGAAGTATCTCATTTATTTGTGTAGAAGAATCAAAAGGAAAGGATCCTTTTTTGGTAAGAAACAAAACATTACAAGAAGAAATTGTGCAATTGCAGTGTAATTTTGGTTAAAGTCTTGTTCAGCATGACAGTCTTCTGTTATTTAATCTGATACAGAATCAAACCTCAGACCTGTAAACAGCATCCACTGAATATCATTTAATTAATATGTGACATACAGCTTGTTAACACATGATTTATTGCAAGATAGTCTATTAAAAAATAATAATAAAAAAAATAATCTCATTTCTTTAATGTGACTTCCGTTTCTGAACATTACTAAACATTTTCATTTTCAGTGTTATGGCTGTAAAATGTAACTTTGATTTTCATACAAGAGTGAATGCTCTCCTCTGGAGGCAAGAGTGACATTTTGAATTTAGGTAGTTTATCTGTATGAAACTCATCTCACACAAGTAAGCTGATCCAAAGATGAAAAAACTCCACATTATTCATTATCATATAGAATAAAACTGCATGTTTCAAACACAAGTTTGTCAGGTTTTGAGAGTTTTTTTAATATCACTCCATTTGTGGTTTTAAATCTGAATAGCCTTCATTTTTCACACCAATCTTCCAGTAACGTCATTATTATGTAGTAATCAGGACACAGCATAAGTCAAATGTACACATTTTTTAGTATTAGTAAAACAGTAAAGCATAAATTAACACTTCACTTCAACATTAAGTATAGTACCTCTCAAGGAACCTATAGAATATTGTTACATGGGGTGAAGAACAGCATAAACTGTGTCACTTCCCCTCATCTATCTGTGTGATTCAGAACTAAGATGGAGCAGATCAGTGCAGGTATAAGAACTACAACTTTCTGACCACTGTACATAGACTCCCTTCAGAGTTTTAAAATAACAAACAGCAATATCTTACTTGCGTCTTTTACAAAGTCAGGCCAGTGAGAAATCTCTGTAGCATCCCATTATTTTGCAGTTTTATTCCGTGCAGACTGATCCGCTGGTTACATATAATATCTCATTAAGTTTCCATCAGAAGGCTCAGCAGATCATCACTTCTATCTATGAGTTGGACGGGCATCTGAATGAATGTTCTAACAACTCGCAGAAGATGTCATGGCTGCAGTTCACAGGGGTGCATACACTCCTAACCCCTCTCCACAGCTCTTCAGATCACATCTCTCCCAGGTTCTCATGCCTCTAGGACTGAAGGACGAGAAGGGAAAGGTCAGAGCTGTATAGATGCTCAAGCAGCCTGAAGAAAGAGCAGGTGATCCTTGACTGACTCTTGGTGGCGCTGTCACTTGGTGTTCGCTCTCTCTGCGGTAGAGTATTGATGGGATTTCCGGCTCTTTTTAGAGAACCGGCTCTTTCAGCTCGGCTCACTAAAAAGAGCCGGCTCTTTCGGCTCCCAACCGGCTCTTCAGGTTGTTTCGTTGCTTTAATTAATTTATTATTAACAACAATATAAAATTATGCACAAAAGGAATTATTAATGTAAAAAAATAAACTGTGGTTTTATTTATATATGTTTATATATAAATATATACGGTGGCCCCTAGAGACAAAGCATGTACAAACTCGCCACATGAAATGTAATAAATAAATCATAATACAAAAACCAACTATTTACATTTCAACTTTTAACTATTTAAATTTTCAGCTTCCTTTTAAACAAATTTAAAGTGAAACAACACAAAACACTGCAAACCACAACACTTTATTATTTTTTAATAGACTATTATCTTGCAATAAATCATGTGTTAACAAGCTGTATTTCACATATTAATTAAATGATATTCAGTGGATGCTGTTTACAGGTCTGAGGTTCGATTCTGTATCAGATTAAATAACGGAAGACTGTCATGCTGAACAAGACTTTAACCAAAATTACACTGCAATTGCACAATTTCTTCTTGTAATGTTTTGTTTCTTACCAAAAAGGGATCCTTTCATTTTGATTCTTTTACACAAATAAATGAGATACTTCTGTCTTAAATGTTGACTCATGGGAGGAGAAATCACTTGTGGGTAAACCAAAAGTCAGACTGTCTTCATGGCAAAAGTACATTTATGTAAAGAAATTTCTTATATTTGAAGGTCAAGGCTACTTTCAAAAGCAATGTGATTCAAAAACACAATTAACAGTTAGTAACTATTCAGAAATCATGAGAATCCAAAGCACCGTGTACTGGTTTCAGGCATGTCAGATATGTTGACTGATAAACATTTTATTAATGAACGTTGTTGATTCCTGGAATCATGATCTACATGACATGAATTCATCTTGGGTGAACAAACATTAATCTTTTGTTGTTGTTGTTTTTTTTATTATTATTTAAATAGCAGAAAAAACACATTTTTATGGTTTTCTGATTAATGAAATTGTTGTGAGATTTGTTTATGTTATCCTAGTAAGGATACCGTGAGGGGCGGCCACTAGAGGTCGCTGGAACACTGTATGTGTATATGTTTTTTCAGAAAATGATGTAGCCACGTACACTGCTGCTACGGTTCAATAAAAGCAGTTTGTGCTGAAGAAACCCTGCGTCTAATTACCTCATATCATGACAGAAATTAATGCTTTTAAAACTCCTGGGAGACCCTGAAGAGCTGCTCTGCTTATTCCCAGATGAACTTCAAAGGCAAATCACCAAGTTTCTCCTGAAGGAGTTGATCCACTCTTTCACTCTGTGCAACACTCAGTGTGTTCTTCCAGTCTCCAATCTGACCTGTAATAAAGACAAAAACACAACACCTGATACCCTGATATCACATTTTTCTGCACAGCAGCTGCAGGTCTGTTATGTTACCTTTGCGCAGGAATTTTCCACTGAACGTCTCTGGTGGAAGATGCTGATAATTTGCTTTCGAGTCATTCTTCATGTTCTCAAACTTAGCTTTTTCCACAACTTGACTGATGGCGGCTTCAGTCAGGTCTTTCCCTAAGAAGTTGCAGATCTTCTTCACTGATCCTTTCAGGTCCTGAAAGAAATGCAGGAACGCAACAGAAAAAGAACCTTAAACTCTGCCAGATATTTTATTTGAGTTTCCTTAGGAACAACAAAAATGCGAAGAAACATCTTACCAAAATCATTTCCTCGTAGGTCAGGAAGAGGATGTTGTACTGGTCTCTGTTTAAATACCACTCCCTGACGTGGTCAAACCAGGATGACGCAAACACTGTATAGTTGCATAATGTATCCAGTTATTTGGCATTCTGACTTAATTGAGTTCACATACAACCCACATGTTACAAGAAGAGCTCAAGTGTAAGCTCTGTAGTTACCTACAGCATGACTGTAGGCATGATCAGTCCCCCATGCTAATCATGCAGTGGTAGTGTGCCTCCGAATGTAGTACAGATTTTGTCAATGTGCTCAATCCACACACACACACACACACACACACACACACAACTGGTGTTGGTGCTAAATACTAGCACAGCACCACAAAATCTAAAGTGGAACCACTGTTGCCACACACTGAAACCTTCAGGTCACAGAAACCAACGTTTTTCAAGTATGTAGAGCTGCAAGAGCTGTGAGATGAATCACATGACAGAAAAGACAAAATGTTTAGCAACAGATTTTTTTTTATACATTTTAAACGGTACCTTTTAAAACATGGATTACTGCATGGGCATAGAGTGCACATGACCTTCCTGCTGGTGCATGCCAAGAAAAATGTGTTTTGACACATTTGTCATATTAACTCAGTAAATATTAACTCAGAATAAACACCCTCTCTCATAATCCACTAACTCTGAATCCAGGATTTGGAATTTAAACTTTAATGAATCAGTAATTTTTCTCCAAAATATTCTAGAACCAGACACGGAGAAGCCGCATTCAGCTTTTATGCTCCTTATATCTGGAACAAACTCCCAGAAAGCCTCCGATCAGCTGAAACACTCAGTTTATTTAAATCCAGGTTGAAGACTCACCTGTTCTCAGCTGCATTTGAATAAAGCACCAAATCCACACTTAGGCTTAAATTTCAAAACTCACATTTTAATTACTGATTTTATCTACTGTTCTGATTTTATCTGTTTTGATTTTATATACTGTTTTGTTTGTTTGTTTGTTTGTTAATTTGTTAGTTTGTTTGCTTGTTTTAATCAATTTTAAATCATGCTTTTTATTTGTTTTTGTTTCTAATGTCTCTGTAAAGCACTTTGAATCACCTTGTTGTTGAATTGTGCTATACAAATAAACTTGCCTTGCCTTGCCTTGCCTAGAACAAAGGTAACACTTTACATAGTACATTTTTCAAAGCACAGGAGCGGGAGGAGTGGCAGCCATTTGTTCATCTCTAGCTTATCAAGTGTTACTCTGAGCCTTGCGCACTCTAATAAAAAGTTTTATTTGTTTCTTTCTGCAGTCTGTGGTGCAAAGTCCATGATAATCTATCAATAATTCTACCTCGACAATTCTTAAACATTTATGTGAATAAAGATATAGATAATAAATAGATATAGTGTGTTTATAATAACCACTATCTGATTGATCATTATGTGGATCGAAAGTGAGGAAACTTACCGTTTCCTGTTATGTACCACTCAAAAAACTGGTCAAAGCTCTCGGGAGTTTCCAGGTCTGCCAGGGCTTTGCTGAAGTGATAAAAAGACACCATGTTGTCCTTTGGATTCCTCATCAAATACACGATCTGATAAATATTTTTTTTTAAAAAAGAACAATTTGTTACTTAAATGTAAAAATTGAAAGTCATTAGTTTAAAAGAAAAATAATTTAAAAAATTGATTTCAAATAATATTTTTTAAATATATTTTAAAGGCTGTATTTTTTATAGCTCTTTTTCTCCTATTTCTACTTGATTTGATGAACCTCTTAGTCTGCAATGACCTCATCGTAAGAAAGGAAAAGGACAAAAAAAATATACTGAAATAGAAACACAGAATCACTTGAAATAAAAGAAATGCTAGTGCTAGCTTTTTGGACCTGGAACCATGTGTTTGTGTAGAAGTCTATGATAAAAATGACCCTCAGATTCCTTGATTTATGACCCCATTACAACGTCTATCGTTTCATTTTACGCTATCGTTTGTTTCGTGGCGTTGCAAAATAAACTGTTTACGGCAATATTTTTTCATCGTTTTGATGTTCACTGTAGTGGCTATATTAATTTCTTAAAGTTCTCTCTTTCTCTTATATTTTATATAACCACACTACGGACGGACAAGCGCCTGTTTTTATGCGTCGTGGTTAGCAACAACGACGGTAACACCATCGCGTGTCTGCTTCTTTATGTTCCACATAAACCTTTCACAATAAAGCTCAAGATCCTGTTGAGACTTTTCAAAATAACCTGAATCACGTGAAAGAGCAGATTATTTACGGATGAGAAGTAAAAAAGAGCCGCCAGGTGCTAAAAAATAAACCTTAGACTCAAACGTTAGAGCAGGCTTTTCCCCGCAGCACGCTGTGTAATAAATACTCACAAAGAAAACGGCGGCCGTTACAACTTATGTCTAAAAATGTATCGTTTCATGCATCGGTTAAAACACTCGACTCCAGGTACACGACGCGCAGCTGGAAACACTTCACGCAAGTCGAGCTGCCCAAGATTCACAGAATTTACAGAAAATGTTACATTTTTGTGATTTATATCGTTATCAGGACGATAGAATTCTTATATCGGGATATGAGATTTTGGTCATATTGCACAGCCCTATTTAAGACTGCCTCTTTCTTCAAGAAGAATTGAGCTTCTATAAAGTACTGACTTTTGCCTTCTTCTCTTTCACTCCTGGAGGCATGATATGTTCAGGGAGATGCGAGGTGAAGATTCGTGGAGAGGGAAGAAGAGTGTATTCAGCTTTCTTGTACTCCAGCCACGGCATCCTCTCCTCGTTGGTTGAATATTTAGTCTGATTCCCATCCAGTTCGTAGATGGAAATGATGATCTGCTGAGCCCATACAGTGCCTGATGTGGGGAAAACATTAGAGATGATCAGTGGATCAGTCTGGCCAGCACAAAACTGCAGATACAAATAATGTGTAAGATTTTTCACCAACCTGACTTTGGATAAGTGACAAGGAAGACATGGCTGTCTTTTATTTCAAAACTCTCAAGAGAGTCTATGTACTCTGGAGTTGTAAGACCGACCAGAAAATTGTAGTTTTTGTGCTTGAAAACACGAAGATCTCTGATCTGCTCCATACTGGTTCTACATAAGACAGATAAAAAATATACACAGGAACGAAAAATCTGTGAGTCACATGGTGGAGAGGTTTGTTTGTCCCAGGGTCCTCGGGGCTACATTGTTGGGGGTCTTTTTGACCCCTGATAGGCTTTCCCATGGCAAATTGATGCTGGGTGAGCAGTGTTGGGGAGTAAGGGAATACTCTGATTTTGATTGCTGGAAACCCAGACAAAACGTGCAATAAGAGGCTCTAATGTAAGCGTCCTGTTAATGTTGGTGGCGTCAGTTACACAATGGACCCAGAGCCAGAATAACAGGGCCAGCAGTGAACGGGCATGAATGGTTTTCTTACTTGGAAATTAAAACACCACTTCATAAAAAGAATGGGATGGGCGAAACCTCAGTATCTTTGATGTATTATTGCTGTGTGATTTTTATTACAATTACTGAATGCTACTCGCCACCAAGCTAACATTGTTAGCTGGCGTTAGCTGACGTTAGTTCATAGACTGCAGACTGTTAGGCCATTTCTAAATACTCAAGTACGCCAGTCCTCGTGTTCTTGCTAGTCCAGACTTTGTAAGTTTACACGGGAGTGCTCCCGAGAACGCAGTGCGATCGTTCTACAGCAGTGTACTTGATGGCATCACACCTCCAGAGTTTTTACTGCCATCCTCTCTTAATTTAACTGTGATTAATATTTGCAATGGAAATTATACATGACAAAAAAAAATACACATGATGTAGTAGATTTCTTTAAGAAAAAAAGATAATTTAAAAAAAGAAGCACTTTGGCAAAATTCGCTTTTACGTATCATCTGTTTCATAATGTCTAATAAGCTTCATTCAGTTGAGCACAATCCCTCCATGACAGAAACACAAACTTAACCTCTCTGAATAAACATAGTGCACATGTACGCCTAATTACAAATCAGAATATAATCTGATCAGATTATCTCCACATTGTAACATACTGTTTTTAGACTTGATGGATAGCATTAACAACCTGCTAGCTGCAAATAATCATGTGCAGTAGTTCCACATGATTATCAACAGAGAAAAAGAAAACATATTACTGATACAGAAATAGTTTTCTATACGAGATCACTGCAAAAAAGTGCAGCCTTGCCTTATGTGTCCACCATACTGTTACTCATTTTATATTAAGATTTTGAAAAAATCTAGTTAGTATTGATATGGCGTGTGGCCTTCAGTAATAGTAAAAAAATCACATAGCAATAGTACATTCATGTAGTTGTAAAAAACATAACGATAAATCAAATCAAATCACTTTTATTGTCACATCACATGTGCAGGTACCCTGGTACAGTACATGCGAGTGAAATTCTTGTGCGAGCTTCACAAGCAACAGAGGTGTGCAAAAAATACAATAACATAAAACAAGCAAAATATAAGAATGGCTAAATCTGAGAGTAATAAATATATGTACAATATAAGAGTGTATGCATTACTGGATGTGTACACTAAATATGTTTTTATACATGTGTGTGTGTGTGTGTGTGTATACATATTTTACAAATTAAATAGAGTAAACAATAAATAAAATATATAAAATATACAGAGGTTGGTAGTTGGATATTGTGCAAAACAAGTGGCATTTATATACAGTGTGGATTGCATAATGTTGAAGTTCCAGTAGTGAAGGTGAGGTGTCTATGAAGTGTTCAGCAGTCTGATGGCCTGGTGGAAAAAGCTGTCTCTCAGTCTGCTGGTTCGGGACCAGATGCTGCAGAACCTCCTTCCTGATGGAAGTAGTCGTAGAACAGTTTATGGCTGGGGTGACTGGAGTCCTTGATGATCCTCCCCGCTTTCCTCAGGCACCGCTTCCTGTAGATGTCTTGGAGGGAGGGAAGCTCACCTCCAATTATCCGTTCAGAGCGCCGCACTACTCTCTGGAGAGCTTTGTGGTTGTAAGCGGTGCTGTTTCCATACCAGGTGGTGACGCATCCAGTGAGGATGCTCTCAATGGCACAGCAATAGAAGGTCCTGATGATGCAGGGGCTCATGCCAAATCTTTTCAGTCTCCTGAGAAAGAAGAGGCGCTGCTGCGCCTTCTTCACTGTTTTGTTTATGTGTACTGACCACGTAAGATCCTCAGCCAGATGTACACCAAGGAAGCGGAAGCTGCTCACTCTCTCCACAGCAGCGCCGTTGATGGTGATGGGGGTGTGTACTTCTCTGCACCTCCGGAAGTCCACTATCAACTCCTTTGTCTTTGCGACGTTGAGGGTGAGATGGTTGTCTTGACACCGGTGGGTCAGGGCGTTGACCTCTTCCCTGTAAGCCGTCTCATCACCGTTGGTGATAAGACCCACCACTGTAGTGTCGTCCGCAAACTTCACAATGATGTTGGAGTTGTTAGTGGCCGTGCAGTCATATGTAACCACGGTGACTTCTGTCCCCACTTCCGCTAGTCCCTTTATTGTGGCGGGAATGAACCCCATATAACTTCCGGGTCAATCAGCTGCATCTTCCCTGCTTCCCCGGCTGCTGTTGTCCCTGTGGTTGGCGTACTTGTCAGATATTGACAAATTTTACATTGCATACTAGTTGACAGCGTGCAATAACCCGGCCGATTCATTCATCTTTACACTACCTCACAATCGACTCAACGGTGAGTTATTTGTTTGTTTTGTTCGGTCGCAATCACTGTAAATGCGGAGCGGCGGTCGCACGTCCTAAAATGCCGGTAAGCTGATGCTAGGCTAGCGACAGTAAGTTGAATTACTGGTTTTATTCATTGAATATTGTTGTCTTTGTTTATTCTACTATGGCCGAATTTCAAATTAACGTATCTAGAGTTGAACGAGTGATTTGATTTCTGTAGTTTTGTCCGTTTTGGATGTTTTTTGTTACTTTTCTGATGAAATGCCAAAACGGCCTATGAGATTTTGCATTGAGTTAAAATCCATTTAGATTATTGAATCTGTTGCGCAACATCTGTGATTAAATGAGTTTTGTAAATATATTTGATAATGTTATGATAATGTTGGATAATGTTTATTAGCTTTATTGCTGATATACTTTGATGGGACCCATGATAATGTTTTTCTATAATAGTATTTTGAATGAGATTCATTATAAGAGAAGATGGTTTATTGATGGTTGTATGACACATGGCATTAATTACTTGACTTTGTTATTTATGGAGTTATGTATTTATTTTGTCACAGCAGTAGAATGCTGTTTCATTTTCTTCTGTGAATGATAATTTATGTTTTTGACCTTGTTTAGGTCAGGTTTTTTTCCCCGCGATCAGCCCTGATCAGCGCGGGATGGCGAGCCACCCGACCACCGCTATGTTGCAGTAGGAATCATAAACCTATGGACTGAATTACAAAAACTGTTGTCACATGACCTATCACAGGTCCATGGAACTGAACCAAATCTCATACTGGACTAAACCTCATCCCACCTCCTTTTGGAACATAATAAGCTGTTTTGTATTGTTAGCATTATTTTGTTTGTGATATATTATACATATATTTTTTTTGTATATCTGTCTCTATATTTATCATAACAAACACAATATATATATATTTTTGAGCTCTACTTTTGGTTTCCTGTGTTTTCTTCGCACACTCAGGCTCCATAGTCGAGACTACTTCTGAAAGCTCATTGTCTATATAGCTGCAGTCAAGCGCCCTGGTCCTTCAACCGCGTTGCAAGTGGCGAGCCAGCCAGGAGCCTTTGTGTGTGAATATTTTGGGGTCACGAACACAACTTTTCTTTACGTAATTGCTTCGTTTTAGTTTAAAATCAGAAATGGATTCAGTTGCACTTTCCGGCATAAATATATCACAGTCTGTGATGATCTCCGGTGTGTCTAACACAAAAGCTGATAACGAAATACTTGATTACTTGCGTACTTATGGTAATCTTAAGCGTCATTTTTATGTAAATGATCCTGCGAGTACCTTCTTTAAAAACCTGATCGCTGAGTTTGTGGATACCACTGCTTTTACAACTCTAGAGCCGCTTCTGCCATACACTTACTGTTCTAAAACTGTTGCCGACCTTGTCTTCCGCGTCACAGCTTTGGCCTGTGAGTACGCCGCCACAGAGGACAGCAGCAGTCCCCCTCCCAATTACCTCAAGGAGCTCAAGCATATTGCTGATCGTAGCGGGCACCGGTTTGAAGATGTCTTGAAGACAGTAATGGGGCAGATTGGTCAACATTTGCATGACGCAGGAGCAGGTGATGATGGAAAAAGTGAATATGATGAGGAAAATGGAGCAGACGAGGACATTGGCGTAGAGGAAGAAGAAAGGGAACTGGAGCGGCAGAAACTGTCTTCACCTCCTGCCAGACAGGTTTCCACTGACCAGCAGGGGGCACGACCTCGTCTGAGCCAGACTGGACCAGCTCCAAGAGTATCACTCACAGCACATGATCTCAACCCACCACAAATACAAAGGGTTGTTGTTGAGCATGTGGTCCGAAACCCAGACATAAGCGCCACAACTTCACTACGTCTCCGTGCTTTTTCAGGAAGGATTCCTAAGCCAAGTAGTGAAGCAGATTTTGAATCATGGCGTTCCCAAATTGAGCTACTGCTTGCCGACCCCAGTTTGTCAGCTCTATACGTCACCAGACGTATTATAGAGAGCCTGTTGTCACCTGCTGCTGATTTGGTTAAAGGTCTAAGTCCCAACACATTGCTTGCAGTCATACTCAGTGTACTTGACTCAGCTTTTGGAACAGTGCAAGATGGTGAAGAATTGTATGCTCAATATTTAAATATTCTCCAAAATCCAGGTGAACGACCATCCGCTTACCTCCAAAGACTGCAGCTAACCCTCAGCACTGTTGTAAAGCAAGGAGGACTTGCAGCTGCTGACATGGATAAACATCTGCTGAAGCAGTTTTGTCGTGGGTGTTGGGATAACACTATACTAACCAAATTACAATTAGAACAGCAAAAGGACAACCCACCACCTTTCTCTGACTTATTGTTGTCGTTACGGACAGAAGAAGACAGACAAATTGCTAAGGAGTCACTTATGAAAAAATACATCGGTTCATCAAAACAAAAAGCCAACATCCAATCCCAAAATACTTGTTATTGTGGGCACTCTACAGCCAATGAAGAGCTAAAAGAAATGAAAAAACAACTCCAAACCCTCCAACAGCAAATGTCCCAACTTTTGTCCCGAAAAAGTCCAACCGGGTCAAAGTTTAAGCCACGACAAAACAAGACCTGTCATTCTTCACCTCAGTCAAATACCAAACCCAAGCCATGGTACTGTTTTAACTGTGGAGAAGATGGCCATGTTTCTTCCACCTGCAACAACAGAGCAAACCCCTGTCTCGTTGAACAGAAAAAGAACCAATTAAGGAAAAAACAGCAAGAATGGGATGCTAGAAATACTTCATCTTTAAACTAGAAGGAGCTTCTGCGGTGGGACACACAGGAGCTGCGTGCACTAACAGTCCCAGAAACCACAAGAAAGTTCTATTGCTGCCAAAAGGGCTTGTGGGGACCAAAAGCACAGGACAAATTCAAATCAAGGGCGACCATTTCAGCTGTCTTCTTGATTCTGGCTCTCAGGTTACTACCATTCCTTATTTCTTCTATAATACTTATCTTTCAGACCATCCAATCAAACCATTAAATGATCTGTTGGAAATAGAAGGAGCAAATGGACAAGCCGTACCTTACCTGGGATACATCGAGATTAACATGACGTTCCCAGCTGATTTTCTTGGTTCATCTATTAATGTTGATACACTTGCTCTTGTCGTGCCTGACGTCCAGCAATCACACCCAATGATACTTGTTGGTACCAACACTCTTGACAGCAAACACTGTGATACCCACTCTGAGCAGTCATTCCTGCCAACTGGTTCCGGTTACATTGCAGTTTATAAAATCCTCCAGTGTCGCCGTGTCCAGAATTCAGATGACCAGTATGCTCCTGTGATCTTGAAATCAGACCAACCACATACCATTACTGCCGGCCAAACCATTGTCCTTGAGGGATCCCTGGTCACAAGGCTATTCCAAGGCGAGAAAGCGGTTATTCTGGAATACCCCACCTCCAGTTCTCTGCCTGGTGGACTCCTAGTAAAAACCTGCCTTGTGGACTTACCTAAACGTCGGCCATGTTTTCTGCCTGTTGTAGTAAGTAATGAGTCTGACCATGAAATCCATATTCCAGCTCGAGCTATTATTGCAGAAATCAGCGCCTTCCAGGAAGTCATTTCCAAAGAGCAACACATGCATTATTCAGATCCATCTACAGAGCCATTACCTCCATCTCAACCAAATTACAACTTTGGAGATTCCCCTTTGACTCCAGACTGGAAAGAACGCATTGTTCATAAACTCAACAGTATTCCTGAAGTATTTGCCAAACACGATCTGGATTTTGGCAGGACCGACAAAGTTAAACACCAAATCAAATTGTCTGATCCAACTCCTTTCAAGCAAAGACCACGACCAATTCACCCTCAAGATCTTGATGCTGTAAGGAAACACCTGCAGGAACTTCTTGACTCTGGCGTTATCAGAGAATCAGACTCCCCATTTGCCTCTCCAATTGTGGTTGCACGTAAAAAGAACGGCAGTGTACGTCTTTGTATTGACTACCGCAGACTCAATCTGCAAACAATCAAAGATGCTTATGCTCTGCCCAAACTGGAAGACACCTTCTCCGCACTTGCAGGATCAAAGTGGTTCACGGTGCTAGACCTCAAGTCGGGATACTACCAAATTGAAATGGAGGAGAAGGATAAAGCAAAGACTGCCTTTGTCTGCCCATTAGGATTTTGGGAATTTAATCGGATGCCACAGGGGATTACCAATGCACCAAGCACATTCCAACGGCTAATGGAAAAATGCATGGGAGAATTAAATCTAAAAGAAGTCCTGGTTTTCATTGACGATCTCATTGTTTTTGCACCAACTCTTGAGGAACATGAAGCTCGCCTGATGAACGTTCTCACCAGACTGAAAGATTTTGGCTTGAAGCTTTCACTTGAGAAATGCATGTTCTTCCAGACATCTGTGAAGTATCTGGGCCATGTAGTGTCCCAGGCTGGTGTTGAAACTGATCCGGACAAGATTTCCACACTCACTTCTTGGCCAGTGCCGAAAAACTTGAAGGAATTAAGATCTTTCCTTGGTTTTGCTGGGTACTACAGACGTTTTGTCCAGGGATATTCAACCATTGTCAAGCCGTTGCATGATCTCACTGCTGGTTATCCACCTTCCCAGAGGAAACTGAGACGAACAGTAAAGCCAGACAATTACCTCAACCCCAAAGAGCCATTTGGAGGACGATGGACGCAAATGTGTCAACAAGCTTTTGAGTCCATTATTGACAACCTAACTTCTGCCCCAGTTCTGGCATTTGCTGATCCCAGAAAACCATACACACTCCACACTGATGCCAGTGCCACAGGTCTTGGTGCGGTGCTGTATCAAGAGCAGGATGGAAAAAAACAGAGTTGTAGCATATGCCAGCAGAGGTCTTTCCCAGAGTGAGTCAAAGTATCCCGCCCACAAATTGGAGTTTCTTGCTTTGAAATGTGCGGTGACTGAAAAATTCCACGACTATCTTTATGGTGCTCAGTTTACAGTTGTGACCGACAGCAACCCATTAACATACCTCTTATCATCAGCAAAACTTGACGCTACCGGTTACAGATGGCTTTCAGCTTTGTCCACTTTCACCTTCAAATTAATCTATAGAGCAGGAAAGCAGAACTCGGACGCTGATGGTCTGTCTCGCCGACCTCATGGTGGATTGTCTGATGATCCTCTGTCACAGAAAGAACGTGAGCGAATCTGGAGATTTGCATGGCAATATCTCAATGAACCAGATCATGTCTCTATTGACCAGCATACCATCAACGCAGTTTGTGACCGTCATCTGGTGTACAGTTCAAGCACTGATCCTGATCTTGCTCTGGTGTTATCCATGTCTGTCAATGTCAACAGTCTGCCTGACAGTTTCACGGACGACATCCAGTTCACCTCCATGGTACTCCCCCAAATCTCAACAGCTGACCTTGCAGCCAAACAACGCCTTGACCCTGTCATTCGGCATGTCATAGCTCAGGTCGAGCAAGGAGAGTCACCACCGCCATTCCTGAGGGAAGAACTTCCCGGACTACCTCTATTACTGCGAGAAGTAAATAAACTGGAGCTCCATAACACCCTTCTCGTCAGGAAGAGACAAGTGGGAAGTGACTTCACATACCAGCTAGTGCTACCCGAGGAATATCGACCAGTTGTACTACACCACCTACATGATCAAATGGGTCACATGGGAATTGACAGAACGCTGGACTTGGTCCGTTCCCGGTTTTATTGGCCTAAGATGACTAGTGATGTGGTCAATAAAATAAGACACTGCGAAAGATGCGTGAGACGCAAATCCCCATCTGAACGAGCCGCACCTCTGGTCAATATCAAAACCTCTCATCCCACGGAACTGGTGTGTATGGATTTTCTCTCTGTGGAACCAGATCGTGGAGTCAAAGACATACTTGTCATAACTGACCATTTCACAAAATATGCCATTGCTGTGCCAACACCAAACCAGAAAGCCAGGACTGTTGCCATATGTTTATGGGACAACTTTCTTGTGCATTATGGTATCCCAGAACGCTTGCACAGTGACCAAGGCCCTGACTTTGAATCCAGAATCATCCGAGAGCTTTGTGAAATGGCTGGGATCCACAAAATAAGAACCACTCCATACCATCCAAGAAGCAATCCTGTTGAACGGTTTAACCGAACATTACTGGATATGCTAGGAACACTGACAGCTCAACAGAAATCTCATTGGAAAGATTTCGTAAAACCCCTGGTGCATGCATACAATTGCACAAGAAATGATGTTACAGGTTTCTCACCATATGAGCTTATGTTTGGCCGCCAACCTCGCTTACCGGTGGACTTGGCCTTTGGACTACCCCATGCCAAAGAAGGAACAACATCCCACACACAATATGTGGAAAAACTAAAGTCCCACCTGGAAGAAAGTTACAAGCTGACCATCGAAAACTCAGAAAAGGTGATGAAACGTAACAAAAACAGATTCGATAAAAATGTCACTGCGTCACAGCTGAATGTTGGAGACAGAGTTCTTGTAAGGAATGTGCGGCTAAGAGGCAAACACAAGCTTGCAGATAAATGGGAGTCATCTGTGTACATTGTAGTGAAGAAAGCCGGCACTCTTCCTGTGTATACAGTTCGACCCGAAGGCCAAGACAAGCCCCTGCGAACTTTACATCGAGACCTCCTACTGCCCTGTGGGTATTTACCACCTTCTGAAAAGGACATGCTTACTAAGCAGAAGAGAAAATTGCCTGCCTTACCTGTGTCTCCTGTACATGCTGATGATGATGATGACAATGACGAAGAAGAACCCATCTCATACCTACCTGTTCCTGTCTGTGCTGAACCTGTTACCTTCACAACAACCATTGACTTACCCAATACTCCGCAACCTGTTCCAGTTATCAACCAGCCAGACGTCCCTGTAGTATTGGCTACAGAGGAAGAGAACGCTATTCTCTCAGAAGAACCTATACTTGTACCTGTTGAAGAGGAACAAGTCATTGATAACGAAACATTGGAAGCTGGCTCTGTGCCAGTTACTCTTGCTGAAACTTCTCCCGATGAAGAAAGTCTGTCTGCTGATTCAGAAGCATCCAGGAATAACTTGTCACAACACTCACCTACTGAATCAGAACCTCTCAGTCCTGAGGCAGAACCACCCTTGAGGCACTCAACCCGCGCCAGGAATCCTCCTGATCGGCTGGAGTACATCAAGCCTGGTAAGCCTCTGTTAAAGAGCGTTCAGACCTTTCTGCATGGGTTAAGTTCTGTCTTCTCCTTCGCTCTTCAAGACGATGAAGAAGAGGAGACGATGCCTTCGCACCCCAGCCAACCAGTCATTCGCTGCCAGCCTAGTCCATGTACGAGGACGTCCATGAGATTGGGAGGGGAGAGTGTAACCACGGTGACTTCTGTCCCCACTTCCGCTAGTCCCTTTATTGTGGCGGGAATGAACCCCATATAACTTCCGGGTCAATCAGCTGCATCTTCCCTGCTTCCCCGGCTGCTGTTGTCCCTGTGGTTGGCGTACTTGTCAGATATTGACAAATTTTACATTGCATACTAGTTGACAGCGTGCAATAACCCGGCCGATTCATTCATCTTTACACTACCTCACAATCGACTCAACGGTGAGTTATTTGTTTGTTTTGTTCGGTCGCAATCACTGTAAATGCGGAGCGGCGGTCGCACGTCCTAAAATGCCGGTAAGCTGATGCTAGGCTAGCGACAGTAAGTTGAATTACTGGTTTTATTCATTGAATATTGTTGTCTTTGTTTATTCTACTATGGCCGAATTTCAAATTAACGTATCTAGAGTTGAACGAGTGATTTGATTTCTGTAGTTTTGTCCGTTTTGGATGTTTTTTGTTACTTTTCTGATGAAATGCCAAAACGGCCTATGAGATTTTGCATTGAGTTAAAATCCATTTAGATTATTGAATCTGTTGCGCAACATCTGTGATTAAATGAGTTTTGTAAATATATTTGATAATGTTATGATAATGTTGGATAATGTTTATTAGCTTTATTGCTGATATACTTTGATGGGACCCATGATAATGTTTTTCTATAATAGTATTTTGAATGAGATTCATTATAAGAGAAGATGGTTTATTGATGGTTGTATGACACATGGCATTAATTACTTGACTTTGTTATTTATGGAGTTATGTATTTATTTTGTCACAGCAGTAGAATGCTGTTTCATTTTCTTCTGTGAATGATAATTTATGTTTTTGACCTTGTTTAGGTCAGGTTTTTTTCCCCGCGATCAGCCCTGATCAGCGCGGGATGGCGAGCCACCCGACCACCACTATGTTGCGGTAGGAATCATAAACCTATGGACTGAATTACAAAAACTGTTGTCACATGACCTATCACAGGTCCATGGAACTGAACCAAATCTCATACTGGACTAAACCTCATCCCACCTCCTTTTGGAACATAATAAGCTGTTTTGTATTGTTAGCATTATTTTGTTTGTGATATATTATACATATATTTTTTTTGTATATCTGTCTCTATATTTATCATAACAAACACAATATATATATATTTTTGAGCTCTACTTTTGGTTTCCTGTGTTTTCTTCGCACACTCAGGCTCCATAGTCGAGACTACTTCTGAAAGCTCATTGTCTATATAGCTGCAGTCAGGCGCCCTGGTCCTTCAACCGCGTTACACATAGGTGTAGAGTGAGTACACGAGAGGGCTCAGTACACACCCCTGTGGTGCACCAGTGTTCAGTGTGATGGGGGATGAGGTGATGCTGCCCAGTCTGACCACTTGGCATCTGTCAGACAGGAAGCTAAGGATCCAACTGCAGAGGGAGCTGCTCAGTCCTAGATCCTGCAGTTTCCTGTCCAGCTTCGAGTGAACGATGGTATTGAATGCTGACCTGTAATCTCACATGCGTGTCTCTCTTCTCCAGGTGTGACAGGGCAGTATGTAGTGTCAGGGCTATGGCATCATCAGTGGACCTGTTGTGGCGGTATGCAAATTGTAGAGGGTCCAGTGAGTCGGGTAGTGAAGAGCAAACAAAGTCCCTGACCAGCTTCTCGAAGCATTTGCTCACAATGGGGGTCAGGGCTACAGGCGCCAGTCGTTCAATCAGGAGATGGTGGAGGATTTGGGTACAGGGACGATGGTGGCCATTTTGAAGCAGGCTGGGACTACAGACAGAGAGAGGGAAAGGTTGAAGATGTGTGTAAACACTCCAGCCAGCATGACTTGAGGATGCGGCCTGGAATCCTGTCTGGACCAGTAGCTTTGCGCGCGTTCACCTTCCTGAAGTACCTTCGCACATCCTCCTCAGACACAGTTTGCGCGCTGACGTCATCCGCGGTGCGCACACCGTCCGGTTTCATGGTGTTTGCTGTGTCGAATCTAGCGTAGAATACGTTTAGATCCTCACACAGAGAGGCCGTGGTCTGCGGTGTGCTGGTTTTCCCTCTAAAGTCTGTGATTGTGTTTAGTCCCTGCCACATCCTCCGAGGGTTGTCAAACTGTTGTTCCACCCTGTCCCTGTACTCACGTTTGGTTGCTTTGATCGTCTTCTGGAGCTGCCAGTGCCGTGCGAACATCTCTGTTAATCCAGGGTTTTTGATTTGGGAAGGATTTAATTGTTCTGGATGGGATGACACGCATTTCCTAATGAATCCGCAGACTGAGTCTGTGTACTCATCGATGTCATTAGCAGCCACGTGAAACATTTCCCAGTCCGCGTGATCAAACAGTCCCGCAGCATAGACTCCGATTGGTCCGACCAACTGTGCACCCTCAGGGTTAGAGCTTCCTGTTTCAGCTTCTGCATGTAGGCGGGCAGGAGCAGGATGGAGCGGTGATCTGATTGGCCAAATGGGGCGCGGGGGAGGGCTTTGTACGCATCCCGGAAAGAGGTGTAGCAGTGGTCAAGTAGCCGGTCTCCACGAGTGTTGAAATGGATGTGTTGGTGGAGTTTTGGTGAAACTTTCTTCAGGTTTCCCTTGTTAAAGTCCCCGGTCGTGATAAATGCCGCCTCTGGGTGTGCGGTTTCCTCACTGCTGATCGCGCTGTACAGTTCCCTGAGTGCTCGGTCAGTGTCAGCTCGTGGGGGAATGTAAACAGCCGTAATAATCACTGCTGTAAATTCCCTCGGTAGCCGGAATGGCCGGCACTTAATCATCAGGTACTCCAGGTCCAGTGAGCAGAAGGATTTGACCAGGTGCACGTTCGCATAATCACACCAGCTGTTTTTGATCATGAAACACACACCACCGCCTCTGCTTTTCCCAGTAAGATCCTGTGACCTGTCCGCGCGGTGCACAGAGAACCCCCGGTAGTTGTATTGCGGAGTCCGGTACCTTATCCGATAGCCAGGTTTCTGTGAGGCAGATCACGCAGCAGACCCGCATCTCTCGCTGGAATGAGATCCGTGCCCGAAGCTCGCACAGCTTGTTCTCCAGAGACTGCACATTAGCCAGTAATAAACTGGGTAACGGTGGTCTGTTAGTGCGCCGTCTCAGTCGAACCAGAACGCCAGATCTTCTCCCTCTGCGTCGGCATTTGCGGCCTCCAGGGTCAGAGAACAAAGGCGTCTCAGGTGAGATGAATGGGGGGGTCTGCAAACGGAGGGCCCGTGTTGCAAAACTTGAACTCCGCAAAGTGATGAGAAAGTCCGTCTTTTATGTCCAGTAAGGTTTGTCGGTCGTACACAAAGAGACATGTACTACTCGTGAAAAAATAAAATAAAAGTAAAATTAAACACAAAAAACAGCTGTTGCTTGGGGGAGCTCGCGACGAGGCTGCCATACTCGGCGCCATCTTCGATAGATATATTAAATAATCACAGTATTCAGAATACGTTACTCTCCGGTAACAACTGGCAATAAGTCAGACTTGTTCCGGTGGCTGTTTGACTCTGCCACAGCTGCGTTTTGTCACTGATTATTTTCATAGTTTTTATGGGGAGAATATGTGCTGCTCTCAGCTAATAGGTTTCCTAACCTGTAAGACCGAATTGCCCTGTTTTGGTCTGTTTGATATCTGACTTGTTCAGTGTGAAAGAAATTGCTGCGGCGTTTTGTTAACGGCATGCACTGTGCTTTTTTTTTCAGGAGAGCTGCCCTAGCAGATGCACAACACACATAGCTCATGGTTCTGTTTCTATATATTGCAGATGTTGCAGTGGTTTAGGTATATCGAGGTCTTGTTCACAAGTGAATGGAGAAGAGGAGTGGGAGATCAACAGACGAGATGATGCGTTCCTTCAAGCATTCCTTGGGAAAGATTTCCACTCCGACTGTTGCATGCAATTACCAGAGGAGACAGAGCTCATCCAGAGGACAGGAGAAGTATGGTTAGAATTGTTGTGGAGGACATGCAAGTTGACTGCAGAAACCCTAAATGTGCATCTTGTGAAGAAGTTGCTAAAATCATTGTAAACAGATACCCTCAAACATTTGCAGATTTTACTGAAAAGGGAGAAAGACTGGGTTGTGGACATTATTCACTACTAAGAAGCATCAAATCTAGAGTTGAACATGTTAATCGAGATAATACAACACATAGACTTCGTCAAACAAAGAGAACCAGGAATGAGGAAGATTGCAGTCCCAACAGTAATGCAACCCCTTCTAAAAAAGTTAGATGCCTTGTTGATAGCTATGGTTGTATTAATTGGCAGCCAGTTGAACTTCCTGAGGGGGAAACGCCAGCTTCTTTAGAGGAAAAGACCGAAGTCTTGGTCAACTTTGCTGGCGAGAGACAGAGAGAGGCGTTGAAAGGCTGCTCCAGCGGAACTTATTGTTTCGGAGGAAAACGGGAACACTGTGTACACTCGAGTCTTAATAGCTTACTTACAACTGGGCTCGTCAGACACTCTTTTTTGGCTGCAGTGGTTATTATTATATTTACATGCTTCCAGCTCCCGTTTCTGCTCGATGACAGCTCTACTTTTCCACTCGCCTTTTTCTCCCTCCCTCGCTCATAGATACATAACGTGTATGGCAGTCCATTCTCCCTGCAGCACGGACTACACTGCCCATGAGGCTACATTCTTTAGGGCTATGCCTGTAACACTCTGCTATTGCCTTCATATTAAATCATTTAAAAAAATATTTCTTCACGTCATTATGAGACTCAAGATTGAGACACGGGCATTTGAGCCTCTTAATGCGTGTTTTGTTTGGTTTCCACCGGTGTGGAATTACAAAAAATAGAGAGGACATAGCCTAACATATGAAACAGGAAAAGACCGCAGTGTAATCCCTTTATTTCAACAAAGTAACTGCACTCTAAATACCACCCTTTTAAACTGTAACGGAATACAGTTACTCATATTTTGTATTTTAAATACGTAACGGCGGTACATGTATTCCGTTACTCCCCAACACTGATGGTAGTATACCAATTTCTTAATCACAGTATGATCTTACTTTGTTGACGTAATTTACGACATAACAACATAACAAAAAGAAGCTACGGTGCGTTACCATAATTTGTCCAAGAGTATCATACCACAACAGCAAAAAAATGGTATCATCCTGCAAAACGGTAAGCTACCGTAACACGGCGTCACGGTATGACCCTGGCAACAGTGACGCCAGTATGTTACCGCAAAGTGGAGACGAAAAGTCTAACAGTGTACTATAGGAATCTGTATTTAAAAACAAATCTTATCAGAATTGTTGCTTGAAAATTTCAGTACTGCATCCAGAATGAAACCTGTATTTAAGACTCAATGCTATTGAGCCAACCAGAAAGCGAGTGCCAAAAACAACGTGAGTGCACATTTGCACTGTTTGAATGTGACTCTCAAATTAAGAAATGTGTTAAAATGTGTTACACTAAACACAAGCAGTACAGAAGAAAAAGTTGATCCAATCAAAAATGTATTATTGTAAATGTATTATTGTAAATGTATTATTGTAAATGGCGGACATTGAACAACTGGTTTTACAGTTGTAGTTCAGAGAAGTAGAATTTCTCTATCACGCATCTTATGAAGGACTTCATATCACCAATGCAGGCAACTCTACTTGAAATAGAATAATTAGCTATGGCACAGACAGAACTGATAAGATTAAGTCAGCAAACAGTACTATTGTCACGATCAGGCGAATTACACACAGTAATTCGGCGTGCCCGTGTGGCGTGCTGGCTAGACCCAAAAGCGGCGAAGGCTAGCGATGGGTTGGAACAGACACGCAGTTATTCTAGTAACGATCAGTGCACGAAGCGTGGCTTCGGAACTGGCGTTACAGACGGAGAGCGAGCGGAGCCGGGATGAGAAAAAGAATCGAGAGGAAAAACACTCACAGTTGCTGAATCAGGCAGAGACTGACGTCGGCAAGGTTTCGGAGCTCCTGACATGAAGAGAACGATGTCTGAGCGGCGAACAGGTGGGTAGCGTCTCTCTTTTAAACCCGGCCCCGTGATCAGCTGATCACCAGCTGACAACTATAAGGAGGAAATCATAAACCTGAAAAGAAATTTAACTGGTAAGAAAATCATTCAACAGTCCAAAGCATTCTCATATTGCTGACCTGATCTCAAAGGATATTCACCAAAAAGTCTAGATGCATGCTCAGCCCTTCAGGTAAGGAAATCCCTAAAAAGTTGATTCTCTTCATCAGGACGTAGCATTTTCAAATTTGCATAATGATTGAAACTTCAGTCATTATGCAAAAGTACTGTTCAACAAGTGGAAGTGTGCAGTCAGCTTAGACTGAGAAATCACTTGGATGAGTGAAGAAACATTTCCCCCACCAGGAAACATTATGTATAGATAAAAAGTCAACTTTTTTTGAGATATTCACCAAGAAGTTGGACACTGGCAAAGGCAGTGCACTCACACTTTCAAGCAATTCACCCACTCCAGACTCTTCTCCTATAAATGCTATTTAATAAACACTCATAATTGCAATTATCATAATCACATTAGGAGCAATGTTAGACTTTTTTTTAGTGCTAAGTGTAATTTACATTAAATTGCAATTAATATGAATTACTGAAATAATATACTCCAAATCCTCCTTAGCCACAGTTTATCTGAAATGGTAAAACACTTCCCATTCTCCGAACCACATTCTCAGTGTCCTAAGCTTTTTTTAATAAATCAGTCTTTTTGCAAAACATTGAACAGTTTTAACCATGTTAAACACAATTTAGTAACTCAGAGTAAATCATTAAAACCACTCTGACTCATTAAAGCACATGTGTGCAGTGACAGCCAGGTTGAGTCAGAGGTTGATAAACAACAAAGCATCAAAACAGTCTGATAATACATGTAAACAAATTCTCAAGACAGAAAAGTACAAAAAGAAATTCACAAAACACATTTTTACTGAACCTGCATTACTTTTAGAACCAGTTTAACAGTAGAAAGGTAAGTGTTGTATTACCTGGGTGTTTGCAGCAAGACCAATAGAGTGAATGTCCCATACATCTCTTATCATCATGCGCATGCTCTGAGCCTCCACAATCCTCCACAACATTTCCACAGCATTATTGGCTGAAAAGATCATATGGAGAGTCCAAAGTGCTGTTTTCTCTCTGATATTGTTAGACCTTCATTCAAAGAGTCACAGATCTCCAACTCTGGCCCTGATGAACTGGGAGACTTTACACTCAGCCTACTTCTACAGCCACCTCTAGATTACTTGATTCTACTTCATAATTACTTCATTAATTATTTGGAACTAAATATGGTACACTGATAGCAGAGGGAGGGGGCAAGTTTTGAACTAGCTCAAGAAACTGTGTCAAATCTGCTCAATTAACTCAGTTCGTTGATGGAAAGAAAATGCATTGGCATCTCTGCCCAGTCTGGAAGGCAGCCATGCTGACATCAAATAAATGTCACAACCTGGCTCATGACTTATGACAAAAAATGGGAAAGAACACCAAACAATCCCATTTTAAAGAAAACAACAACAAAAAAGTATCGTGATCAATCAAGTCCGTGCAAGTGGAAACCTCACCAAACAAACAGCAATACAAAATCAGTTCTGACAGCTCATTGCATTTATCAAATGAGACAGGAATTTATCCAGATTACAAAGAGACTGAAATTTTTTCAGTTGACCAAACTGTCATCAGGCTCTGGTATTTCATCAATTTCAGAAAAGGAAGTGAAGAAACAAACAAGGGTGAACGGTGTCCTTAACACACCGACTAGAATTTTGGTCACTTGCATAATACGGTTTGAGTAAGTTTACATGACAGTGCTGAACCAACTTTTTTCATTTTAGGGTTGAAAGTAATTTATATCAAAGTTTCTCATTAAGGACCTGTGAGGGCCTGTAAATGGGGGACGATACAGAGATCCCACAACTGGCAAAAAGGCTGAAACTTGGTCCCCACAACAAAACTGACAACTAGCAATCCCAGCTACAAGCAATCAAAGTCTAAATCCATTTACAAACTCAACCAAGTTTTTTAGGTGGCTCGGAATAAACCCCTTTATTTTTTATTACAGCCAAGGGCCAACGCACACTATGTCAAGACCCAAGCTGAAACCTATGTTTTCTTTCAGACAAAATCAGCCATGGCAGACCCTCTTCCCAGTCTCTACTAAGCTTTATGCAATAGGTACGCAAAAGAGACTTTAGCACCTGGTGAAACCTTTCCAGAGCACCCTGGCTTTGGGCATGGTATCTTGATGACCAATTATGGTTTGGCGAACATGTGAGATGAAAAATGTGAACTCTGATCACTCACACCGAAATAAACTGAGTTAGAGCTGTCACCACTGCCTTGCTCGTCATTGACCTCAGTGGATATCCAGCAGGAATTTTGGTACTTTGACACATCACTGCAAGAAGATACTTATTTCCAGATGTTGAGGGCAGCAAAGGACCCACACAGTATAGAACAAGATGTTCAAAAGGTTCCATTATCAGAAGAATAAGTTGTAATGGTGCTAGCTTAATGGTTTGATGAGCTTATACAAAGGAACAGGGAGGGTGGTCAAACCCCTCTCACTACTGAGGAGGCAGTCACCTGTGTCAGACTCCTTCAAGAAGGGCAGCACACTATATAGGTTCACTATATAGGAGTCATAGTCTCCTGAATCACTCAGAATTTTAACTGGGACTTTATCCCCACTTCCCACCAAGAAAACAAAAACATCCCTAATAAGAGGACTATAGCATCCCAAACAGCAGGAATTAACAAAACATCATCAGGCATTTTGCACATGTAACTCATGTAACAGGTGCAGAGGCTGCAGCCGGTTTAATAAAAGATGTAATTCTTGTGGTTTTGGCCTGCAACCTTGGAAATTCTGCCTTCCAGTGACCTTTCATGACAGTAATTGCAGGCATTAGTTTTTATTAGACTTTTATCAAGCTTAGAATCGAATTTAAATGAACGAACCTTACCCGACCTTGAGTGATTACCCACAACAACCGAACCAGAACCTCTCCTCACACTGTCTGCTATCTTTACTTTGCACGCTGGAATATTACTCTTATGGAAGAGTGCAAACTCATCTGCCCGTGTTCCATATTAACTGGTGTCACAGATTAACTGGTAACGGTCAAACAGATGTGTAGAAGACAACAAACCAGGAAATAAAAAGTTAATATTTCATCTGTGACATTTGTCAGGTTCATTTAAACACACTCCGTCAGTCCTATTGCTCCTGACCAAGTTGTGTCAACTAGCTCCAGCTGTGGCCAAGTGCCATAGCCTACAGCCAAATTAACATCTGACTTGCATCTGCACCTGGCTCTATCACCACGTTTTAATTCCCGTTTCATGCGAAATTAATTTTTAACTTTTAATGTTTTAGGTTACTGCAACTAAATTAAATGGTACTGAGTATTTATTTTTGGCCTACATCAGTAAAAGATGACAAATTATATACATAAAGTTCTAAAATCGCTACTCCTAATGTTCATGATTATTTAAAAAATATTTTTTTCCATAACAAAGAATTATGTCATAAACAAATATTATGCATTAATATTTGACTAGTGTTGTAACATCACATCTGATTAGCATAGTCTGCTGTTTCTTTTCTCTGGAAATAAACACTTGGGGTCAAAAAAGATAATATAGATCGACACAGCTGGAGAGAGCTGGTAGTTATATACAGTATATGTAACCCACATAGCAAGCATGTCTGGCCTGGATTTGGTATCAGGCCAGTACTGCTGGTTGACTTCTGGCATGATAACACGTATTTCATCCAGATATGGGCCAGGCCTGGCATTGATGGCACTGTTTATGTGATCGCATGCCACATCTGGCCCGATTGTGGTTTGGGTTTTGTGGACAAGCTCATAGAAAACAGCTCTGGTCCGGATCTGGCATCAAGCAGGCACTTCTGACTGACCGGTGTCATGGCAGGGTGTATGTCAACCAGATGTGGGCCAGGTCTGGCAATGATGGCACTATTTATGTTCCTATTTTAGTTAGAAGAGCCAAATGCCACGTTGCAATACTATACTGCTATAGTAGCCAATGTTTCAAAGGCAGATTTGACAGGTTTGTGAGTGTACACTTTATCCAAAACCTAGTGACGATCTACTCATGCTTACCTCTGAGTGGCTGCAGTTTAGGCAGTAGAGCAGGTCACCTGCTGATCTGAAGGTTAGTGGTTTGATTCCTGGCTCCTCCAGTCTGTAAGAGTGTGTATATGTACAGCTGTGTCCCAATCCAGCGACCACACGCTTCGTAGTGCGCATTTGTAGATTGATTATGTCACAGCGACGCGCCGAAGGGAGTCCCAATTCGAAGTGTACTCCAAATGCGATCGACAAACGCACAGTTAATTTTCCCAAATTTGAAGGGCGGGTCCGGTGTGTAGACTCCGTGGTCCCGTGTATCCCAGTATTCCTAGTGCGGCGGTGCGTGTGGATATTTCTACGGGAAAAAAGGCGGAGCGGCCGAAGAGTAAACTTTCAAAAGTTAGTACTGAATATGATGTCACTTATTAGGGGTGCAACGATACACAAAATTCACGGTTCAGTTCGGTTTGATACTTTGGTGTCACGGTTCGATATTTTTTCGATACAAAAAAAATGTTCATGCCTTTTTAATTTTTAATTTAAGAAAATTATAAATATATTTTAACTCAAAAGTACAGTTTTTAAATTTAATGTTGCTGAAACAAAGTAATAAAAAAATAAATCTATCTGATTGAGGAATCACTCATCTTTGGAAAAGAGAGTTTATTACAGAGAAATGGCTCTTTCCAAAATAAAAGCTATACTATACGCTTCTTCTGGGCTTTATTCTCAGCAGCATATTAAACATATCAGGTCCCCATAAGGAGAATCATGTGCTAACGGCTGTCTAAATGACTCGGGTAAAGTTTGTAGCATGCGTGCTTGTTGTTTTTGTCTGCTTCAACTTGTCTTTGCACTAGGATGATGTCAGAGTAAATGTGCAGTCATATTCGCTGTGTTCCCACTAGTGCTGTCAGTTTTAATCTCGTTGAAATTACGTTAACGCCACAACACGGCAAATCTCCGTTAACGAGCTACCGCTGATCGCCCCGTGCATGGGGCTGGACGGCCAACACGTTAACGAGCTAAATGTGCTAACGCACTGGTTCTCACCAATGTAACTGAGCATTGTGGCACATCCGACATACTGTTTTACTTTTGTCCATGACGCGCTTACCTTCAGGGTCATACGTCACATGAAGACCAAAATAGTTCCAAACGTCAGATGTGAATGAGGGTGGGGGAGGTTCAATTTGCCATGTTGCAAGGAGAGCTTAACGTCTGTCTCGCTAGCTTGCACTGTGCTCAGTGAATCTGCGTTCGACTACTCCGCCTAGGCTGCACTGTCGAGCGCAGATCCACTGAGCGCTCAACACAGACAGCACCGTCAGAAGGAAAGTTGATAAAATAAATTAAAAATTTTGTATTGTTCATACATATGCGTACCGAACCAAAATCACGGTTGATCCGTAATCCGAACTGATCCCACTCCACGGTTCGGTACGCACGTGATCCGAAGATTCGAAAAAGAAAAAAGAATGTGTATGGTGCGCGTGGTGGGTCTGTTATGTTATGGCTGAACTGTCCCAGGCATCTTCTGTTGCCCTAACTACTAGAAATGGGTGGAGCTCCAGGGCAACGGAAAGATACGTGACCGTGACAGCTCATTATATCACAGCGGAGTGCGATATAATGAGCGGTATGTATTATTGTAGGGTCTAAATTACAATATAAAGCGCCTTAAGGCGACTGTTTTTGTGATATGGCGCTTTATAAATAAAATTGAAATGAATTGAGTGGTAGATACAAAGCCCTATATTGCCCTATGTTGTACCATTTTTATTTATTTTTTAATAATTGCGTGGAATGAGTCTTCAGTAGAGTGTTTTAACAGGCAAAAAAAATATACTTCAATAAGTGAATAAGTAAATGTTAAAATTGTGTCTTTGTTTCTTTTTTTGCTGATCCGAAAATTGATCTGATCCATGACTTAAAACCGTGCTCCGATCCGAACTGTGAGATTTTTGATCCGTTGCACCACTACATATAAACATATACATGTTTGCAGGATGGCATTTACTGTAGACTGTACTTAACACTCGAACAAAACTAAGAGTCTAATATTGCTCCTAATGTGGCTGTAATAATTTGTATTATTAGTGTTTATTTATTAGTATTTTTAGGAGCAGAATGTTCAGTGCCTTTTTGGAGTGCATGGATGGGTTGAAAGTGTGAGCGTGGCACTAAAGCTTTGGCTCTATCCACCGAGTCTTCACAGAGTTCTAGAAATTAATACTAATATGACTAATTACTACTATTAATACTTTAGGAAGTTTAGGAAGATTTCTTTCCTTTTTTTCACCTAACACACCAAACCAAATATAACCTTAACATAAACCATGCCCACTCCTATCACGTTTTCAAAGTGTGGCCTGCTTTGCAAGGTACTCTTGGCAGCACATGTCAAATATTTAGTGCAGGTTACAATAACAACAAGTCAATAATTATATCGCATTTTCTAAATGCTGGTTTTGATTTTACCATTATCTTTTGGATTTTCACAATATGATAGTCACATAAGATGTGTTGGTGGCTCTGCACCTGCCCACAAGATGAGGACAATGTGCATGGATTGTTTACTGTTCTCTCATTCAAGTACATGCAACTTACATACATGAACCTCCAGTCTTTACACATGACTGCACCTGGCAACTGTCCTTTCTGAAATCCTGTCACTGGTTTTCAAAATAACAAGATAATGCTGCTGACTCTTGCTGTCGTATGCATTAAAACCTGGTTTACAGGTTACACCTGTGTCTTTTCAACATTTTGCTACTGGAAATTCTCCATTATATTATTACTTAATTGGATGTGCCCTTTGTGGCATCTCTTGTCCCCAGTTTGTTATTTTATTTATGCATTATTACAAAGGTTAGAGACCAATTGAGGTTTGTGTTAACTTTGCTCATCTTGTCTTTACAACAAAGTCAGTTCTTCAGTTGCGAAGCTGCCACAGGTCACTGCATTGTATAGCTGTTAGTGTGAGTTTAACATTTAAAGAAAAAGATCAGTAAGCCAGTGATGAGGTGTATGCTTGGTTGAGTGAGCGGAAAGGCTTGAGTCCATCAGCCAAGGAGCTTACTTACCATGCAGCGTGAAGAGGTGACATAATGGCGGTGCCTTATCTAAACTGGGCCACAATCAGCCCTGATGACAAACAGCTGCCAAGAAATCCTCTGCTTCCTCTGAGTCACATGACCCAACAAAAAAAAGATGTTTTTTACACCCTGAACTCCTCAAGGCTAGGTTTCTAAGGTCTGCAACATCTGGTCACTTTGTAGTGCACAGTTAAGGAACTAAGCAGAGCTTAGATGTTTTTTTTTTACCTTATAATATTAAGAGCCTTGAGGAGTTCAGGGTGTAAAAACATCTGTTTTTGTTGGGTCATGTGTCTCAGATGAAGCAGAGGATTTCTTGGCAGCTGTTTGTCATCAGGGCTGATTGTCTCACATGTCACATCTCACATGTTCGCCGAAGTTTTGAAAACCCTGCACATAAACCATAATTTTAATTGGTAATCAAGATACCATGCCCAAAGCCAGGGGGCTCTGGAAAGGTTTCACCAGATGCTAAAGTCTCTTTTGCGTACCTATTGCATAAAGCTTAGTAGAGACTGGGAAGAGGGTCTGCCATGGCTGATTTTGTCTGAAAGAAAACATAGGTTTCAGCCCTAATGAGCTTGGGTCTTGACATAGTGTGCGTCGGCCCTTGGCTGTAATAAAAAATAAAGGGGTTTATTCCGAGCCACCTAAAAAACTTGGTTGAGTTTGTAAATGGATTTAGACTTTCATTGCTTGTAGCTGGGATTGCCAGTTGTCAGTTTGTTGTGGGGACCAAGTTTCAGCCTTTTTGCCAGTTGTGGGATCTCTGTATCGTCCCCCATTTACAGGCCCTCACAGGTCCTTAATGAGAAACTTTGATATAAATTACTTTCAACCCTAAAATGAAAAAAGTTGGTTCAGCACTGTCATGTAAACTTACTCAAACCGTATTATGCAAGTGACCAAAATTCTAGTCGGTGTGTTAAGGACACCGTTCACCCTTGTTTGTTTCTTCACTTCCTTTTCTGAAATTGATGAAATACCAGAGCCTGATGACAGTTTGGTCATTTGAGAAAATTTCAGTCTCTTTGTAATCTGGATAAATTCCTGTCTCATTTGATAAATGCAATGGGCTGTCAGAACTGATTTTGTATTGCTGTTTGTTTGGTGAGGTTTCCACTTGCACGGACTTGATTGATCACAATACTTTTTTGTTGTTGTTTTCTTTAAAATGTGATTGTTTGGTGTTCTTTCCCATTTTTTGTCATAAGTCATGAGCCAGGTTGTGACATTTATTAAATGTCAGCATGGCTGCCTTCCAGACTGGGCAGAGATGCCAATGCATTTTCTTTCCATCAACGAACTGAGTTAATTGAGCAGATTTGACACAGTTTCTTGAGCTAGTTCAAAACTTGCCCCCTCCCTCTGCTATCAGTGTACCATATTTAATTCCAAATAATTAATAAAGTTAATCAGGGCCAGAGTTGGAGATTTGTGACTCTCTGAATGAAGATCTAACAATATCAGAGAGAAAACAGCACTTTGGACTCTCCAGGTTATCTTTTCAGCAATAATGCTGTGGCAATTTGTGGAGGATTGTGGAGGCTCAGAGCATGCGCATGATGATAAGAGGTGTACGAGACATTCACTCTATTGGTCTTGCTGCAAACACCCAGGTAATACAACACTTACCTTTCTACTGTTAAACTGGTTCTAAAAGTAATGCAGGTTCAGTAAAAATGTGTTTTGTGAATTTCTTTTTGTACTTTTCTGTCTTGAGAATTTGTTTACATCTATTATCAGACTGTTTTGATGCTTTGTTGTTTATCAACCTCTGACTCAACCTGGTTGTCACTGCACACATGTGCTTTAGTGAATCATAGTGGTTCTTTTAGTCATAGTGATTTACTATGAGTTACTAAATTGTGTTTAACATGGTTAAAACTGTTCAATGTTTTTCAAAAAGACTGATTTATTAAAAAAAGCTTAGGACACTGAGAATGTGGTTCGGAGAATGGGAAGTGTTTTACCATTTCAGATAAACTGTGGCTAAGGAGGATTTGGAGTATATTATTTCAGTAATTCATATTAATTGCAATTTAATGTAAATTACACTTAGCACTAAAAAAAGTCTAACATTGCTCCTAATGTGACTATGATAATTGCAATTATGAGTGTTTATTAAATAGCATTTATAGGAGAAGAGTCTGGAGTGGGTGAATTGCTTGAAAGTGTGAGTGCACTGCCTTTGCCAGTGTCCAACTTCTTGGTGAATATCTCAAAGTTCACTTTTTATCGATACATAACGGTTCCTGGTGGGGGAATTGTTTTTTCACTCATCCAAGTGATTTCTCAGTCTAAGCTGACTGCACGCTTCCACTTGTTGAACAGTACTTTCGCATAATGACTGAAGTTTCAATCATTATGCAAATTTGAAAATGCTACGTCCTGATGAAGAGAATCAACTTTTTAGGGATTTTCTTACCTGAAGGGCTGAGCATGCATCTAGACTTTTTGGTGAATATCCTTTGAGATCAGGTCAGCAATATGAGAATGCTTTGGACTGTTGAATGATTTTCTTACCAGTTAAATTTCTTTTCAGGTTTATGATTTCCTCCTTATAGTTGTCAGCTGGTGATCAGCTGATCACGGGGACGGGTTTAAAAGAGAGACGCCACCCACCTGTTCGCCGCTCACACGTCGTTCTCTTCATGTCAGGAGCTCCGAAACCTTGCCGACGTCAGTGTCCGCCTGATTCAGCAACTGAGTGTTTTTCCTCTCGATTCTTTTTCTCATCCCGGCTCCGCTCGCTCTACGTCTGTAAAGCCAGTTCCGAAGCCACGCTTCGTGCACTGATCGTTACTAGAATAACTGCGTGTCTGTTCCAACCCATCGCTAGGTGGAAACCAAACAAAACACGCATTAAGAGGCTCAAATGCCCGTGTCTCAATCTCGAGTCTCATAATGACGTGAAGAAATATTTTTTTTAAATGATTTAATATGAAGGCAATAGCAGAGTGTTACAGGCATAGCCCTAAAGAATGTAGCCTCATGGGCAGTGTAGTCCGTGCTGCAGGGAGAATGGACTGCCATACACGTTATGTATCTATGAGCGAGGGAGGGAGAAAAAGGCGAGTGGAAAAGTAGAGTTGTCATCGAGCAGAAACGGGAGCTGGAAGCATGTAAATATAATAATAACCACTGCAGCCAAAAAAGAGAGTGTCTGACGAGCCCAGCTCTAAGTAAGCTATTAAGACTCGACTGTACTACAGTGTTTGTGTTTTCCTCCGAAACATTAAGTTCCGCTGGAGGAGCCTTTCAAAGCCTCTCTCTGTCTCTCGCCAGCAAAGTTGACCAAGACAACAAAGTAAAGCTAGTTTTCGGCTACGAGCCTGACACGGAAATCGACGTGTTAGCCAGAGGTCCCTTTACTACGGTTCAGAGCCGCGGACCTATTTTAAATACGTGCGGAATAGTTTTCTATACGAGATCGCTGCAAAAAGTGCAGCCTTACCTAATGTCCATCTACAGTTACTCATTTTATAGTAAGATTTCTTATCTTATTAAGATTTTAAATCTTAATATAAAATGAGTAACAGTATTGTTATGAAGGAAGGAAGGCTCAGGGTTGAGTAATCAGCATCATGGGCTCATCCGATTAAAATAAGAATAAGCAGTCATCTAATCATTCACAGGATTCTCCTTTTATTCCCAAATCAATAAAGCAAAGAAGGAAGGAAGGAAAGACACACATGGACTGCCAATGCTGAAAGAAAACAGAGATTTAAGTTAATCATTACCTTAAACAATACATAAAATACAAAACCTAAACAGATCCTCACCTCTGCTGCCGCCCCGTGTGGGAGTGAAGAAAGAGTGAGCCAAAAGTAAATGCAGTCCTTATATAATGTGTGACAGGTGAGTGCAATTGAGGACAAGCACCACACCCAATCAAAGGTGAGAGAACTAAACAAGGTGCATCTGGTGAAGTGAGTGGGTGTGCTGGGATGTGCTAAAAGGTGGGTCTTTACAACAAGTATGGTGGACACATTAGGCAAGGCTGCACTTTTTACAGTGGTCTCGTATAGAAAACTATTTCTGTATCAGTAATATGTTTTCTTTTTCTCTGTTGATAATCCTGTGGAACTGCACATGATTATTTGCAGCTAGCATGTTGCTAATGCTATCCATCAAGTCTAAAAACAGTATGTTACAATGTGGAGATAATCTGATCAGATTATATTCTGATTTGTAATTAGGCGTACATGTGCACTATGTTTATTCAGAGAGATTAAGCTTGTGTTTCTGTCATGGAGGGATTGTGCTCAACTGAATGAAGCTTATTAGACATGAAACAGATGATACGTAAAAGCGAATTTTGCTAAAGTGCTTCTTTTTTTTAAATTATCTTTTTTGTCATGTATAATTTCCATTGCAAATATTAATCACAGTTAAATTAAGAGAGGATGGCAGTAAAAACTCTGGAGGTGTGATGCCATCAAGTACACTGCTGTAGAACGATCGCACTGCGTTCTCGGGAGCACTCCCGTGTAAACTTACGAAGTCTGGACTAGCAAGAACACGAGGACTGGCGTACTTGAGTATTTAGAAATGGCCAAACAGTCTGCAGTCTATGAACTAACGTCAGCTAACAATGTTAGCTTGGTGGCGAGTAGCATTCAGTAATTGTAATAAAAATCACACGGCAATAATAAATCAAAGATACTGAGGTTTCGCCCATCCCATTCTTTTTATTCAATTCAATTCAATTTTATTTATATAGCGCCAAATCACAACAAAAGTCGCCTCAAGACGCTTCATAGATACAGAGAAAAACCCAGCAATCATATGACCCCCTATGAGCAAGCACTTTGGCGACAGTGGGAAGGAAAAACTCCCTTTTAACAGGAAGAAACCTCCGGCAGAACCAGGCTCAGGGAGGGGCGGCCATCTGCTGCGACCGGTTGGGGTGAGAGAAGGAAGACAGGATAAAAGACATGCTGTGGAAGAGAGACAGAGATTAATAACAGATATGATTCAATACAGAGAGGTCTGTTAATACATAGTGAGTGACAAAGGTGACTGGAAAGGAAAAACTCAATGCATCATGGGAATCCCCCGGCAGCCTACATCTATTGCAGCATAACTAAGGGAGGATTCAGGGTCACCTGGTCCAGCCCTAACTATATGCTTTAGCAAAAAGGAAAGTTTTAAGCCTAATCTTAAAAGTAGAGATAGTGTCTGTCTCCCGAATCCAAACTGGAAGCTGGTTCCACAGAAGAGGGGCCTGAAAACTGAAGGCTCTCCCTCCCATTCTACTTTTAAATACTCTAGGAACAACAAGTAGGCCTGCAGAGCGGGAGCGAAGTGCTCTAATAGGGTGATATGGTACTACAAGGTCATTAAGATAAGATGGGGCCTGATTATTTAAGACCTTGTATGTGAGGAGCAGGATTTTGAATTCAATTCTGGATTTAACAGGAAGCCAATGAAGGGAAGCCAAAACAGGAGAAATATGCTCTCTCTTTCTAGTCCCTGTCAGTACTCTTGCTGCAGTTTTTTGGATTAGCTGAAGGCTTTTCAGTGAGTTTTTTGGAAATCCTGATAATAATGAATTGCAGTAGTCCAGCCTGGAGGTAATAAATGCATGAACTAGTTTTTCAGCGTCACTCTGAGACAGGATATTTCTAATTTTAGAGAAGTTGCGCAAATGGAAGAACGCAGTCTCACATATTTGTTTAATATGTGCGTTGAAGGACATATCCTGGTCAAAAATGACTCCAAGGTTCCTCACAGTGTTACTGGAGGCCAAGGTAATGCCATCCAGAGTAAGAATCTGGTTAGATACCATATTTCTAAGCTTTTCAGCGCCGAGTACAATGACCTCAGTTTTATCTGAATTAAGAAGCAGAATTATGAAGTGGTGTTTTAATTTCCAAGTAAGAAAACCATTCATGTCAGTTCACTGCTGGCCCTGTTATTCTGGCTCTAGGTCCATTGTGTAACGGACGCCACCAACATTAACAGGACGCTTACATTAGAGCCTCTTATTGCACGTTTTGTCTGGGTTTCCAGCAATCAAAATCAGAGTATTCCCTTACTCCCCAACACTGCTCACCCAGCATCAATTTGCCATGGGAAAGCCTATCAGGGGTCAAAAAGACCCCCAACAATGTAGCCCTGGGGACCCTGGGACAAACAAACCTCTACCACCATGTGACTCACAGATTTTTCGTTCCTGTGTATATTTTTTATCTGTCTTATGTAGAACCAGTATGGAGCAGATCAGAGATCTTCGTGTTTTCAAGCATAAAAACTACAATTTTCTGGTCGGTCTTACAACTCCAGAGTACATAGACTCTCTTGAGAGTTTTGAAATAAAAGACAGCGATGTCTTCCTTGTCACTTATCCAAAGTCAGGTTGGTGAAAAATCTTACACATTATTTATATTTGCAGTTTTGTGCTGGCCAGACTGATCCACTGATCATCTCTAACGTTTTCCCCACATCAGGCACTGTATGGGCTCAGCAGATCATCATTTCCATCTACGAACTGGATGGGAATCAGACTAAATATTCAACCAACATGGAGAGGATGCCGTGGTTGGAGTACAAGACAGCTGAATACACTCTTCTTCCCTCTCCACGAATCTTCGCCTCGCATCTCCCTGAACATATCATGCCTCCAGGAGTGAAAGAGAAGAAGGCAAAAGTCAGTACTTTATAGAAGCTCAATTCTTCTTGAAGAAAGAGGCAGTCTTAAATAGGGCTGTGCAATATGACCAAAATCTCATATCCCGATATAAGAATTCTATCGTCCTGATAACGATATAAATCACAAAAATGTAACATTTTCTGTATATTCTGTGAATCTCGAGCAGCTTGACTTGCGTGAAGTGTTTCCAGCTGTGCGTCATGTACCTGGAGTCGAGTGTTTTAACCGATGCATGAAACGATACATTTTTAGGCATAAGTTGTAACGGCCGCCGTTTTCTTTGTGAGTATTTATTACACGGCGTGCTGCGGGGAAAAGCCTGTTCTAACGTTTGAGTCTAAGGTTTATTTTTTAGCACCTGGCGGCTCTATTTTACTTCTCATCCGTAAATAATCTGCTCTTTCACGTGATTCAGTTTATTTTGAAAAGTCTCAACAGGATCTTGAGCTTTATTGTGAAAGGTTTATGTGGAACATAAAGAAGCGGACGCGCGATGGTGTTACCGTCGTTGTTGCTAACCACAACGCATAAAAACAGGTGCTTGTCCGTCCGTAGTGTGGTTATATAAAATATAAGAGAAAGAGAGAACTTTAAGAAATTAATATAGCCACTACAGTGACCATCAAAACGATGAAAAAATATTGCCGTAAACAGTTTATTTTGCAACACCACGAAACAAACGATAGCGTAAAATGAAACGATAGACGTTTGTAATGGGGTCACAAATCAAGGAATCTGAGGGTCATTTTTATCATAAACTTCTACACAAACACATGGTTCCAGGTCCAAAAAGCTAGCACTAGCATTTCTTTTATTTCAAGTGATTCTGTGTTTCTGTTTCAGTATATTTTTTTTGTCCTTTTCCTTTCTTACGATGAGGTCATTGCAGACTAAGAGGTTCATCAAATCAAGTAGAAATAGGAGAAAAAGAGCTATAAAAAATACAGCCTTTAAAATATATTTAAAAAATATTATTTGAAATCAATTTTTTAAATTATTTTTCTTTTAAACTAATGACTTTCAATTTTTACATTTAAGTAACAAACTGTTAATATTCGGATTTTTTTAAAAATATATATCAGATCGTGTATTTGATGAGGAATCCAAAGGACAACGTGGTGTCTTTTTATCACTTCAGCAAAGCCCTGGCATACCTGGAAACTCCCGAGAGCTTTGACCAGTTTTTTGAGTGGTACATAACAGGAAACGGTAAGTTTCCTCACTTTCGATCCACATAATGATGAATCAGTTAGTGGTTATTATAAACACACTATATCTATTTATTATCTATATCTTTATTCACATAAATGTTTAAGAATTGTCAAGGTAGAATTATTGATAGATTATCATGGGCTTTGCACCACAGACTGCAGAAAGAAACAAATAAAACTTTTTTAGAGTGTGCAAGGCTCAGAGTAACACTTGATAAGCTAGAGATGAACAAATGGCTGCCACTCCTCCCGCTCCTGTGCTTTGAAAAATGTACTATGTAAAGTGTTACATTTGTTCTAGAATTTTTTGGAAAACATTACTGATTCATTAAAGTTTAAATTCCAAATACTGGACAATTCAGATTCAGTGGACTATGAGAGAGCGTGTTTATTCTGAGTTAATATTTACTGAGTTAGTATGACAAATGTGTCAAAACACCTGTTTTTCTTGGCATGCACCAGCAGGAAGGTCATGTGCACTCTATGCCCATGCAGTAATCCATGTTTTAAAAGGTACCGTTTAAAATGTATAAAAAAATCTGTTGCTAAACGTTTTATCTTTTCTGTCATGTGATTCATCTCACAGCTCTTGCAGCTCTACATACTTGAAAGACTTTGGTTTCTGTGACCTGAAGGTTTCAGTGTGTGGCAACAGTGCTTCCACTTTAGTACCCAGTGATTTTGTGGTGCTGTGCTAGTAATTATTACCAACACCAGTTTTGTGTGTGTGGATTGAGCACATTGACAAAATCTGTACTACATTTGGAGGCACACTACCACTGCATGATTAGCATGGGGGACTGATCATGCCTACAGTCATGCTGTAGGTAACTACAGAGCTTACACTTGAGCTCTTCTTGTGACATGTGGGTTGTATGTGAACTCAATTAAGTCAGAATGCCAAATAACTGGATGCATTATGCAACTATACAGTTTTTGCGTCATCCTGGTTTGACCACGTCAGGGAGTGGTATTTAAACAGAGACCAGTACAACATCCTCTTCCTGACCTACGAGGAAATGATTTTGGTAAGATGTTTCTTCGCATTTTTGTTGTTTCTAAGGAAACTCAAATAAAATATCTGGCAGAGTTTAAGGTTCTTTTTCTGTTGTGTTCCTGCTTTTCTTTCAGGACCTGAAAGGATCAGTGAGGAAGATCTGCAACTTCTTAGGGAAAAACCTGACTGAAGCCGCCATCAGTCAAGTTGTGGAAAAAGCTAAGTTTGAGAACATGAAGAATGATTCGAAAGCAAACTATCAGCATTTTCCGCCAGAGAAGTTCAGTGGAAAATTCCTGCGCAAAGGTAGCATAACAGACCTGCAGCTGCTGTGCAGAAAAATGTGACATCAGGGTATCAGGTGTTGTGTTTTTGTATTAATTACAGGTCAGATTGGAGACTGGAAGAACACACTGAGTGTTGCACAGAGTGAAAGAGTGGATCAACTCCTTTGGGAGAAACTTGGTGATTTGCCTTTGAAGTTCATCTGGGAATAAGCAGAGAAACTCGTCTCCCAGGAGTTTTTAAAGCATTGATCATTAAGTGCATTAATCAGAAAACCATAAAAATGTGTTTTTCTGCTATTTAAATAATAAAAAAAACAAAATAAAAAAAAGATTAATGTTTGTTAACCCAAGATGAATTCATGTCATGTAGATCATCATTCCAGAAATCAACAACGTTCATTAATAAAATGTTTATCAGTCAACATATCTGACATGCCTGAAACCAGTACACGGTGCTTTGGATTCTCATAATTGCTGAATAGTCACTAACTGTTAATTGTGTTTTTGAATCACATTGCTTTTGAAAGTAGCCTTGACCTTCAAATATAAGAACTTTCTTGAAATAAATGTACTTTTACCCCTAAGACAGTCTGACTTTTAGTTTACCCACAAGTGATTTCTCCCATGAGTCAACATTTAAGACAGAAGTATCTCATTTATTTGTGTAGAAGAATCAAAAGTAAATCGGAGGAAAGGATCCTATTTTTTGGTAAGAAACAAAACATTACAAGAAGAAATTGTGCAATTGCAGTGTAATTTTGGTTAAAGTCTTGTTCAGCATGACATTCTTCCGTTATTTAATCTGATACAGAATTGAACCTCAGACCTGTAAACAGCATCCACTGAATATCATTTAATTAATATGTGAAATACAGCTTGTTAACACATGATTTATTGCAAGATAATAGTCTATTAAAAAAATAATGATAAAAAAAATAATCTCATTTCTTTAATGTGACTTCCGTTTCTGAACATTACTAAACATTTTCATTTTCAGTGTTATGGCTGTAAAATGTAACTTTCATTTTCATAAGAGTGAATGCTCTCCTCTGGAGGCAAGAGTGACATTTTGAATTTAGGTAGTTTATCTGTATGAAACTCTTCTCACACAAGTAAGCTGATCCAAAGATGAAAAAACTCCACATTATTCATTATCATATAGAATAAAACTGCATGTTTCAAACACAAGTTTGTCAGGTTTTGAGAGTTTTTTTAATATCACTCCCTTTGTGGTTATAAAATCTGAATAGCCTTCATTTTTCACACCAATCTTCCAGTAACGTCATTATTATGTAGTAATCAGGACACAGCATAAGTCAAATGTACACATTTTTTAGTATTAGTAAAAAAAGTAAAGCATAAATTAACACTTCACTTCAACATTAACTATAGTACCTCTCAAGGAACCTATAGAATATTGTCACATGAGGTGAAGAACAGCATAAACTGTGTCACTTCCCCTCATCTATCTGTGTGATTCAGAACTAAGATGGAGCAGATCAGTGCAGGTATAAGAACTACAACTTTCTGACCACTGTACATAGACTCCCTTCAGAGTTTTAAAATAACAAACAGCAATGTCTTACTTGCGTCTTTTACAAAGTCAGGCCAGTGAGAAATCTCTGTAGCATCCCATTATTTTGCAGTTTTATTCTGTGCAGAGTGATCCACTGGTTACATATAATATCCCATGAATTTTCCATCAGAAGGCTCAGCAGATCATCACTTCTATCTATGAGTTGGACGGGCATCTGAATGAATGTTCTAACAACTCGCAGAAGATGCCATGGCTGCAGTTCACAGGGGTGCATACACTCCTAACCCCTCTCCACAGCTCTTCAGATCACATCTCTCCCAGGTTCTCTTGCCTCTAGGACTGAAGGACGAGAAGGGAAAGGTCAGAGCTGCATAGATGCTCAAGCAGCCTGAAGAAAGAGCAGGTGATCCTTGACTGACTCTTGGTGGCGCTGTCACTTGGTGTTCGCTCTCTCCGTGGTAGAGTAGTGATGGGATTTCCGGCTCTTTTTAGAGAACCGGCTCTTTCAGCTCGGCTCACTAAAAAGAGCCGGCTCTTTCGGCTCCCAACCAGCTCTTCAGGTTGTTTCGTTGCTTTAATTAATTTATTATTAACAACAATATAAAATTATGCACAAAAGGAATTATTAATGTAAAAAAAATAAACCGTGGTTTTATTTATATGTGTATATATAAATATATACGGTGGCCCCTAGAGACAAAGCACGTACAAACTCGCCACATAAAACGTAATAAATAAATCATATAATACAAAAACCAACTATTTACATTTAAACTTTTAACTATTTAAATTTTAAGCTTCCTTTTAAACAAATTTAAAGTGAAACAACACAAAACACTGCAAACCACAACACAATTAAATATAAATTAAAATATTAAAACAAAAAGAAGATGCACATTCTCTGTCATATGGGCCTGCTTTATCATCTGCAACTGAAAATAGTGGATGATTATTATACCTTTCTAATGTGACGTTGTTGTCCCTCGCGCTCTTTCTCTCTGGCTCTGTTCCTGTGCTACTGCGAGTGTAACTAACGCACCTCTGCCCAGCGCAAAGTACAGGCCGCGCGTGCGGAGTTTAGCGGAAAAAAGGGCGAGAGAGAGACGGTGAGAGAAAGGAAAAAAAAAAAAAAAACCTCGGAGCCGGCTCGCGTCGTTCACTTCAAAGATCCGGCTCTAAGAGCCATTTCGTTCGTGAATGACCCATCACTATAGTGAAGCAGAAAAAAGTGCGAGAGAGAGGGTGAGGGAAAGAAAAAAAAAATCCACGTCGTTCACTTCAAAGAGTCGGCTCTAAGAGCTGTTTCGTTCGCGACCGACACATCACTACGGTAGAGTATCACTATCACTTCCTGTTCCTGCTCAAACAGAGTGGTGTTTTTGAGTAGCTTATCTGCTTAGCAGTTTAATTAAAAACTGTTAGATACATTCTTTTTTCATAATATAATCTTAACATGCTTTATCCGAAGCACACTTCCTGTGTACTCACCACCTAACTTATAGCCAAAGTATTCACTCACTGTGCTTTTACTGTTTCGCTAGCTTAGCTTAGCTCATAGCCAACTCGCTATCAGCATTGCCTCTTCACCTGTCCCTACTGCACTTTCCTTCTCATTGTGTCAGATGTTTAGTTACTCCTCGGTCTCCTTTAGCAGTAATAATACTTGTAACAAATGTAGCATATTTGCAGCTCTGGAGGCCAGGATTACTGAATTGGAGACTCTGCTTCGCACCCTTCATTCACCCGTAGCTAGCCAGGCCCCTGTAGCTGGTGCAGCCGAAGATAGCGTAGGCCCCACTAGCTGTTCCCCGGCAGACCCCAAGCAGCTGGAGGAAAAGGGCAGCTGGGTGACAGTGAGGAGGAAGCATAGTCTTAAACAGGTACACCACCAACCTGTTCATGTGTCTAACCATTTTTCCCAAACTCTGGTAATTGATGATTCTGTTCTCAGACATGTGAAGGTAGGGCAACCCTAGTCAATTGTCTTCCAGGGGCCAGAGCAGGCGACACTGAGGGAAATTTAAAACTGCTGGCTAAGGGTAAACGTAAATTCAGTAAAATCATAATTCACATCGGCAGTATGTATCTAACAGTTTTTAATTAAACTGCTAAGCAGATAAGCTACTCAAAAACACCACTCTGTTTGAGCAGGAACAGGAAGTGATAGTGATACTCTACCGTAGTGATGTGTCGGTCGCGAACGAAACGGCTCTTAGAGCCGACTCTTTGAAGTGAACAATGTGGATTTTTTTTTTCTTTCTCTCACCCTCTCTCTCGCACTTTTTTCTGCTTCACTACGCACACGAGCCTTGTGCTTTGCGCTGGGAAGAGGGGGAAGGGGCGGTAGTTACACTCGCAGCAGCACAGGAACAGAGCCGGAGGGAAAGAGAGAGAAAGAGAGCCAGGGACAACAACGTCACATTAGAAAGGTATAGCAATCAACCACAACTATTTTCAGTTGTGGATGATAAAGGATTCAGAAAGTTTATTCATTCCATATGACAGAGAATGTGCATCTTCTTTTAATTTATAATCTATATCTATAGATATAGTGTGTTTTGTGGATCGAAAGTGAGGAAACTTACTTACCGTTTCCTGTTATGTGTGTTATGTGT
Source organism: Neolamprologus multifasciatus (assembly GCF_963576455.1). Classification (NCBI taxonomy): domain Eukaryota; kingdom Metazoa; phylum Chordata; class Actinopteri; order Cichliformes; family Cichlidae; genus Neolamprologus; species Neolamprologus multifasciatus. The sequence goes on along the minus strand of NC_140442.1, from coordinate 4,448,417 downwards.
GTTGTGGTTTGCAGTGTTTTGTGTTGTTTCACTTTAAATTTGTTTAAAAGGAAGAAGCTGAAAATTTAAATAGTTAAAAGTTGAAATGTAAATAGTTGGTTTTTGTATTATATGATTTATTTATTACATTTTATGTGGCGTGAATAAATAAAAGTATATTTACGGTGGCCGCTAGCGACAAAGAACGTACAAACCCCGAAGCACGTACAAACTACAAAAAACATACAAAACACAACAGAAGTGCTCCAGGATGCAGGCGCAGTGTTGAGCTTTTGTTACCTAGTGGCTACACAAGCCAGGAAGTACCAACGACTGGTGTGTGGTAGTAACAGGTAAATGAACATTTTTTTGAATTATTTGAATATATATGAGTGCTTGTGTATAAATACACAAACAATACACATATGCTTTCAGTTGTGTAATTTAAGTAATCTAGGTAGCTCTGTTTTGGAGCTCAGTTAACGCTATAAATGTGTTTTGGAGTTTGTACGTGCTTTGTCTCTAGGGGCCACCGTATATATTTATATATAAACATATATAAATAAAACCACGGTTTATTTTTTTACATTAATAATTCCTTTTGTGCATAATTTTATATTGTTGTTAATAATGAATTAATTAAAGCAACGAAACAACCTGAAGAGCCGGTTGGGAGCCGAAAGAGCCGGCTCTTTTTAGTGAGCCGAGCTGAAAGAGCCGGTACTCCCCACACAGGTAGGGCTTTGGGGTGCGGGTGTGTCACCAGGGTGCAGGGGAGACATTCCCCCCCCCTCTGTCCTCTTCTGGCCACCTGTGCCTCAATTTTATCTCACAACTTAGACATCCACATTACTTACACTCTCATAACACACACACACATATATATATATATATATATAGGGCCTTGAGGGTGGGCACGTTAACGGCGTCCAGTAGAGGTCTGTGTATTCAAACCTACCTCTGGCGCCGGTGCCCACCTCTCAATTTTAAATCCATGTAGACATTGAGGGTTCTCGGGAGGGGCCGTGCTAACACCTGCTGCTCTCTGGCAGCAGCACCATGCTCTCCCTTGTTTTAAATACACTTTAGAGCAACACGCAGCAACACTACACTTGAGCGGGAGGAGGGAGGTATGGGGTCTTAACACACCCCCGTTCTCTGCTAGCCATCGGGGCGGGGGGGCTGGGAAGAGATGCTGGCTGTCCGATTGGCCTCCCTGCTGCTGCGGAGCCTGGGGCGGTCTGCTTGCCTCCACCCCGGAGGGAAGGGTAACATCTCTTGGGTCTGGGTGCCGTTTCCATCTCTGGGGGTGAGGATACCTGGACCCGGGGTATAGAGTATGTTTGGGGAGTGTGATTGTGTGTACATGTCCATTTACGTTTATTCCTACGTTGGGTGAGTGCTGAGTGTTTGTATATGTGTGCATGAGGGTGGGAATGCATGTCTGTGTCTGTGTGTGCCTGTTTGTCTGTGTCTATATGTCAGGTCGGGTCTTAGACTCCACCTCTCTGGGAACTCCAAGGCCCTCCAAAGTGTGGAGGCCTATCTCCCCTCACCACACTCCCTGCCGGTGACTGATGCCCTCAGGGGTCGGTGCATTGTTGGTTCTTGGTGTCCAGGGCTGGGCGCTCAGGTCATGTGCCAGCTCACTCCCGGTGGCTACTTGGCGGGGCCTGGCACCTGCTGCTCGGTCAGGCCTCTTCCGGGGCGCGGGGGGCCCTCGGGCCTCCGGCCTCTGTGCCTGCGGCCCGGTTCACTCTGGCACAGCTGGCTGCCGGCGGGCACGCCGGTGCAGCCCCCTCTAGCTTCTGCCCGGTGGCTACTGGGTGACCCCTCATCTGGGGATCCTCAGCCCTTCCCATGAAGGTGGCACGGATGCCCCTCCGGTGGTCCTCCTTGGGCTCTTGCACTCTGGGGCCTCTGGATGTCTGGGGCCTGGATCTCCTCCATGCCTGCTTCATGCCCTGGGGGACGGGGCTATGGCTCTCTACATCCTCTAGCAGACCATTACATGGGGAAACCATTTGAATACAAGCGCGCCGATCCACACAGGTGTGCACATGGGTGTTCACTGTTCGTAGACTTAAATCACACCTTTCTTGGCTGCTACTTCAAAGCACATTGTGCGCTGTCTGTCCTGCGTGCTGCACAACAACATTCAATATTTAGTATTTACTGCTGTTTACACTTAGCTAGATTAATGCGATGGTGTTGTGTATAGTATGTTGCATTGTTTTGTTTTTTTTTGCTTGTTTTCTCTTCTTTTTCTCTCAACAGGTGATCCCGGAGATATTTTTTCTTCCCCCCTTTCTCACTGTCCCTCTCCCCTTCTGTTTTTCTTTTCCTTCCTCTTTCTTTCTCCCTTTCCTATCCCTCACTCATGTCTGTCCCGTCTGTAACAACTGAAAATAAAATAAATAATAAAAACAAAGGTCGATCAAATGGACCAATACGGCAATGCCATGATGATCCATTTGGCAAAATAAATCCATTGGGTATCCTTGTTGGTCTTCAGACAACAATTCTGACGGCTAAAGAACCAAATGGGACAGGCGGGAAAAAAAAAAAAAAAAAAAAAAAAAAAAAAGAAAGAGCCGGTACTACTACTACTCGGTACTACTCTACCGCAGAGAGAGCGAACACCAAGTGACAGCGCCACCAAGAGTCAGTCAAGGATCACCTGCTCTTTCTTCAGGCTGCTTGAGCATCTATACAGCTCTGACCTTTCCCTTCTCGTCCTTCAGTCCTAGAGGCATGAGAACCTGCACTGTTAGCCTTTGCAGTAATTTCCATAGCTTAGTACTGCGAAATCAACAGTAAAAAACTCTAAAGGATGTTAGCAGTGTAGTACTGTAATTTGCATGTAATTGTGGGAAAATTCCATGAGATGACATTATTTTTACGGTAACTCACCGTACTCATGGAAACAGCTGTAAAATACAGCAAATGTAACAATTGGCGATGTTACTGAGATTATACTATTACACCATCCGGATTTCTGTTGTTTTCTACTGTAGATCTAAGAGTAATTACTTAAATCCTCATCCAGAGTGTATTACTATAAAATGCAATTCACTGTGAAAGTAGTATAACATATAAACTACAATATACAGCATAATTTTCAACTTAAGGAGTAAGTTGCAGCCACACCAAAATTTAATTCCTTGAACTGAATGGAACCTCATATATTAATAAATGTATTTGTTTATTCAACCAATGTGAAACATTATTAATACTATTAATTAATAGTATACTTGTATGGTTAGTATTGTGATAGATTCGAGTATATTTTAATTATACTCTTGTAGACATTATGACATTATGCTAGTACAATTATGGTGAACAAAAAGTACATCTAAAAGTTAATTTCAAGAATACTGTTATGTACTAAAACGGGGGCCAATATAGTCCCAAGAAGCATTATTAGTATACGTACTAGTTAAGGTATACTTGAGAAATATAATTGAAGTATACTTATTTTTTGTATGGCCAGCAACAAAAACTAATGGCTACATTTAGAGTAATGTTTAAAAATGACTTCATTTAGCAGGGTGTTCCTTTTTTCTCTTCTTATTCTTTCTTATACTGGACCTTCATTTGTTTTGTATTTTTGTACTTTTTAAGACACCTCTGCCTAACTACAGTGAACTAACCTAATAATATGCTCTGGTCGTCATTTTACATAAGTTAAGGTGTCACATCCATGAAACCTACACCACTAACCAGCATCAGTCCTACAACTTCACTCTCAAAATTAATAAATTCTGGGACAAGCAAAAACTGTATTTTTAGCGGTGCATTATGTTGCAGGCCAGACTGCTATTAAATGCACTCTCCTAAAGAAATAATTCCTTTGTAGCACCACTTTGTCTTGGTTCAGAAGAGATGTCCTGGATATACGTGATAATGTAACACGGGTGTTTATGTTTGCTCATGTTTAGCGCGTTGGGTTGTGTTTTTAAAGCGATTGTTACGTTTTTAAAGCTTTTTAATGCGACAGGTGCGATAGCCGACACCACACCTTCACCTGACGTACAACGTGACGTATGACGCACACGTCGGGTATTCACTTTCAAAACAGCAATGGGGATAGAAAATATTGCTCGAGGTTGTTAATGCTCCTTTCACTGGTTGCCAACCACCATTAAATAACAACAAGAAGAAAATTTTGATCTGCTTCTCTTAGTTTTGCACATTTAAGCTGCAAGTCAGACTCAAACAAAGCTGCAAAGCAGGAGAACAACATGGCCATCAACTATTCTGTGCCACAGATCCAGTTCGCTGCAGCACAGAGTGATGATGAGACCGTTAACATGTGCAACTTAGAAGTAGTCAGAGGTAACTGGATGTTTAATCGGGTTAAATGCAAGGTTGATTGGATTATATCTGAAGATCATAGGCTATTCGTGATAACTCTGCTAGACTCCAAATTGCTCATCCATGCGGGAGTATCTCAAAATTAAATGAAACCACTTAACACTTTTTCCCTAAAACGGACTGACATGGGACACATTAAAGTTAGATCGCAACCAGCTAATCAGTCTGAAGGTAAGTGTTTTTTTCACCTATTCGAGAGAAGTCCGAAATGTGTTCTTATTACTGTTTGTTTTGACTTTTAAGCTACCCTACCAGGATATTTTCATTCAAATGCTAAGACAAAATGTCAATATCTATGAATGTGGAGACTCAAAAGACTAGTTAGGTAATAGTTGCCAATGGATTTATGAGACTTGATAGAAACTTGGACGTTTGCAACAGGTGAATTGGTGAGCTACCGAGGTTGCGCCCAAATGCTTAATGCTGTTAGCTGGTCAGTGTTTTCAGGTGTGCTTGTACTACCTGTACGGTGCGGAGTGCTGACTAAGTCATGTTAAACCCATTAAAGTGTCGAGCTCAAATATCTTTTCATTTTTGTGCACTGTTCTCTTGTCGGCACACATTTTCTGTTTATTGAAGCCCTTTGTGAATCATTTTGATCATGTAAAAACTGGGAATTGGTTCCTATTGACAATACTCTTATTTTTTGCATTGCATATGTCATTTAGGAAAGGTAATTGGTCACTGAACTTTTTGCAACTATGTGTATTTCTAAATTTTGTGGCTTCAGTGCACGCAAATTTATATTGTTCAGTTTGCATGTTAAAAGCCTGCCAAGCACCCCAAGGCTGATTATGCTTGGTAAGAAGTCATTTATGAATTAGAGCTGATTAGACCATATTACAATTTCTGTTTGGCACAGGAGCTTTTTGTGGACACAGGTATCCAGTCTCTGTTTTGTTAGCTCAAATTTCTGTAATTTCCTTTATAAACCAAGGTTGTTGGATATGTGTCTCAGTGAATTCAGCAAAGTAACAATATCAAATTTCACATTACATATTACTGATCAACATAGTAGTCTAGCTACATTAACAGCAGAAATACTGAAGTCAATACTGTAAAGTTTAACAGCAGCACAAACTATAAACTCCAAAATAACCATACAGTTGATTCATCTCCGGTAATTTAATTGGGCTGACTCTTTGTTAGGTGTGTTTAATGTGCAGAATAATTCCCAATTATGTACAATTATAATATGTTAAGACGGACTTGTGTACATAAGACCATTAATAATCAACTGTACGTAGCTATTTGCTTTATGACTATCTAGACAGTGTGAAGAAGTGAAGTATTGAAATTATTTTATGTTGCATAATGACAATGTTGCCCCTATACATTTAAGGACAAAGTTCAATGACCGCCACCTGCTGGATGGTGAGTGCAGAGGGGCGTGTAATTGTCGAGCTGGACAAAGAGAACACCTTTGCTGATGCAATGTCAGTCTTCTTTGGTTCATTCTATGTATTGAACCTGGAATACCAGGAGTCAGCGCAGGGGCGATTTTAGCCCAGTTTTGGAGGTGCTTCAGCACCCCCAAAATGAATCAAAGCACCCCCAAAGATGTCTTACTTTTTTTGAAAATATTTGCTGTTTGTGGGACACACTACTAAAAGTATAAAAAGCATACAGTACTTAATTGAAGGAACAAGGAACAAGTAGTAGAATTTAAGAGTGTAATAACGGACTGAAACAGAAGATGGCAGCACTGCATGTACAAGGATGCCAGCTGCCGTTAAACCCCGAAGAAGAAGAAGGAGCTGTGTCCCAGAATTCATAGCGCAGCCCAGCTCAGTTTCCAACAATGGCGGCAGCTAGTTAGTTTTAATATTACTCTTATTATTCTTTCTGGGTCACAAAATAAACGTTTAGCATATTTTCAGGCGAGAATGTAGCTGTGTAAACCTCAAATATCTGTTCAGTTTATCAAGACACCACATATTTTCAAAAGCGCTCCTACATTTTCGGAGACGTCTGTTACCCACTAGCTTGATAGCTAGCCGGGGGCAAGGCTCACTAGAGCCCGTGAGAACACCGGACTCCGGCAAATCGTTTTCAAACCCACTGCGGTCTTTCGCTACTCAGGTTAAACATGATATATAAGTCACTTAGATAACTTATAAATGTTATTGTTTGGCTTTTTTTAGTATTTTATTTGTTCCTGAGTAAATCGGTTAGGCTGAGATTAAAGTTATAGTTTTTACACAGCTGAATAAACGTCAAGCAGACAACTGATTATCAGAAGTGTGAGATGCTCGAGAATATACTCCGGTGTTCCGTTATATTTTAGATAACAATGAGTTTATTAAACTTCACTGAAACAATCCGCAAATTTCATTCAAATTTAATAAACTATCATCTTGTCTTTATTTTTAGTCAGCACAGACCTTAAACACTTAGAGCTGTAAGCTAATGATTATATGAGAGCAGATGCATGCTGGTGCAATAAGCTGTACACTGTACATCCAATGGATAATGATCTGATTAGTCGACTAATTGCAAAAATAATCGGTGACTAGTCGACTATCAAAATAATTGTTTGTGGCAGCCCTAGTTGAAAACGTGTTTTCCGACGATGTTTGCTCTGTAGTAAAATTAGCGATATTTGACTGCCCTGTTGATCTCATTGAAATGTATGCAGCCTATTTAAAATCTAAAACTTAACATTGTCCGTAGCCTGCTGTTGTTACCACTGTCCTGTTTGAAATGTAATGAGAGAAATTGGTTATTTTGCCATATGTGCATGTGCCGATATTGAACCCAAGGTACTAACTAGCTAACTGACTGGATGCCCATTAACCTTATAACTCCTGTTGTGTGTGTGTGTGTGTGTGTGTACAGATTGTCAGTCCAAAGAGGGAGAGAGGAAAGAGGGGAACATGAGGACAAAGTACAAGATCAGGAAGTACTAGGTAAGAAAACAGACAGGGAGAACTAACAGGCAAAACAGGAACTGTTAAACTGGCAAAGAAAAAGAAAGACAAACAACTAATACAAACAACTCATACAATCTGGAAGTTGTGTTCTCCCTATATTAAAGCTGCTATACAGAATCTGCAAAACAAACTGGGTTGTCAGCCCTGGCACTGCATTACCATATTGAGCTTCAGTCAGAGGAAGTCACGGTTGCCAAAGACTTTATAAAGCTCAAGAGTGAGGCTGGTGCCATTCCAGATATGTTAACATTGTACAATCTTCTGGATAATCAAATCTTCCCCAAACAGAAAACTGTTATTCAGGTTGCCCTAACAAACCCAGTTAGCAGCTGTAGCTGTGAAAGGTCTTTTAGTGTCTTGAGTCAGCTCCATACCTGGCTGAGAAGGACCATGGGTCAAAGCAGACTCCAGCACCTGGCTGTGATGTCAGTTGAGAAAGAGATGCGTGAGAGACTTGACCACCAAAATGTGATAGACAGATTTACCAACCTCAAGGTGAGGCGACATAGGTTAAAAGAAAAGAAAAAATCTGCAGAGCCATAGTAGTATCTGCAGTAAAGATATTTTCATACATTGTATACATTGTACCAAAGTCCAAGTGTCTCCATTTTCTAATAATATTTTGTATATTTCAAGGACTCTTCTATTTTTGGAGTGTATTTTTTATGTATCTGTATTGTATTATACATACACTTTAGAAGTGAATCTCTGTCCAAAAAATGCACTCAGTTTACTTTTTACTCACTATGAGCATCATTCATCATTTTTCCCCAGTAATTAAGGTTAGGATATGTATTTTTTTTTAAAAATTCCAATCCATTCTTCTTTGGCAGCATTTTAATAACCTTGATCAGATTTGATGGTTTTGTTACAGACTTTTCAAAAAAGTGTTTTGCTATTCTTTCAAAAATGTGGGGATTAAATTGTGTTAAAATGTACAAAACAGTGATGTCATGTTTTGTGACGAGGACCCAGGCACAGAGAGACTTGATGAATTTAAGAAACTTATGATTTAATAAAGAAATTTGCAGACTTGCAAAGAGAGGGTAAAATTATGATGACTGATAATGGAGATGAAGACAACAGACGATGAGGACAGGGAGGAACAGGGGTTTAAATGCACCAAGGAAGCAGTCAGAGAGAACTCGGGACAACTGGAGGCATTTAGGGATGCAGGGACTGACAGAGACGGGGAAGAAGTCTCATTGTGATGAGTAAAGTTTACCTTGCCTGGATGGGCAGCTCTCTGGGTGCTCAGCACCCCCAAAGCTCTGATCCTAGAATCGCCCCTGAGTCAGCGTGTGCAACATTGGAACTAATTCAGAGGTATGTTTGAACAGTTAGCTAATAGTGATAGATGATGAATAAATTATCCCTAAGTAACTCATTATTTCAAATCACAACTCAATGTTACTGTATGTTACTATTTATTATGGCATGTTTTAAGTTTTTTTTGTAAGGATAAACCCTGAAGAGGGAACAAAATGTACCTCCAAGGTTGAGACAAGCAGAAAGACTGGGACCACTGTGAAGCGATTAACCCTCATGTCACAACTTTCCTTCAGCGACTTACTGAATTTGAGTGGAGAACTTCAAAATAGGTAACTGTTTTTGTCATTTTTAGTGAATTCCTTCTATAATATAAGTGAACAATGTGTTGTTACCTGTGTCTCCACAGATAATCCATGGCCCATGCTTTCTGGACATTTACACAAGACGAACAACAAGCTCTCTCGCCGTCTTGCAAGACACTGTCTCTGTCCAATAGTTTTTTTTTGTGTAACAGTTTTGATTTTTTTTCCTTCTTTTACCCGTTTGTTAAAAATTATTTCAGCTACTTACACTTTAATTGTCACATGTATTGGCTCACCCTACAAATCAATGAACTCAGTCCCCAAAGCAAGATCAGGGTTCAGTGCAGGTCAGTCAAGTTCCTTCACACCACACACGCTCATCCATGTCCTTGTGGACCCTGTTTTGTGCATTGATTTGAATGTGTGAGACAGTATTTTGGACAAAGTGTATATAAAGGCAGACGTGTGGGGCTTGATATTATATTCATTACAATTCAGTTTATTTGTATGGTGCCAACAAAATGAATGCCAAGGCACTTCATATTGTAGGTTTAAGACCCTACAAAATATAACTAAGAAAACCCAACACTTGAGCATATGTTGTCTGCCATGATATGGATATGACATAATATCGTTATTGTTTGTACAACCATCTGAGAAAATAATGGATTACATAGTTTAGTAAAAACAAGTACTTCCTCAATGAAAATATGTTTTCAGTTCTTTTCAGTTTTTGATTTTGGAAATGTGTATTTCTGCAGAGGAAAATCAGAACTGAAATAAAAAGTGGTGTGAAGCACATGAACTATATTTTGTGTGTGTGTGTGTGTATCTATCTATCCATCCAATTTTTTTGGAACCCTCCAGTCTCTTACAGTATGTTACTGTTAACTGAAATTACGGTCAATTACGACCTGTTAAACAGTAAATGACCGCCTGTTGGGACACGGTGTCCTCTAGCAGAGATGAATATTTTTGGTACTGATGATGCGTGATAACGGTAAGTTACTGGTTAATATATTGCAGTTTATTACCTTGCAGCGGACTTACAGTGACATACCATGAATAAACAGTAGTATACCAGTTTCTTAATCACAGTATGATGTTACTTTGTTGACGTAATTTACGACATAACGACATAACGGTATCTTGAGATACCGTAAAAAAGGCTACGGTGCGTTACCATAATTTGTCCAAGAGTATTATACCACACCAGCAAAAAACGGTATCATCCTGCAGAACGGTAAGCTACCGTAACACAGCGTCACGGTATGACGCTGGCAACAGTGACGCCAGTATGTTACCGTAAAGTGGCGATGAAAAGTCTAACAGTGTGGGAGAGATGTGATCTGAAGAGCTGTGGAGAGGGGTTAGGAGTGTATGCACCCCTGTGAACTGCAGCCATGGCATCTTCTGCGAGTTGTTAGAACATTCATTCAGATGCCCGTCCAACTCATAGACAGAAGTGATGATCTGCTGAGCCTTCTGATGGAAAATTCATGGGATATTATATGTAACCAGCGGATCAGTCTGCACAGAATAAAACTGCAAAATAATGGGATGCTACAGAGATTTCTCACTCGCCTGACTTTGTAAAAGACGCAAGTAAGACATTGCTGTTTGTTATTTTAAAACTCTGAAGGGAGTCTATGTACAGTGGTCAGAAAGTTGTAGTTCTTATACCTGCACTGATCTGCTCCATCTTAGTTCTGAATCACACAGATAGATGAGGGGAAGTGACACAGTTTATGCTGTTCTTCACCTCATGTGACAATATTCTATAGGTTCCTTGAGAGGTACTATAGTTAATGTTGAAGTGAAGTGTTAATTTATGCTTTACTTTTTTACTAATACTAAAAAATTTGTACATTTGACTTATGCTGTGTCCTGATTACTACATAATAATGACGTTACTGGAAGATTGGTGTGAAAAATGAAGGCTATTCAGATTTAAAACCACAAATGGAGTGATATTAAAAAAACTCTCAAAACCTGACAAACTTGTGTTTGAAACATGCAGTTTTATTCTATATGATAATGAATAATGTGGAGTTTTTTCATCTTTGGATCAGCTTACTTGTGTGAGAAGAGTTTCATACAGATAAACTACCTAAATTCAAAATGTCACTCTTGCCTCCAGAGAAGAGCATTCACTCTTGTGTGAAAATCAAAGTTACATTTTACAGCCATAACACTGAAAATGAAAATGTTTAGTAATGTTCAGAAACAGAAGCCACATTAAAGAAATGAGTTTTTTTTTTAATTATTATTTTTTAATAGACTATTATCTTGCAATAAATCATGTGTTAACAAGCTGTATTTCACATATTAATTACATGATATTCAGTGGATGCTGTTTACAGGTCTGAGGTTCAATTCTGTATCAGATTAAATAACGGAAGAATGTCATGCTGAACAAGACTTTAACCAAAATTACACTGCAATTGCACAATTTCTTCTTGTAATGTTTTGTTTCTTACCAAAAAAGGATCCTTTTCTTTTGATTCTTCTACACAAATAAATGAGATACTTCTGTCTTAAATGTTGACTCATGGGAGAAATCACTTGTGGGTAAACCAAAAGTCAGACTGTCTTCATGGCAAAAGTACATTTATGTAAAGAAATTTCTTATATTTGAAGGTCAAGGCTACTTTCAAAAGCAATGTGATTCAAAAACACAATTAACAGTTAGTAACTATTCAGAAATCATGAGAATCCAAAGCACCGTGTACTGGTTTCAGGCATGTCAGATATGTTGACTGATAAACATTTTATTAATGAATGTTGTTGATTTCTGGAATCATGATCTACATGACATGAATTCATCTTGGGTGAACAAACATTAATCTTTTGTTGATGTTTTTTTTATTATTTAAATAGGAGAAACACACATTTTTATGGTTTTCTGATTAATGCACTTAATGATCAATGCTTTAAAAACTCCTGGGAGACCCTGAAGAGCTGCTCTGCTTATTCCCAGATGAACTTCAAAGGCAAATCACCAAGTTTCTCCTGAAGGAGTTGATCCACTCTTTCACTCTGTGCAACAGTCAGTGTGTTCTTCCAGTCTCCAATCTGACCTGTAATTAATACAAAAACACAACACCTGATATCCCTGATGTCACATTTTTCTGCACAGCAGCTGCAGGTCTGTTATGTCACCTTTGCGCAGGAATTTTCCACTGAACCTCTCTGGCGGAAAATGCTGATAATTTGCTTTCGAATCATTCTTCATGTTCTGAAATTTAGCTTTTTCCACAACTTGACTGATGGCAGCTTCAGTCAGGTTTATCCCTAAGAAGTTGCAGATCTTCCTCACTGATCCTTTCAGGTCCTGAAAGAAAAGCAGGAACGCAACAGAAAAAGAACCTTAAACTCTGCCAGATATTTTATTTGAGTTTCCTTAGAAACAACAAAAGTGTGAAGAAACATCTTACCAAAATCATTTCCTCGTAGGTCAGGAAGAGGATGTTGTACTGGTCTCTGTTTAAATACCACTCCCTGACGTGGTCAAACCAGGATGACGATGCAACTGTATAGTGGTATAATGCATCCAGTTATTTGGCATTCTGACTTAATTGAGTTCACATACAACCCACATGTCACAAGAAGAGCTCAAGTGTAAGCTCTGTAGTTACCTACAGCATGACTGTAGGCATGATCAGTCCCCCATGCTAATCATGCAGTGGTAGTGTGCCTCCGAATGTAGTACAGATTTTGTCAATGTGCTCAATCCACAGACACACACACACACACACACACACACACACACACACACAAAACTGGTGTTGGTGCTAAATACTAGCACAGCACCACAAAATCACTGGGTACTAAAGTGGAACCACTGTTGCCACACACTGAAACCTTCAGGTCACAGAAACCAAAGTCTTTCAAGTATGTAGAGCTGCAAGAGCTGTGAGATGAATCACATGACAGAAAAGATAAAATGTTTAGCAACAGATTTTTTTATACATTTTAAACTGTACCTTTTAAAACATGGATTACTGCATGGGCATAGAGTGCACATGACCTTCCTGCTGGTGCATGCCAAGAAAAACAGGTGTTTTGACACATTTGTCATATTAACTCAGTAAATATTAACTCAGAATAAACACCCTCTCTCATAGTCCACTGAATCTGCATCCAGGATTTGGAATTTAAACTTTAATGAATCAGTAATTTTTCTCCAAAAAATTCTAGAACAAAGGTAACACTTTACATAGTACATTTTTCAAAGCACAGGAGCGGGAGGAGTGGCAGCCATTTGTTCATCTCTAGCTTATCAAGTGTTACTCTGAGCCTTGCACACTCTAATAAAAAGTTTTGTTTGTTTCTTTCTGCAGTCTGTGGTGCAAGGCCCATGATAATCTATCAATAATTCTACCTCGACAATTCTTACACATTTATGTGAATAAAGGTATGATAGGATTAGAGAATCAAGTCAGTTCTATTTGTATTGTCACCTGAAGGCAAATTATGCTGATTTGACCGCAAGACAAAATGTGTTCACAAATAAATGAAATCTGCAAAGTGTTTTGCAACGTCACCACTGGTTTAAATTTACAGCTTGTACTGCATTTACAAAGAATAATAACACAAAAAGTAACAAATAAATAAAAATACACACACACACACACACACATATATACTGTATATATATATATATATATATATATATATGGATAGATAGATATGGATAGATAGATAGATAGATAGAGATATAGAGAGATATCAATCGAAAAGTGAGGAAACTTACCGTTTCCTGTTATGTACCACTCAAAAAACTGGTCAAAGCTCTCGGGAGTTTCCAGGTCTGCCAGGGCTTTGCTGAAGTGATAAAAAGACACCACGTTGTCCTTTGGATTCCTCATCAAATACACGATCTGATAAATATTTTTTTAAAAAAACAGTTTGTTACTTAAATGTAAAAATATAAAGTCATTAGTTTAAAAGAAAAATAATTTAAAAAATTGATTTCAAATAATTGCTTTTAAATATATTTTAAAGGCTGTATTTTTTATAGCTCTTTTTCTCCTATTTCTACTTGATTTGATGAACCTCTTAGTCTGCAATGACCTCATCGTAAGAAAGGAAAAGGACAAAAAAATGTTACATTTTTGTGATTTATATCGTTATCAGGACGATAGAATTCTTATATCGGGATATGAGATTTTGGTCATATTGCACAGCCCTATTTAACACTGCCTCTTTCTTCAAGAAGAATTGAGCTTCTATAAAGTACTGACTTTTGCCTTCTTCTCTTTCACTCCTGGAGGCATGATATGTTCAGGGAGATGCGAGGTGAAGATTCGTGGAGAGGGAAGAAGAGTGTATTCAGCTGTCTTGTACTCCAGCCACGGCATCCTCTCCGCGTTGGTTGAATATTTATTCTGATTCCCATCCAGTTCGTAGATGGAAATGATGATCTGCTGAGCCCATACAGTGCCTGATGTGGGGAAAACGTTAGAGATGATCAGTGGATCAGTCTGGCCAGCACAAAACTGCAAATACAAATAATGTGTAAGATTTTTCACCAACCTGACTTTGGATAAGTGACAAGGAAGACATCGCTGTCTTTTATTTCAAAACTCTCAAGAGAGTCTATGTACTCTGGAGTTGTAAGACTGACCAGAAAATTGTAGTTTTTGTGCTTGAAAATACGATGATCTCTGATCTGCTCCATACTGGTTCTACATAAGACAGATAAAAAATATACACAGGAACAAAAAATCTGTGAGTCACATGGTGGAGAGGTTTGTTTGTCCCAGGGTCCCCGGGGCTACATTGTTGGGGGTCTTTTTGACCCCTGATAGGCTTTCCCATGGCAAATTGATGCTGGGTGAGCAGTGTTGGGGAGTAAGGGAATACATGGGGAATACTCTGATTTTGATTGCTGGAAACCCAGACAAAACGTGCAATAAGAGGCTCTAATGTAAGCGTCCTGTTAATGTTGTTGGCGTCAGTTACACAATGGACCCAGAGCCAGAATAACAGGGCCAGCAGTGAACAGGCATGAATGGTTTTCTTACTTGGAAATTAAAACACCACTTCATAAAAAGAATGGGATGGGTGAAACCTCAGTATCTTTGATGTATTATTGCTGTGTGATTTTTATTACAATTACTGAATGCTACTCGCCACCAAGCTAACATTGTTAGCTGGCGTTAGCTGACGTTAGTTCATAGACAGCAGACTGTTAGGCCATTTCTAAATACTCAAGTACGCCAGTCCTCGTGTTCTTGCTAGTCCAGACTTCGTAAGTTTACATGGGAGTGCTCCCGAGAACGCAGTGCGATCGTTCTACTGCAGTGTACTTGATGGCATCACACCTCCAGAGTTTTTAATGCCATCCTCTCTTAATTTAACTGTGCTTAATATTTGCAATGGAAATTATACATGACAAAAAAATTACACATGATGTAGTAGATTTCTTTAAGAAAAAAAAGATAATTTAAAAAAAGAAGCACTTTGGCAAAATTCGCTTTTACGTATCATCTGTTTCATAATGTCTAATAAGCTTCATTCAGTTGAGCACAATCCCTCCATGACAGAAACACAAGCTTAACCTCTCTGAATAAACATAGTGCACATGTAGGCCTATTTACAAATCAGAATATAACCTGATCATTTCTGATTAGATTATCTCCACATTGTAACATACTGTTTTTAGACTTGATGGATAGCATTAGCAACATGCTAGCTGCAAATAATCATGTGCAGTTCCACATACAGAAATAGTTTTCTATATGTGGCAGGAGGAATGTTATTCCTTGGTTCAACCCACTTTCAGCCTGGCGCATTAGGGGGCGCTAGTATAAATAGTGGCCATTTGAGCATTCCTGGATCACTTACCTGTGATCTCCTTTTTGGTCACCTGACTTCCCCTTGGTGTTGCAGAGATCATTCTGAAGCCTCCATCGCGGCTGGTAGGTGTTTACTCATTGTAGTGTGTGCATTACCTTACTTGGTGGTAAACAGATATTGTTTTTAGGTCATAGCTGTGGAAGCCTCCTATGAGCCCCTGCTCATGTTTCATGACGTGGGTTTTCTCGGTAAGTAATTCAATTTCGTTACGATCCCTGCCTTTTATTGTTTGTTTTATAGTAATTACTTATTATGCTTTGCAGGAAGTGTGGGCCTTAGTTTTACGCAACGCCACGCTAACTGAGGTGCTGCTGCTTTGCTTTGCTTGGCTTTTACCGTCTGTTCCCGTTGCGAAGTTTCTTTTCCTGCTGCTGCCAGCTTTTTAAAGTGGACGTCGGCGTGGACAGCGGCCATATGCATGCCGGTTATGGGAGTCAGCTGGCGTACATATTGACTGACCGTATGATTAATTTATAGTCGGGCAGACGGTTCGTTGGAGCAATACGGCGATTCCGTTTGCTCCAGATTTTAAAGTTTTATCCAGATTCTATGTTTTTCTGTTTTGATTTGTAGTTTGGATTTTTGTTACGCCACTGGTGGGAGGCCCTTTTTATAGCTGCAGATCACCAGTGTGGTCCTGCAGTTGGGTTATCCCCCAGCGCTACATTAGTTTTGTTGTAATATATTAAAATTTTCTTTGTTTCTTTTATTCAGATGCGGAGTGCCGACGTGGAGGAGACTAGGGTGCCTTGGTGGTGGGATCCTCTGAGTGTACACACCTGCCTTGTTTAGCTTATTAGTGTGAGTGTGTGATTTTTGTGTTGCACTTGTGTCTTGGTGTGTTTTCTTTTTTTGAGTTTGTGCGTGGCATCCCTGCCCCTCCACTGGTAAGCCTCAGCTCTGAATACCTTTTTAAGCATATTTGTACCTGGATTTTTATGACTGTGCTTTTATACGGTGTTTTAAATAATTATTAATAAATTGTCAACTTGTTTTAACATTGAACCTCGTCTCTGTACTGAGTATAACAAACCTAACTGCCTTCGTGGTGATTAGTGTTACTTATTATTCTCTGGGTGAAATTCCCAGAGTGGCGTTGTCTTTTAAAACTGTGAAGAGTATTTACTTTATTCTCACCTCGTGCTGCCACATATACGAGATCACTGCAAAAAGTGCAGCCTTGCCTAATGTGTCCACCATACTGTTACTCATTTTATATTAAGATTTTGAAAAAATCGGGGGGCGCTAGCGAGCCAGCAATGGAGTAGGACGTTTTTCTGAAGGCTCCCGCTAACCGAGTTTCAGAAATAGTTTTTTTTCAACCTACAAAGTCTCATTTTATGTCACAGAAGCTAACAGTTTTATATACCATATTAAAGCTTCATTCGAGACAAAATGGCATCTAACCTAAGGAAATACAAGTACACTGGAGGAACAGCGGCTAGGCCTGGCGCATCCTCGGGCGAGAATACCAATGGTGGCCCAAGGGCGGCGCTCAGCAGAGTGATGGGCGTTTTGTGGACACTGATGCCCTGAAATTGGAGCTTCTTCAATCCATCAAAGACGATATCAGCGTGGTGTTAAAAGAAGAACTCAGGAATGCACTGAAAGAAGATTTTGATAACATTAGGGCTGACGTGCAAGAAGTGAGAAATGAGATTGGTAACAATACGGCGGCAGCGCGCGCTGAAATGGATGGAGTTAAGGCCACGGTGAAAGAAGTAGAGGACGGGCTGTCAATGTGGAGCGATGAGGTGGTCACCTTGCAATCTACAGTGAAGACTTTGAGGAAGGAGCTATCTGACCTGAAAGATAAATGTGATGACATGGAAGGCAGGATGCGGAGATCTAATATCCGTATCATAGGGGTCCCGGAGGGCCCGGATTCGAGCTCCACCACGGCCGTATCCGCACTACTACGTGAAGTGCTGGGTATGGATAAAGATGTTATTGTCGACCGCTCACACAGGAGTCTGGTCCCGAGAAGGCCGGGTGGTAACCCGCGGGCCATCATAGCCAAGCTTCATTACTACCAGGATTGTGTGGAAATTCTACGCCGTGCCAGGACCAAGCTCCGCTGAGGTTCAATGGACAACCAATTGCAATATTTCCGGATTTTACGACCTCGATGGCCCGAGCTCGGGATGCTTTTACAGAAGTCCGGAAACTTCTCCGTGAGCAGGAAGGTATCCGTTTTGGGATCAGGTTCCCAGCGCGACTTTGTATCACGCACAACGGGGAGGAGAAAGAATTTCTGGATGCGGCGAAGGCAATGGAATATGTTAAAGAACATATTATCAACGTTTGAGGAGGCTGCGCCTGATGCTCTATGTGGGAGCACCGGGCCTAAGATCAGTGCTACGGTTGGTTGTCTCAGTTATGGCTGAGTGTACATGACTCTGCTTATTGTAGCGTTCGCACTGTGATGAAAAGTTTAAAGAGACACTTCTTGTTCAGACATTTAAACTTATTTCATAAACACATTTTGGTTCATTTTATTTCATGACAATATCACTGGGTTTAGAAAAGTTCTATACTTTGGATGTCGATATATATATATATATGTATATATATGTATTTTTTTTAATTTATTGTCTTTTTTTTGTAGGATATGTTATGTCAAGCGGCCAGCGGGAGCCTAAGGGTCTGGCTTATAGTAAACCAAACAAGCACTAGGCTATATGTGTGGATCTGTTTGCAGGGGGTTTGGCAGTCACCATGTTCAATCTGGTGTAATTGCTCATTGTTTTCTTGGTTTGGGCTTCAGCCAGATATGTTTATTTTACTTTTCACTGTTTTTTTTTCTTTTCTTTTTTTCCTCCCCTCTCTTTCCTCTTTTCCCATGCGTGTTGTGCATCTGGAGCTTTCATATTTTACTGTTTGAGCAGGGATGAGTACAGCGCGATCATTTAGTGATTGGGTGGTAAATTTTGTAAGCTGGAATGTAAAATCACTTAACCATCCGGTCAAGCGGGAAAAGGTCATTACTCATTTACAACGACTTAGAACGGATATAGACCCAGCAGTCTTAGCTAATTATAGGCCAATCTCCAACCTTCCTTTCATATCAAAAATCCTTGAAAGAGTAGTTGTCAAACAGCTAACAGATCATCTGCAGAGGAATGGTTTATTTGAAGAGTTTCAGTCAGGTTTCAGAGTTCATCACAGCACAGAAACAGCTTTATTGAAGGTTACAAATGATCTTCTTATGGCCTCTGACAGTGGACTCATCTCTGTGCTTGTCCTTCTTGACCTTAGTGCAGCATTCGATACTGTTGACCATAATATTCTATTAGAGCGATTAGAACATGCTGTAGGTATTACAGGTATTGCACTGCAGTGGTTTGTATCATATCTATC
This sequence comes from Neolamprologus multifasciatus, assembly GCF_963576455.1. Taxonomy (NCBI): domain Eukaryota; kingdom Metazoa; phylum Chordata; class Actinopteri; order Cichliformes; family Cichlidae; genus Neolamprologus; species Neolamprologus multifasciatus. The sequence goes on along the minus strand of NC_140442.1, from coordinate 4,429,330 downwards.
TAATAGACTCCAATTTGTGCATGTAAATGGAGAGTCCTCTTCACACACTGAGGTTAATTATGGAGTTCCACAGGGTTCGGTGCTAGGACCAATTCTGTTTACATTATACATGCTTCCCCTAGGCAGCATCATTAGAAGACATAGCATACATTTTCACTGCTATGCAGATGACACCCAGCTCTATCTGTCCATGAAGCCAGATAACACACACCAATTAGTTAAACTGCAGGAATGTCTTAAAGACATAAAGACTTGGATGGCCACTAACTTTCTGCTTCTTAATTCAGATAAAACTGAGGTCATTGTACTCGGCGCTGAAAAGCTTAGAAATATGGTATCTAACCAGATTCTTACTCTGGATGGCATTACCTTGGCCTCCAGTAACACTGTGAGGAACCTTGGAGTCATTTTTGACCAGGATATGTCCTTCAACGCACATATTAAACAAATATGTAAGACTGCGTTCTTCCATTTGCGCAACATCTCTAAAATTAGAAATATCCTGTCTCAGAGTGACGCTGAAAAACTAGTTCATGCATTTATTACTTCCAGGCTAGACTACTGCAATTCATTATTATCAGGATGTCCAAAAAACTCACTGAAAAGCCTTCAGTTAATCCAAAATGCTGCAGCAAGAGTACTGACAGGGACTAGAAAGAGAGAGCATATTTCTCCTGTTTTGGCTTCCCTTCATTGGCTTCCTGTTAAATCCAGAATTGAATTCAAAATCCTGCTCCTCACATACAAGGTCTTAAATAATCAGGCCCCATCTTATCTTAATGACCTTGTAGTACCATATCACCCTATTAGAGCACTTCGCTCCCGCTCTGCAGGCCTACTTGTTGTTCCTAGAGTATTTAAAAGTAGAATGGGAGGGAGAGCCTTCAGTTTTCAGGCCCCTCTTCTGTGGAACCAGCTTCCAGTTTGGATTCAGGAGACAGACACTATCTCTACTTTTAAGATTAGGCTTAAAACCTTCCTTTTTGCTAAAGCATATAGTTAGGGCTGGACCAGGTGACCCTGAATCCTCCCTTAGTTATGCTGCAATAGATGTAGGCTGCCGGGGGATTCCCATGATGCATTGAGTTTTTCCTTTCCAGTCACCTTTCTCACTCACTATGTATTAACAGACCTCTCTGTATTGAATCGTATCTGTTATTAATCTCTGTCTCTCTTCCACAGCATGTCTTTATCCTGTCTTCCTTCTCTCACCCCAACCGGTCGCAGCAGATGGCCGCCCCTCCCTGAGCCTGGTTCTGCCGGAGGTTTCTTCCTGTTAAAAGGGAGTTTTTCCTTCCCACTGTCGCCAAAGTGCTTGCTCATAGGGGGTCATATGATTGTTGGGCTTTTCTCTGTATCTATGAAGCGCCTTGAGGCGACATTTGTTGTGATTTGGCGCTATATAAATAAAATTAAATTGAATTGAATTGAATATAGCATTTCTCCAGGAAACGCATCTGCGTACCTCTGATCATCTTCGAATCAAGTCTGGATGGGTAGGCCAGATATATCACTCTAAATTTAATTCTAAAGCTCGGGGGACAGCAATATTGATAAGCAAAACTTTACCGTTTATAGCCACAACTGTAGATGAAGACCCTGCAGGCTGTTTTGTTGTAGTTGTAGGACATTTATATGGTTTCCCCTTGATTTTAACGAATGTCTATGCCCCTAACTGGGACGATCATAGTTTTTTCACTAACGTCTTTGCACGGCTTCTCAACATGGCAACACATAATATTATTCTTGGTGGGGACCTAAATTGCTCATTATCTGCTATGGACTGGAGCTCGCACAAAAGCACGCCTGTTTCAAAATCAGCACGTGTTATACAGCGTTTTCTTCTACGGGTACTACGGGTTAGCTGATGTATGGAGATTTTGTAACCCAAATTCAAGTCAATATTCTTTTTTTTCTAATGTCCATAAAAGATATACTCGTATAGATTATTTCTTTCTGGACAAAAAACTCCTCCTTTTAGTAACAGACTGTGATTACAAGGCCATGGTGATTTCAGATCATTCACCTGTTGTTCTTTCAATGCGTATTCCCAATGCCTACTCTAATTATCGGCCATGGAGGTTCAATCCAGTATTGTTAGCAGACGAAGAGTTTGTTAATTATATTAGGTCTCAAATAGATTTCTTTCTTGCTATCAATCAAACTCCAGAGATGTCACCATCAACTGTTTGGGAATCCCTAAAAGCATATCTGAGAGGCCAGATAATCTCATTTTGTGCGAACAAAAAGAAGAGGGATACTGAGCGACTCTCTCAATTAGCTGACGAAATTACTAAACTAGACGCTGTATATAGCCATTCCCCTGATCCGGTATTATATAAACATGGGCTGAAATTTCAAACTGAATATAATCTTATATCTACAAAACAGGCTGAGTATCTAATTTCAAAGTTGCATAGCTACTCGTATGAACATGGAGAAAAAACAGGCAAGCTGCTAGCCCATCAGCTACGACAAAGAACAGCTAATCAAGCTATCCCTGAGATCCGGAATGACCAGGGAATAAGGTGCACGGATAACCAAGGTATAAATAATAGTTTTTTTTAAATACTATCAGACTTTATACAGCTCCCCCCAGCTAAGGATGAAAATTTGGCACTAGAAAATTTCTTTGAGAAACTTGATGTCCCTTCCTTAGGAGACGATGCGGCCACCATTTTGGAGGAGCCCATTTCTAATGCTGAAATTGAAATGGCCATACGGAGTATGCAGTCTGGAAAAATCACCTGGCCCCGATGGGTATCCTTCTGATTTTTTTAAGAAGTTTTCTAACCAATTGAATCCATTGTTAAAATCGACTTTTGAAGAATCTTTCCTCTCACAATCCTTGCCTCCAACAATGCGTCAAGCAGTGATCTCCCTAATTCTAAAAAAGGATAAGGATTGTGGCTCATACCGTCCAATATCTTTGCTGAACACGGACACCAAAATCCTTGCTAAAGTGTTGGCCCGCTGTTTAGAGAAACATCTGCCCTCCATTATCTCACCCGATCAGACAGGCTTTATCAAAAACAGGTAGTCATTTTTTAATATTAGACGTTTATTAAATATAATCTATAGCCATGTTATGTATTGGAAACTGTTATTTCGCTTGATGCTGAGAAAGCGTTTGATCGGGTGAGATGGGACTTTCTTTTCCATACGCTTGAAAAATTTGGCCTCGGGAGTAATTTTGTATCCTGGATAAAAGTATTGTATTGTGACCCTGTAGCGGCCATTTGGACCAACAATAGTCTGTCCCCCTTTTTTCAGCTTCAGCGTGGCACACGACAGGGGTGCCCTTTGTCACCTCTCCTTTTTGCCATCGCAATTGAACCACTAGCTATTGCTCTGAGACACTGTGTTGAGGTTGAGGGAATACGTCGTGGGGATATCGAGCATAAAGTCTCTCTTTATGCCGACGACATGCTCTTGTTTATTTCCAACCCTTCAAATAGCCTCCCTAAACTTTTAGGTGTACTTAAGGAATTCGGGACAATTTCCGGATATAAGGTGAATTTCGGGAAAAGCGAGGCAATGCCTTTAGGTACAATAACCGGGGAGCTTTCATCTATTTTAGCACCTTCTAAACTCAGCTATAACAAGTTCAAATACTTGGGCATTTGGATTACGCAGAACCATAGAGACTTGTATAAAACTAATTATCTTCCTTTATTGTCTAAGCTAAAAGAGGATTTTGGAAAGTGGGAGTCCTTGCCTCTTTTTTCAGCCTCTGGGTGTGCGGTTTCCTCACTGCTGATTGCGCTGTACAGTTTCCTGAGTTCTCGGTCAGTGTCGGCTTGTGGGGGAATGTAAGCAGCCGTAATAATCACTGCTGTAAATTCCCTCGGTAGCCAGAATGGCCGGCACTTAATCATCAGGTACTCCAGGTCCGGTGAGCAGAAGGATTTGACCGGGTGCACGTTCGCATAATCACACCAGCTGTTGTTGATCATGAAACACACACCACCACCTCTGCTTTTCCCAGTAAGATCCTGTGACCTGTCCGCGCGGTGCACAGAGAACCCCCGGTAGTTGTATTGCGGAGTCCGGTACCTTATCCGATAGCCAGGTTTCTGTGAGGCAGATCACGCAGCAGTCCCGCATCTCTCGCTGGAATGAGATCCGTGCCCGAAACTCGCACAGCTTGTTCTCCAGAGACTGCACATTAGCCAGTAATAAACTGGGCAACGGTGGTCTGTTAGTGCACCGTCTCAGTCGAACCAGAACGCCAGATCTTCTCCCTCTGCGTCGGCGTTTACGGCCTCCAGGGTCAGAGAACAAAGGCGTCTCAGGTGAGATGAATGGGGGGTCTGCAAACGGAGGGCTGGTGTTGCAAAACTTGAACTCCGGAAAGTGATGAGAAAGTTCGTCTTTTATGTCCAGTAAGGTTTGTCGGTCGTACACAAAGAGACATGTGCTACTCGTGAAAAAATAAAATTAAAGTAAAATTAAACACAAAAAACAGCTGTTGCTTGGGGGAGCTCGCGACGAGGCTGCCATACTCGGCGCCATCTTCGATAGATATATTAAATAATCACAGTATTCAGAATACGTTACTCTCCGGTAACAACTGGCAATAAGTCAGACTTGTTCCGGTGGCTGTTTGACTCTGCCACAGCTGCGTTTTGTCACTGATTATTTTCATAGTTTTTATGGGGAGAATATGTGCTGCTCTCAGCTAATAGGTTTCCTAACCTGTAAGACCGAATTGCCCTGTTTTGGTCTGTTTGATATCTGACTTGTTCAGTGTGAAAGAAATTGCTGCGGTGTTTTGTTAACGGCATGCACTGTGCTTTTTTTTTCAGGAGAGCTGCCCTAGCAGATGCACAACACACATAGCTCATGGTTCTGTTTCTATATATTGCAGATGTTGCAGTGGTTTAGGTATATCGAGGTCTTGTTCACAAGTGAATGGAGAAGAGGAGTGGGAGATCAACAGACGAGATGATGCGTTCCTTCAAGCATTCCTTGGGAAAGATTTCCACTCCGACTGTTGCATGCAATTACAAGAGGAGACAGAGCTCATCCAGAGGACAGGAGAAGTATGGTTAGAATTGTTGTGGAGGACATGCAAGTTGACTGCAGAAACCCTAAATGTGCATCTTGTGAAGAAGTTGCTAAAATCATTGTAAACAGATACCCTCAAACATTTGCAGATTTTACTGAAAAGGGAGAAAGACTGGGTTGTGGACATTATTCACTACTAAGAAGCATCAAATCTAGAGTTGAACATGTTAATCGAGATAATACAACACATAGACTTCGTCAAATAAAGAGAACCAGGAATGAGGAAGATTGCAGTCCCAACAGTAATGCAACCCCACCTAAAAAAGTTAGATGCCTTGTTGATAGCTATGGTTGTATTAATTGGCAGCCAGTTGAACTTCCTGAGGGGGAAACGCCAGCTTCTTTAGAGGAAAAGAAACACATCTTGTTTACAATTTTTAATTCACAAGGACCTGGAGCTGTGGAGAGACCTGATGTGGATGACTTCATGTGCCTCACATATATTTCTCTATATATATCATAGGATTATTAACTATTTCTCCAGCCAGAAACTCAAATGGAATCTTGGTATAAGGACACTCATCCAGCAGATAGAAAGTGAGGGAGTTTTGACCAACAACAAGGTTGGCACAGCAGCCATACTTCTCATGAACAAATTTCCCAGAGGAACCTACCCGAGGGATCAATAAAGTTTTATCTAATCTAATCTAATCTAATGATAAAGTATTACAAGGAAGACGAAGACTCCCTCTTTGTCCTAGCAGATGTAAGCTTTTTTCATACAGCTCTATGCTTAATTTTGTTGCTTGCTGTCCTGTTTTTGTTACATAAAATGTCCTGGTCCTTTTTCTGGCAGGAAACATCTACCAGGATGTCTCTTGAAGCAGAGAGCAACCTGCCAAGCACCCCAAGGCTGATCATGCTTGGTAAGAAGTCATTTTTGAAATAGAACTGATTAGACCATATTACAATTTCTGTTTGGCACAGGAGCCTTTCGTGGACACAGGTATCCAGTCTCTGTTTTGTTAGCTCAAGGTTGTTGGATATGTGTCTCAGTGAATCCAGCAAAGTAACAATATCAAGTTTCACATTACATATTACTGATCAACATGGTAGTCTAGCTACATTAACAGCAGAAATACTGAAGTCAATACTGTAAAGTTTAACAGCAGCACAAACTATAAACTCCAAAATAACCATGCAGTTGATTCCTCTCCGGTAATTTGATTGGGCTGACTCTTTGTTATGTGTGTTTAATGTGCAGAATAATTCCCAATTATGTACAATTATAATATGTTAAAACTGACTTATGTGCATAAGGCCACTGATAATTAACTGTACATAGCTATTTGCTTTATGACTATCTAGAGAGTGTGAAGAAGTGAAGTATTGAAATTATTTTTTGTTGCATAATGTTGCCCCTATACATTTAAGGACAAAATTTAATGACCGCCACCTGCTGGATGGTGAGTGCAGAGGGCCGTGTAATTGTTGAGCTGGACAAAGAGAACACCTTTGCTGATGCAATGTCAGTCTTCTTTGGTTCATTCTATGTATTGAACCTGGAATACCAGGAGTCAGCGTGTGCAACATTGGAACTAATTCAGGGGTATGTTTGAACAGTTAGCTAATAGTAATAGATGATGAATAAATTATCCCTAAGTAACTCATTATTAAACATCACAACTCAATGTTAATATTTATTATGGCATGTTCCCTGAAGAGGGAACAAAATGTACCTCCAGGGTTGAGACAAGCAGAAAGACTGGGACCACTGTGAAGCGAAAGGTTGTTCACATTAACCCTCATGTCACAACTTTCCTCCAGCGGCATACTGAATTTGAGTGGAAAACTTCAAATTAGGTAACTGTTGTTGCCATTTCTAGTGAATTTCTTAAGTGGCCAATGTGTTGTTACCTGTGTCTCCACAGATGATCCATGGCCCATGCTTTCTGGACATTTACACGAGTCGAACAACAATGAAGACAAGCTCTCTCGCCGTCTTGCAAGAAGCTGTCTCTGTCCAATAGGTTTTTTGAGTGCAACAGTTTTGATTTTTTTTCCTTCTTTTACCCGTTTGTTAAAAATTATTTCAGCTACTTACACTTTAATTGTCACATGTATTGGCTCACCCTACAAATCAATGAACTCAGTCCACAAAGCAAGATCAGGGTTCAGTGCAGGTCAGTCAAGTTCCTTCACACCACACACGCTCATCCATGTCCTTGTGGACCCTGCTTTGTGCATTGATTTGGTGATGTGAGCCAGTATTTTGGACAAAGTGTATATAAAGGCAGACGTGTGGGGCTTGATATTATATTCTTTACAATTTAGTTTATTTGTAAGGTGCCAACTTCACATTGTAGGTTTAAGACCCTACAAAATATAACTAAGAAAACCCAACACTTGAGCATATGTTGTCTGCCATGATATGGATATGACATAATATCGTTATTGTTTGTACAACCATCTGAGAAAATAATGGATTACATAGTTTAGTAAAAACAAGTGCTTCTTCAATGAAAATACTCCTATATAATAAACCACTATATAGGTTTATTATATAGGAGTCATAGTCTCCTGAATCACTCAGAATTTTAACTTGGACTTTATCTCCACTTCCCACCAAGAAAACAAAAACATCCCTAATAAGAGGACTATAGCATCCCAAACAGCAGGAATTAACAAAACATCATCAAGCATTTTGCACATGTAACTCATGTAACAGGTGCAGAGGCCTGCAACCTTGGAATTCTGCCTTCCAGTGACCTTTCATGACAGTAATTGCAGGCATTAGTTTTTATTAGACTTTTATCAAGCTTAGAATCGAATTTAAATGAACGAACCTTACCTGACCTTGAGTGATTACCCACAACAACCGAACCAGAACCTCTCCTCACACTGTCTGCTGTCTTTACTTTGCACGCTGGAATATTACTCTTATGGAAGAGTGCAAACTCATCTGCCGGTGTTCCAGATTAACTGGTGTCACAGATTAACTGGTAACGATCAAACAGATGTGTAGTAGACAACAAACCAGGAAATAAACAGTTAATATTTCATCTGTGACATTTGTCAGGTTCAGGTTCATGTCAGGTCCTATTGCTCCTGACCAAGTTGTGTCAACAAGCTCCAGCTGTGGCCAAGTGCCATAGCCTACAGCCAAATTAACATCTGACTTGCATCTGCACCTGGCTCTATCACCACGTTTTAATTCCCGTTTCATGCGAAATTAATTTTTAACTTTTAATGTTTTAGGTTACTGCATCTTGCAAATAAGCCTTTAAACTAAATTAAATGGTACTGAGTATTTATTTTTGGCCTACATCAGTAAAAAATGACAAATTATATACATAAAGTTCTAAAATCGCTACTCCTAATGTTCATGATTATTTAAAAAATATTTTTTTCCATAACAAAGAATTATGTCATAAACAAATATTATGCATTAATATTTGACTAGTGTTGTAACATCACATCTGATTAGCATAGTCTGCTGTTTCTTTTCTCTGGAAATAAACACTTGGGGTCAAAAAAGATAATATAGATCGACACAGCTGGAGAGAGCTGGTAGTTATATACAGTATATGTAACTTATAGCCACATAGCAAGCATGTCTGGCCTGGATTTGGTATGAGGCCAGTACTGCTGGTTGACTTCTGGCATGATAAGACGTATTTCATCCAGATATGGGCCAGGCCTGGCATTGATGGCACTGTTTATGTGATTGCATGCCACATCTGGCCCGATTGTGGTTTGGGTTTTGTGGCCCAGGCTCATAGAAAACAGCTCTGGCCCGGATCTGGCATCAAGCTGGCACTTCTGACACACCGGTGTCATGGCAGGGTGTATGTCAACCAGATGTGGGCCAGGTCTGGCAATGATGGCAATATTTATGTTCCTATTTTCCTATTTTAGTTAGAAGAGCCAAATGCCACGTTGCAATACTATACTGCTATAGTAGCCAATGTTTCAAATGCAGATTTGACAGGTTTGTGAGTGTACACTTTATGCAAAACCTAGTGACGATTTACTCATGCTTACCTCTGAGTGGCTGCAGTTTAGGCAGTAGAACAGGTCACCTGCTGATCTGAAGGTTAGTGGTTTGATTCCTGGCTCCTCCAGTCTGTAAGAGTGTGTATATGTACAGCTGTGTCCCAATCCAGCGACCACACGCTTCGTAGTGCGCATTTGTAGATTGATTATGTCACAGCGATGCGCTGAAGGGAGTCCCAATTCGAAGTGTACTCCAAATGCGATCGACAAACGCACAGTTAATTTTCCCAAATTTGAAGGGCGGGTCCGGTGTGTAGACTCCGTGGTCCTGTGTATCCCAGTATTCCTAGTGCGGCCGTGGGTGTGGATATTTCTTCGGGAAAAAAGGCGGAGCGGCCGAAGAGTAAACTTTCAAAAGTTAGTACTGAATATGATGTCACTTATTAGGGGTGCAACGATACACAAAATTCACGGTTCGGTTCTGTTCGATACTTTGGTGTCACGGTTCGATATTTTTTCGATACAAAAAAAATGTTCATGCCTTTTTAATTTTTAATTTAAGAAAATTATAAATATATTTTAACTCAAAAGTACAGTTTTTAAATTTAATGTTGCTGAAACAACAAAGTAATAAAAAAATAAATCTATCTGATTGAGGAATCATTCATCTTTGGAAAAGAGAGTTTATTACAGAGAAATGGCTCTTTCCAAAATAAAAGCTATACTATACGCTTCTTCTGGGCTATATTCTCAGCAGAATATTAAACATATCAGGTCCCCATAAGGAGAATCATGTGCTAACGGCTGTCTAAATGACTCGGGTAAAGTTTGTAGCATGCGTGCTTGTTGTTTTTGTCTGCTTCAACTTGTCTTTGCACTAGGATGATGTCAGAGTAAATGTGCAGTCATATTCGCTGTGTTCCCACTAGTGCTGTCAGCTTTAATCTCGTTGAAATTACGTTAACGCCACAACACGGCAAATCTCCGTTAACGAGCTACCGCTGATCGCCCCGTGCATGGGGCTGGACGGCCAACACGTTAACGAGCTAAATGCGCTAACGCACTGGTTCTCACCAATGTAACTGAGCATTGTGGCACATCCGACATACTGTTTTACTTTTGTCCATGACGCGCTTACCTTCAGGGTCATACGTCACATGAAGACCAAAATAGTTCCAAACGTCAGATGTGAATGAGGGTGGGGGAGGTTCAATTTGCCATGTTGCAAGGAGAGCTTAACGTCTGTCTCGCTAGCTTGCACTGTGCTCAGTGAATCTGCGTTCGACTACTCCGCCTAGGCTGCACTGTCGAGCGCAGATCCACTGAGCGCTCAACACAGACAGCACCGTCAGAAGGAAAGTTGATAAAATAAATTAAAAATTTTGTATTGTTCATGCATATGCGTACCGAACCAAAATCACGGTTGATCCGTAATCTGAACTGATCCCACTCCACGGTTCGGTACGCACGTGATCCGAAGATTCGAAAAAGAAAAAAGAATGTGTATGGTGCGCGTGGTGGGTCTGTTATGTTATGGCTGAACTGTCCCAGGCATCTTCTGTTGCCCTAACTACTAGAAATGGGTGGAGCTCCAGGGCAACGGAAAGATACGTGACCGTGACAGCTCATTATATCACAGCGGAGTGCGATATAATGAGCGGTATGTATTATTGTAGGGTCTAAATTACAATATAAAGCGCCTTAAGGCGACTGTTTTTGTGATATGGCGCTTTATAAATAAAATTGAATTGAATTGAGTGGTAGATACAAAGCCCTATATTGCCCTATGTTGTACCATTTTTATTTCTTTTTTAATAATTGCGTGGAATGAGTCTTCAGTAGAGTGTTTTAACAGTCAAAAAAAATATACTTCAATAAGTGAATAAGTAAATGTTAAAATTGTGTCTTTGTTTCTTTTTTTGCTGATCCGAAAATTGATCTGATCCATGACTTAAAACCGTGCTCCGATCCGAACTGTGAGATTTTTGATCCGTTGCACCACTACATATAAACATATACATGTTTGCAGGATGGCATTTACTGTAGACTGTACTTAACACTCGAACAAAACTAAGAGTCTAATATTGCTCCTAATGTGGCTGTAATAATTTGTATTATTAGTGTTTATTTATTAGTATTTTTAGGAGCAGAATGTTCAGTGCCTTTTTGGAGTGCATGGATGGGTTGAAAGTGTGAGCGTGGCACTAAAGCTTTGGCACTATCCACCGAGTCTTCACAGAGTTCTAGAAATTAATACTAATACGACTAATTACTACTATTAATACTTTAGGAAGTTTAGGAAGATTTCTTTCTTTTTTTTCACCTAACACACCAAACCAAATATAACCTTAACATAAACCATGCCCACTCCTGTCACATTTTCAAAGTGTGGCTGCTCTGCAAGGGACTCTTGGCAGCACATGTCAAATATTTAGTGCAGGTTACAGTAACAACAAGTCAATAATTATATCGATAAACATTTTCTAAATGCTGGTTTTGATTTTACCATTACCTTTTGGATTTTCACAATATGATAGTCACATAAGATGTGTTGGCGGCTCTGCACCTGCCCCACAAGATGAGGACAATGTGCATGGATTGTTTACTGTTCTCTCATTCAAGTACATGCAACTTACATACATGAACCTCCAGTCTTTACACATGACTGCACCTGGCAACTGTCCTTTCTGAAATCCTGTCACTGGTTTTCAAAATAACAAGATAATGCTGCTGACTCTTGCTGTCGTATGCATTAAAACCTGGTTTACAGGTTACACCTTTGTCTTTGCAACATTTTGCTACTGGAAATTCTCCAATATATTATTACTTAATTGGATGTGCCCTTTGTGGCATCTCTTGTCCCCAGTTTGTTATTTTATTTATGTATTATTACAAAGGTTAGAGACCAATTGAGGTTTGTGTTAACTTTGCTCATCTTGTCTTTACAACAAAGTCAGTTCTTCAGTTGCGAAGCTGCCACAGGTCACTGCATTGTATAGCTGTTAGTGTGAGTTTAACATTTACAGAAAAAGATCAGTAAGCCAGTGATGAGGTGTATGCTTGGTTGAGTGAGCGGAAAGGCTTGAGTCCATCAGCCAAGGAGCTTACTTACCATGCAGCGTGAAGAGGTGACATAACGAAGGAAGGGTTGCTGCTATAAAAATGATGGTATTACCAAAAATAAATTATTTATTCTCAATGATCCCAACTAAACCACCGCAAGATTGGTTCAGATCTCTAGATTCATATATGTCCAAATTCCTTTGGAAAAATCAGCCCCCACGTATAAGCTTAAAAACACTACAAAAGACCAAGGATAAAGGAGGATTAGAACTACCTAACTTTCAGCACTACTTCTTAGCCAACAGACTTCAGTTTATCTCAGGATGGCTAAAACATACCCTCTTAGATGAACCTTGGCTAGATGTTGTGGGATTATAATATTATTTTATGCCATGTTTAGTTTGCAATTTAGGGCGACCGTGGCTCAGGGGGTTGGGAAGCATATCTGTAACCCAAAGGTCACTGGTTCGATCCCTGGGCTCTCTGTCCTGGTCGTTGTGTCCTTGGGCAAGACACTTTACCCTACCGCCTACTGGTGTTGGCCAGAGGGGCCGATGGCGCAATATGGGAGCCTCGCTTATGTCAGTTTGCCCCAGGGCAGGGTAGCTTACCTTCACCAGTGAGTGAATGAATAGCGGAATTGTAAAGCGCTAGATGTTGTGGGATTATAATATTATTTTATGCCATGTTAGACCCCTAATTCTCGTGAGCTGTTCGCATGAAAACAAACCAACAAATTCGAGATCATAATGCAGACACCACCACGGCGCCAGCTGCAGGCCCAAGGCTGAAACCGGACAAACACTCCCTGATAACGACTGTGTGATGACTATTCTCCCATCCCATGCAAGGCCACCTGGATTGCCTGAAGGACTGTTTACTTAGCCTGATAGGGCGAAGGACACTGTCTCAGCTAAACTATGGACATGCACACACACACACTTACACTGATAAGCACTCACTCATCCCCCCCTCCCTTTCCAAACGCCTTCAAAGCTTGTTTCCTGCGAGGGAACACGGCGGGTCTTTGTGCCGCGCTGGGGTGATAGCGCTGTGCAGGGCGGCTGCTGTGTTCGCTTCGTATTACTCCTCACCCCCCACCCAACCCTGTGGCTTGTTATGTCTTCACAATGTTGTACTGTGGACATTTGTGTGCTTTTTTTGTGCAGAGGAGTTTTTTTGTTTCCTGTTCTCGTGCTGTCCTACCATGGAAGCACAGCATGAGTAGAGGTCTCTTTTTTTCCTCTTGTACTTTCCCGATATTGTGTACATTCAGTGTTTTTTTTCTGTAACGCTACCGGTCTCCGACTTGTATCCCCATGTAATGTCTGTGTTATGTGTGTAAGGTCGGGGGGGTCCCATTTCACTGCAGGGCAACCTGCATGTGGCGAATAAAGCTTTGATTGATTGATTGATTGATTGATTGATTGAATTAGAAGAAGGTGATAACTATTACATTTGTTAAACTGATTTGCATTACATTAGACTGCTGATTTATTGTGAATGAATGATATTGTTTTATGATGCATTATACTGCTGAGTTATAAGAAATACTGTTCGCAGAAAGTCATCGCCTTATTTGTCTGATTAGAAGAGAACAGAACATACTAGGAGAGGTTTTCTGCCCCATCTCAGCAGGAGCAGATAAACAGGGAGCCAAGGTCGTAGCTTAGGCGCTGTGTGAGAGAAAGAATGTGAATGTTGAGGCTTTTATGATTAGGTGGGGGCCACTAGAGGCTATAAGAGTTTGATCAATGCTCCACCATTTTGAGATCTGATGCTGTCTGCGCACAGTGTCCATCTCCCATGCGTGTATTCATTAAATCATCGTTTGACTCAACCCGGCCGGACCACTGTTGTTATTTTGGTTTTTCCTCTTGTATCCATCCCCAATATTTGAATCCGTGACAATGTAGAACAAGCACTTTGCAATAATCTAGAGATTTCAGATCTACCATTTATCAGCTCAAACATCCAACGACATGAATGCTTCAAAAGCGTCAACATCAGCTCTTCTCTGACAGCATGGTGGGAGTTTCTGAAGTTGACAGAGTCTTCATTAATCCCATGCAAACGTACACCTATCTGGAACAACCCTGACATATTACAAAACAATGTTATGATAAACTTTTCAGATTGGAGTGGTAAAGGAATCAAATATGTAGAACATATACTAGAAGGAACAGAATTTATTTCATTTGACAGACTAGTTACACAATATGGGATCAACAAGAAAAGATTTTTAGAATATCAACAAATTAAATCCATAATAAAAAAGAAATTTAAACCGGGTCAAGTTGAACTACAAACATCACCAAGTGTGGTTCAATTTCTTACTCTTAAAACACCCAAATTACTATCCAAAATATACAGAATGCTTTCTAAAACAGATGAATCAATATCACTTCCTATTGCAAAATGGGAAGCGGATTTATCAGTTAACTTAGACCAAAACTTCTGGTCTCAGATTTGCTTAAAAACCTTTCATCTAATCAGAAATCCCAGTCTTCAATTAATTCAATACAAAATACTACATAGAGTGCACTATACAGGTCATCGGATGTTCAAGATGGGCTTTGCATCTACCAACAACTGCTCACACTGCCAAACCAATTCACCGGACAATTATATCCATGCTCTTTGGTTCTGTCCACCAGTTCAGAAGTTTTGGCGCGAGATATGTGAAGACTTATCAAAGTGTCTGAAATGTAACATTCCAACTTCCCCCTTAGTGTGTTTGTTGGGCAGCTTAGATAATGTCACTTCAGAAAAGAATATAGCCCATATGGTTTTCACTGCCCTATGCATAGCCAAGAAAACAGTCCTCATGAACTGGAAAAATAAAAACAATCTTAATTCTAACCAATATAGAAATTATCTATTAGATTACATTAGTCTTGATACAGCCTCTGCCACCACATCAGATCAATCGCTCTGGGCTCCTCTGATCAGCTCCATCACCTAGTGGGGGTGGGGGGTCATATTTTGGTCTCGCCTTCACTGTTGTGATTGGTGTGGGGGTAGGGTCAGGCTTAGGGCGTCGGGGGGTTCCCCGGGAGCATCTTCCTTGGGGGGCTCAACCCAAGGAAGTTGAGCGGTCATGGCCAATTAGGGGCTCTGTTGGCTCTTAGGTGACGGTATCCTCGTGGCTACGTGCAGCGGGGCTAGGGGAGGGTCTGTGCTGACGGACGGGGGTTACTGACCTGGTAGCCTGGCTGCCCCTGGGTGGATCCGGGACGGGCGTGAGGTTCTGGGGGCGCTCCGGCTCTGGCCTGGGGCCCTGGCCGGGCCTCGGGGGCCTGGGTCCTGGTTGGTGTGTTGCCGGGGTTGTGGGCCGGTGGGTATATGGGGGCCCACCACTGGCGCAGGGTGCTGCCGGTGCGCCGAGCCACCTGGGGGGCTCTTCAACTGGTGGGGGGGGGGGGGGGGGTTGTCACATCTTGCAGGGGCTTTCCTCTCTCAGGAACTCTCTCTGCAAGAGGGGGAGATACAGGAGAGGTGGAGGAAGATCTCAGCCTGGGCGTCTATTGTCTTATGTAGTCTGGAAGATGAGTGGATGATGGGGTGGGTGCAGTTTTCTCTGTGGTGGGGTTGGGTGGACTGCCCCGGGCTCTGTGGGGCCGGGCGGCGCCGCTGCACTGGGCCCCGGTTCGGATGGGCCTGGGCCCCCCTTCCCTGGCGGGTCGCGGAGTATGGGGGTGCCTACTGGGGTCAGCGGGGGAGCTGGCCCCAGGGAGGGGTCACTTGCCCCTCCCTCCCTTCCCTCCCCATCTCCAGCTGCCTCCCTCTTCCCGCTCCACCACAACCACCCACACATGCAGGGCCTTGGAGTAGGGGTGTGTCACCAGGGTGCAGAGGAGGTAACACCCCCCCTCTGTCCCCTTCTGGCTGCCTCTGCCTCAATTTTATCCCGCAACTTAGACATTCACATTACTCACACTCTCATTACACATACATATAGGATCTTGGGGGTGGGCACGCTACACGGAATCCCAATTACCATCAGGGTGTACACCTCACCCCTGGCATCGTTGCCCACCTCTCAATTTTAAATACACGTAGACATTGAGGGCTAGCAGGAGGGACTATGCGCTTACCTGCTGCTCTCTGGCAGGTAGCTCCATGCCCTCCTGGGTTTTAAATGCACCTTAGAACACACATACATCAACACTACAATGAGCGGGTGGAGGGAGGTTAGGAGTCTTCTCTCGCCCTCGTTCTCTGCGGTCTGCTGGAGCAGGGGGGCTAGGAGGAGGAGTTGGCCGTCCGACTGGGGTCCGGAATGTGGGGCCTCCCTGCTGCTGCGGAGTCGGGGCGGTCTGCTTCTCCCCACCGCAGGGAAAAGGGTAACACAACCTGGGTCTGGGTGCAGTTCCCCCCTCCAGGGGCAAGGGTACCTAGACCCGGTTCGTAGAGTACACTTGGGGAGTGTGATTGTGTGTACAGCGTCTCTTTATGTCTGTCTCCACGTTGGTTGAGTGTGGAGTAAGTGCATATGAGAGCATGAGGGTGGGAATGGATGTTTGTATCTGTGTGTGCCTGTATGTCTGTGTCCATATGTCAGGTTGGGTATCAGACGCCACCTCTCTGAGGACAGCTCAGGCCCTCCAGGGTTTGGAGGCCTATCTCCCCCCACCACTTCCCCTGCCGGGGGCGGACTCCCTCAGACATCGGTGCGTTGGTGGTTCTTTGTGTCCGGGGGTGGGCGTCCGGGTACACACCGGCTCACTCCTTGGCGGCTGCTTATCGGGGCCTGGAGCCTGGGGCTCGCTTGGGCCACTTCGGAGGTGGGGTGCCCCCGGCCTCTCGGCCTGGGGCTCGTCACTCAGGCACAGCTGGCTGCCGGCGGAGCTCACGGGCACGTCACTGCAACCCCCCCTGGCTTCTGCTCCGTGGCTGCTGGGTGACCCCTCATCTGGGACTCTCCTCAGCTCTTTCTGGGACAGTGGCACGGCTGCCCCTCTGTTGGTCTTCCTTGGTCTCTTGTGTTCTGAGGGCCTCTGGATGTCTGGAGTTTTGATCTCCTCCATACCTGCTTCATGCCCTGGAGGACGGGGCAGTGGCCCCCCACACCCTCTAGCAGATCATTACATGAGGGAACCTTTTAAGAAAACAAGCGCGTCCATGCTCACAGGTGTACACACGGGTGATCACACACACAAACTACACCCTTTTTGGCTCCTACCTCAATGCACACTGTGCTGTCGATCTTACGTGCTGCACAATAATGTTTAATATTTAGTATTTACTGTCATATTCCCATATATCATTGTGATGTTGTTTAGTGTATTACTCTCGTTTTCTTCTGCTTGTTTTCTTTTTTCTTTCTCAACAGGTGATCCAGGTGATCGATATATGTATTTTTTTTTTTCTGCTTATTCTGTTGGTTTTTGTTTTTTGCCCGTCTCCCCCGTCCCTCTTCTCAACTGTTTTTCTTTCCCTCTTTCTTTCTCCCTTTTCTTTCCCCCAGTCAAGTCTGTCCCGTATTCAGCAAGTGGAAATAAAATAAAGAATAAAAGGTGAATCAAATGGACCATTACGGCAAAGCTGGGATGGTCAATTTGGTAAAGAAAATCCGTTGGGCATCTTTCTTCGCCTTTAGACAATAATTCTGATGGCAAAAGAGCCAAACGGGACAGGCAAAAAAAAAATAAAATAAAATAAAATAAAATAAAATACAACTGTAGCTGCCTCCACCAGTGTGTGAATGTGAGAGTGAATGAATAGTGTAATTGTAAAGCGCTTTGAGGGCCTCGAAAAGCGCTATATAAATGCAATCTATTATTATTATTATTATTATTATTATTATTATTTCAGTAATTCAACTTAAAAAGTAAAACCGATATTAAATACTCATTATATGCCAAACTGGACATTTTTAGCCCATTTAGTAATTATGATGATTATGATTTGGAACATAAGAAAACCCCAACTTCAAAGCCAGAATAAACCATGTAAAGCACTTTGTGCTACATTTCTGTATGAAAAGTGCTTTATAAATAAAGATTGATTGATTAATCATTAACATTATAACAAATACTTGAAATACCTCACTTTGTATGTAATGAGTCAATATCGCTAATTTCACATTTAATTTGAATTACTAAAATAAATTAACTTTTGCACATTACTCAAATGTTTTAGAGTTTTGCGTGTGTACAATCCCTTTCGATAGAAAACATTTTAACTGACTGGAGTCTATATATGATTCAGTTAAAATGAACTGTAAAGTCCCATGCGATGACGTGTTGTGAAATGATGCCATGTAAACAAACTAAACTATTTCTAAACAAATTTTTTTTTTTAACAATTTCTCTAGGGCTCAGTTTTGGTTGGAGCTGTTTGCGGATCTTCAAGATGCTGGACACTTCAATGGAAGTCATGAGCATCAGTGCCTTTTGAGATTTTGCTTCACTGACATTGTTCTAAAGGATCTTGATGAATGTGTGAAGCTGTGGAACACTCATCGGATTCGTCCCTCAAGAACAGCTTCATGTCCAGGAGGTGTGCCAAATGAACTGTACTACCTACCCCACAGGTAATGGATAATAATGATCAAATAATTACTTTATGTGTAAACCTATATTAATGCAATTGTCTTCCATTGACCACAGATACGGCTCCAGGGACTGTGGATTCCTGATTCAACAATCTGAACTGGACGCTTTTCCTGAGTCCAGGCTGTCAGTAGTTGTATGTGGGGACTCAAACATACAGTATCTGAATTTTGTAATGGAGCAAAATCATTTTCAAAAGCCAGTCTGCTGGGATTCTGCCACTGAACTTTACATGAAGTTATTAGAAATTGCACATTTCTAAAAAAAAAAAAAAAAAACTGGCTTTTTGTCGTTTTTACCAAAACCTAGCGCATATCCTGTATTTTTGGACTAGGCTACATGAGTTGGCTGAAGATGCCAAAAGTTTAAGTTTGTGTTTGTAAAAGCACATTCTTACTGCAATGTCTTGCTAATTCTGGTCCTTGTTTAGCTGATGGAAGTTGAGATACAGTCCTGAACATTTAGATCAATAATAAATCAAATCAAAATCAAATCTTGCACTGTATTGTGTGTTTATTACAACTTTTAAGAGTAGAACACTTTTAAATGCCTTTACTTTTAGTAGCACTGTCAAACCTTTGAACAAATCAAGTCAAGCCATTGTATTTTAAATGTCCTTTGAACATATGTACCTACATTTTAGAATAAAAAAAACATGCTCAAATACACAACTGATTTCTGGATAAGTCCCGTAGCAAAAAAACTACAGAATTTACAATGTAATGCCAAGAAGAAGCAGCTGTAAGTGACTGGGTTATCTAATAAAACTACAATAACCCTGGTAAACTATAATGGATTTGTGCTGCACCACCAGCATGTCCCACCTTCTCCTATTCATAACATCTTTAAAAAAAAAAAAATCTTGACTTAAAAACTTGAGAAACAAATCAACAGCAGGTTTGAACTACAAGGCCAGACATCCTAGAAACATCCAAATCCTGGGGAGTTTTGAATTCCAAAATCCATGTTGGATTTAAACACTGAATATGAGGTTATCATTGGTAGTTTCAATAAGTTTAAGCATGTATTTGCCATCGGGAATAAAGAGTCATCCAGGAACTGTAGGCTTGGTAGTGGATCTAATCCAGAAGGTGGCAGTGATGTTAGCCCAGTTGCAAACATCAGAATATCGCCCACTGACACAGCAGTTTGTGATTCTGCAAAAAATAAAAATACATGTAAAAAATTATATATGTATATGTGAACTCAACACATTGTCTTGTAATGAGTACTAAAAGAAATACTGGTATACACCTTCACAGTCAAGCAGATAGTCTGACCAGTAGCCCACAGTTTCCAGACGTCTCCTGTTACTTCCAGATGGGCTGAAGTCAGGTTTGAAAAGTCTCTCAAGTTCAAGAGCTGTGAGTTTCTTTTCCATGTGACACAGGACCGGGGAAAGCAAAGTAGGGTGTTGCTGGAGTGCACTCAGGAAATGAAGTGCTGAAAGACTATCTTTAAATCTAAAGAATGAGGAGAACTTTATGTAATTTACCAGTTCATAATACATGCACAAACTATGGACAAACTTTGAACTCTGGAAACCTTGGAGAATGTAAAACATTTCAGTCGGAAATTGTCACGGCTGGCGGGGTGAGCCGTGTGGTGTGGAGGAAAGGAGGACCCAAAATGCAGACAGCGACTGGTGATTCGAGTGAGGTTTATTTACAAGTGGTGGAGTGGCAAAACAGGCAGTGAGGGGAGAGTATTTACAGTACACAAATAACAGAACCGAGGGCAGGACAGAACATAAACCTAAACTGGGTGAGCTAAATAACAAACCTGAGATCATACGAATGGGGTGGGAGGCAGAGAGACGCAGACGAGGAACAGGACACCATGAAACACAGACGAGCCGACAACGAACACAGACCGACACCCACTATAAATACACACACCAGGTAATCAGGAAATGGCACACAGGAGGGGACACAGCTGGAACTAATGGGCATAACGAGACACAGACCTACAAAGTAAAACAGGAAACACACAGACTGTTTTACACAACCAACTGGGGACACGATCAGAACGCAGAGGAGAGACACAGGTAGGGATGATAGAACACACAACTCAAACCCTACGAACAAATACAAGATCAGAATAAACTAGAAAAGTGATAATAATGAACTGAAAGCGCTGGGTCACCGACCCAGGACCATGACAGAAATTATGCACAACATAACAATAATTCTATAGTCTCTTCTATAGTAGTCTCACCTCTCAATTACAGATGAGTTTCGAGCAATTATATACCACCGGAGATAGTCAGACACAATGTCTTTCTTTTCCTCAACTGTGGAAACATGCCTTAGACAACCAGCCACCTGTAGCATAGTACTGTGTTTTATGACACAGTCACGCAGGACATCCACTGAATCCACTGTTGCTTTTACTGAAGTCTGGCCTGCAAGATAATGTACCAGCTCTTCTGACAGGAAATGGGGCCCTGGACCACCATGCACAACTGACACGGCTATCATCTTTCCTGCTAGGTAGTATTCATCCTCCCTTACAGCTGTGAATGAATACAGTAAATGATAAACTCTCTCACACACACACACCTCTCTCTATCGATCGATCAGATCTGATCGATGTCAGATCGATCAATCAGATAGACAGACAGACTAATGCTGTGTTGAAATAATCCAAAAAACTATTATGAGTTGCTTCTGATAATAATTAAAAACAAATTGATTTACAAGTCCAAAAAAGCCTTTAAATTAAGTTTATCAAACATCTGATCATTGCATACCCTTTGCATTGTAGACGAGGAATCGATGTCCTTCTGGTCCATCAAAAATGGGACGATCTTTCATGTGTTTCATTAGCAGACTCAAAAACTCTCGTTTTGGGCCACCTGCATCAAGTCCTTCTTCTAGAATGCCAGCATCATCAGTAAATTTAACCAGCATGTCAGTGGTTTCAGTATGACAACCGCCTGAAACCCCTGACTGCTCCATCCCAGACATTTGCTCTTGAGATGTTGAATCTGCTGACACTTCCATGATGAATAGCAATGGATAAGTTTGCAATGATGTCAGGTAGAGTAATGTTAACGTCTTCCCTGTAATCACAAAAATGAAAGACATAATGCAAGACTATACAATTTAGCGTTGTTATTTTAAGTAGTATTTGATATTTTATAGTGCTTTGTAGTCAATCGGTGAAGCAACTTCAACCAGCTCTTCATCCTCGTCCTCAATGCAGGGGGCACACAGGTCTGCATATTTACTGTTGAGAAATTATAATTCCAAGATTAGACTAACTTCTATTCACCCTATAACTATCTTTACCCATTTCACAAACCCAAACGTGTACTGTAGTTACAGGTTTAAAATTACGTATAAGACACATTTTTATTTACCTATAGGGACTCATGACTGGATTTGTTTCGTTTTGGTGATCAAGATCCTCTGTATCAGATATTACAATCTGAAAAACAACAACAACAAAAATTGCATACTGTACATAAACATACATAGCATTGTATTATTTCAACAATTGCAAAAAACCTCATGCTGACAGAAATTGCCCAAATACCTGACTTGACTGTATGGTAGATGAAGGTCCTGGAGCATGTCTGAAACAGAATACGAGTATTGGAATTAAAATGTCCAGATAAGTAGCTCATACCGTTTAATATTATTTATGATACCAACATTATAAAAAGGCTATGAAACCAATAAATATTTATATTAGGGTGGGGCAATAAAATAACAACAATATGTATTGCAGTATACTTTTTTCTCAATGGAAAGCAGTAGCAGCAGAAAGCAATGGAAGCAGTGCCACACGCGGAGATGTTTGGGCACCACTTACATCTAAACCAACCATTAAAATAAATATACAAGGAGAGATTAGGAGAATTTGCTTTTATTTCTTAGCTTATTCATATGATATTGACAAAAACTTTGTCAATTTTACGTCTGCTCTCATGTATAACTTACTGTAAACTAAGATTTATTTTTAGAATCATTCTTTTTTGTTTTTAAATGTAATTGACCAAGAATTTGAGTGATCTGGTGTTTGTTGTTGTTACGTGCCTGTGTTGGTGGGTTATCTGTTTCCTAACGTGTGTATGCTAATTCACCTGTGCAGGGGCTCGGCTGTGATTGGTGGACCTAAGGAACGGCCTGATGTAACTGGTTCCTGCTGTGGACACGGACTATAAAAGGGCGACCGAACAGCTGCGGTGGGGGGGTGCGGCAGACTTCCCGTGCACTTGCCTCAGGTCCAGACGGAGCAGCCGTAGCAATAGCTATTTGGATAAATGGTCGGGCATGTGTGTAAAGTGCGGAGCAAGTAGGGGTGAGCTGCCGATTATTTTGGGAAGCCTTCTTTTCTCCTGTGTTTTTAGACCAGGGAGGTCAGACTGTGTCATTCCTTTCTTTTCTTTTTCGTGAACAGGTCAGAGGAGAACCGAAGCCTAGGTTGTGTTTTGTTTGTTGTGTTGGCCTTAGCTCACCCCGAAATCATTCACTCCCACTACCGTGAGTGCCATTGCTGTCAATAAATCATTGTTAAAAGTCCGATGCTGTGGCTGTGTCTGTTTGGGCGTGGGAAGTCACGGGACACCCCGCTCTTGTTACGGTCATCTCGAGCCGGGTCGTAACATGATTTGGGGGCTCGTCCTTTGTCTCGTTTTTGTGGTCTGTGGTTTGTTCGGGCGGTTTTTCTTTTGTGTGTGGGGAGGTGTGTGGTGTGTGTGTGTTGGAGGATGGAGTTTTCTTTAGATGACTTTGCTACCTCGCCTTCCTGGGATAAGATAGAGTTGTGTAGAAAGGCGAATTTGCTTATCATAGCAAGTTTTTTTGATATTAAAGTGTCCTATAATGCCCGGAAAGCGGAGGTGAAGGATGCTTTGTGTGCAGGCTTGGTGGAGCGGGGCATTCTCCCTTCCCCGAAGGCAGCTGTAAAGCGGCCTGGTAGGGGCGGCGTGGAGGTGGCTCCGGAGGCTGAGCCGGAGCCAGATGCCAAAGGACCCGTTGGCGTGTCCCCGGCTGAGGTGGAGCCTGATGCGGATGAGGCGGGGTCGGATGCGGCAGAGGTGGGGTCTGGGGCGGCTGAGGAGCCTCAGGCAGTAGGGTCTACGGAGGACCTCCGTTTGACCCTCCGTATTAGGGAGGTAGAGGTTCGCGCCAAAGAGCTTGAGGTGCAAGCTATGCACCTCCGGGTCAGAGCGTTGGAGTTGGAACGTAAGCCCGCCGCTGTCTCGACACCCGTTTCCGCTGCCTCCACACCTGTCTCGAGTCGCCCTGACACGTCCACAGTTACTTCACCAAGTTTTGACATCACCAAACATGTTAAACTCGTACCTCCGTTTTGGGAGGCTGAGGTTGATTCCTATTTTCACGCTTTTGAGCGTATAGCAGCTGCCTTGAGTTGGCCTAAGGAGTTTTGGGCACTGCTACTTCAGTGTAAGTTAATCGGCAAGGCTCAGGAAGTATGTACTAGCCTTTCCGTTAACGACAGCCTCCAATATGATATTGTAAAAAAATCAATTCTGCACGCGTATGAATTAGTTCCTGAGGCTTACCGTCAGCAATTTCGTAAAAGTGAAAAGACCGCTGAACAAACCTTTGTGGAGTTTGCCCGTGAGAAACATCGCTTGTTTGAACGCTGGATGCAAGCCAGCAAAGTGAGGGATATTGAGGGATTGAAGGAGTTGGTTCTTTTAGAAGAATTTAAAAAGTGTCTCCCGGATCAGTTAGTAGTTTATCTAAATGAGCAGAAGGTGATGTCCCTGGCAAAAGCAGCAGTCTTAGCAGATGAATTCACCCTCACACATAAAGTCATTTTTCCATTTCCAACTGGGGCAGGACGAGAAGTGAGGGGAGGGCAGGAAAAGAGACAAAAATCTCCTAAACAGACCCGAAGGGCGAGACAGGAGGAAACTGAAAGGCGGGAATGTTTTTATTGCCGTGAGTCTGGTCACCTGATCGCCAGTTGTCCTGCGCTGCGGAAGAAAGAACAGCGCAGAGGGTCTAAGGGACCCGTGGGGCTCATTAAAGTAGTTTCCCCACCTATCGGTCCTGATCAGATGCAGGGGTGTGACCCAGAGATGGAGGTAGAGTCACGTTTTAAACCCTTCCTTTCCCAAGGCTTCGTTTCGGTGGCAGGAGAAGAGAAGGACAGGGTTCCTATCACCATTCTCCGAGACACCGGGGCACATCAATCTTTTATGTTAGATGATGTGTTGCCACTGTCGGATAAAACCGCCTGCCACACGGATGTGTTGGTGTGGGGAATTGAAATGAGTGTTCTTCGGGCGCCCCTTCACAGAGTATATCTACACTCACCTATCACAACTGGACCTGTGAAGGTCGCCATAAGACGACAGTTGCCGTTTAAAGGTGTGTCGTTTATCTTGGGCAACAATATTGATTGTAAATAAGGTTAGCACGTTGTTAAAGCAGGCCATACGAAAGGCGTCATACGTTTTGTATGGCCTGGATGAAGGCTTAATGCTCTTGCTCTTGTCATTCTCAGGTCTGTAGACTCATCCTCCTGTCGGTGGCGCTGTCACTTGGTGTTCGCTCGCTCGCTCTGTGGTATAGTATCGCTTCCTGTTCCTGCTCAAACACAGTGGTGTTTCTGAGTAGCTTATTTGCTTAGCAGTTTAATTAACAACTTTTAAATACATTCTTTTTTCACAGTATAATCTTCACGTGCTTCATCCGAAGCACACTTTCTGTGTACTCACTCCCTAATTTATAGTATTCACTCACTGTCTCTGTACTGTTTCGCTAGCTTAGCTCGTAGCCGACCCGTTAGCACCATGGCTACTTCACCTGTCCCTTCTGCACTTTCTTGCTCATTGTGTCAGATGTTTAGTTACTCCTCGGCCTCCTTTAGCAGTAATGATATCTGTAACAAATGTAGCATATTTGCAGCTCTGGAGGCCAGGATTACTGAATTGGAGACTCGGCTTTGCACCCTGCTCTCACCCTTAGCTAGCCAGGCCCCTGTAGCTGGTGCAGCCGAAGATAGCGTAGGCCCCGCTAGCTGTTCCCCGGCAGACCCCAAGCAGCTGGGGAAAGGCTGGGTAACGGTGAGGAGGAAGCGTAGTCCTAAACAGAAGCCCCAGGTACACCACCAACCCGTTCATGTGTCTAACCGTTTTTCCCCACTCGGTGACACACCCGCCGGGGGTCAAACTCTGGTAATTGGTGATTCTGTTCTCAGACATGTGAAGCTAGAGACACCGGCAACCATAGTCAATTGTCGTCCAGGGGCCAGAGCAGGCGACATTGAAGGAAATTTAAAACTGCTGGCTAAGGGTAAACGTAAATTCAATAAAATCATAATTCACGTCGGCAGTAATGACACCCGGTTACGCCAATCGGAGGTCACTAAAATCAATATTGAATCGGTGTGTAACTTTGCCAAAACAATGTCGGACTCTGTAGTTTTCTCTGGTCCCCTCCCCAATCAGACCAGGAGTGACATGTTTAGCCGCATGTTCTCCTTAAATTGCTGGCTGTCTGAGTGGTGTCCCAGAAACGATGTGGGCTTCATAGATAATTGGCAAACCTTCTGGAGGAAACCTGGTCTTGTTAGGAGAGATGGCATCCATCCCACTTTGGATGGAGCAGCTCTCATTTCTAGAAATATCGACAAATTTATTAAACCCCTCAAAACATGACTATCCAGAGTTGGGACCAGGAAGCAGAGTTGCAGTCTTACACGCCTCTCTGCAGCTTCTCTCCTCCTGCTACCCCCCCAAAAACCCATCTCCATAGAGACTGTGTCTGCTTCCAAAAAGACAAAAAACAAACTAAAAACCAGCAACAAACAACTTAAACAATCACAAAGAAAGAACAATACAGTATCCACATCTGAACCAAAGAGTAAAACAGTGAAATGTGGATTATTAAATATTAGGTCTCTCTCCTCCAAGTCTCTGTTAGTACATGACTTAATAATTGATCAACAAATTGATTTACTCTGCCTTACAGAAACCTGGTTGCAGCAGGATGATTATGTTAGTTTAAATGAATCAACACCCCCGAGTCATTCTAACTACCAGAAATCTCGAAGCACAGGTCGAGGGGGCGGTGTGGCAGCAATTTTTCACACCAGTCTATTAATTAATGAAAGACCAAGACAGACTTTTAATTCATTTGAAAGCCTGATGCTTAACATTGTCCACCCCAGCTGTGAAACTCAGAAACCAGTCTTACTTGTTATCATCTATCGTCCACCTGGGCCTTACACAGAGTTTCTGTCTGATTTCTCAGACTTTATATCTAATTTAGTTCTGAGCTCAGATAAAATAATTATTGTGGGTGATTTTAACATCCATGTAGATGCTAAAAATGACAGCCTCAACATGGCATTTAATCTGTTGTTAGACTCAATTGGTTTCTCTCAAAATGTAAAAGAACCCACCCACCACTTTAATCACACTCTAGATCTTGTTTTAACATATGGCATAGAAACTGAACATTTAACAGTGTTTCCTGAAAACCCTCTCCTGTCTGATCATTTCTTGATAACATTTACTTTTACAATAATTGATTACGCAGCAGTGGAGAGTGGACTTTATCAAAGTAGATGTCTTTCTGAAAGCGCTGTAACTAAGTTTAAGAATATAATCCAGCCACTGTTATCATCGTCAATGCCCTGTACCAACACAGAGCAGAGCAGCTATCTGAACGCTACCCCAACAGAGGCCGATTATCTTGTTAATAATTTCACCTCCTCACTACGTACGACTCTGGATACTGTAGCTCCAGTGAAAACTAAGATCTCTAATCAGAAGTACCTGACCCCGTGGTATAATTCTCAAACACGTACCCTAAAGCAGATGACTCGTAATCTGGAGAGGAAATGGCGTGTCACAAATTTAGAGGATCATCATTTAGCCTGGAAAAATAGTTTGTTGCTTTATAAGAAAGCCCTCCGCAAAGCCAGAACAGCTTACTACTCATCACTGATTGAAGAAAATAAGAACAACCCCAGGTTTCTCTTCAGCACTGTAGCCAGGCTGACAAAAAGTCAGAGCTCTTTTGAGCCAACCATCCCTTTAACGTTAACTAGTGATGACTTCATGAACTTCTTCACAAATAAAATTTTTATCATTAGAGAAAAAATTACCAATAATCATCCCACAGATCTAATATTATCTACAGCTACTCTTAGTACCATTGATGTTAAGTTAGACTCTTTTTTTCCAATCGATCTTTCTGAGTTAACTTCAATAATTACTTCCTCCAAACCATCAACGTGTCTTTTAGACCCCATTCCTACAAAACTGCTCAAAGAAGTCCTGCCATTGATTAATTCTTCGATCTTATATATGATCAACCTATCTCTAATAATCGGCTATGTACCACAGGCCTTCAAGGTGGCTGCAGTTAAACCTTTACTCAAAAAGCCATCTCTAGACCCAGCAGTCTTAGCTAATTATAGGCCAATCTCCAACCTTCCTTTCATATCAAAAATCCTTGAAAGAGTAGTTGTCAAACAGCTAACAGATCATCTGCAGAGGAATGGTTTATTTGAAGAGTTTCAGTCAGGTTTCAGAGTTCATCACAGCACAGAAACAGCTTTATTGAAGGTTACAAATGATCTTCTTATGGCCTCTGACAGTGGACTCATCTCTGTGCTTGTCCTTCTTGACCTTAGTGCAGCATTCGATACTGTTGACCATAATATTCTATTAGAGCGATTAGAACATGCTGTAGGTATTACAGGTATTGCACTGCAGTGGTTTGTATCATATCTATCTAATAGACTCCAATTTGTGCATGTAAATGGAGAGTCCTCTTCACACACTGAGGTTAATTATGGAGTTCCACAGGGTTCGGTGCTAGGACCAATTCTGTTTACATTATACATGCTTCCCCTAGGCAGCATCATTAGAAGACATAGCATACATTTTCACTGCTATGCAGATGACACCCAGCTCTATCTGTCCATGAAGCCAGATAACACACACCAATTAGTTAAACTGCAGGAATGTCTTAAAGACATAAAGACTTGGATGGCCACTAACTTTCTGCTTCTTAACTCAGATAAAACTGAGGTCATTGTACTCGGCGCTGAAAAGCTTAGAAATATGGTATCTAACCAGATTCTTACTCTGGATGGCATTACCTTGGCCTCCAGTAACACTGTGAGGAACCTTGGAGTCATTTTTGACCAGGATATGTCCTTCAACGCACATATTAAACAAATATGTAAGACTGCGTTCTTCCATTTGCGCAACATCTCTAAAATTAGAAATATCCTGTCTCAGAGTGACGCTGAAAAACTAGTTCATGCATTTATTACTTCCAGGCTAGACTACTGCAATTCATTATTATCAGGATGTCCAAAAAACTCACTGAAAAGCCTTCAGTTAATCCAAAATGCTGCAGCAAGAGTACTGACAGGGACTAGAAAGAGAGAGCATATTTCTCCTGTTTTGGCTTCCCTTCATTGGCTTCCTGTTAAATCCAGAATTGAATTCAAAATCCTGCTCCTCACATACAAGGTCTTAAATAATCAGGCCCCATCTTATCTTAATGACCTTGTAGTACCATATCACCCTATTAGAGCACTTCGCTCTCGCTCTGCAGGCCTACTTGTTGTTCCTAGAGTATTTAAAAGTAGAATGGGAGGGAGAGCCTTCAGTTTTCAGGCCCCTCTTCTGTGGAACCAGCTTCCAGTTTGGATTCAGGAGACAGACACTATCTCTACTTTTAAGATTAGGCTTAAAACCTTCCTTTTTGCTAAAGCATATAGTTAGGGCTGGACCAGGTGACCCTGAATCCTCCCTTAGTTATGCTGCAATAGATGTAGGCTGCCGGGGGATTCCCATGATGCATTGAGTTTTTCCTTTCCAGTCACCTTTCTCACTCACTATGTATTAACAGACCTCTCTGTATTGAATCGTATCTGTTATTAATCTCTGTCTCTCTTCCACAGCATGTCTTTTATCCTGTCTTCCTTCTCTCACCCCAACCGGTCGCAGCAGATGGCCGCCCCTCCCTGAGCCTGGTTCTGCCGGAGGTTTCTTCCTGTTAAAAGGGAGTTTTTCCTTCCCACTGTCGCCAAAGTGCTTGCTCATAGGGGGTCATATGATTGTTGGGCTTTTCTCTGTATCTATGAAGCGCCTTGAGGCGACATTTGTTGTGATTTGGCGCTATATAAATAAAATTGAATTGAATTGAATTGAAATTGGCCGGGGGGAAAGTGTTTCCACTGCCTGAAGTGATGGATACGCCTGTTGCTGCTGATTTAAAAGCCACAGTTTTTCCCGTTTGCGCTGTTACGCGGGCGCAAGCGCGCAAATTTGCTGATGTGGTTAGTATCGCAGATACGTTTGTGGCTGGGGAGCAAAAACCTTCTGTACGGGAGAAAGACAGTGTGGGGGATAAACGCAGTGTGCTAAAATTAATACCGGCATTGAGCGGCGACGTGAAGAAAGAAGCTTTGATAAGCGCTTAGGAAAACGACAAGTCTTTGAGTTCCTGTTTTGCAGCCGTTGTCACGGCTGGGGAAAGCACCCTTCCCCGTTTTTTCCTGCAGGATGGCGTGTTAATTCAATTCAATTCAATTCAATTTTATTTATATAGCGCCAAATCACAACAAATGTCGCCTCAAGGCGCTTCATAGATACAGAGAAAAGCCCAACAATCATATGACCCCCTATGAGCAAGCACTTTGGCGACAGTGGGAAGGAAAAACTCCCTTTTAACAGGAAGAAACCTCCGGCAGAACCAGGCTCAGGGAGGGGCGGCCATCTGCTGCGACCGGTTGGGGTGAGAGAAGGAAGACAGGATAAAGACATGCTGTGGAAGAGAGACAGAGATTAATAACAGATACGATTCAATACAGAGAGGTCTGTTAATACATAGTGAGTGAGAAAGGTGACTGGAAAGGAAAAACTCAATGCATCATGGGAATCCCCCGGCAGCCTACATCTATTGCAGCATAACTAAGGGAGGATTCAGGGTCACCTGGTCCAGCCCTAACTATATGCTTTAGCAAAAAGGAAGGTTTTAAGCCTAATCTTAAAAGTAGAGATAGTGTCTGTCTCCTGAATCCAAACTGGAAGCTGGTTCCACAGAAGAGGGGCCTGAAAACTGAAGGCTCTCCCTCCCATTCTACTTTTAAATACTCTAGGAACAACAAGTAGGCCTGCAGAGCGAGAGCGAAGTGCTCTAATAGGGTGATATGGTACTACAAGGTCATTAAGATAAGATGGGGCCTGATTATTTAAGACCTTGTATGTGAGGAGCAGGATTTTGAATTCAATTCTGGATTTAACAGGAAGCCAATGAAGGGAAGCCAAAACAGGAGAAATATGCTCTCTCTTTCTAGTCCCTGTCAGTACTCTTGCTGCAGCATTTTGGATTAACTGAAGGCTTTTCAGTGAGTTTTTTGGACATCCTGATAATAATGAATTGCAGTAGTCTAGCCTGGAAGTAATAAATGCATGAACTAGTTTTTCAGCGTCACTCTGAGACAGGATATTTCTAATTTTAGAGATGTTGCGCAAATGGAAGAACGCAGTCTTACATATTTGTTTAATATGTGCGTTGAAGGACATATCCTGGTCAAAAATGACTCCAAGGTTCCTCACAGTGTTACTGGAGGCCAAGGTAATGCCATCCAGAGTAAGAATCTGGTTAGATACCATATTTCTAAGCTTTTCAGCGCCGAGTACAATGACCTCAGTTTTATCTGAGTTAAGAAGCAGAAAGTTAGTGGCCATCCAAGTCTTTATGTC
This sequence comes from Neolamprologus multifasciatus, assembly GCF_963576455.1. Classification (NCBI taxonomy): domain Eukaryota; kingdom Metazoa; phylum Chordata; class Actinopteri; order Cichliformes; family Cichlidae; genus Neolamprologus; species Neolamprologus multifasciatus. The sequence goes on along the minus strand of NC_140442.1, from coordinate 4,397,983 downwards.
TTTAAGACATTCCTGCAGTTTAACTAATTGGTGTGTGTTATCTGGCTTCATGGACAGATAGAGCTGGGTGTCATCTGCATAGCAGTGAAAATGTATGCTATGTCTTCTAATGATGCTGCCTAGGGGAAGCATGTATAATGTAAACAGAATTGGTCCTAGCACCGAACCCTGTGGAACTCCATAATTAACCTCAGTGTGTGAAGAGGACTCTCCATTTACATGCACAAATTGGAGTCTATTAGATAGATATGATACAAACCACTGCAGTGCAATACCTGTAATACCTACAGCATGTTCTAATCGCTCTAATAGAATATTATGGTCAACAGTATCGAATGCTGCACTAAGGTCAAGAAGGACAAGCACAGAGATGAGTCCACTGTCAGAGGCCATAAGAAGATCATTTGTAACCTTCAATAAAGCTGTTTCTGTGCTATGATGAACTCTGAAACCTGACTGAAACTCTTCAAATAAACCATTCCTCTGCAGATGATCTGTTAGCTGTTTGACAACTACTCTTTCAAGGATTTTTGATATGAAAGGAAGGTTGGAGATTGGCCTATAATTAGCTAAGACTGCTGGGTCTAGAGATGGCTTTTTGAGTAAAGGTTTAACTGCAGCCACCTTGAAGGCCTGTGGTACATAGCCGATTATTAGAGATAGGTTGATCATATATAAGATTGAAGAATTAATCAATGGCAGGACTTCTTTGAGCAGTTTTGTAGGAATGGGGTCTAAAAGACACGTTGATGGTTTGGAGGAAGTAATTATTGAAGTTAACTCAGAAAGATCGATTGGAAAAAAAGAGTCTAACTTAACATCAATGGAACTAAGAGTAGCTGTAGATAATATTAGATCTGTGGGATGATTATTGGTAATTTTTTCTCTAATGATAAAAATTTTATTTGTGAAGAAGTTCATGAAGTCATCACTAGTTAACGTTAAAGGGATGGTTGGCTCAACAGAGCTCTGACTTTTGTCAGCCTGGCTACAGTGCTGAAGAGAAACCTGGGGTTGTTCTTATTTTCTTCAATCAGTGATGAGTAGTAAGCTGTTCTGGCTTTGCGGAGGGCTTTCTTATAAAGCAACAAACTATTTCTCCAGGCTAAATGATGATCCTCTAAATTTGTGACACGCCATTTCCTCTCCAGATTACGAGTCATCTGCTTTAGGGTACGTGTTTGAGAATTATACCACGGGGTCAGGTACTTCTGATTAGAGACCTTAGTTTTCACTGGAGCTACAGTATCCAGAGTCGTACGTAGTGAGGAGGTGAAATTATTAACAAGATAATCGACCTCTGTTGGGGTAGCGTTCAGATAGCTGCTCTGCTCTGTGTTGGTACAGGGCATTGACGATGATAACAGTGGCTGGATTATATTCTTAAACTTAGTTACAGCGCTTTCAGAAAGACATCTACTTTGATAAAGTCCACTCTCCACTGCTGCGTAATCAATTATTGTAAATGTAAATGTTATCAAGAAATGATCAGACAGGAGAGGGTTTTCAGGAAACACTGTTAAATGTTCAGTTTCTATGCCATATGTTAAAACAAGATCTAGAGTGTGATTAAAGTGGTGGGTGGGTTCTTTTACATTTTGAGAGAAACCAATTGAGTCTAACAACAGATTAAATGCCATGTTGAGGCTGTCATTTTTAGCATCTACATGGATGTTAAAATCACCCACAATAATTATTTTATCTGAGCTCAGAACTAAATTAGATATAAAGTCTGAGAAATCAGACAGAAACTCTGTGTAAGGCCCAGGTAGACGATAGATGATAACAAGTAAGACTGGTTTCTGAGTTTCACAGATGGGGTGGACAATGTTAAGCATCAGGCTTTCAAATGAATTAAAAGTCTGTCTTGGTCTTTCATTAATTAATAGACTGGTGTGAAAAATTGCTGCCACACCGCCCCCTCGACCTGTGCTTCGAGATTTCTGGTAGTTAGAATGACTCGGGGGTGTTGATTCATTTAAACTAACATAATCATCCTGCTGCAACCAGGTTTCTGTAAGGCAGAGTAAATCAATTTGTTGATCAATTATTAAGTCATGTACTAACAGAGACTTGGAGGAGAGAGACCTAATATTTAATAATCCACATTTCACTGTTTTACTCTTTGGTTCAGATGTGGATACTGTATTGTTCTTTCTTTGTGATTGTTTAAGTTGTTTGTTGCTGGTTTTTAGTTTGTTTTTTGTCTTTTTGGAAGCAGACACAGTCTCTATGGAGATGGGTTTTTGGGGGGGTAGCAGGAGGAGAGAAGCTGCAGAGAGGCGTGTAAGACTGCAACTCTGCTTCCTGGTCCCAACTCTGGATAGTCATGTTAATGAGGCGGTGGTCTTCTGATCAGAGTGGAACATCAAGTGTTACACAGGTGGTGGTACCATCTCAGCATCGTGATCAGGTGCTAAGCTTAGCACATGATGCCGGCATGGCTGGGCACCTCGGAATAAATAAAACTTATTACCGAGTGCTGGGCAGTTTCTTTTGGCCTGGCTTAAAAAAACACGTGGCTGCTTACTGTCGATCTTGTGCCACCTGCCAGTTGGTGGGCAAACCCAATAAGCCCATTCCACCTGCGCCATTAACTCCTATTCCAATAATGAGTGAACCGTTTAAAAAGGTAATACTAGACTGTGTGGGACCGTTGCCGAGAACAAAAGCCGGTCATCAGTATATTCTTACTGCAATGTGCTCAGCAACGAGATTTCCGGAAGCCATTCCGCTGCGCACGGTGAAAGCCAAAGCAGTAATCAAAGCTTTGATTAAATTCTTTTCTGTGTTTGGGTTGCCGACAATCATTCAAACGGACCAAGGCACCAACTTCATGTCCAGAATCTTTGCACAGGTCATTAAAGAACTACATGCCAAGCATGTTACATCCAGTCCATATCACCCCGAGAGTCAAGGTGCTTTGGAAAGGTTCCACCAAACTCTCAAGGTTATGTTACGTAAGTTCTGTTTGGAGTCTGGTAAAGAGTGGGATGAGGGGTTGCCCCTCTTGTTGTTTGCCATTAGAGAGGCTAAACAGGAGTCGCTGGGATTTAGCCCCGCGCAGTTGGTTTTCGGACATGTGGTCCGAGGCCCTCTCCGACTTTTGAGGGAAAAATGGATATCGGAGGCCCCGGAGGAGCTGTGTAGTGTACCTGACTATGTGAGCCAGCTTCGAGATAGGCTTCGCCTAGCGTGGAAAATAGCCGGGGAAAACCTCAAGCAAGTGCAAACCAAAATGAAGGCTCGTTTTGATAAAAAAGCTGTGGATAGAAGTTTTCAACCAGGGGAGAAGGTGTTGATGTTACTGCCTGTGGTAGGGTCCAGTCTACTAACACAGTTTGCTGGTCCTTACAGTGTTGACTGTAAACTCGACAACAACCATTATGTGATTAGCACTCCAGATCGACGGCGAAAAACCAGGGTTTGTCATGTGAATACGTTGAAACTGTTCTATCCCCGTAAGCAGAATACAACAGCGCCCCCGGTGTGCGCTGTTGCCATCCTCCCCGCCTACAAACTGTCAGATGACGGATTATCTGGGAGGGATGATGCTGCATTAGGTAGTGGGCTGAACAATTCAGTAATTTTAAATGATCTTGAATCATTTGTCGCCGATTTGCCTGAAACTGCTCAAGCTGATATCATTACTCTGATAAAAAACAACTTGTCGCTTTTCTCTGATCACCCGCGCCAAACGACTGTTTTAAGTCATGACATTGATGTGGAGGGGCATAAGCCAATTAAACAACATGCGTACCGGGTGAATCCAGTAAAAAGGGGAATAATGCAGAGAGAAGTCAATTACCTCCTTGAGCATGGCTTAGCCGTTCCGAGTGCTAGCGCATGGAGCTCCCCATGTGTGTTAGTGCCCAAATCTGACAATACTCCTCGATTCTGCACGGATTATCAAAAGGTGAATGCGGCCACTAAAGCAGACTTTTCCCATTACCTAGGATGGATGACTGTGTTGATCGGGTGGGATCCGCTACTTATGTGACCAAATTGGATTTATTAAAGGGATATTGGCAGGTTCCTTTAACTGCAAGAGCGTCTGAGATCTCTGCATTCGTTACCCCCGATCACTTCCTTCAGTATACCGTGATGCCCTTTGGCTTGAGTAATGCGCCAGCGACATTTCAGCGCCTGATGGCTAAGGTTTTGGCCGGGGTCCCTAACTGTGAGGCCTACTTAGATGATGTGGTCATTTATTCTGCTTCCTGGAGCAGTCATCTCCAAACCCTCTTAACTGTTTTTAAGCGTTTCAAGGAAGCATCGCTCACCGTAAATCTGACCAAATGTGAGTTTGGTAAAGCCACCATCACCTACCTCGGAAAGCAGGTGGGTCACGGGAGAGTGTGCCCTGTAGCCGCTAAGGTGGAGGCTATTATTGAGTTTCCCATCCCACAAACAAGGAGGGCGTTACGCCGCTTCTTGGGAATGTGTGGTTACTATCGCGGTTTCTGTAAAAACTTTGCCTCCGTAGTCGCTCCCCTGACTGACCTAGTCAGCCCAACCAAACCCTTCACATGGACTGCGGCGTGCCAAACTGCTTTTGAGTCAGTGAAAACTTTACTGTGCAGTGCCCCGGTTTTAGCAGCACCTGACTTTGAATCTCCTTTTAAGTTGGAGGTGGATGCCAGCGCGACTGCAGCGGGTGCGGTTCTGCTGCAGACAGATCAACACGGAGTGGACCGTCCGATCTGTTATTTCTCGAAGAAGTTCAATAGACACCAAGTGAACTATAGCACCATCGAGAAGGAAGCGCTTGCATTATTGCTAGCCTTACAACACTTTGAAGTCTACGTCGGGTCTAGCTCCGTGCCAGTTCAAGTGTTCACAGACCATAATCCGCTTGTGTTTCTTTTCCGAATGCAAAACTCCAACCAGCGACTCATGCGCTGGTCCCTCCTTTTACAAGACTTCAACCTGCAAATTAGCCATAAAAAGGGCCTCGACAATGTCCTCGCTGATGCCCTCTCTAGAGCAGTGTAAACGTGTAGGAATTAAACATGCAGTGGTTGTTTAATTCTTATGGTGGGGGGTGTTACGTGCCTGTGTTGGTGGGTTATCTGTTTCCTAACGTGTGTATGCTAATTCACCTGTGCAGGGGCTCGGCTGTGATTGGTGGACCTAAGGAACGGCCTGATGTAACTGGTTCCTGCTGTGGACACGGACTATAAAAGGGCGACCGAACAGCTGCGGTGGGGGGGTGCGGCAGACTTCCCGTGCACTTGCCTCAGGTCCAGACGGAGCAGCCGTAGCAATAGCTATTTGGATAAATGGTCGGGCATGTGTGTGAAGTGCGGAGCAAGTAGGGGTGAGCTGCCGATTACTTTTGGGAAGCCTTCTTTTCTCCTGTGTTTTTAGACCAGGGAGGTCAGACTGTGTCATTCCTTTCTTTTCTTTTTCGTGAACAGGTCAGAGGAGAACCGAAGCCTAGGTTGTGTTTTGTTTGTTGTGTTGGCCTTAGCTCACCCCGAAATCATTCACTCCCACTACCGTGAGTGCCATTGCTGTCAATAAATCATTGTTAAAAGTCCGATGCTGTGGCTGTGTCTGTTTGGGCGTGGGAAGTCACGGGACACCCCGCTCTTGTTACAGTCATCTCGAGCCGGGTCGTAACAGTTGTCTTTTGAAAATGGAAATCTTTATCCCTGACTTTTTATTTAGTTTTTAACATGTACCTTTTTTTAGTTATCCGAAACAGATGTAATATGTTAATACATCTGTCTGCCTGAACTTATGACAGGAAATAAATATTTAAATCAAAACAAGCTTCTGAGGATTTCACAACTTACTTATGTGAAATTTTAAGTTCATCTTGTAATGAACTTGTAATGATCTTGGAAGGTTGCCGGTTCGAGCCCCAGCTCGGACAGTCTCGGTCGTTGTGTCCTTGGGCAAGACACTTCACCCGTTGCCTACTGGTGGCGCCAGTGGCAGCCTCGCCTCTGTGCACCCCAGCGTGGCTGTGGCTACAATGTATCTGCCATCACCAGTGTATGAATGTGTGTGTGAATGGGTGGATGACTGAATGTGTAAAGCGCTTTGGGGTCCTTAGGGACTAGTAAAGCGCTATACAAATACAGGCCATTTTCCATGAGCAATAGCACATTTAATATGTAAAAATCTAGCGGTTTATATCATGATGTATATCAATATTCCCTGAAATAAAACAAAGAAATATTGTGACATGAAAATATTGTATTGCCCAACTCTAATATATAGCAGAACAAGCTCTGAAATAACTTACTCCTTCTCTGCATGTCTACCATTAGGGGTACTCTGGTCTTGTGGTTTGAAAACCTAAGATGAAAAATATGCACTTTTCAAAGCTTTCAACAACTTCGTATCGTATTTCGATAGTTCATCAATACTTTAAAAATATATATATATATTTTTAAGAACATATAATCACACAATGAAAATAATCCACCCATGGATGTTACAGAATTATGATCATTATAGAGAAAAAAAATACAGCACTCAGAGGACATGCACCTCTGCCAGGGCCACTCATAGGCCTCTGGCATGGTGGAGGGGAGAAAAAAAAGTACACACCAATGTGTCTGCCTGGTTGAACTCAGCTGTGCTTCTTGATGTAATCACAATCTCAGGGTCTGAGTCTGAGGTACCATCCTCTGCAATCAGAGCTGAGAAAATAAACACATTATTAGTTGCTCTATATGTAAACACATCAAAATATAAAATTAACGAATGTTTGAAGTGGCTCTCTAGGAGAAATCCTGTTGTAGTTCTTTCCTATTTCCTCTTTGTAGTCTGCCAATCGGAATGGCCTTTCTGTCCCAGGCACATTTATCACCTCTGTGCAGTCGGGATACAAAAGGACATATGGTCCCTCCACCAAGTCCTTGTTGAATGTTCTCATTTTTTCTACAGCCTGCTTCAGGAGGTCAGGGGCTGTAATTTCGGGGCTGATAAATAAGGGCAGTGTTTTCCCTCTTAGCGGTTTTAAGTCTGTTTGTTGTGACACCATTAATCCTATATTGATATAGAAAGAAATAATAAAAGCCAGATCACTTTAAGAATAATTGCCAAATCCTCATTTATAAAGTTACCTGTGATGGCTTACCTTGACAGGTTTACTCTGTTGCTTGAGTTTTAATTTTGCTCCACAGCTGAAGGCCTGACGCTCTATGGATTTTGATCTTTTGTACTCCATGAACTGCTTGTATGACGGACATGTTTGTTCTGGTTGAATGAAAAACGTTTAACATCAAAACGGGGTTATAAGCACTCTCCATTACTAAACGTAGACGAGAATACAGTATAAGCAAACATAAAAAGAAAACGGAGCCAAAATGGTAAATAAACGTGCTATTTAACTGAAATAGCATAGACTGTCTGAAGAGAATAAAAAGTGAGTAATATATCAAAATTACTTTGTTCAGAATTTTCTGTTTGTTTTGATGTCCCTGGGGAGTCTGACCCTTCAGCCTGGTCTGTGTGCCGCAAAAGCTCCAGAGACCGTCCACAGGAAGCACAAAAAGGGGTGAAGAGGCTGAAGCTAACGCCACAAAACGGACAAAACATTTTCCGGTTCTCTATGTAGTGCAGCGAGCACCGTCAGGGTAATGAGGAAGCGCTGTGAGGAGTGAGTTTCTCGACATTTGTTGACATCCTGAATCACTTTTCTGAGCTACAAATATGGAGTAAGCCTAATCGTTGTGCCACTTCTGGTATTTCAGACAATCCCTTTCCGTCAAGGAGTTTTAATTTGTTGCGGTTTTTTAATTTGTTGTGGGTTTTTAATTTGTTGTGGATTTTTAATTTGTTGTGGATTTTTAATTTGTTGTGGATTTTTAATTTGTTGTGGGTTTTTAATTTGTTGTGGGTTTTTAATTTGTTGTGGGTTTTTAATTTGTTGTGGATTTTTAATTTGTTGTGGATTTTTAATTTGTTGCGGTTTTTTAATTTGTTGTGGATTTTTAATTTGTTGCGGTTTTTTAATTTGTTGTGGGTTTTTAATTTGTTGTGGGTTTTTAATTTGTTGTAGATTTTTAATTTGTTGCGGTTTTTTAATTTGTTGTGGATTTTTAATTTGTTGCGGTTTTTTAATTTGTTGTGGATTTTTAATTTGTTGTGGGTTTTTAATTTGTTGTGGGTTTTTAATTTGTTGTGGATTTTTAATTTGTTGTGGATTTTTAATTTGTTACGGTTTTTTAATTTGTTGCGGTTTTTTAATTTGTTGTGGGTTTTTAATTTGTTGTGGGTTTTTAATTTGTTGTGGGTTTTTAATTTGTTGTGGGTTTTTAATTTGTCGTGGATTTTTAATTTGTTGTGGGTTTTTTAATTTGTTGCGGTTTTTTAATTTGTTGCGGTTTTTTAATTTGTTGCGGATTTTTAATTTGTTGTGGGTTTTTAATTTGTTGCGGATTTTTAATTTGTTGCGCTTTGCACTTCCCAGCCACCGTAAGATGGTGCTGATTACACCATTCTTTCAAACTATTTGAGATTTATAGATTTGTCTTGTTGGAATTCATTTTGAAACAAGTCTTACAAGAAAATTGGTCATGTTTATGGCATTGGAATGTGTTAATTCCCTTTAGTCTAGTTGGTAACACATATGGAGAATGTGTGAGCTATGTTTAGGAATAAGTAAATACACAATTGTAAAACTGTAAAAGTGATAAAAGGAGTGCATATTTGTGAATTTAAATAAATAATGGCGGAGTATTCAGGAAACTGCAAGCCACGTCTCCCTGTCTTATTGCACACTACCTAATTTGTGTGTGAATCCATTAAAACAAGGTGCCAGCAGCAGCATTATAGTGCACAAAAATAGTCCAGGAAATGTTTTTCTGTGAAGTAAAAACGAATTGTTGAACTTTTTAGTTTAACATTAACTATAGTTGTTCTCAGGGCCGTGCAGAGAGGTTTAAAGGGGCGGGTGCTCAAAGTTAAAAAGGGGCACATTGAGCCAGGCTGAATAACAACAACACACATTCATCAAGAATCTAATATGGGAAGGGCAGGGCTGTGTTGATCTGAGACTGTAGACATTAAAAAGTCCATAGGAGAGATGGTAGCTGATTAAACAAGTATCATGAGATAATAACAAAATGCAAAGATTGGTGACAGCTCTTGGAACCATAAGGCAACAAAAAACTGTTGAGAAATAATTTAGGCTCTGCCTGTGAATCACTCTTTGCTTCTCTTCTTCCTTCCATCCTATCATTTCATATATCACTCTCCACTTGCTGTCTATGTGAGAACAAGGCACAACTTGCTATTGCAATAAACTGTAATCTGATTATCCAAACCTAACAACTCTTGCACTTAATCTATAATAAAATGATGACAGAAAAATGTTATAGCACTGCCTTTAGTAGCCTCACACAGCTCCTACTGTTTCCTCCTCATGTCCTTACCAGGCATGTCTGGACAATGTTATATCATGAGTAATATTTTTTTTAAAAATCCATCTAAATAAAACACACACATGCACGCACACACAGGGACATTTTAGATCTTCTTCAGAATACTGTATATACTATGGGCATCATGGTGCTGATCCAGAATCCTTACATTATTATTTATTACTAGAGCTACAATAATAAAGCAATGAGGAGGGGGAAGTAATAAATATGAAATAATGTATTTATGATGATTCCATTTGTTTCACTATCCACTCTGTGCAGGGGCAAAGCTTATTACATTTTAAACTGTAGAGATACAATAATTTTACTGCTGTAAAATCCAAATTTTGTCTTATTTAAAATATAAATCTAATATAATCTGCTTCTTAATGTATGTTCTTTAAAATACAGCGTGTGTTTTTTAATATAATTATAATAATGCATAATTATGTGGACATGCATATTAGATCATTTTTAGTGAAATATAATCCCTCCAGAAAGGCAGGAAAAGCCCGGAAACGATCATTGGTTAAATGTGATCATGTGACAGATGCAAGCCAGATCCTTTTATTTAGCAAAACTGTGATTAATAGTTAAATATTATTGTTGAGGGGCACAGACAGGACTCCGCACGCACACACACATTAAATTTATTTATTTATTTTTTTAAAGTTGCCTCAACAAAAGGGCACTTTGGGCACCCATCAGGAAAGGGGCGGGTGCTCAAGCCCCTCTAGCGCCCCCCCCCCCCCCCCCCTGCACGTGCCTGGTTGTTCTTGTACCCTGCAGAATACTGTCACGTTGGATGAAGGGCAATATATACTGTGTCTCTTCCCCCGTATCCGTATGTGTGATTCAGAACTGAGATGGAGCAGATCAGTGACTATCTGTGCAGGTATAAGAACTACAACTTTCTGGCCACTCACACAACTCCAGAGTACATAGACTCTCTTAAGAGTTTTGAAATAAGAGACAGTGACGTCTTCCTCGTCACTTATCCAAAGTCAGGTTGGTGAGGAATCTTACGCATTATTTATATTTGCAGTTTTGTTGCTGGCCAGACTGATCCACTGATCAGCTCTAACGTCTTTCCCCACATCAGGCACTGTGTGGGCTCAGCAGATCATCATTTCCATCTACGAACTGGACGGGCACCGGAATAAATATTCAACCAACGTGGAGAGGATGCCGTGGCTGGAGTACAAGATGGCTGATTACACTCTTCTTCCCTCTCCACGGCTCTTTGCCTCACATCTCCTCGAATATCTCATGCCTCCAGGAGTGAAGAAGAATAAGACAAAAGTTAGTACTTTATAAAAGCTCAATTCTTCTTGAAGAAAGAGGCATTCTTAAAGTTTGAGAAAGTGAAAACTATTTGATTGCTTGTTGTTGAAAATATAAAGCAAGTTCAAATTTTTACTTTCTAAAATCACTTTAACTTCTGTCATGTTAGCTATTGGTTACTGAACTCCAGTTTTTTGTTGATACTGAACAGAGGTTTATCAAATCAAGAAGAAATAGGAAAAAGAGCTATAAAACAGGAATGACAGCCTAAACTCCAGTTATCATTAAATAGTGAAATATTACATTTAAGTGGCAAGTGTGACAGACTATACACTGAATTCTGGGGTTCTTTGTTTTGTTTTTTGTTTTAATATATATCAGATCGTGTATTTGATGAGGAATCCAAAGGACAACGTGGTGTCTTTTTATCACTTCACCAAAGCACATATAGCCTTGGGGTCTCCGGAAAGCTTTGAGCAGTTTTTTAAGTGGTACATAGCAGGAAATGGTAAGTTTGTCATTTCTGCCATCTGCATAATGATGACTACCTGCTAGATTCCATTGCTGACACTTAATTTTTTATAGTTAAACAATTTAATTGTTAAATGTGTCTATAAGGTGACATGTTGACAGAAGTTGAAATATTGATATATATTGTATATTAATTGATGTATATTAATTGCTTATAGACTTTGCGTGAAAAATTATTTGTAAATGCAGCACAATCTGTAAATTTAAATCAGTGGTCCTTGTATTGTTTAAACTGTGACATTACCAAATGCTTTGCAGATTTCAGCGGTCAGTGGACACATTTCATCTTTAAGGCGATTTTTTGGTCAAACCACAATAACTGTCTATGCAAATAGAACTGAACTGATTCAATTCAATTCAATTTTATTCATGCAGCGGCAAATTAAAATAGAATCGCTTCAAGGCATTTTACATTGTAGAGTAGACCCTACAATAACACATACAGAGAAAACCCCAACAATCATATGAACTCCTTTGAGCAAGCACTTTGGTGACAGTGGGAAGGAAAAACAACCAGCCATCTGCCATTACCGGTTGGGGTGAGAGAAGGGATTCTCTGATCATGTCCTGTCCTTGGTCACATAATTGCTTGAGAATTGTAGAGGTAGAATTATTGATAGATGACCTTGAGCCATGGACCGTATACAGCATTATTAGCATGAATAATAATAGACTGAGTGTTAAATTATTATTGAGTTTTGTCCATCAGAACCAAAAGGGTGGATTGATCATGCCTGCAGTCATGCTGTAGGTAACAACTGACTGTGACATGTGGGTTGTATCTGAACTCAATAAAATGACAATGCCAAATAACTGGATGCATTATACCACTATACAGTTTTGGCATCATCCTGGTTTGACCACGTCAGGGACTGGTATTCAAACAGAGACCAGTACAACATCCTCTTCCTGACCTACGAGGAAATGATTTTGGTAAGATGTTTCTTCACATTTTTGTTGTTCCGAAGGAAACTGAAATAAAATATCTGGCAGAGTTTAAGGTTCTTTTTCTGTTGCGTTCTTGCTTTTATTTCAGGACCTGAAAGGATCAGTGAAGAAGATCTGCAACTTCTTAGGGAAAGACCTGACTGAAGCTGCCATCAGTCAAGTTGTGGAAAAAGCTAAGTTTGAGAACATGAAGAATGACTCGAAAGCAAACTATGAGCACATTCCACCACAGCACTTCAGTGGAAAATTCCTGCGCAAAGGTAACATAACAGACCTGCAGCTGCTGTGCAGAAAAATGTGATATCAGGGTATCAGGTGTTGTGTTTTTGTCTTCATTACAGGGCAGATTGGAGACTGGAAGAACACACTGACTGTTGCACAGAGTGAAAGAGTGGATCAACTCCTTCAGGAGAAACTTGGTGATTTGCCTTTGAAGTTCATCTGGGAATAAGCAGAGCAGCTCTTCAGGGTCTCCCAGTAAAAATACTGGCAGTGGCATGTTGTACACCTCAGGCCTCCTAGTAGATACACCTGTGTTATCACATTCACAAGATTTTCAGTAAACTTCATCTCTGTCCTGACGCCACTGAGATTTATACTCACCCAACACTTTTAGTAGATACACCTGTTATCAATTTGAAAATCCTGTGTGGCTTCATTCTCGAGTTATCACATTTACAAACTTGGGTGTCCACCTGTCCGTTCATTAGGGTGACAAAAATATCCCATCAGTGTTGTAAAAAAAGTAATAGTAACTGTTATTCAAATATTAAGTAAATTCATTTTCTTCTTTTATGAAAAAATCAAACAACCATCAGACTTGTCCTTTGCAAACATTTTCCTGAGTTTATGTTCAGTCACATCCACTCCTCGTTTATCAAGCTCAGTGTTGTGTCTGTTGTGCTCAGCTATAAAATGCTTTATGACAGTGGTTCCCAAACTTTTTTTGCTGGGCCCCCCTTGTTTTACAAGAAAAATGTTTGTGCCCCCCTTCTCGCGCGTGCACGCGCGCACACACACGCACTAACACATCCTCCAACCACACACACCCATATTTTGCTCCATTGCGGTTTATTTCACACCTCAAACATTTAGTAAACAATTAAGCAAATACAAGTAATCTGCAATAAATTACAGGTAGTAAGAAAATAAACTACTAACTCTTTTACTCTACGTCCACACCTACATGGGTATTTTTGAAAACGCAGCTGTTTTGTCCACACGTAAACAGCGTTTCGAATCACCGAAAACTCAGATTTTTTAAACACATTTTTTGCGTTTAAGAGTTTGTAACGCAACGTGCCTTTTTCACATCACGCTGTGCGCATGTTCTTTTTTTACATGAGATGAATTGCAGAATGGCAGATAGGGAGAAAATACTGTTAATCTGACTATCTGCAGGTTTTACACGCTTACACACGCAGTTACTGTCGCTCCATTTACAAAGGCAGAGGCCTCACAGTGTGATTATTTTACGTGTAGTTTTTTTTTCATGTGTAATAATATTCAACATTGCTATCAATACATTTTTCAAAAAATGCCTCTCTGTGCAAAATGGGTTTAAAAACATAAACAAACATAAACAAAGTTGGTTTGGAAACATATTCAGCAATGCTTCATCTCCTGCTTTGCGTTTCTGTGGGCGCCCCATGCTAGCAGTGTCCAAGCGTTTTGTCCCCCCCCCCTCTTTTCATTCCGCGCCCCCCCTGCAATGGCTCTCTTGGAGGCGAGAAAGAGATGATTTATCCAAACTAGTAAACAGGGAATTACAGTAGTCTAAGCGTGATGGCACAAATGCATGAATGAGTTTTTCCAATTCAGGTGAGGAAACCATATGTCGCAGTTCAGTGAGAAATCTCTGTAGCATCCCATTATTTTGCAGTTTTATTCTGTCCAGAGTGATCCACTGGTCAGATATAATATCCAGTACATTTTTCCTCAAAAGGCACCATATGGGCTCAGCAGATCATCACTTCTATCTATGAGTTGGATGGGCATGTGACTGAATATTTTATCAACTCACAGAAAATGCCATGGCTAGAGTTCACAGGGGGTGCATACACTCGCCGCCCCTCTCCACGGCTCTTCACATCACATCTCTCCCAGGTTCTCATGCCTCCAGGACTGATGGACAAGAAGGGAAAGGTCAGAGCTGTATAGACGCTCAAGCAGCCTGAAGAAAGAGCAGGTTTAGAGATGTAGTACGACAAAGTTCTTTAAGTGGTTAAAAAATATAATTTGCTCAGTATTTATGAGTAATTGTATGAAATGATAGATACATTTGTTAAAGAAAGGCAACATTTTATTGAAGTTTATTGTTAAGGAATGGCATTAAAGGATTAGAGGCAGTATTTGTAACAAGTTCATATGAAATTCAGATGTTTTTTCTTAGTCAGTTACATAGCACTAATTATCATGTTGATGATACCTTAGCACACAGCTTTTTGAAACATAGACACTCCTGAGTAGAAAAAACAAACATAGCAGCAACTAGAATGCTCAAATGAAGCTTCAAAATGTGGTTTCCATATCAATGGGTCACCTTATGGTGACAACATCTAGCTTTTATATACAGCCAATGAAAACAAGTTTGCTTATAAAACAACTGTATATATAAAACAACTCTTAAAACTAGGAGAAATTAATAAACTGCTCAAACTCAAGATATTGTTAAAGAGTTAGGGATTTTGAAAGTGGCATGGATTCTGTTTTTTCGTTTTGTTTTTATGTCAGATTGTGTATTTGATGAGGAATCCAAAGGACAACATGACGTCTTACTATCACTTCAGCAAAACCCTTGCAGGCCTTGAGACTCCTCGGAGCTTTGCTCAGTTTTTTGAGTGGTACCTGACGGGAAACGGTACGTGTCTTCATCTCCACTATCTGCCTAATGATGATGACCGAGAAGAGTCCAGGTCTGATAAATGATAACAGATATCAATGTGATCAGGAAGAACTGAAATTGATTATTTCAAACTGAACTGTTTGACATACTTACCCAAGTGCACAGACTAACGGATAATAGCACATCATATAGAAAAAATTATATGGCTTTATACTTCTTCCACATAGCATTTCACAAAAATACTTTTGATAAGACACATACTGCATATCTATTAGTTACTTTACAAATTAAAACAGTGGTACCTCAGTTATTTGACTCTTGACATTGTAAAACCTTTTCACCAGATTGAGCTATTAGCAGATAAGATAAATGTCTCAGAGTTGAAGAGACAGAAATCATTGACAGGTTATTTGGAAAAAAAAACACAAAGGGTGTTCTTCCCACCTACCTGTGCTTGTGTCCTTCCTAAACAAACAGAGGTGGGTCACACAAGAACAGCTTGTAATCTTTTGAACTCATTCCCCTTTTGACCCTTTAAATCACTGACATTCTGGTATCAGTAATATACTTTACTTCACTTTAATCCAAATTGAAAGATTTCCTAAAGCACTGACTTTGTTCTAACATTGTTTTTTGCTATTGATAAAAGTTCAGTCTTCTGGCTGTAAGTGATTTACTCCAAGTTAGCTTCTAACATCCGAAGAGCACCACTTGTGAAGAGGACAGTGCCGTTGCACATCTATTGTTAAAACAAAAACTCCAAAAAGATATTTGTTTGTGTAGCAAAAACCTTTTTTCTTCCTCCACCTGTTATCATGCTGCTGGTATTAGAATTGTAGTGGGGTAAATACAGTCAACAGACACTTGATTTTAAATTAAAATGCCAAATGACCAGATGCCTTATGCTGCTATACAGTACCAGCATCATCCTGGTTTGACCACGTCAGGGAGTGGTATTCAAACAGAGACCAGTACAACATCCTCTTCCTGACCTACGAGGAAATGATTTTGGTAAGATGTTTCTTCACACTTTTGTTGTTCCTAAGGAAACTGAAATAAAATATCTGGCAGAGTTTAAGGTTCTTTTTCTGTTGTGTTCCTGCTTTTCTTTCAGGACCTGAAAGGATCAGTGAAGAAGATCTGCAACTTCTTAGGGAAAGACCTGACTGAAGCTGCTATCAGTCACTGCAATGGCCCCACACTTTGGGAAGGTCTGTGTTAGGGCAACCTGAATAACAGTTTTCAGTTTGGGGAAGATTTGATTATCCAGAAGATTGTACAATGTTAACATATCTGGAATGGCACCAGCCTCACTCTTGAGCTTTATAAAGTCTTTGGCAACCGTGACTTCCTCTGACTGAAGCTCAATATGGTAATGCAGTGCCATGGCTGACAACCCAGTTTGTTTTGCAGATTCTGTATAGCAGCTTTAATATAGGGAGAACACAACTTCCAGATTGTATGAGTTGTTTGTATTAGTTGTTTGTCTTTCTTTTTCTTTGCCAGTTTAACAGTTACTGTTTTGCCTGTTAGTACTCCCTGTCTGTTTTCTTACCTAGTACTTCCTGATCTTGTACTTTGTCCTCATGTTCCCCTCTTTCCTCTCTCCCTCTTTGGACTGACAATCTGTACACACATACACAGACACACACACACACAACAGGAGTTATAAGGTTAATGGGCATCCAGTCAGTTAGCTAGTTAGTACCTTGGGTTCAATATCGGCACATGCACATATGGCAAAATAACCAGTTTCTCTCATTACATTTCAAACAGGACAGTGGTAACAACAGCAGGCTACGGACAATGTTAAGTTTTAGATTTTAAATAGGCTGTATACATTTCAATGAGATCAACAGGGCAGTCAAATATCGCTAATTTTACTACAGAGCAAACATCGTCGGAAAACACGTTTTCAACTAGGGCTGCCACAAACGATTATTTTGATAGTCGACTAGTCACCGATTATTTTTGCAATTAGTCGACTAATCAGATCATGCATCCATTGGATGTACAGCGTACAGCTTATTGCACCAGCATGCATCTGCTCTCATATAACTATCATTAGCTTACAGCTCTAAGTGTTTAAGGTATGTGCTAACTAAAAATAAAGACAAGATGATAGTTTATTAAATTTGAATGAAATTTGCAGATTGTTTCGGTGAAGTTTAATAAACTCATTGTTATCTAAAATATAACGGGACACCGGAGTATATTCTCGAGCATCTCACACTTCTGATAATCAGCTGTCTGCTTGACGTTTATTCAGCTGTGTAAAAACAGGGGGGGGCACGGAATGAAAAGAGGGTGGGGGGACATAACGCTTGGACACTGCTAGCATGGGGCGCCCACAGAAACGCAAAGCAGGAGATGAAGCATTGCTGAATATGTTTCCAAACCAACTTCATTCTAAACCAAAGACTAGAAAATATGGTGAAGCATATCTGCCCTTTGGTTTCACCTGCACAAGTGCCGAGGTAGGTCTCCCCTGCAGAATTGGTTTTCCCTTCGTCAGGAGCAATCGCTGGGCTGTATAAATCACTGGCAAACAGTATCCCACAGTTGTTTATGTTTTTAAACCCATTTTGCACAGAGAGGCATTTTTTGAAAAATGTATTGATAGCAATGTTGAATATTATTACTCATGAAAAAAAAACTACACGTAAAATAATCACACTGTGAGGCCTCTGCCTTTGTAAATGGAGCGACAGTAACTGCGTGTGTAAGCGTGTAAAACCTGCAGATAGTCAGATTAACAGTATTTTCTCCCTATCTGCCATTCTGCAGTTCATCTCATGTAAAAAATAACATGCGCACAGCGTGACGTGAAAAAGACACGTTGCGTGACAAACTCTTAAAAGCAAAAAATGTGTTTAAAATTTTTTTAATGTTTTCGGTGATTCGAAACGCCGTTTACGTGTGGACAAAACAGCTGCGTTTTCAAAAATACCCGTGTAGGTGCGGACGTAGAGTAAAAGAGTTAGTAGTTTATTTTCTTACTACCTGTAATTTATTGCAGATTACTTGTATTTGCTTAATTGTTTACTAAATGTTTGAGGTGTGAAACAGGGGCGATTCTAGGATCAGAGCTTTGGGGGTGCTGAGCACCCAGAGAGCTGCCCATCCAGGCAAGGTAAACTTTACTCATCACAATGAGACTTCTTCCCAGTCTCTGTCAGTCCCTGCATCCCTAAATGCCTCCAGTTGTCCCGAGTTCTGTCTGACTGCCTCCTTGGTGCATTTAAACCCCTGTTCCTCCCTGTCCTCATCGTCTGTTGTCTTCATCTCCATTATCAGTCATCATAATTTTACCCTCTCTGTGCAAGTCTGCAAATTTCTTTATTAAATCATAAGTTTCTTAAATTCATCAAGTCTCTCTGTGCCTGGGTCCTCGTCACAAAACATGACATGGCTCTGCGCGCCCCCCCCCCCCCCCCCCCAGGGGGCGGGCCCCACACTTTGGGAAGGTCTGCTTTATGACATGTTTTGAACTTCAGCACAGGAAATAAAACACAAGACATTAAAAGCAGTTTGTATAATCTACTATTGCCTTTATTGGATGTCAAAAGGAATTCACTTGTTTCTCAGTGAAGGATCAAGGCTGTTTTGGTCACTGAAGCTGACTCCACACTTGAAGAACTACATAAACTGTGTCTCTCCTTATCCGCCTGTGTGATTCGGAACTAAGATGGAGCAGCTCAGTAACCGTCTCTGCCGGTATAAGAACTATAACTTTCTCTCCACTAACACAACTGCAGAGTCCATAGCCTCTCTTCAGAGTTTTGAAGTAAGAGACAGCGATGTGTTCCTCGTGTCTTATCCAAAATCAGGTGAGTGAGAAATCTCTGTAGCATCCCATTATTTTGCAGTTTTATTCTGTCCAGAGTGATCCACTGAGCAGATATAATATCCAATACATTTTTCCTCAAAAGGCACCATATGGGCTCAGCAGATCATCACTTCTATCTATGAGCTGGATGGGCATGTGACTGAATATTTTAACAACTCACAGAAGATGCCATGGCTGGAGTGGGTGTGGGGGTGCACAGGGGGTGCATACACTCGTCGCCCCTCTCCACGGCTCTTCACATCACATCTCTCCCAGGTTCTCATGCCTCCAGGACTGATGGACAAGAAGGGAAAGGTCAGAGCTGTATAGACGCTCAAGCAGCCTGAAGAAAGAGCAGGTTTAGAGATGTAGTACGACAAAGTTCTTTAAGTGGTTAAAAAATATAATTTGCTCAGTATTTATGAGTAATTGTATGAAATGATAGATACATTTGTTAAAGAAAGGCAACATTTTATTGAAGTTTATTGTTAAGGAATGGCATTAAAGGATTAGAGGCAGTATTTGTAACAAGTTCATATGAAATTCAGATGTTTTTTCTTAGTCAGTTACATAGCACTAATTATCATGTTGCTGATACCTTAGCACACAGCTTTTTGAAACATAGACACTCCTGAGTAGAAAAAACAAACATAGCAGCAACTAGAATGCTCAAATGAAGCTTCAAAATGTGGTTTCCATATCAATGGGTCACCTTATGGTGACAACATCTAGCTTTTATATACAGCCAATGAAAACAAGTTTGCTTATAAAACAACTGTATATATAAAACAACTCTTAAAACTAGGAGAAATTAATAAACTGCTCAAACTCAAGATATTGTTAAAGAGTTAGTGATTTTGAAAGTGGCATGGATTCTGTTTTTTCGTTTTGTTTTTATGTCAGATTGTGTATTTGATGAGGAATCCAAAGGACAACATGACGTCTTACTATCACTTCAGCAAAACCCTTGCAGGCCTTGAGACTCCTCGGAGCTTTGCTCAGTTTTTCGAGTGGTACCTGACGGGAAACGGTACGTGTCTTCATCTCCACTATCTGCCTAATGATGATGACCGAGAAGAGTCCAGGTCTGATAAATGATAACAGATATCAATGTGATCAGGAAGAACTGAAATTGATTATTTCAAACTGAACTGTTTGACATACTTACCCAAGTGCACAGACTAACGGATAATAGCACATCATATAGAAAAAATTATATGGCTTTATACTTCTTCCACATAGCATTTCACAAAAATACTTTTGATAAGACACATACTGCATATCTATTAGTTACTTTACAAATTAAAACAGTGGTACCTCAGTTATTTGACTCTTGACATTGTAAAACCTTTTCACCAGATTGAGCTATTAGCAGATAAGATAAATGTCTCAGAGTTGAAGAGACAGAAATCATTGACAGGTTATTTGGAAAAAAACAAACACAAAGGGCGTTCTTCCCACCTACCTGTGCTTGTGTCCTTCCTAAACAAACAGAGGTGGGTCACACAAGAACAGCTTGTAATCTTTTGAACTCATTCCCCTTTTGACCCTTTAAATCACTGACATTCTGGTATCATTAATATACTTTACTTCACTTTAATCCAAATTGAAAGATTTCCTAAAGCACTGACTTTGTTCTAACATTGTTTTTTGCTATTGATAAAAGTTCAGTCTTCTGGCTGTAAGTGATTTACTCCAAGTTAGCTTCTAACATCCGAAGAGGACCACTTGTGAAGAGGACAGTGCCGTTGCACATCTATTGTTAAAACAAAAACTCCAAAAAGATATTTGTTTGTGTAGCAAAAACCTTTTTTCTTCCTCCACCTGTTATCATGCTGCTGGTATTAGAATTGTAGTGGGGTAAATACAGTCAACAGACACTTGATTTTAAATTAAAATGCCAAATGACCAGATGCCTTATGCTGCTATACAGTACCAGCATCATCCTGGTTTGATCACGTCAGGGAGTGGTATTCAAACAGAGACCAGTACAACATCCTCTTCCTGACCTACGAGGAAAGGATTTTGGTAAGATGTTTCTTCGCATTTTTGTTGTTCCTAAGGAAACTGAAATAAAATATCTGGCAGAGTTTAAGGTTCTTTTTCTGTTGTGTTCCTGCTTTTCTTTCAGGACCTGAAAGGATCAGTGAAGAAGATCTGCAACTTCTTAGGGAAAGACCTGACTGAAGCTGCTATCAGTCAAGTTGTGGAAAAAGCTAAGTTTGAGAACATGAAGAATGATCCGAAAGCAAACTATGAGCACGTTCCACCAGAGCAGTTCAGTGGAAAATTCCTGCGCAAAGGTAACATAACAGACCTGCAGCTGCTGTGCAGAAAAATGTGATATCAGGGTATCAGGTGTTGTGTTTTTGTCTTCATTACAGGGCAGATTGGAGACTGGAAGAACACACTGACTGTTGCACAGAGTGAAAGAGTGGATCAACTCCTTCAGGAGAAACTTGGTGATTTGCCTTTGAAGTTCATCTGGGAATAAGCAGAGCAGCTCTTCAGGGTCTCCCAGGAGTTTTAAAAGCATTGATTTCTGTCATGATATGAGGTAATGTACGTGGCAGTGTACGTGGCTACATCAATTTTCTGAAAAAACATATACATATACAGTGTTCCAGCGACCTCTAGTGGCCGCCCCTCATGGTATCCTTACTAGGATAACATAAACAAATCTCACAACAATTTCATTAATCAGAAAACCATAAAAATGTGTTTTTCTGCTATTTAAATAATAATAAAAAAAACAACATCAACAAAAGATTAATGTTTGTTCACCCAAGATGAATTCATGTCATGTAGATCATGATTCCAGAAATCAACAACGTTCATTAATAAAATGTTTATCAGTCAACATATCTGACATGCCTGAAACCAGTACACGGTGCTTTGGATTCTCATGATTTCTGAATAGTTACTAACTGTTAATTGTGTTTTTGAATCACATTGCTTTTGAAAGTAGCCTTGACCTTCAAATATAAGAAATTTCTTTACATAAATGTACTTTTGCCATGAAGACAGTCTGACTTTTGGTTTACCCACAAGTGATTTCTCCTCCCATGAGTCAACATTTAAGACAGAAGTATCTCATTTATTTGTGTAAAAGAATCAAAAGGAAAGGATCCTTTTTTGGTAAGAAATAAAACATAACAAGAAGAAATTGTGCAATTGCAGTGTAATTTTGGTTAAAGTCTTGTTCAGCATGACAGTCTTCCATTATTTAATCTGATACAGAATTGAACCTCAGACCTGTGAACAGCATCCACTGAATATCTTTTAATTAATATGTGAAATACAGCTTGTTAACACATGATTTATTGCAAGATAATAGTCTATTAAAAAATAATAATTAAAAAAAATAATCTCATTTCTTTAATGTGACTTCCGTTTCTGAACATTACTAAACATTTTCATTTTCAGTGTTATGGCTGTAAAATGTAACTTTGATTTTCACACAAGAGTGAATGCTCTCCTCTGGAGGCAAGAGTGACATTTTGAATTTAGGTAGTTTATCTGTATGAAACTCTTCTCACACAAGTAAGCTGATCCAAAGATGAAAAAACTCCACATTATTCATTATCATATAGAATAAAACTGCATGTTTCAAACACAAGTTTGTCAGGTTTTGAGAGTTTTTAATATCACTCCATTTGTGGTTTTAAATCTGAATAGCCTTCATTTTTCACACCAATCTTCCAGTAACGTCATTATTATGTAGTAATCAGGACACAGCATAAGTCAAATGTACAAATTTTTTAGCAAAAGTAAAAACGTTGTTAGTAAAAAAAGTAAAGCATAAATTAACACTTCACTTCAACATTAACTATAGTACCTCTCAAAGGAGCTTGCAAAGAAAAGCGTCTGGACTTCTTTAAGTTACTTGAAGACGTTTCACCTCTCATCCGAGAGGCTTCTTCAGTTCTAAGGTCAATTGGTGGAGAGTCCCAGATATAACCGTAGTGGGAGTGTCCCCCCACAGAGGGACAAAAGGACCCCCTGATGATCCTCTAATCGCCTGAGCCAAGGTGTGGAACTGGGTGTAGGTCCCAATCAGCCAGAGTTTCGGGTGATTTCATTGTGAAACCTGGCCCCACCTTATCATGCGAATTCCTGAGGTCAGATGGCCCAGGGTGTGAGTGGGCCTTAAGGCGTCTGGGAAGGGATCTCAAAACTGGATTATAGATGGCAGAGAGTTGGTGTCGTAAACCACCGCCTCTGTTCAAAGATGGTCGCTCACAGTGGACATAGATGGCTTCTTTCACTCCTCTTTCAAACCATCTTGAAACGTCTTCAAGTAACTTAAAGAAGTCCAGACGCTTTTCTTTGCAAGCTCCTTTGACTACGATGACCTGGATGACTGAGAACCTTCACAGACATATTGCCGTACATTTTGGGAGGAACACCCTTCAACTGGTGCGGGAGTATGAAAGGGAATCAAGGAAACTAGCGGATTATAGGAACCATCTCCGTTTCAACCTAAGATGCAGACAAACCAGAGTTGTTCCCAAGAGCCTGCGCCTTGGATCCACTGTCAGGGGATACAGAGCAGACTTGATTCTACAGAGAGCGCAAAATCACCTTTTAAGTGAAAGGATAAGACAGGTCCATTTCACTATAGATGCCCTCCAAATCAAGATTAGCCAGACTCTGCAGGAACTGGAAACACTTCTACCCTCTCCAATCTTAGAAGAGGTTTACAAGTTTGTGGACAAGGCTCAGCGGGCCCAACACTCGAAAGGAAAAGAAAGACAACGCAGGAAATTTCACACCTTGCATTCAAAAACACACACTCCTCATTCTGAATCTGAACCTACACAACCCATAGAAGAAAACACACCTGAAGACAGTCAGGAGAAATGGGTTAAGAACTTTTCAGACAGGAATCTCACTGAACCTGAAAAGAGAGTATTAGCCAAAGGTCTCAATTTTGCCATTTCTCCACAACAGTTGCCCATAGTGGACCTCATCACAGCCACAGAATCTGCCATTCGGATTAATAAATTATCACAGACAGAAGCAGAGCAAATCAGGATGAAAGTCTCAGCCACCCTCTCCAGTGCCAAAGTCCCTCCGTCCAACCTCACAATACAGGAAAAGAAGGCCGTCGCTTCCCTGAGCAAAGACCACAACATCACTGTTTTACCAGCGGATAAGGGAAGATGCACCGTGGTCCTTAACACTACAGATTACCATACAAAGATCACTACTCTCCTCAGTGACAACAATACCTACGAAGCCTTAAAGCGAGACCCCACAAGCAGCTACAAAAAGAAAGTTATAGCTTGCCTTCAAGACTTGGAAAAGGACAAAATCATTGACCGCCTTACTTATCACCGCCTTTACCCAGGGGATGCCATACCCTGCATTTACGGACTTCCAAAAATCCACAAGGAAGCTGTCCCACTCAGACCCATAGTCAGTAGCATAAACTCAGCCACTTATAACATTGCAAAACACCTTGCTACCATCCTTGCTCCTCTCGTGGGGAACACCCCACACCACATCAAGAACTCCACCGACTTCACTGACAAGGTCCAGAAACTTACCCTGGATCCAGATGAAACCATAGTGTCCTTTGATGTAGTCTCTCTCTTCACGTGCATACCCACCACGGAGGCAGTGGAGACGGTCAGAAAACGACTACAAGAAGACAGCTCCTTGGAGGACAGGACCAACTTCACACCCGATCAGATTTGCACACTGTTAGACCTCTGCCTCACCACTACATATTTCAAATACAACGAAGGCTATTACAGACAAAAACATGGCTGTGCTATGGGCTCCCCCGTGTCACCTATTGTAGCCAACCTTTACATGGAGGAAGTGGAAAGGAAGGCTCTTGGCTCTTTCAAAGGAAGAGTACCCAGCCACTGGTACAGATATGTAGACGACACCTGGGTCAAAATCAAGACACAAGAAGTGGAATCCTTCACTGCGCACATCAACGCTGTGGATAAAAACATCAAGTTCACCAGGGAAGACACGAAGGATGACTGTTTGCCTTTCCTGGACTGCGCTGTGCACATTGAAGAGAATGGCAACCTCAACATCGAAGTTTACCGGAAGCCCACACACACGGACCAGTACCTCCTGTTTGACTCCCATCACCCTCTGGAACACAAACTTGGAGTAATTAGGACCCTACACCACCGGGCAGAACATGTTCCCTCTAAGCCTGAAGGGAAAAAGAAGGAACACACACATGTAAAGGAAGCACTCAAAACGTGCGGCTATCCTAAATGGGCGTTTTTAAAGTCAGCAAAGAGGCACAGAAAAGAAGATCAGACACCAGCGAGGGAGGATAAGAAGGACAGGCGCAACAACATTGTCATCCCCTATGTAGCCGGTGTATCAGAGAAACTCAGGAGGGTTTTCTCCAAGCATGACATCCCGGTGTACTTCAGACCCAGCAACACACTCAGACAAAAACTGGTTCACCCGAAAGACAAAACGCCAAAACACAGACTTAACAATGTGGTGTATGCCGTACAGTGCAGCGAGGAATGCCCAGACCTCTACATTGGAGAGACCAAACAGCCACTTCACAAGCGCATGGCACAACACAGAAGAGCGACCTCCACAGGACAAGATTCAGCTGTCCATCTGCATCTTAAGGATAAAGGACACTCTTTCGAGGATGCCAATGTTCACATTTTGGACAGAGAGGACAGATGGTTTGAAAGAGGAGTGAAAGAAGCCATCTATGTCCACTGTGAGCGACCATCTTTGAACAGAGGCGGTGGTTTACGACACCAACTCTCTGCCATCTATAATCCAGTTTTGAGATCCCTTCCCAGACGCCTTAAGGCCCACTCACACCCTGGGCCATCTGACCTCAGGAATTCGCATGATAAGGTGGGGCCAGGTTTCACAATGAAATCACCCGAAACTCTGGCTGATTGGGACCTACACCCAGTTCCACACCTTGGCTCAGGCGATTAGAGGATCATCAGGGGGTCCTTTTGTCCCTCTGTGGGGGGACACTCCCACTAGGGTTATATCTGGGACTCTCCACCAATTGACCTTAGAACTGAAGAAGCCTCTCGGATGAGAGGTGAAACGTCTTCAAGTAACTTAAAGAAGTCCAGACGCTTTTCTTTGCAAGCTCCTTTGACTACGATGACCTGGATGACTGAGAACCTTCACAGACATATAGTACCTCTCAAGGAACCTATAGAATATTGTCACATGGGGTGAAGAACAGCATAAACTGTGTCACTTCCCGTCATCTATCTGTGTGATTCAGAACTAAGATGGAGCAGATCAGTGCAGGTATAAGAACTACAACTTTCTGACCACTGTACATAGACTCCCTTCAGAGTTTTAAAATAACAAACGGCAATGTCTTACTTGCGTCTTTTACAAAGTCAGGCCAGTGAGAAATCTCTGTAGCATCCCATTATTTTGCAGTTTTATTCCGTGCAGACTGATCCGCTGGTTACATATAATATCCCATAAAGTTTCCATCAGAAGGCTCAGCAGATCATCACTTCTATGAGTTGGACGGGCATCTGAATGAATGTTCTAACAACTCGCAGAAGATGCCATGGCTGCAGTTCACAGGGGTGCATACACTCCTAACCCCTCTCCACAGCTCTTCAGATCACATCTCTCCCAGGTTCTCATGCCTCTAGGACTGAAGGACGAGAAGGGAAAGGTCAGAGCTGTATAGATGCTCAAGCAGCCTGAAGAAAGAGCAGGTGATCCTTGACTGACTCTTGGTGGCGCTGTCACTTGGTGTTTGCTCTCTCTGCAGTAGAGTAGTGATGGGATTTCCGGCTCTTTTTAGAGAACCGGCTCTTTCGGCTCCCAACCGGCTTTTCAGGTTGTTTTGTTCCTTTAATTTATTATTAACAACTAGGGATGGGTACCGGTATCCGGTGCCATCATGGCACCGGTTCTGACATAAACGGTAGTAACCAGACCGAAAAGCAGCGCGCATTTCGGTGCTTTATTTCGGTGCTTTTTTTTCCTGAGCTGTGATACACTTTCTTCTTCCTTACATTTCTATTGGCGTTTGGCAAACAACTGAAAGGTGCATTACCGCCACCAACTGGTATGGAATGATACACTTTAGATTCTAGCCAATCATTTTACGTTTCGAGGATAGTAGGCGGGTCCAGGTACGTACGTTCTTTTAGAGCAGAGCTACAGATTAAAAATGCCCAAGGCAAAGCGGTCAAAAGTCTGGCTGTACTTCACAGCAAAAGATGCAAACTCAGCAGCCTGCAACAAGTGCTTTAAGCTGATACTGTCAAAGGAGGTCACACTTTAAATCCGATGAACCTAGCCCTGCCAGTGTAGCAGAAATGATGATGGCAGCAGCAGCCGTTCTTCTCTGCGTGAGTAGCTTAATGTTGTTCGTGTGTAATTTACGTTGAGTAAGCTAACCGCGTTATTAAATTAATGCATGTAACGTGAACTAGCAAACACCATCATAGCTACATGCGGCTGTCTTCTTGTTTGATGGCAGATATTCCCTTCACCCTGGCCAAAAAGGCTAAAATGACCGAAGAAAAAGTGGAAAACAGCTAAACATGAGAGGTTTTTGGACAAAGTTTGTGTTTTTTCCATTGTTTAAGCACTGCTTCCAGCCCAGAGTGATACCATATATGCCGTATACCTGCAGAAAAGACTAACATTGTTATCTTTTTACAAAAAAAACAGCTGAACATGAGAGGTTTTTGGACCAATTTTGTGTTTTCCATTCTTTAAGCACCGGTTTGGGCACCGTTTAAGCACCGGCACCGTTTCAAAAGTACCGGTTTGGCACCGGTATCGGATAAAACCTAAACGATACCCATCCCTATTAACAACAATATAAAATTATGCACAAAAGGAATTATTAATGTAAAAAAACAAACCGTGGTTTTATTTATATATGTTTATATATAAATATATACGGTGGCCCCTAGAGACAAAGCACGTACAAACTCCAAAACACATTTATAGCGTTAACTGAGCTCCAAAACAGAGCTACCTAGATTACTTAAATTACACAACTGAAAGCATATGTGTATTGTTTGTGTATTTATACACAAGCACTCATATATATTCAAATAATTCAAAAAAAATGTTCATTTACCTGTTACTACCACACACCAGTTGTTGGTACTTCCTGGCTTGTGTAGCCACTAGGTAACAAAAGCTCAACACTGCGCCTACATCCTGGAGCACTTCTGTTGTGTTTTGTATGTTTTTTGTAGTTTGTACGTGCTTCGGGGTTCGTACGTTCTTTGTCGCTAGCGGCCACTGTAGATATACTTTTATTTATTCACGCCACATAAAATGTAATAAATAAATCATACAATACAAAAACCAACTATTTACATTTCAACTTTTAACTATTTAAATTTTCAGCTTCTTCCTTTTAAACAAATTTAAAGTGAAACAACACAAAACACTGCAAACCACAACACAATTAAATATAAATTAAAAGAAGATGCACATTCTCTGTCATATGGGCCTGCATGAATAAACTTTCTGAATCCTTTATCATCCGCAACTGAAAATAGTTGTGGTTGATTGCTATACCTTTCTAATGTGACGTTGTTGTCCCTGGCTCTCTTTCTCTCTCTTTCCCTCCGGCTCTGTTCCTGTGCTGCTGCGAGTGTAACTACCGCCCCTTCCCCCTCTTCCCAGCGCAAAGCACAAGGCTCGCGTGCGTAGTGAAGCAGAAAAAAGTGCGAGAGAGAGGGTGAGAGAAAGGAAAAAAAAAAATCCACGTCGTTCACTTCAAAGAGTCGGCTCTAAGAGCCGTTTCGTTCGCGACCGACACATCACTACGGTAGAGTATCACTATCACTTCCTGTTCCTGCTCAAACAGAGTGGTGTTTTTGAGTAGCTTATCTGCTTAGCAGTTTAATTAAAAACTGTTAGATACATTCTTTTTTCATAGTATAATCTTAACATGCTTCATCCAAAGCACACTTCCTGTGTACTCACCACCTAACTTATAGCCAAAGTATTCACTCACTGTGCTTTTACTGTTTTGCTAGCTTAGCTTAGCTCGTAGCCAACTCGCTATCAGCATGGCCTCTTCACCTGTCCCTACTGCACTTTCCTTCTCATTGTGTCAGATGCTTAGTTACTCCTTGGTCTCCTTTAGCAGTAATGATACTTGTAACAAATGTAGCATATTTGCAGCTCTGGAGGTCAGGATTACTGAATTGGAGACTCTGCTTCGCACCCTTCATTCACCCGTAGCTAGCCAGGCCCTGTAGCTGGTGCAGCCAAAGATAGCGTAGGCCCCGCTAGCTGTTCCCCGGCAGACTCCAAGCAGCTGGGGGAAAAGGGCAGCTGGGTGACAGTGAGGAGGAAGCATAGTCTTAAACAGGTACACCACCAACCTGTTCATGTGTCTAACTGTTTTTCCCAACTCGGCGACACACCCGCGGGTGTCAAACTCTGGTAATTGATGATTCTGTTCTCAGACATGTGAAGGTAGGGCAACCCTAGTCAATTGTCTTCCAGGGGCCAGAGCAGGCGACACTGAGGGTAATTTAAAACTGCTGGCTAAGGGTAAACGTAAATTCAGTAAAATCATAATTCACATCGGCAGTAGTGACACCCGGTTACGCCAGTCGGAGGTCACTAAAATCAATATTGAATCGGTGTGTAACTTTGCCAAAACAATGTGGGACTCTGTAGTTTTCTCTGGTCCCCTCCCCAATCAGACTAGGAGTGACATGTTTAGCCGCATGTTCTCCTTAAATTGCTGGCTGTCTGAGTGGTGTCCCAGAAACGATGTGGGCTTCATAGGTAATTGGCAAACCTTCTGGAGGAAACCTGGTCTTGTTAGGAGAGACTGCATCCATCCCACTTTGGATGGAGCAGCCCTCATTTCTAGAAATATGGACAAATTTATTAAACCCCCCAAAATATGACTATCCAGAGTAGGGACCAGGAAGCCGAGTTGGAGTCTTACACGCCTCTCTGCAGCTTCTCTCCTCCTGTTACCCCCCCCCCCCCCCCCCCCCCCCCAAAACCCCATTTCCATTGAGACTATGTCAGCTCCCAAACAAACTAAAAAACAAACTAAAAACCAGCAAGAATTCTGGACAATTCTGGCACCAGTTTTTCACAGTAGTTGCAGGAAATCAAAGAAAATGGTAGACTACCACCAAATATGAACTCAAATATCATTCTCTTACAAAAACCAGGTAAAGACCCTGTATTTCCTTCAAGCTATCGTCCAATATCCCTTATTAATGTAGACCTTAAAATAATCTGCAAAGCTCTCTCAAAAAGATTAGAGAAAATAACCCCTCTTTTAATTCATCCTGACCAAATTGGTTTCATAAAAGGTAGGCACTCATCAACAAATACACGTAGATTACTTAATTTAATAGACTACTCATGCAGTAAAAACATTGAAACCATAATATTTTCTTTAGATGCAGAAAAATTATTTGACAGAGTTAACTGGAAATTTCTATTTGCGACTTTACACAAATTTGGTTTTGGACCCTCTTTCATAAACTGGTTAAAAATATTATATAACTCCCCAACAGCTTGTGTCAGAACAAATGACCAAACATCCTCCAGCTTCTCTCTTCTGAGGGGCACCAGACAGGGATGCCCACTCTCCCCTTCACTGTTTGCAATTTTTATTGAGCCACTAGCAGCAGCAATTAGACAGGCTACAACAATTAAGGGCATAAAATGTAAGAATATAGAACATAAAATCAGCCTTTATGCGGATGATGTGTTACTTTTTCTCCAAAACTCACAAACCAATATCTCTGGGGTAATTGCATTGATAAATTCTTTCTCAAGTGTCTCAGATTATTCAATTAACTGGTCAAAATCAACAGTTCTTCCGATTAATTGCTCCTTCCATAATTCTTCTCCTTCCCCACTGCAATGTGGAAATATAAAATATTTAGGTATTAATGTCTCTCCTAAACTTTCAGAATTAACTAAATTAAACCACATCCCACTTTTATATAAAAATGATGGTCTTGCCAAAAATAAACTATTTATTTTCAATGATCCCAAATAAGCCATCACAAGATTGGTTCAGATCTCTACTCGTATATTTCTAAATTCCTTTGGAAAGATAAACCCCAAGGATAAAGGAGGATTAGATCTGCCTAACTTTAATCACTATTTTTTAGCCAACAGGCTTCAGTTCATCTCTAGATGGTTTAAACACACCCTCTTAGATGAACCTTGGATAGATGTAGAACAGGCACTATGTAATAAACTAGAAATTTCAGACCTACCATTTATCAGCTCAAACATCAAACGACATGAATGCTTTAAAAGCATCAATATTAGCTCTTCTCTGACAGCATGGTGGGAGTTTCTAAAAATGACAGCATGAGTCTTCATTAATCCCATGCAAGCGTACTCCTATCTGGAACAATCCGGACATATTACAAAACAATAATATGATAAACTTTCCAGATTGGAGTTGCAAAGGAATTAAATACTTGGAACATATATTGGAAGGAACAGACTTTATTTCGTTTGACAGACTAGTTACACAATATGGGATCAACAAGAAAAGATTTTTGGAATATCAACAAATTAAATCCATAGTAAAAAAAGAAATTTAATTCCAGTGAAGCTGAATTACAAACACCACCAAGTGTGGTACAATTTTTTTAGTCTAAAACCCCCCAAATTATTGTCTAAAATATACAGAACACTTTCTAAAATAGATGAATCAATATCCCTTCCTATTGCAAAATGGGAAGCAGATTTATCAATCAACTTAGACCCAAACCTTTGGTCTCAGATATCCTTAAAAACCTTTCAATGGATCAGAAATCCCACTTTGCAAATCCCTCTGTTCCTTCCAATATATGTTCCAAGTATTTAGTCTAAAACCCCCCAAATTATTGTCTAAAATATACAGAACACTTTCTAAAATAGATGAATCAATATCCCTTCCTATTGCAAAATGGGAAGCAGATTTATCAATCAACTTAGACCCAAACCTTTGGTCTCAGATATCCTTAAAAACCTTTCAATGGATCAGAAATCCCACTTTGCAATTAATACAATACAAAATATTACACAGAGTGCACTATACTGGTCATAGGATGTTCAAGATGGGCTATACGCCTTCCAACAACTGCTCACACTGCACAGCAAATACACCGGACAATTACATCCACGCTCTTTGGTTTTGTCCACCAGTTCAGAAATTTTGGCGTGAGATATGTGAAGACTTATCAAAGTGTCTGAAATGTAACATTCCAGCCTCCCCTTTAGTATGCTTGCTGGGCAACTTGGATGAGGTCACTGCAGAAATAAACACAGCCCACGTTGTTTTTACGGCCCTATGCATTGCCAAGAAAATGGTCCTCATTAACTGGAAAAATAAAAATAATCTTAATTCTAACCAATATAAAAACCATCTTATAGATCACATTAGTCTTGATACAACCTCTGCCATCAAATTTGATCAATCCCTTTGGGCTCCTTTGATTGGCTTCATCACCTAGTGGGGGTGGGGGGTCATGGTTTGGTCCTGCCTTCGCTATTGTGGTTGATATGGGGGTAGGGACGGCCTTAGGGCATCTGGGGAGTCCCTAGGGATGTTTCCCTGGAGGGCCTAACCTGGGGGATGTGGCCATGACCTGGTTAGGAGCTCTGGGGGCTCTTAGATGGTGTTTTCCTTGTGGCTGCGTACAGCGGGGATGGGGGAGGGTCTGTGCTGGCGGACGTTGGTTACTGGCCTGGTAGCCTGGCTGCCCCTGGGTGGGTCCGGGACGGGCATGGAGGCTTGGGGGTCTGGGGGTGCTCTGCCCCCCCGGTCTGGGGTGCTGGCCGGGCCTTGGGGGCTTGGGTCCTGGCTGTTGTGTCGCCGGAGCAGTGGGCGGGTGGGTGCAGGGGGGCTCAGCCCCAGTGCGGGGGACCTCTGGTGCATCGGCCCAACTAGTGGGCTCTCTAACTGGTGGGGAGGTTGTTATATCTTTGCAGGTGGTCTCCTCACTACAGGAGCTCACTCTGCAGGTGGGGGGAGAGATATAGGAGAGGTGGAGAATGAACTCAACCTGGGTGTCTATTGTCTTGTGTAGTTTGGGAGATGATTGGATGATGGAGTGGGTGCAGTTTTCTCTGGGGTGGAGTCAGGTGGGCTGCCCCAGACTCTGTGGGGCTGGGCGGTGCTGCTGCTGCGGGCCCCAGTCCGGATGGGCCTGGGCCCCCTTGCCCTGGTGGGTTCCAGAGTGTGGGGGTGCCTACTGGGGTCAGCAGGGGTGCAGGTATGTCACCAGGGTGCAGGGGAGGCACTCCCCCTCTGTCCCCTTCTGGCCGCCTGTGCCTCAATTTTTTTTCTGCAACCTAGACATCCACATTACTCACACTCTCACATAACACATACATATAGGGCCTTGGGGGTGGGCACGTTTTACAGCATCCAGAGGATGGTCGTTGTATTCCAACCCACCTCTGGCGCTGGTGTCCTACCCTCAATTTTAAATGCATATAGACACTAAGGGTTTTCGGGAGGAGCCGTGCTGCTCTCTGAGAGGAAGCAAGTACCATGCTCCTGAGTTTTAAATGCACTTTAGAACAGCACACAGGAACACTACATATGAGTGGGCATAGGGAGGTTTGACGTCTTCACTCAACCCGGTTGTGTTAGCCGTCAGGGCTGGGGGGCTGGGATGCGGGGCCTCCCTGCTACTGCAGATAAGGAGGTGGTCTGCTTGCCTCCACCTCAGAGAGAAGGATTACATCTCCTGGGTCTAGGTGCGGCTTGCCCCTCTGAGGGCGGGGGTACCTGGACCTGGGATATAGAGTATGTTTGGGGAGTGCGACTGTCTGTCCAGTGTCTATTTGTGTCTGTCTACACGTTGGGTGAGTGCCGAGTATTTGGTTGTGTATATGGGGTGGGAATGCACGTTTGTGTCCGCGTGCGCCTGTACGTCTGTGTCTATATGTCAGGTTGGGTCTTGGACTCAACCTCTCTGGGTACATCTCAGGCCCTCCAAAGTACGGAGGCCTATCTCCCCTCACCACACTCCCTGCCGGTGGCTGATGCCCTCAGACGTTGGTGTGTTGGTGGTCCTTGTCGTCTGGGGCTGGGCGCTCATGTATGTACCGGCTCACTCCTGGTGGCCGATTGGCAGGGCCTGGCGCCTGTGGCCCGGCTGGGCCCCTTCCGGGGGGTGGGATGCCCTCAGGCCTCTGGCCTCTGGGCCTGAAGCTCGGTCCTCTCTGGCACAGCTGGCTGCCGGCAGAGCCCGCGGGCACGCCAATGCAACCCCCTCTGGCCTCTGCTCCGTAGCTGCTGGGTGACCTCTCGTTTGGGGCTCTACTCAGCTCTTCCCAGGAGGGTGGCACGGTTCCCCCCCTTTTGGTGGTCCTCCTCGGGTCCTTGTACTCTGGGGCCTCTGGATATCTGGGGCCTGGATCTCCTCCATACCTGCTTCATACCCTGGTGGACGGGGCTATGGCTCCCCACACTCCCTAGCAGATCGTTACATGCTGCCTCAAAGCACATTGTGCACTGTTTATCTTGCGTGCTGCACAATATCGTTTAATATTTAGTATCTACTGTTATCTACTGCTAGCTAGTTTATTGTGATGGTGCTGTTTTTTTATTATGTTGCTCTTTTTTTTGTTTGCTTTCTCTTCTGTTTTTTTTTCTCCATACAGGTCATCCAGGTGTTTTGTTTGTTTTTCTTTCTTTCTTTCCCCCTTTCTCACTGTCTCTTCTCCCCTTTGGTTTTCTTTCTCTCCCTCTCTTTCTTTCATTCCTTCTCCCTGTCCTATCCCCCAGTCATGTCTGTCCCGTTTGTAGCAACTGAAAATAAAATAAATTCATAATTATAATAAAGGTCAATCAAATGGACCAATATGGCAAGGCCATGATGATCCACTTGGTAAAATAAATCCGCTTGGCATCTTTCTTGGCCTTAAGACAACAATTCTGATGGCTAAAGATCCAAACGGGACACACGCACAAAAAAAGTGAGTTTTTTCTCCCCTCTGATGTCAAGTACTCACAGGTTGTCTGATTCTTGAGGTTTTCTCTCCATTACTTACCTTACAATATACTTACTACATTTTAACAAAAATATCTGTTCTTTCTAATCCTTACTGTTTCAAAAAAGAAAAGAAAAGAAAAAGAAAAGAAAAAGACTTGTTATTTGGTGTTTTTGGTGAAGATGTAGTAGATTTAGTTTAGATGCAGTTGTGAAGGAAAAAATGTAGAAAAAGAAAAAGAAAGAAAGAGAAAGCTTTTGATTGTACTAATATTATTTTATTATTACATTAATATACCCTTTACTTTTTCACTTTTACTCAAAGTACAGATGCATTTTTTGAAGTATTTTAGCACAAACATCTGTACTTCTGTTTAAGTAAAGAATATCTGTACTTTTGCCACCCCTGCCTGTGGATAGTTGCCCCTTCTCTCTCTAAATTTGAAGCTATCAGTCTCCCTCATTTATTCTGTGATTAATTTTAATTTTAACATATAAATTTGTTTTATTTAAAGAGGTGTGTTGTGTTCTTAATTTGTTGTAGTTTATTCTTGTACAAGTGCATAGTAAAAAGACAACATATAGATAAAACATATATGTTAATATGGATATAAACATGGATAATCTTTATCAATTGAATTACATTTTTCTCAAATTAAGACACATTTTGTTTGTAACAAAAAAAGTGGACAATAAAGTTGTTTTGACAACTGAATCTGAATCTCTTGTCTGTGTTTTTAATCTTCAGTGACTTATCTGAGAATATAAGGAAACGGTAGATGTATTAATCCTTTACTTCATCACCCTGCATCTAGAGAGCACACTGGTGAGTTTCCTTCTCCTGCTTCTCATTCTTTACAGACACCTTAAGCATTTTAGTTCAGGAACCTTATTTGTTGTGTAACTGTCTCAAACCTCGAGCTGTTAGCACCGCTCTGATCACAGCTGGTTTAACAACATTGTTGCTGCTATTGGCTGGTGCCATCTTATCCACAGAACAATATGGGATAATGTCACTGATTCAGCGTTTGGATATTTACAGATTCAAATACATGCTTATGTATGTGAGCTTTTACGTGCAACAGCTTCACATTGTGGTCAGAGGGGGAATTACATCCATGCTGAAAAAAAAATTAGTGGGAAGAATTAAATGAGTTTATGCATGTCAGTGGAGGCTTTGTGAAACAGAAATGTAGTTTGTGGTTGAAGGGAGTAGTTATGCACTTTAAAAGAACCTCATTAAACATTAAACCAGGATAACATCTGGATGACATATAATGAAATCTGGCTGCTGAATCAATTGATAAGTGAAAACTGACACAAGCTGACAACACAAACATGTTTCCAAAAATGACATTGGGCAACAAACCGAGACAACCAACTGTATTAAAGGCAAAAAGCAAAACACATTTTTAAAAAAGAAAAAAAAGTTGTACAAACTGGGGAGCACAGTGTTGTGGTGTCTAACACTGTTTCCTCACAGCACTACGATTCTGGGTACTAATCCGCCATCTGTCCTGAGTGGAGATTAGATCTTGTCCCCATTGGTGTGCCAATGGTTGTCTGTGTTAGTCCTAGGACAAAAGGCCACCTGAACAGGGTGCCTCTCGCCGTGTGGCAGCTGGGATATATTTTTTTATTGTTGGTGAAGAACTGAAAACTCAGAATTTTGGTATATTCATCATTTCCTTCTATTGTTAAGTTACCTCCTGCATCATATCACTTTTACAAAAAACACAAACGTTTTACAGACATGCAACAATATTTTATTGAGATCAACAACTGGTCCTGCATATTGTACAGTGTACTTTTCACAGAATATATGTAAAAGATGTAGAATTGAATTTAAATTATAACTACTTGCTTATGAACCATAAAATGGCCTGAGATGTTTACTGCATACAAACCCAATAGGTTTCTAAGGTCTGCAACATCTGGTCACTTTGTAGTGCACAGTTAAGGAACTAAGCTCTTAATATTACCTTATAATATTAAGAGCCTTGAGGAGTTCAGGGTGTAAAAACATCTGTTTTTGTTGGGTCATGTGTCTTAGAGGAAGCAGAGGATTTCTTGGCAGCTGTTTGTCATCAGGGCTGATTGTGGCCCAGTTTAGATAAGGCACCGACGTTATGTCACCTCTTCACGCTGCATGGTAAGTAAGCTCCTTGGCTGATGGACTAAAGCCTTTCCGCTCACTCAACCAAGCATACACCTCATCACTGGCTTACTGATCTTTTTCTGTAAATGTTAAACTCACACTAACAGCTATACAATGCAGTGACCTGTGGCAGCTTCGCAACTGAAGAACTGACTTTGTTGTAAAGACAAGATGAGCAAAGTTAACACAAACCTCAATTGGTCTCTAACCTTTGTAATAATACATAAATAAAATAACAAACTGGGGACAAGAGATGCCACAAAGGGCACATCCAATTAAGTAATAATATAATGGAGAATTTCCAGTAGCAAAATGTTGGAAAGACACAGGTGTAACCTGTAAACCAGGTTTTAATGCATACGACAGCAAGAGTCAGCAGCATTATCTTGTTATTTTGAAAACCAGTGACAGGATTTCAGAAAGGACAGTTGCCAGGTGCAGTCATGTGTAAAGACTGGAGGTTCATGTATGTAAGTTGCATGTACTTGAATGAGAGAACAGTAAACAATCCATGCACATTGTCCTCATCTTGTGGGGCAGGTGCAGAGCCACCAACAGTAAAAATGTGTTTTTAGAAAAGAATGACTTTGCAGCAAGAGGAAATGCAAATTCTGCAATATGAGTTTGCAAAACCTGTTATGGAATAACAAATGTGACTTTATTTTTTGCATGGATTGTGCATGGATTGTTTACAGCATGCTATGGTTAGCATGTTAGTTTGGGTCCAGTGTTGGGAAGGTTACTTTTAAAATGTATTCCATTACAGAATACAGAATACATGCCCCAAAATGTATTCTGTAAAGTATTCCGTTACGTTACTCAATGAGAGTAACGTAACGGAATACTTTGGATTACTTAATATATTATTATGCTGTTTACGACTACGTGAATGTACTATTGCTGTATTTCATTACTGTTACTCAAGGTCCGCGGCTCCAAACCGTAGTAAAGGGACCTCTGGCTAATACGGTGGGTTCTGTGTCGGGCTCGTAGCCGAAAACTAGCTTTACTTTGTTGTGTGGGTCAACTTTGCTTGCGAGAGACAGAGAGAGGCGTTAAAAGGCTGCTCCAACGGAACCTATTGTTTTTGGAGGAAAACACGAACACAGTGTACAGTCGAGTCTTAATAGCTTACTTACAACTGGGCTCGTCAGGCACTCTTCTTGGCTGCAGTGGTTATTATTATATTTACATGCTTCCAGCTCCCGTTTTTGCTCGATGACAGCTCGTACTTTTCCTTTTTCTCCCTCCCTCGCTCACAGACACATAACGTGTATGGCAGTCCATTCTCCCTGCAGCACGGACTACACTGCCTATGATGCTACATTCTTTAGAGCTATACCGGTAGCATTTTGCCTATTAGCTTAGCACAACTACAACAAAAAGGCCTCTCTCACCCAGGAAACACGCAGAGCAAGAGCGTCACCCTGTAA
The DNA here is from genome assembly GCF_963576455.1 of Neolamprologus multifasciatus. Taxonomy (NCBI): domain Eukaryota; kingdom Metazoa; phylum Chordata; class Actinopteri; order Cichliformes; family Cichlidae; genus Neolamprologus; species Neolamprologus multifasciatus. The sequence continues at coordinate 4,359,619 of NC_140442.1, read as the reverse complement.
CCATGGCAACCGTAACGCTGCCACCTGGAACGACAGAACGTAGCTGTCAAACAAAACCCAAACAGGCCTGACCCGCGACAATATGAAACAGGGAAGTACCGCCATGTAATCCATTTATTTCAACAAAATAACTGTATTCTAAATACCACCTTTTTAAATGGTAACTGTAACGGAATACAGTTACTCATATTTTGTATTTTAAATACGTAACGGCGGTACATGTATTCCGTTACTCCCCAACACTGTTTGGGTCACACACCTATGCTCTGTGATGTTAGTGACTCCACCGTTATTCTGTATTGTTTTAGTATCTTGTTTTCTGCCATAAAGTGTTTCCATGAATTCAGTGCACATGTCAAGATGGTACGGTGGCTGGGAAGTGCAAAGCGCAACAAATTAAAAATCCGCAACAAATTAAAAATCCACAACAAATTAAAAAACCGCAACAAATTAAAAATCCACAACAAATTAAAAAACTGCAACAAATGAAAAATCCACAACAATTTAAAATCCACAACAAATTAAAAAACTGCAACAAATTAAAAAACCGCAACAAATTAAAAATCCACAACAAATTAAAAATCCACAACAAATTAAAAATCCACAACAAATTAAAAAACCACAACAAATTAAAAATCCACAACAAATTAAAAACCCGCAACAAATTAAAAATCCACAACAAATTAAAAAAACGCAACAAATTAAAAACCCACAACAAATTAAAAAACCGCAACAAATTAAATATCCGCAACAAATTAAAAATCCACAACAAATTAAGAAACCACAACAAATTAAAAACCCACAACAAATTAAAAAAATGCAACAAATTAAAAATCCACAACAAATTAAAAATCCACAACAAATTAAAAAACCACAACAAATTAAAAACCCACAACAAATTAAAAATCCTTGACCGAAAGGGATTGTCTGAAATACCGGAAGTCTGCTTCCTGTGGACGGTCTCTGGAGCTTTTGCGGCACACAGACCAGGCTGAAGGGTCAGACAACCTACAATACTGCATTAAATATTTCAACGAAGGTCACTCATATAGTGTTATCGTGGACATGATGTTAAGTTTGCATGGTGTAAAGATGAGTTTAAGGAGTCTTAAAAGTAAACTCAATAATGCTGGACTTTACCAAAGAAAACATTTTCACTCCAGAACAACAATCATTAACGCAATCAGAGCGGAGCTTCAAGGACCTGGGCGATTGTTTGGGTATCGAACAATGTGGCAGGTACTTAAACAAAAGCATCATCTTAAAGTGAAGAGGGATGATGTGATGAAAATACTCCGGGAGCTTAATCCTCATGGATGCCAGATGAGAACACGCAGAAGATTCATTAGGAGAACCTATCATTCGCTGGGACCCAACTACATGTGGCATGCTGATGGTTATGACAAGCTCAAACCATTCGGTTTGGCCATTTCAGGGTGCATTGATGGATTTTCACGCAAGGTTTTGTGGGTAGAATGTGGACCAACCAATAATAATCCAGTGGTCATAGCTTACTATTACTTGTCATGTGTTGGGAGCCTTGGTGTTGTACCGATGAGACTGAGAACTGACTGTGGGACAGAAAATGGCATTATGGGTGCAGTTCAGTGCGCACTACGTCACCATCATGATGACCACTTCAGCGGAGAGTCCAGTCACATGTTTGGTTCATCAACGAATAACCAGCGAATTGAGTCCTGGTGGTCCATATATAGAAAAGGAAGGTAAATATAACATTTAATTTTGCCTGATATTTAAAGGTGTAACAAATTTGAATGTTGTGCAAAAGTTGATTTATTGTCAGTCTGCCCCAGGACACCATTGTGTCCTTGGGCAAGACACTTCACCCGTTGCCTACTGGTGGCGCCAGTGGCAGCCTCGCCTCTGTGCGCCCCAGCGTGGCTGTGGCTACAACTGTAGCTGCCTCCACCAGTGTGTGAATGTGAGAGTGAATGAATAGTGTAATTGTAAAGCGCTTTGAGGGCCTCGAAAAGCGCTATATAAATGCAATCTATTATTATTATAATTATTATTATTATTATTATTTCAGTAATTCAACTTAAAAAGTAAAACCGATATTAAATACTCATTATATGCCAAACTGGACATTTTTAGCCCATTTAGTAATTATGAGGATTATGATTTGATTATTATGAACCCCAACTTCAAAGCCAGAATAAACCATGTAAAGCACTTTGTGCTACATTTCTGTATGAAAAGTGCTTTATAAATAAAGATTGATTGATTAATCATTAACATTATAACAAATACTTGAAATACCTCACTTTGTATGTAATGAGTCAATATCGCTAATTTCACATTTAATTTGAATTACTAAAATAAATTAACTTTTGCACATTACTCAAATGTTTTAGAGTTTTGCCTGTATGCAATCCCTTTCGATAGAAAACATTTTAACTGACTGGAGTCTATATATGATTCAGTTAAAATGAACTGTAAAGTCCCATGCGATGACGTGTTGTGAAATGATGCCATGTAAACAAACTAAACTATTTCTAAACAAATTTTTTTTTTTAACAATTTCTCTAGGGCTCAGTTTTGGTTGGAGCTGTTTGCGGATCTTCAAGATGCTGGACACTTCAATGGAAGTCATGAGCATCAGTGCCTTTTGAGATTTTGCTTCACTGACATTGTTCTAAAGGATCTTGATGAATGTGTGAAGCTGTGGAACACTCATCGGATTCGTCCCTCAAGAACAGCTTCATGTCCAGGAGTTGTGCCAAATGAACTGTACTACCTACCCCACAGGTAATGGATAATAATGATCAAATAATTACTTTATGTGTAAACCTATATTAATGCAATTGTCTTCCATTGACCACAGATACGGCTCCAGGGACTGTGGATTCCTGATTCAACAATCTGAACTGGACGCTTTTCCTGAGTCTAGGCTGTCAGTAGTTGTATGTGGGGACTCAAACATACAGTATCTGCATTTTGTAATGGAGCAAAATCATTTTCAAAAGCCAGTCTGCTGGGATTCTGCCACTGAACTTTACATGAAGTTATTAGAAATTGCACATTTCTAAAAAAAAAAACAAAAAACTGGCTTTTTGTCATTTTTACCAAAACCTAGCGCATATCCTGTATTTTTGGACTAGGCTACATGAGTTGGCTGAAGATGCCAAAAGTTTAAGTTTGTGTTTGTAAAAGCACATTCTTACTGCAATGTCTTGCTAATTCTGGTCCTTGTTTAGCTGATGGAAGTTGAGATACCGTCCTGAACATTTAGATCAATAATAAATCAAATCAAAATCAAATCTTGCACTGTATTGTGTGTTTATTACAACTTTTAAGAGTAGAACACTTTTAAATGCCTTTACTTTTAGTAGCACTGTCAAACCTTTGAACAAATCAAGTCAAGCCATTGTATTTTAAATGTCCTTTGAATATATGTACCTACATTTTTCTATGCTGTGGTGTGCTGGGGGAGCAGCACAGCAAAGAAGGACTCATCCAGGCTGGAGAAACTGATCAGGAAGGCTAGCTCTGTGGTCGGCATGAAGCTGGACACTCTGGTGACAGTGGCAGAGAAAAGGACACTAAAGAAACTGCTGGACATTATGGACGATGCTGGGCATCCTCTGCACATGGCCATAAACAACCAGAGGAGTCTGTTCAGTGACAGGTTGCTTCTCCCAAAGACAAGAACCAACAGACTTAAAAACTCCTTTGTCCCACACGCCATCAAACTGTTTAACTCCTCTCTGGAGGGGAGAGGGAGGGGAAACAGGAGGACAAAGGAGGGGGGAACAACTAAGCTGTAGTGCCTCTTCTCTTCACTGTGCAATACCTTTTGTGCAATACTTTTTGTTAATAATCAGCAGTGCAATAGACTTCATACTTGAAATGTGCAATTCACTTGTATTTTTTATCTTTATTTTTATTTTTATTCCTATTTATTCTATTTATCCCCTTTGTATATTTTATCTATATATGTCTTTGTATTTATATATGTGTGTATATATATATATATATATATATATATAATATTCTTAACTCTGTAACTTCTGTCGGTGCTGTGCTTTTTGGAAAAACAAATTTCCCAGAGGAACCTACCCGAGGGATTAATAAAGTTTTATCTAATCTAATCTAATCTAATCTTTTAGAATAAAAAAAACATGCTCAAATACACAACTGATTTCTGGATAAGTCCCGTAGCAAAAAAACTACAGAATTTACAATGTAATGCCAAGAAGAAGCAGCTGTAAGTGACTGGGTTATCTAATAAAACTACAATAACCCTGGTAAACTATAATGGATTTGTGCTGCACCACCAGCATGTCCCACCTTCTCCTATTCATAACATCTTTAAAAAAAAAAAATCTTGACTTAAAAACTTGAGAAACAAATCAACAGCAGGTTTGAACTACAAGGCCAGACATCCTAGAAACATCTAAATCCTGGGGAGTTTTGAATTCCAAAATCCATGTTGGATTTAAACACGGAATATGAGGTTATCATTGGTAGTTTCAATAAGTTTAAGCATGTATTTGCCATCGGGAATAAAGAGTCATCCAGGAACTGTAGGCTTGGTAGTGGATCTAATCCAGAAGGTGGCAGTGATGTTAGCCCAGTTGCAAACATGAGAACATCGCCCACTGACACAGCAGTTTGTGATTCTGCAAAAAATAAAAATACATGTAAAAAATTATATATGTATATGTGAACTCAACACATTGTCTTGTAATGAGTACTAAAAGAAATACTGGTATACACCTTCACAGTCAAGCAGATAGTCTGACCAGTAGCCCACAGTTTCCAGACTTTCCAGACGTCTCCTGTTACTTCCAGATGGGCTGAAGTCAGGTTTGAAAAGTCTCTCAAGTTCAAGAGCTGTGAGTTTCTTTTCCATGTGACACAGGACCGGGGAAAGCAAAGTAGGGTGTTGCTGGAGTGCACTCAGGAAATGAAGTGCTGAAAGACCATCTTTAAATCTAAAGAATGAGGAGAACTTTATGTAATTTACCAGTTCATAATACATGCACAAACTATGGACAAACTTTGAACTCTGGAAACCTTGGAGAATGTAAAACATTTCAGTCGGAAATTATGCACAACATAACAATAATTCTATAGTCTCTTCTATAGTAGTCTCACCTCTCAATTACAGATGAGTTTCAAGCAATTATATACCACCGGAGATAGTCAGACACAATGTCTTTCTTTTCCTCAACTGTGGAAACATGCCTTAGACAACCAGCCACCTGTAGCATAGTACTGTGTTTTATGACACAGTCACGCAGGACATCCACTGAATCCACTGTTGCTTTTACTGAAGTCTGGCCTGCAAGATAATGTACCAGCTCTTCTGACAGGAAATGGGGCCCTGGACCACCATGCACAACTGACACGGCTATCATCTTTCCTGCTAGGTAGTATTCATCCTCCCTTACAGCTGTGAATGAATACAGTAAATGATAAACTCTCTCACACACACACCTCTCTCTATCGATCGATCAGATCCGATCGATGTCAGATCGATCAATCAGATAGACAGACAGACTAATGCTGTGTTGAAATAATCCAAAAAACTATTATGAGTTGCTTCTGATAATAATTAAAAACAAATTGATTTACAAGTCCAAAAAAGCCTTTAAATTAAGTTTATCAAACATCTGATCATTGCATACCCTTTGCATTGTAGACGAGGAATCAATGTCCTTCTGGTCCATCAAAAATGGGACGATCTTTCATGTGTTTCATTAGCAGACTCAAAAACTCTCGTTTTGGGCCACCTGCATCAAGTCCTTCTTCTAGAATGCCAGCATCATCAGTAAATTTAACCAGCATGTCAGTGGTTTCAGTATGACAACCGCCTGAAACCCCTGACTGCTCCATCCCAGACATTTGCTCTTGAGATGTTGAATCTGCTGACACTTCCATGATGAATAGCAATGGATAAGTTTGCAATGATGTCAGGTAGAGTAATGTTAACGTCTTCCCTGTAATCACAAAAATGAAAGACATAATGCAAGACTATACAATTTAGCGTTGTTATTTTAAGTAGTATTTGATATTTTATAGTGCTTTGTAGTCAATCGGTGAAGCAACTTCAACCAGCTCTTCATCCTCGTCCTCAATGCAGGGGGCACACAGGTCTGCATATTTACTGTTGAGAAATTATAATTCCAAGATTAGACTAACTTCTATTCACCCTATAACTATCTTTACCCATTTCACAAACCCAAACGTGTACTGTAGTTACAGGTTTAAAATTACGTATAAGACACATTTTTATTTACCTATAGGGACTCATGACTGGATTTGTTTCGTTTTGGTGATCAAGATCCTCTGTATCAGATATTACAATCTGAAAAACAACAACAACAAAAATTGCATACTGTACATAAACATACATAGCATTGTATTATTTCAACAATTGCAAAAAACCTCATGCTGACAGAAATTGCCCAAATACCTGACTTGACTGTATGGTAGATGAAGGTCCTGGAGCATGTCTGAAACAGAATACGAGTATTGGAATTAAAATGTCCAGATAAGTAGCTCATACCGTTTAATATTATTTATGATACCAACATTATAAAAAGGCTATGAAACCAATAAATATTTATATTAGGGTGGGGCAATAAAATAACAACAATATGTATTGCAGTATACTTTTTTCTCAATGGAAAGCAGTAGCAGCAGAAAGCAATGGAAGCAGTGCCACACGCGGAGATGTTTGGGCACCACTTACATCTAAACCAACCATTAAAATAAATATACAAGGAGAGATTAGGAGAATTTGCTTTTATTTCTTAGCTTATTCATATGATATTGACAAAAACTTTGTCAATTTTACGTCTGCTCTCATGTATAACTTACTGTAAACTAAGATTTATTTTTAGAATCATTCTTTTTTGTTTTTAAATGTAATTGACCAAGAATTTGAGTGATCTGGTGTTTGTTGTTGTTACGTGCCTGTGTTGGTGGGTTATCTGTTTCCTAACGTGTGTATGCTAATTCACCTGTGCAGGGGCTCGGCTGTGATTGGTGGACCTAAGGAACGGCCTGATGTAACTGGTTCCTGCTGTGGACACGGACTATAAAAGGGCGACCGAACAGCTGCGGTGGGGGGGTGCGGCAGACTTCCCGTGCACTTGCCTCAGGTCCAGACGGAGCAGCCGTAGCAATAGCTATTTGGATAAATGGTCGGGCATGTGTGTGAAGTGCGGAGCAAGTAGGGGTGAGCTGCCGATTATTTTGGGAAGCCTTCTTTTCTCCTGTGTTTTTAGACCAGGGAGGTCAGACTGTGTCATTCCTTTCTTTTCTTTTTCGTGAACAGGTCAGAGGAGAACCGAAGCCTAGGTTGTGTTTTGTTTGTTGTGTTGGCCTTAGCTCACCCCGAAATCATTCACTCCCACTACCGTGAGTGCCATTGCTGTCAATAAATCATTGTTAAAAGTCCGATGCTGTGGCTGTGTCTGTTTGGGCGTGGGAAGTCACGGGACACCCCGCTCTTGTTACGGTCATCTCGAGCCGGGTCGTAACATGATTTGGGGGCTCGTCCTTTGTCTCGTTTTTGTGGTCTGTGGTTTGTTCGGGCGTTTTTTCTTTTGTGTGTGGGGAGGTGTGTGGTGTGTGTGTGTTGGAGGATGGAGTTTTCTTTAGATGACTTTGCTACCTCGCCTTCCTGGGATAAGATAGAGTTGTGTAGAAAGGCGGATTTGCTTATCATAGCAAGTTTTTTTGATATTAAAGTGTCCTATAATGCCCGGAAAGCGGAGGTGAAGGATGCTTTGTGTGCAGGCTTGGTGGAGCGGGGCATTCTCCCTTCCCCGAAGGCAGCTGTAAAGCGGCCTGGTAGGGGCGGCGTGGAGGTGGCTCCGGAGGCTGAGCCGGAGCCAGATGCCAAAGGACCCGTTGGCGTGTCCCCGGCTGAGGTGGAGCCTGATGCGGATGAGGCGGGGTCGGATGCGGCAGAGGTGGGGTCTGGGGCGGCTGAGGAGCCTCAGGCAGTAGGGTCTACGGAGGACCTCCGTTTGACCCTCCGTATTAGGGAGGTAGAGGTTCGCGCCAAAGAGCTTGAGGTGCAAGCTATGCACCTCCGGGTCAGAGCGTTGGAGTTGGAACGTAAGCCCGCCGCTGTCTCGACACCCGTTTCCGCTGCCTCCACACCTGTCTCGAGTCGCCCTGACATGTCCGCAGTTACTTCACCAAGTTTTGACATCACCAAACATGTTAAACTCGTACCTCCGTTTCGGGAGGCTGAGGTTGATTCCTATTTTCACGCTTTTGAGCGTATAGCAGCTGCCTTGAGTTGGCCTAAGGAGTTTTGGGCACTGCTACTTCAGTGTAAGTTAATCGGCAAGGCTCAGGAAGTATGTACTAGCCTTTCCGTTAACGACAGCCTCCAATATGATATTGTAAAAAAATCAATTCTGCACGCGTATGAATTAGTTCCTGAGGCTTACCGTCAGCAATTTCGTAAAAGTGAAAAGACCGCTGAACAAACCTTTGTGGAGTTTGCCCGTGAGAAACATCGCTTGTTTGAACGCTGGATGCAAGCCAGCAAAGTGAGGGATATTGAGGGATTGAAGGAGTTGGTTCTTTTAGAAGAATTTAAAAAGTGTCTCCCGGATCAGTTAGTAGTTTATCTAAATGAGCAGAAGGTGATGTCCCTGGCAAAAGCAGCAGTCTTAGCAGATGAATTCACCCTCACACATAAAGTCATTTTTCCATTTCCAACTGGGGCAGGACGAGAAGTGAGGGGAGGGCAGGAAAAGAGACAAAAATCTCCTAAACAGACCCGAAGGGCGAGACAGGAGGAAACTGAAAGGCGGGAATGTTTTTATTGCCGTGAGTCTGGTCACCTGATCGCCAGTTGTCCTGCGCTGCGGAAGAAAGAACAGCGCAGAGGGTCTAAGGGACCCGTGGGGCTCATTAAAGTAGTTTCCCCACCTATCGGTCCTGATCAGATGCAGGGGTGTGACCCAGAGATGGAGGTAGAGTCACGTTTTAAACCCTTCCTTTCCCAAGGCTTCGTTTCGGTGGCAGGAGAAGAGAAGGACAGGGTTCCTATCACCATTCTCCGAGACACCGGGGCACATCAATCTTTTATGTTAGATGATGTGTTGCCACTGTCGGATAAAACCGCCTGCCACACGGATGTGTTGGTGTGGGGAATTGAAATGAGTGTTCTTCGGGCGCCCCTTCACAGAGTATATCTACACTCACCTATCACAACTGGACCTGTGAAGGTCGCCATAAGACGACAGTTGCCGTTTAAAGGTGTGTCGTTTATCTTGGGCAACGATTTGGCCGGGGGGAAAGTGTTTCCACTGCCTGAAGTGATGGATACGCCTGTTGCTGCTGATTTAAAAGCCACAGTTTTTCCCGTTTGCGCTGTTACGCGGGCGCAAGCGCGCAAATTTGCTGATGTGGTTAGTATCGCAGATACGTTTGTGGCTGGGGAGCAAAAACCTTCTGTACGGGAGAAAGACAGTGTGGGGGATAAACGCAGTGTGCTAAAATTAATACCGGCATTGAGCGGCGACGTGAAGAAAGAAGCTTTGATAAGCGCTTAGGAAAACGACAAGTCTTTGAGTTCCTGTTTTGCAGCCGTTGTCACGGCTGGGGAAAGCACCCTTCCCCGTTTTTTCCTGCAGGATGGCGTGTTAATGAGGCGGTGGTCTTCTGATCAGAGTGGAACATCAAGTGTTACACAGGTGGTGGTACCATCTCAGCATCGTGATCAGGTGCTAAGCTTAGCACATGATGCCGGCATGGCTGGGCACCTCGGAATAAATAAAACTTATTACCGAGTGCTGGGCAGTTTCTTTTGGCCTGGCTTAAAAAAACACGTGGCTGCTTACTGTCGATCTTGTGCCACCTGCCAGTTGGTGGGCAAACCCAATAAGCCCATTCCACCTGCGCCATTAACTCCTATTCCAATAATGAGTGAACCGTTTAAAAAGGTAATACTAGACTGTGTGGGACCGTTGCCGAGAACAAAAGCCGGTCATCAGTATATTCTTACTGCAATGTGCTCAGCAACGAGATTTCCGGAAGCCATTCCGCTGCGCACGGTGAAAGCCAAAGCAGTAATCAAAGCTTTGATTAAATTCTTTTCTGTGTTTGGGTTGCCGACAATCATTCAAACGGACCAAGGCACCAACTTCATGTCCAGAATCTTTGCACAGGTCGTTAAAGAACTACATGCCAAGCATGTTACATCCAGTCCATATCACCCCGAGAGTCAAGGTGCTTTGGAAAGGTTCCACCAAACTCTCAAGGTTATGTTACGTAAGTTCTGTTTGGAGTCTGGTAAAGAGTGGGATGAGGGGTTGCCCCTCTTGTTGTTTGCCATTAGAGAGGCTAAACAGGAGTCGCTGGGATTTAGCCCCGCGCAGTTGGTTTTCGGACATGTGGTCCGAGGCCCTCTCCGACTTTTGAGGGAAAAATGGCTATCGGAGGCCCCGGAGGAGCTGTGTAGTGTACCTGACTATGTGAGCCAGCTTCGAGATAGGCTTCGCCTAGCGTGGAAAATAGCCGGGGAAAACCTCAAGCAAGTGCAAACCAAAATGAAGGCTCGTTTTGATAAAAAAGCTGTGGATAGAAGTTTTCAACCAGGGGAGAAGGTGTTGATGTTACTGCCTGTGGTAGGGTCCAGTCTACTAACACAGTTTGCTGGTCCTTACAGTGTTGACTGTAAACTCGACAACAACCATTATGTGATTAGCACTCCAGATCGACGGCGAAAAACCAGGGTTTGTCATGTGAATACGTTGAAACTGTTCTATCCCCGTAAGCAGAATACAACAGCGCCCCCGGTGTGTGCTGTTGCCATCCTCCCCGCCTACAAACTGTCAGATGACGGATTATCTGGGAGGGATGATGCTGCATTAGGTAGTGGGCTGAACAATTCAGTAATTTTAAATGATCTTGAATCATTTGTCGCCGATTTGCCTGAAACTGCTCAAGCTGATATCATTACTCTGATAAAAAACAACTTGTCGCTTTTCTCTGATCACCCGCGCCAAACGACTGTTTTAAGTCATGACATTGATGTGGAGGGGCATAAGCCAATTAAACAACATGCGTACCGGGTGAATCCAGTAAAAAGGGGAATAATGCAGAGAGAAGTCAATTACCTCCTTGAGCATGGCTTAGCCGTTCTGAGTGCTAGCGCATGGAGCTCCCCATGTGTGTTAGTGCCCAAATCTGACAATACTCCTCGATTCTGCACGGATTATCAAAAGGTGAATGCGGCCACTAAAGCAGACTCTTTCCCATTACCTAGGATGGATGACTGTGTTGATCGGGTGGGATCCGCTACTTATGTGACTAAATTGGATTTATTAAAGGGATATTGGCAGGTTCCTTTAACTGCAAGAGCGTCTGAGATCTCTGCATTCGTTACCCCCGATCACTTCCTTCAGTATACCGTGATGCCCTTTGGCTTGAGTAATGCGCCAGCGACATTTCAGCGCCTGATGGCTAAGGTTTTGGCCGGGGTCCCTAACTGTGAGGCCTACTTAGATGATGTGGTCATTTATTCTGCTTCCTGGAGCAGTCATCTCCAAACCCTCTTAACTGTTTTTAAGCGTTTCAAGGAAGCATCGCTCACCGTAAATCTGACCAAATGTGAGTTTGGTAAAGCCACCATCACCTACCTCGGAAAGCAGGTGGGTCACGGGAGAGTGTGCCCTGTAGCCGCTAAGGTGGAGGCTATTATTGAGTTTCCCATCCCACAAACAAGGAGGGCGTTACGCCGCTTCTTGGGAATGTGTGGTTACTATCGCGGTTTCTGTAAAAACTTTGCCTCCGTAGTCGCTCCCCTGACTGACCTAGTCAGCCCAACCAAACCCTTCACATGGACTGCGGCGTGCCAAACTGCTTTTGAGTCAGTGAAAACTTTACTGTGCAGTGCCCCGGTTTTAGCAGCACCTGACTTTGAATCTCCTTTTAAGTTGGAGGTGGATGCCAGCGCGACTGCAGCGGGTGCGGTTCTGCTGCAGACAGATCAACACGGAGTGGACCGTCCGATCTGTTATTTCTCGAAGAAGTTCAATAGACACCAATTGAACTATAGCACCATAGAGAAGGAAGCGCTTGCATTATTGCTAGCCTTACAACACTTTGAAGTCTACGTCGGGTCTAGCTCCGTGCCAGTTCAAGTGTTCACAGACCATAATCCGCTTGTGTTTCTTTTCCGAATGCAAAACTCCAACCAGCGACTCATGCGCTGGTCCCTCCTTTTACAAGACTTCAACCTGCAAATTAGCCATAAAAAGGGCCTCGACAATGTCCTCGCTGATGCCCTCTCTAGAGCAGTGTAAACGTGTAGGAATTAAACATGCAAGTGGTTGTTTAATTCTTATGGTGGGGGGTGTTACGTGCCTGTGTTGGTGGGTTATCTGTTTCCTAACGTGTGTATGCTAATTCACCTGTGCAGGGGCTCGGCTGTGATTGGTGGACCTAAGGAACGGCCTGATGTAACTGGTTCCTGCTGTGGACACGGACTATAAAAGGGCGACCGAACAGCTGCGGTGGGGGGGTGTGGCAGACTTCCCGTGCACTTGCCTCAGGTCCAGACGGAGCAGCCGTAGCAATAGCTATTTGGATAAATGGTCGGGCATGTGTGTGAAGTGCGGAGCAAGTAGGGGTGAGCTGCCGATTACTTTTGGGAAGCCTTCTTTTCTCCTGTGTTTTTAGACCAGGGAGGTCAGACTGTGTCATTCCTTTCTTTTCTTTTTCGTGAACAGGTCAGAGGAGAACCGAAGCCTAGGTTGTGTTTTGTTTGTTGTGTTGGCCTTAGCTCACCCCGAAATCATTCACTCCCACTACCGTGAGTGCCATTGCTGTCAATAAATCATTGTTAAAAGTCCGATGCTGTGGCTGTGTCTGTTTGGGCGTGGGAAGTCACGGGACACCCCGCTCTTGTTACGGTCATCTCGAGCCGGGTCGTAACAGTTGTCTTTTGAAAATGGAAATCTTTATCCCTGACTTTTTATTTAGTTTTTAACATGTACCTTTTTTTAGTTATCCGAAACAGATGTAATATGTTAATACATCTGTCTGCCTGAACTTATGACAGGAAATAAATATTTAAATCAAAACAAGCTTCTGAGGATTTCACAACTTACTTATGTGAAATTTTAAGTTCATCTTGTAATGAACTTGTAATGATCTTGGAAGGTTGCCGGTTCGAGCCCCAGCTCGGACAGTCTCGGTCGTTGTGTCCTTGGGCAAGACACTTCACCCGTTGCCTACTGGTGGCGCCAGTGGCAGCCTCGCCTCTGTGCGCCCCAGCGTGGCTGTGGCTACAATGTATCTGCCATCACCAGTGTATGAATGTGTGTGTGAATGGGTGGATGACTGAATGTGTAAAGCGCTTTGGGGTCCTTAGGGACTAGTAAAGCGCTATACAAATACAGACCATTTTCCATGAGCAATAGCACATTTAATATGTAAAAATCTAGCGGTTTATATCATGATGTATATCAATATTCCCTGAAATAAAACAAAGAAATATTGTGACATGAAAATATTGTATTGCCCAACTCTAATATATAGCAGAACAAGCTCTGAAATAACTTACTCCTTCTCTGCATGTCTACCATTAGGGGTACTCTGGTCTTGTGGTTTGAAAACCTAAGATGAAAAATATGCACTTTTCAAAGCTTTCAACAACTTTGTATCGTATTTCGATAGTTCATCAATACATTAAAAAAATATATATATTTTTTAAGAACATATAATCACACAATGAAAATAATCCACCCATGGATGTTACAGAATTATGATCATTATAGAGAAAAAAAATACAGCACTCAGAGGACATGCACCTCTGCCAGGGCCACTCATAGGCCTCTGGCATGGTGGAGGGGAGAAAAAAAGTACACACCAATGTGTCTGCCTGGTTGAACTCAGCTGTGCTTCTTGATGTAATCACAATCTCAGGGTCTGAGTCTGAGGTACCATCCTCTGCAATCAGAGCTGAGAAAATAAACACATTATTAGTTGCTCTATATGTAAACACATCAAAATATAAAATTAACGAATGTTTGAAGTGGCTCTCTAGGAGAAATCCTGTTGTAGTTCTTTCCTATTTCCTCTTTGTAGTCTGCCAATCGGAATGGCCTTTCTGTCCCAGGCACATTTATCACCTCTGTGCAGTCGGGATACAAAAGGACATATGGTCCCTCCACCAAGTCCTTGTTGAATGTTCTCATTTTTTCTACAGCCTGCTTCAGGAGGTCAGGGGCTGTAATTTCGGGGCTGATAAATAAGGGCAGTGTTTTCCCTCTTAGCGGTTTTAAGTCTGTTTGTTGTGACACCATTAATCCTATATTGATATAGAAAGAAATAATAAAAGCCAGATCACTTTAAGAATAATTGCCAAATCCTCATTTATAAAGTTACCTGTGATGGCTTACCTTGACAGGTTTACTCTGTTGCTTGAGTTTTAATTTTGCTCCACAGCTGAAGGCCTGACGCTCTATGGATTTTGATCTTTTGTACTCCATGAACTGCTTGTATGACGGACATGTTTGTTCTGGTTGAATGAAAAACGTTTAACATCAAAACGGGGTTATAAGCACTCTCCATTACTAAATGTAGACGAGAATACAGTATAAGCAAACATAAAAAGAAAACGGAGCCAAAATGGTAAATAAATGTGCTATTTAACTGAAATAGCATAGACTGTCTGAAGAGAATAAAAAGTGAGTAATATATCAAAATTACTTTGTTCAGAATTTTCTGTTTGTTTTGATGTCCCTGGGGAGTCTGACCCTTCAGCCTGGTCTGTGTGCCGCAAAAGCTCCAGAGACCGTCCACAGGAAGCACAAAAAGGGGTGAAGAGGCTGAAGCTAACGCCACAAAACGGACAAAACATTTTCCGGTTCTCTATGTAGTGCAGCGAGCACCGTCAGGGTAATGAGGAAGCGCTGTGAGGAGTGAGTTTCTCGACATTTGTTGACATCCTGAATCACTTTTCTGAGCTACAAATATGGAGTAAGCCTATTCGTTGTGCCACTTCTGGTATTTCAGACAATCCCTTTCCGTCAAGGATTTTTAATTTGTTGTGGATTTTTAATTTGTTGCGGTTTTTTAATTTGTTGTGGGTTTTTAATTTGTTGTGGATTTTTAATTTGTTGCGGTTTTTTAATTTGTTGTGGATTTTTAATTTGTTGCGGTTTTTTAATTTGTTGTGGATTTTTAATTTGTTGTGTTTTTTTAATTTGTTGTGGGTTTTTAATTTGTTGTAGATTTTAATTGTTGGGTTTTTAATTTGTTGTGGGTTTTTAATTTGTTGTGGGTTTTTAATTTGTTGTAGATTTTTAATTTGTTGCGGTTTTTTAATTTGTTGTGGATTTTTAATTTGTTGCGGTTTTTTAATTTGTTGTGGATTTTTAATTTGTTGCGATTTTTTAATTTGTTGTGGATTTTTAATTTGTTGTGGGTTTTTAATTTGTTGTGGGTTTTTAATTTGTTGTGGGTTTTTAATTTGTCGTGGATTTTTAATTTGTTGTGGGTTTTTTAATTTGTTGCGGATTTTTAATTTGTTGTGGGTTTTTAATTTGTTGCGGATTTTTAATTTGTTGCGCTTTGCACTTCCCAGCCACCGTAAGATGGTGCTGATTACACCATTCTTTCAAACTATTTGAGATTTATAGATTTGTCTTGTTGGAATTCATTTTGAAACAAGTCTTACAAGAAAATTGGTCATGTTTATGGCATTGGAATGTGTTAATTCCCTTTAGTCTAGTTGGTAACACATATGGAGAATGTGTGAGCTATGTTTAGGAATAAGTAAATACACAGTTGTAAAACTGTAAAAGTGATAAAAGGAGTGCATATTTGTGAATTTAAATAAATAATGGCGGAGTATTCAGGAAACTGCAAGCCACGTCTCCCTGTCTTATTGCACACTACCTAATTTGTGTGTGAATCCATTAAAACAAGGTGCCAGCAGCAGCATTATAGTGCACAAAAATAGTCCAGGAAATGTTTTTCTGTGAAGTAAAAACGAATTGTTGAACTTTTTAGTTTAACATTAACTATAGTTGTTCTCAGGGCCGTGCAGAGAGGTTTAAAGGGGCGGGTGCTCAAAGTTAAAAAGGGGCACATTGAGCCAGGCTGAATAACAACAACACACATTCATCAAGAATCTAATATGGGAAGGGCAGGGCTGTGTTGATCTGAGACTGTAGACATTAAAAAGTCCATAGGAGAGATGGTAGCTGATTAAACAAGTATCATGAGATAATAACAAAATGCAAAGATTGGTGACAGCGCTTGGAACCATAAGGCAACAAAAAACTGTTGAGAAATAATTTAGGCTCTGCCTGTGAATCACTCTTTGCTTCTCTTCTTCCTTCCATCCCATCATTTCATATATCACTCTCCACTTGCTGTCTATGTGAGAACAAGGCACAACTTGCTATTGCAATAAACTATAATCTGATTATCCAAACCTAACAACTCTTGCACTTAATCTATAATAAAATGATGACAGAAAAATGTTATAGCACTGCCTTTAGTAGCCTCACACAGCTCCTACTGTTTCCTCCTCATGTCCTTACCAGGCATGTCTGGACAATGTTATATCATGAGTAATATTTTTTTTAAAAATCCATCTAAATAAAACACACACATGCACGCACACACAGGGACATTTTAGATCTTCTTCAGAATACTGTATATACTATGGGCATCACGGTGCTGATCCAGAATCCTTACATTATTATTTATTACTAGAGCTACAATAATAAAGCAATGAGGAGGGGGAAGTAATAAATATGAAATAATGTATTTATGATGATTCCATTTGTTTCACTATCCACTCTGTGCAGGGGCAAAGCTTATTACATTTTAAACTGTAGAGATACAATAATTTTACTGCTGTAAAATCCAAATTTTGTCTTATTTAAAATATAAATCTAATATAATCTGCTTCTTAATGTATGTTCTTTAAAATACAGCGTGTGTTTTTTAATATAATTATAATAATGCATAATTATGTGGACATGCATATTAGATCATTTTTAGTGAAATATAATCCCTCCAGAAAGGCAGGAAAAGCCCGGAAACGATCATTGGTTAAATGTGATCATGTGACAGATGCAAGCCAGATCCTTTTATTTAGCAAAACTGTGATTAAGAGTTAAATATTATTGTTGAGGGGCACAGACAGGACTCCGCACGCACACACACATTAAATTTTTATTTTTTTTTTAAAGTTGCCTCAACAAAAGGGCACTTTGGGCACCCATCAGGAAAGGGGCGGGTGCTCAAGCCCCTCTAGCCCCCCCCCTCTGCACGTGCCTGGTTGTTCTTGTATCCTGCAGAATACTGTCACGTTGGATGAAGGGCAATATATACTGTGTCTCTTCCCCCGTATCCGTATGTGTGATTCAGAACTGAGATGGAGCAGATCAGTGACTATCTGTGCAGGTATAAGAACTACAACTTTCTGGCCACTCACACAACTCCAGAGTACATAGACTCTCTTAAGAGTTTTGAAATAAGAGACAGTGATGTCTTCCTCGTCACTTATCCAAAGTCAGGTTGGTGAGGAATCTTACGCATTATTTATATTTGCAGTTTTGTTGCTGGCCAGACTGATCCACTGATCAGCTCTAACGTCTTTCCCCACATCAGGCACTGTGTGGGCTCAGCAGATCATCATTTCCATCTACGAACTGGACGGGCACCGGAATAAATATTCAACCAACGTGGAGAGGATGCCGTGGCTGGAGTACAAGATGGCTGATTACACTCTTCTTCCCTCTCCACGGCTCTTTGCCTCACATCTCCTCGAATATCTCATGCCTCCAGGAGTGAAGAAGAATAAGACAAAAGTTAGTACTTTATAAAAGCTCAATTCTTCTTGAAGAAAGAGGCATTCTTAAAGTTTGAGAAAGTGAAAACTATTTGATTGCTTGTTGTTGAAAATATAAAGCAAGTTCAAATTTTTACTTTCTAAAATCACTTTAACTTCTGTCATGTTAGCTATTGGTTACTGAACTCCAGTTTTTTGTTGATACTGAACAGAGGTTTATCAAATCAAGAAGAAATAGGAAAAAGAGCTATAAAACAGGAATGACAGCCTAAACTCCAGTTATCATTAAATAGTGAAATATTACATTTAAGTGGCAAGTGTGACAGACTATACACTGAATTCTGGGGTTCTTTGTTTTGTTTTTTGTTTTAATATATATCAGATCGTGTATTTGATGAGGAATCCAAAGGACAACGTGGTGTCTTTTTATCACTTCACCAAAGCACATATAGCCTTGGGGTCTCCGGAAAGCTTTGAGCAGTTTTTTAAGTGGTACATAGCAGGAAATGGTAAGTTTGTCATTTCTGCCATCTGCATAATGATGACTACCTGCTAGATTCCATTGCTGACACCTAATTTTTTATAGTTAAACAATTTAATTGTTAAATGTGTCTATAAGGTGACATGTTGACAGAAGTTGAAATATTGATATATATTGTATATTAATTGATGTATATTAATTGCTTATAGACTTTGCGTGAAAAATTATTTGTAAATGCAGCACAATCTGTAAATTTAAATCAGTGGTCCTTGTATTGTTTAAACTGTGACATTACCAAATGCTTTGCAGATTTCAGCGGTCAGTGGACACATTTCATCTTTAAGGCGATTTTTTGGTCAAATCACAATAACTGTCTATGCAAATAGAACTGAACTGATTCAATTCAATTCAATTTTATTCATGCAGCGGCAAATTAAAATAGAATCGCTTCAAGGCATTTTACATTGTAGAGTAGACCCTACAATAACACATACAGAGAAAACCCCAACAATCATATGAACTCCTTTGAGCAAGCACTTTGGTGACAGTGGGAAGGAAAAACAACCAGCCATCTGCCATTACCGGTTGGGGTGAGAGAAGGGATTCTCTGATCATGTCCTGTCCTTGGTCACATAATTGCTTGAGAATTGTAGAGGTAGAATTATTGATAGATGACCTTGAGCCATGGACCGTATACAGCATTATTAGCATGAATAATAATAGACTGAGTGTTAAATTATTATTGAGTTTTGTCCATCAGAACCAAAAGGGTGGATTGATCATGCCTGCAGTCATGCTGTAGGTAACAACTGACTGTGACATGTGGGTTGTATCTGAACTCAATAAAATGACAATGCCAAATAACTGGATGCATTATACCACTATACAGTTTTGGCATCATCCTGGTTTGATCACGTCAGGGAGTGGTATTCAAACAGAGACCAGTACAACATCCTCTTCCTGACCTACGAGGAAAGGATTTTGGTAAGATGTTTCTTCACATTTTTGTTGTTCCTAAGGAAACTCAAATAAAATATCTGGCAGAGTTTAAGGTTCTTTTTCTGTTGTGTTCCTGCTTTTCTTTCAGGACCTGAAAGGATCAGTGAAGAAGATCTGCAACTTCTTAGGGAAAGACCTGACTGAAGCTGCCATCAGTCAAGTTGTGGAAAAAGCTAAGTTTGAGAACATGAAGAATGATCCGAAAGCAAACTATGAGCACGTTCCACCACAGCACTTCAGTGGAAAATTCCTGCGTAAAGGTAACATAACAGACCTGCAGCTGCTGTGCAGAAAAATGTGATATCAGGGTATCAGGTGTTGTGTTTTTGTCTTCATTACAGGGCAGATTGGAGACTGGAAGAACACACTGACTGTTGCACAGAGTGAAAGAGTGGATCAACTCCTTCAGGAGAAACTTGGTGATTTGCCTTTGAAGTTCATCTGGGAATAAGCAGAGCAGCTCTTCAGGGTCTCCCAGTAAAAATACTGGCAGTGGCATGTTGTACACCTCAGGCCTCCTAGTAGATACACCTGTGTTATCACATTCACAAGATTTTCAGTAAACTTCATCTCTGTCCTGACGCCACTGAGATTTATACTCACCCAACACTTTTAGTAGATACACCTGTTATCAATTTGAAAATCCTGTGTGGCTTCATTCTCGAGTTATCACATTTACAAACTTGGGTGTCCACCTGTCCGTTCATTAGGGTGACAAAAATATCCCATCAGTGTTGTAAAAAAAGTAATAGTAACTGTTATTCAAATATTAAGTAAATTCATTTTCTTCTTTTATGAAAAAATCAAACAACCATCAGACTTGTCCTTTGCAAACATTTTCCTGAGTTTATGTTCAGTCACATCCACTCCTCGTTTATCAAGCTCAGTGTTGTGTCTGTTGTGCTCAGCTATAAAATGCTTTATGACAGTGGTTCCCAAACTTTTTTTGCTGGGCCCCCCTTGTTTTACAAGAAAAATGTTTGCGCCCCCCTTCTCGCGCGTGCACGCGCGCACACACACGCACTAACACATCCTCCAACCACACACACCCATATTTTGCTCCATTGCGGTTTATTTCACGCCTCAAACATTTAGTAAACAATTAAGCAAATACAAGTAATCTGCAATAAATTACAGGTAGTAAGAAAATAAACTACTAACTCTTTTACTCTACGTCCACACCTACACGGGTATTTTTGAAAACGCAGCTGTTTTGTCCACACGTAAACAGCGTTTCGAATCACCGAAAACTCAGATTTTTTAAACACATTTTTTGCGTTTAAGAGTTTGTCACGCAACGTGCCTTTTTCACGTCACGCTGTGCGCATGTTATTTTTTACATGAGATGAATTGCAGAATGGCAGATAGGGAGAAAATACTGTTAATCTGACTATCTGCAGGTTTTACACGCTTACACACGCAGTTACTGTCGCTCCATTTACAAAGGCAGAGGCCTCACAGTGTGATTATTTTACGTGTAGTTTTTTTTTCTGTGCAAAATGGGTTTAAAAACATAAACAACTGTGGGATACTGTTTGCCAGTGATTTAAACAGCCCAGCGATTGCTCCTGATGAAGGGAAAACCAATTCTGCAGGGGAGACCTACCTCGGCACTTGTGCAGGTGAAACCAAAGGGCAGATATGCTTCACCATATTTTCTAGTCTTTGGTTTAGAATGAAGTTGGTTTGGAAACATATTCAGCAATGCTTCATCTCCTGCTTTGCATTTCTGTGGGCGCCCCATGCTAGCAGTGTCCAAGCGTTTTGTCCCCCCCCTCTTTTCATTCCGCGCCCCCCCTGCAATGGCCCCACACTTTGGGAAGGTCTGTGTTAGGGCAACCTGAATAACAGTTTTCAGTTTGGGGAAGATCTGATTATCCAGAAGATTGTACAATGTTAACATATCTGGAATGGCACCAGCCTCACTCTTGAGCTTTATAAAGTCTTTGGCAACCGTGACTTCCTCTGACTGAAGCTCAATATGGTAATGCAGTGCCAGGGCTGACAACCCAGTTTGTTTTGCAGATTCTGTATAGCAGCTTTAATATAGGGAGAACACAACTTCCAGATTGTATGAGTTGTTTGTATTAGTTGTTTGTCTTTCTTTTTCTTTGCCAGTTAAACAGTTCCTGTTTTGCCTGTTAGTACTCCCTGTCTGTTTTCTTACCTGGTACTTCCTGATCTTGTACTTTGTCCTCATGTTCCCCTCTGTCCTCTCTCCCTCTTTGGACTGACAATCTGTACACACATACACACACACACACACACACACAACAGGAGTTATAAGGTTAATGGGCATCCAGTCAGTTAGCTAGTTAGTACCTTGGGTTCAATATCGGCACATGCACATATGGCAAAATAACCAGTTTCTCTCATTACATTTCAAACAGGACAGTGGTAACAACAGCAGGCTACGGACAATGTTAAGTTTTAGATTTTAAATAGGCTGTATACATTTCAATGAGATCAACAGGGCAGTCAAATATCGCTAATTTTACTACAGAGCAAACATCGTCGGAAAACACGTTTTCAACTAGGGCTGCCACAAACGATTATTTTGATAGTCGACTAGTCACCGATTATTTTTGCAATTAGTCGACTAATCAGATCATCATCCATTGGATGTACAGCGTACAGCTTATTGCACCAGCATGCATCTGCTCTCATATAACTATCATTAGCTTACAGCTCGTGTAAGTGTTTAAGGTATGTGCTAACTAAAAATAAAGACAAGATGATAGTTTATTAAATTTGAATGAAATTTGCAGATTGTTTCGGTGAAGTTTAATAAACTCATTGTTATCTAAAATATAACGGGACACCGGAGTATATTCTCGAGCATCTCACACTTCTGATAATCAGCTGTCTGCTTGACGTTTATTCAGCTGTGTGAAAACAGGGGGGGGGGGCGCGGAATGAAAAGAGGGGGGGGACAAAACGCTTGGACACTGCTAGCATGGGGCGCCCACAGAAACGCAAAGCAGGAGATGAAGCATTGCTGAATATGTTTCCAAACCAACTTCATTCTAAACCAAAGACTAGAAAATATGGTGAAGCATATCTGCCCTTTGGTTTCACCTGCACAAGTGCCGAGGTAGGTCTCCCCTGCAGAATTGGTTTTCCCTTCGTCAGGAGCAATCGCTGGGCTGTTTAAATCACTGGCAAACAGTATCCCACAGTTGTTTATGTTTTTAAACCCATTTTGCACAGAGAGGCATTTTTTGAAAAATGTATTGATAGCAATGTTGAATATTATTACACATGAAAAAAAAACTACACGTAAAATAATCACACTGTGAGGCCTCTGCCTTTGTAAATGGAGCGACAGTAACTGCGTGTGTAAGCGTGTAAAACCTGCAGATAGTCAGATTAACAGTATTTTCTCCCTATCTGCCATTCTGCAATTCATCTCATGTAAAAAAAGAACATGCGCACAGCGTGACGTGAAAAAGGCACGTTGCGTTACAAACTCTTAAACACAAAAAATGTGTTTAAAAAATCTGAGTTTTCAGTGATTCGAAACGCTGTTTACGTGTGGACAAAACAGCTGCGTTTTCAAAAATACCCGTGTAGGTGTGGACGTAGAGTAAAAGAGTTAGTAGTTTATTTTCTTACTACCTGTAATTTATTGCAGATTACTTGTATTTGCTTAATTGTTTACTAAATGTTTGAGGTGTGAAACAGGGGCGATTCTAGGATCAGAGCTTTGGGGGTGCTGAGCACCCAGAGAGCTGCCCATCCAGGCAAGGTAAACTTTACTCATCACAATGAGACTTCTTCCCCGTCTCTGTCAGTCCCTGCATCCCTAAATGCCTCCAGTTGTCCCGAGTTCTCTCTGACTGCCTCCTTGGTGCATTTAAACCCCTGTTCCTCCCTGTCCTCATCGTCTGTTGTCTTCATCTCCATTATCAGTCATCATAATTTTACCCTCTCTGTGCAAGTCTGCAAATTTCTTTATTAAATCATAAGTTTCTTAAATTCATCAAGTCTCTCTGTGCCTGGGTCCTCGTCACAAAACATGACATCACTGTTTTGTACATTTTAACACAATTTAATCCCCACATTTTTGAAAGAATAGCAAAACACTTTTTTGAAAAGTCTGTAACAAAACCATCAAATCTGATCAAGGTTATTAAAATGCTGCCAAAGAAGAATGGATTGGAATTTTAAAAAAAATACATATCCTAACCTTAATTACTGGGGAAAAATGATAAATGATGCTCATAGTGAGTAAAAAGTAAACTGTGTGCATTTTTTGGACAGAGATTCACTTCTAAATTGTATGTATAATACAATACAGATACATAAAAAATACACTCCAAAAATAGAAGAGTCCTTGAAATATACAAAATATTATTAGAAAATGGAGACACTTGGACTTTGGTACAATGTATACAATGTATGAAAAGATCTTTACTGCAGATACTACTATGGCTCTGCAGATTTTTTCTTTTCTTTTAACCTATGTCACCTTACCTTGAGGTTGGTAAATCTGTCTATCACATTTTGGTGGTCAAGTCTCTCAAGCATCTCTTTCTCAACTGACATCACAGCCAGGTGCTGGAGTCTGCTTTGACCCATGGTCCTTCTCAGCCAGGTATGGAGCTGACTCAAGACACTAAAAGACCTTTCACAGCTACAGCTGCTAACTGGGTTTGTTAGGGCAGTGGTTCCCAAACTTTTTTTGCTGGGCCCCCCTTGTTTTACAAGAAAAATGTTTGCGCCCCCCTTCTCGCGCGTGCACACACACGCACTAACACATCCTCCAACCACACACACCCATATTTTGCTCCATTGCGGTTTATTTCACACCTCAAACATTTAGTAAACAATTAAGCAAATACAAGTAATCTGCAATAAATTACAGGTAGTAAGAAAATAAACTACTAACTCTTTTACTCTACGTCCACACCTACACGGGTATTTTTGAAAACGCAGCTGTTTTGTCCACACGTAAACGGCGTTTCGAATCACCGAAAACTCAGATTTTTTAAACACATTTTTTGCTTTTAAGATTTTGTCACGCAACGTGCCTTTTTCACGTCACGCTGTGCGCATGTTATTTTTTACATGAGATGAATTGCAGAATGGCAGATAGGGAGAAAATACTGTTAATCTGACTATCTGCAGGTTTTACACGCTTACACACGCAGTTACTGTCGCTCCATTTACAAAGGCAGAGGCCTCACAGTGTGATTATTTTACGTGTAGTTTTTTTTTCATGTGTAATAATATTCAACATTGCTATCAATACATTTTTCAAAAAATGCCTCTCTGTGCAAAATGGGTTTAAAAACATAAACAACTGTGGGATACTGTTTGCCAGTGATTTAAACAGCCCAGCGATTGCTCCTGACGAAGGGAAAACCAATTCTGCAGGGGAGACCTACCTCGGCACTTGTGCAGGTGAAACCAAAGGGCAGATATGCTTCACCATATTTTCTAGTCTTTGGTTTAGAATGAAGTTGGTTTGGAAACATATTCAGCAATGCTTCATCTCCTGCTTTGCGTTTCTGTGGGTGCCCCATGCTAGCAGTGTCCAAGCGTTTTGTCCCCCCCCCCCCCCCTCTTTTCATTCCGCGCCCCCCCTGCAATGGCTCTGCCCCCCCCCCCCAGGGGGCGGGCCCCACACTTTGGGAAGGTCTGCTTTATGACATGTTTTGAATTTCAGCACAGGAAATAAAACACAAGACATTAAAAGCAGTTTGTATAATCTACTATTGCCTTTATTGGATGTCAAAAGGAATTCACTTGTTTCTCAGTGAAGGATCAAGGCTGTTTTGGTCACTGAAGCTGACTCCACACTTGAAGAACTACATAAACTGTGTCTCTCCTTATCCGCCTGCGTGATTCGGAATTAAGATGGAGCAGCTCAGTAACCGTCTCTGCCGGTATAAGAACTA
The DNA here is from genome assembly GCF_963576455.1 of Neolamprologus multifasciatus. NCBI lineage: Eukaryota > Metazoa > Chordata > Actinopteri > Cichliformes > Cichlidae > Neolamprologus > Neolamprologus multifasciatus. The sequence goes on along the minus strand of NC_140442.1, from coordinate 4,334,421 downwards.
TAACTTTCTCTCCACTAACACAACTGCAGAGTACATAGCCTCTCTTCAGAGTTTTGAAGTAAGAGACAGCGATGTGTTCCTCGTGTCTTATCCAAAATCAGGTCAGTAAGTAAGTAAGTAGGTAAACTTTATTTATTAAGTGCTTTTCACAGACAGACAATCACAAAACGCTGTACACAAATATTAAAATAAACAGTAAAATCAATAAACATTATATACAATGTAAAAGATCAAATGTAAATAATGTAAAAAATATAAAATATGTAGATCAACAAAAGGCTTGTTTGAACAGAAGAGTTTTTAACTGTTTTTTAAAAGAATCCACAGAGTCAAGCAAACGTAATTGTAGTGGTCAACTGTTCCACAGCCTTGGTGCAACAGACTGAAAGGTTCTGTCCCCTTTTGTCTTCAGTCGTGTACGGGGAACAACTAAGAGACTCTGAGTCTGTGAGCGGAGATGACGAGCAGCAGTGTATTTTATAAGAAGCTTGGATAAGTAATATGGAGCCATATAGTGCTCTGTATGTTAAAACAAGAATTTTAAAGCAAATTCTAAACTCTATTGGGAGCCAATGTAAAGAATATAAGATGGGAGTAATGTGAACACGCTTGGTAGAGCGAGTTAGTAGTCTGGCTGCTGCGTTTTGTATAGCTTGGAGGCGAGAAAGAGATGATTTATCCAAGCTAGTAAACAGGGAATTACATTAATCTAAGCGTGATGGCACAAATGCATGAATGAGTTTTTCCAATTCAGCTGAGGAAACCATATGTCGCAGTTCAGTGAGAAATCTCTGTAGCATCCCATTATTTTGCAGTTTTATTCTGTCCAGAGTGATCCACTGGTCAGATATAATATCCAGTACATTTTTCCTCAAAAGACACCATATGGGCTCAGCAGATCATCACTTCTATCTATGAGTTGGATGGGCATGTGACTGAATATTTTATCAACTCACAGAAAATGCCATGGCTAGAGTTCACAGGGGGTGCATACACTCGCCGCCCCTCTCCACGGCTCTTCACATCACATCTCTCCCAGGTTCTCATGCCTCCAGGACTGATGGACAAGAAGGGAAAGGTCAGAGCTGTATAGACGCTCAAGCAGCCTGAAGAAAGAGCAGGTTTAGAGATGTAGTACGACAAAGTTCTTTAAGTGGTTAAAAAATATAATTTGCTCAGTATTTATGAGTAATTGTATGAAATGATAGATACATTTGTTAAAGAAAGGCAACATTTTATTGAAGTTTATTGTTAAGGAATGGCATTAAAGGATTAGAGGCAGTATTTGTAACAAGTTCATATGAAATTCAGATGTTTTTTCTTAGTCAGTTACATAGCACTAATTATCATGTTGATGATACCTTAGCACACAGCTTTTTGAAACATAGACACTCCTGAGTAGAAAAAACAAACATAGCAGCAACTAGAATGCTCAAATGAAGCTTCAAAATGTGGTTTCCATATCAATGGGTCACCTTATGGTGACAACATCTAGCTTTTATATACAGCCAATGAAAACAAGTTTGCTTATAAAACAACTGTATATAGAAAACAACTCTTAAAACTAGGAGAAATTAATAAACTGCTCAAACTCAAGATATTGTTAAAGAATTAGGGATTTTGAAAGTGGCATGGATTCTGTTTTTTCGTTTTGTTTTTATGTCAGATTGTGTATTTGATGAGGAATCCAAAGGACAACATGACGTCTTACTATCACTTCAGCAAAACCCTTGCAGACCTTGAGACTCCTCGGAGCTTTGCTCAGTTTTTTGAGTGGTACCTGACGGGAAACGGTACGTGTCTTCATCTCCACTATCTGCCTAATGATGATGACCAAGAAGAGTCCAGGTCTGATAAATGATAACAGATATCAATGTGATCAGGAAGAACTGAAATTGATTATTTCAAACTGAACTGTTTGACATACTTACCCAAGTGCACAGACTAACGGATAATAGCACATCATATAGAAAAAATTATATGGCTTTATACTTCTTCCACATAGCATTTCACAAAAATACTTTTGATAAGACACATACTGCATATCTATTAGTTACTTTACAAATTAAAACAGTGGTACCTCAGTTATTTGACTCTTGACATTGTAAAACCTTTTCACCAGATTGAGCTATTAGCAGATAAGATAAATGTCTCAGAGTTGAAGAGACAGAAATCATTGACAGGTTATTTGGAAAAAAAACACAAAGGGCGTTCTTCCCACCTACCTGTGCTTGTGTCCTTCCTAAACAAACAGAGGTGGGTCACACAAGAACAGCTTGTAATCTTTTGAACTCATTCCCCTTTTGACCCTTTAAATCACTGACATTCTGGTATCATTAATATACTTTACTTCACTTTAATCCAAATTGAAAGATTTCCTAAAGCACTGACTTTGTTCTAACATTGTTTTTTGCTATTGATAAAAGTTCAGTCTTCTGGCTGTAAGTGATTTACTCCAAGTTAGCTTCTAACATCCGAAGAGGACCACTTGTGAAGAGGACAGTGCCGTTGCACATCTATTGTTAAAACAAAAACTCCAAAAAGATATTTGTTTGTGTAGCAAAAACCTTTTTTCTTCCTCCACCTGTTATCATGCTGCTGGTATTAGAATTGTAGTGGGGTAAATACAGTCAACAGACACTTGATTTTAAATTAAAATGCCAAATGACCAGATGCCTTATGCTGCTATACAGTACCAGCATCATCCTGGTTTGATCACGTCAGGGAGTGGTATTCAAACAGAGAGCAGTACAACATCCTCTTCCTGACCTACGAGGAAATGATTTTGGTAAGATGTTTCTTCACACTTTTGTTGTTCCTAAGGAAACTGAAATAAAATATCTGGCAGAGTTTAAGGTTCTTTTTCTGTTGTGTTCCTGCTTTTCTTTCAGGACCTGAAAGGATCAGTGAAGAAGATCTGCAACTTCTTAGGGAAAGACCTGACTGAAGCTGCTATCAGTCAAGTTGTGGAAAAAGCTAAGTTTGAGAACATGAAGAATGATCCGAAAGCAAACTATGAGCACGTTCCACCAGAGCAGTTCAGTGGAAAATTCCTGCGCAAAGGTAACATAACAGACCTGCAGCTGCTGTGCAGAAAAATGTGATATCAGGGTATCAGGTGTTGTGTTTTTGTCTTCATTACAGGTCAGATTGGAGACTGGAAGAACACACTGACTGTTGCACAGAGTGAAAAAGTGGATCAACTCCTTCAGGAGAAACTTGGTGATTTGCCTTTGAAGTTCATCTGGGAATAAGCAGAGCAGCTCTTCAGGGTCTCCCAGTAAAAATACTGGCAGTGGCATGTTGTACACCTCAGGCCTCCTAGTAGATACACCTGTGTTATCACATTCACAAGATTTTCAGTAAACTTCATCTCTGTCCTGACGCCACTGAGATTTATACTCACCCAACACTTTTAGTAGATACACCTGTTATCAATTTGAAAATCCTGTGTGGCTTCATTCTCGAGTTATCACATTTACAAACTTGGGTGTCCACCTGTCCGTTCATTAGGGTGACAAAAATATCCCATCAGTGTTGTAAAAAAAGTAATAGTAACTGTTATTCAAATATTAAGTAAATTCATTTTCTTCTTTTATGAAAAAAATCAAACAACCATCAGACTTGTCCTTTGCAAACATTTTCCTGAGTTTATGTTCAGTCACATCCACTCCTCGTTTATCAAGCTCAGTGTTGTGTCTGTTGTGCTCAGCTATAAAATGCTTTTTGACATGTTTTGAACTTCAGCACAGGAAATAAAACACAAGACATTAAAAGTAGTTGTATAATCTGCTATTGCCTTTATTGGATGTCAAAAGGAATTCACTTGTTTCTCAGTGAAGGATCAAGGCTGTTTTGGTCACTGAAGCTGACTCCACACTTCAATTATCATCGTCTGAAATGAAAAGGGTTCAACATAAATGCAAGAAGAATCTGATTTATGAACAATGAACAATCAAAAACCAAAGAAACATAAACTTTGGAATTTATAATTTTAAAAAAAGTGCAAACAAATCCATTTCTTCACCCTGGAATTGAATTATTTAATTTATAGCATTTGAAAGATGAGCTGTAAAAAAAAAAAAAAAAAAAAACACATTAAAATGTCTCTTTGAGGTTACAGGCTACTTTTTATTTTATTCCTTTTTAACTCTGAGTAACTTCTTGTGACCCCAGAGGTTCATGTGATTGCATGTTCCAAAGAAAGTGTTCAAAAACAATGACAGCAATCATAAATAAACGTTTATGTCAAAAAAATAATCATGTTTCTTGTCAATGCACATAAGGGAGCCACTGGAGAGAAAAAGACCTTCTCAACCCCAGAAACAGACTTAAGAATTAAGTTTTATAAAAAGACTAAAACACTAAGAGAAAATGTGATTTTTAACAAATTCCAACAGTTTCTTGGATTTTTACAGCGTTTATATCTGTTCTCTGACAACTAAGCATGCAGTCTGGTCCAGTACAGATGTGATAATGTTACTTCTTGAATAATAAGGGTAAAACACCAAAATGGGCTAAAAGTGACAAAACACTCAAATTTGAGCACCAAACACTGAATGTGCAAATGTAGCATGCATTACAATCCATTTTAAAATATGAATTGGTTAATCGACTGGCATTTGTGGCCCTGACCAATGAGGGCAGCAGCACCATCAGCTGGTCGGGCACATCCCTGCTGTCCTGTGTGTAAGAAACATTCGTACCTGAAGAAATCCTGCACTTGTTTTCACCGCTAACACACACCAGTGACAGAAACCATTTTCACACCAGCACCAACATGTTAAACTGGAACATCCTGTGCTTCCCACACAAGCTTTAGTTCAACCTCTATTTAAAATAGGAGCTAAACCATACCTTCTTCCTCCTCGTCTTCTTCATCCTCCTCCTCCTCCTCATCTTCATCAGAGCTGAAGGTCCCATCAGGCAGGCTGTACACACGGATCACTTGCTGTAGATGAGAAACAGAATATCAGCTTGTGAGCTCACACACCTCCCAGCTGCCTTTCAGTTCTGCTCTCTGCGCCGGCTCACCTTGTTCGGGTCCTTCAGGATCAGGTACTTGCCCTCGTCCAGCTTGAGGCAGATGTCGATGACGCAGCGCAGGATTCCCCAGGCGTTCTCCATGCTCAGGTTGATCTGGCTGGCGAATTCATTGGGTTTGAACTGCTGGGTGCCCAGGATGACGTGGCGAGCAGAGTCTTTCACGTGGTACCGAGAAACATATCTGGAGAAACCACAGAGTGACGCAGAGACAGTCAGTCCAGCTTACTGCCTTGGCCTACGAGCACTGCAAGAAGGAACTGGATTGCTCCTCAATCAACGATCAGTGAAAAACCTTTTTCTGCATCTTAATATTTAAATTAGCCTCTTCTTTTACACACAGAATCGGAATCTCGCTCCTCACCCCAGTTTCAGGTACTCGGATCCAGCCAGCATGGCGCAGCAGGTCCAGCGCGCCAGTTTGTAGCTGTTATTCTTCAGCTCGGTGGCCAAGACGGCTCCTCTCTGAGAGTCCAGCTTCTGACGCCAGTCCACACCATTACAATACTACAGGACAAGACAAATCAGAGGCACCAAAGCTTATAAACAGAACAGCATATACTCAGCTGAAGGAGGAGGTTAACTGCCTGTGAACAGAGGAGTGGCTCTAGTAGCGGATGCCTTAAAAGCATCTGGGATAACAAAACTGCCTTCATTACAGCAATATTTCACAGAGTCTGAATCTGGAGATCTGTCACCACTTCTCTGATTTTTACTCACTGAAAATACACATCAGACAGATGCAGCTGAGAGGTACAACCATGGTTCTGTGTGAGGTGAAACATCTGGAAGGACCTGTGTCTGTATGAGAGCTTGGTCGCCAACAATAGACTCAACCCACAAACATAGCTGACCATAGGTTCAGAAGCACTGAAGGAGTCCTACTTCCTTTTGCTGACATCTAGTGATCAAACACGTGAAGTACAGAATGCAGCAGTTTTTAGAAGCACGTGAAAAAGACTGAAGAAAAACACATTTCTGTTGGGTTTTTTTTGGAATTGCCATTTAGGCCTATTCGTTTTCTCCAGATCACCTTCTTTCCTTATTTTTCTACGTTTTTGTAAAAACTGTCAGGGAGATATATCGAATACATTTTAAGCTGAGCAGATGAAGACGCCGCACCTAGCAAGGGCTTTAATTATTTCGGGCCATTTCCTCGACTAACAGACAGATGAGCCTGACTGACTAAGCTCTACTTCATTAAACCCGTTTCCGGTCTTACCCTGGAGTCCCACTCATTCAGAGTCTTGACGTTAATGAAGGACACTTCTCCACTGGCTCCAGTCATCACGCCATCGTGCTCACAGCGGACGATCAGATCGATGTCTTCTCCGAGCTTCCAGTGACGGTACCTTTAACACAAACACAAAATATCAGGAATTAAATCCAGGAATATTTACTACAGCAGTTACAACAGCCTCCTGTTCTGCTGGAAAGATGAGGAATTACAAATTGGTTTGAAGCTACTGAACATACCGGTAAGCCACAGATGCCACCTCACTCTTGTCCATATCCTCCTCCACAAACGGGTTGGAGTTAGGAAACTTGTAACGCTCTCCACCCTACAAGAAAGAAAACAAAGACAACTCACTTTCATGAGCCAACTTTGTGTAAGGCTAGCTTAGCTTAGCATAGAAAGGCGTTGGGGCTTCCAATCATGTGACTTCGTACCATGCGTAAACACTGCTGGCTGAAGTTGTGGTTAATGTACGTGGCCTCCATCGCCAGGTTGCGAGGAGAGTTGAAGGAGTTGCCTTCATCCTGGGGAGGCTCGTTGGCAGTCTCGCTCACAGTTAGCAGATCTGAGGGGAACAGTTGGAGATCAGAGCGTCACTATGTCTGATAGAACTCAGTCATGTTCACTGGTGAATGTTTTGGGGCATTTTCCCCCACAATGAGAACGTCTTTCAGGGTTGTTAACAGCAGGGTCAATGCAGTCACTCACTATGAGATTTTGTTTTCCTTTAAGTAGTTGGATTGTCCCAGCGCAAAATATAATGGAGCCACATACAGATAAAGCAAAGTGTTATGTTGCTTAACTGACATTTATGCCATTTTCTGTACAAAAATATATGTTACATTCAAGTAGAGCTGGGCGATAACATATCACGATATGTTTTTTTCATTTCAGGTGATAACGATATATATCACGATATAAGCCAAATAACTATATTTGTAAGATTTAAATGTGCCTCACAAGTAAAATGTGAAATAATCAGCAGCTTGTTTTGATTTAAATATTTATTTCCCATAATAAGTTCAACAGGGTAGATGTACTTAAGGAACATGAGACTTTTTCAGATAAATAAAACTACACAAAAGGCAGCCGCTAAAGCGTTTAAGTTTCAAAATAGAACAAACAAAACAGACTAAACTGTCAATTCCACTTAGAAACAAAATATTAATTCTAAAAATAAATCTTAGTTTGTTTTACAGAAGAACAGACAAAATTGACTAACTTTTGTCAATTTCAAATAAACTGAGAACTAAAAGGAAATTCTCAATCTCTCCTTGTTGTATAGCTTAGCTTTTCAAACAGTTTTAACAGTTACTTTAGTCTGACAAAAGCCGAATGACGAATTAGCGCTTCCAGTCAGAGATTGAGCATGCACCACTTTATTGTATTTCCAGACTTGCTTTCGGCACATTTACAGTGCGCGCTACTCTGTTTTTGTCAGACTTGAAATAGCCGAAATACCGTCACACTACTGAACTTCTATGGCTCTTCCGTTCAACAATCTCTCCGGCATTGGAACCATCATCTGTACACTCATTTCCTCCAATACCCGGGCGGCTGGCTGCTTCCCAAACAAATACACATGTGCGGCTTGGCACTTGTGCTGTACGTAACAAGTCTCCTGACGTGACGCTGCGGCTGTGATTGGTTTGGCTCTGCATTAGTTAATTTGGATTGGCTGTTCTTATTCTTCTTCTTTTTTTTTCTTTTTTTTTACGAGGACAAGCGAGATGAGGCTTATCGCAATAGTTTAACTTTTCTATCGAGAAAAGGTTATTTCGCAATACATATCGTTATCGTTCTATCGCCCAGCTCTACATTCAAGTAAACAAAATCCGGGGTAAATAAAAAAGTGGTTTAAATGGTAAATGGCCTGCATTTGTATAGCGCTTTTTTTAGTCCTTAAGGACCCCAAAGCGCTTTACACTACATTCAGTCATTCACCCATTCACACACACATGCCACACACTGGCAATGGCAAGCTACATTGTAGCCACAGCTGCCCTGGGGTGCACTGACAGAGGCGAGGCTGCCAGACACAGGCGCCACCGGGCCCTCTGACCACCACCAGTAGGCAAACAGGGGGTTAGTATCTTGCCCAAGGATATTTGGCATGCAGCCAGGAGGCAGCCTGGGATCAAACCACCGACCTTCTGATTAGTGGCTGACCTGCTCTGCCACCTGAGCTACAGCCACCCCCACAAAAAAATTCTCATTGCAATCCTTCAAATGTTCTTCTCTGCAGAAAAACACCTGGGTCATGAGCTGTTCTCTCAGGCTTTATTTAACTTTAGTCAAACTTGTTTTTCAGAGCAAACTAAGTGTAAAACATCCGAGTGAAACCAGCTGCTGGTGACTGCAGGTCGCTCACCAAAGTCTGAGTTATCTCTCTTGTCGAAGAACAGCTTGTTGCCCACTCTCTGCACGATGATGTCCCAGGAGTTGACTGAGCGCGTGCAGCACATCAAGGTGGCCAAGATGGCATCAGTGGCAAACACGTTACCCTGAGTCTTAGCCAGCTGGAGGGAGGAAAGAAAGAAATAATCATGTAAGAAAGCTGCCAAACACAGACTTCAGACAGCAATGCATTTTCAGGCAACGTATTTTTTACCTTGCGGATGACGGGGTCGTCGGTGGTAGTAACGGTGTGGAAGATCCTTTTGATGCTCTTCAGCTGCTTCTCGTTGCGGGTGGTGATTCGATCAAAGGCCTTATCGTAGTACTCCAAAGCACCACAGCACTCACTGCAGGAAATGAGAAGTGAAACCTCATCATCACCTGTATTTCCCCCCTATAATAATCTATTACAAACAGCGGCTCAGCTTCACCTACATGTCAAGGGGGTCAGACACCTCCATGTATCTCATCTTCATCAGTCTGGGGAAGTCCATCTCCTCCTTCACCTCCCAGTCACTCCTAACCTCCACAGAGGAGTCTCTGGGCTTCAGCTGCGCCTTCGTGAACAGACAGGGATGTCAAGAACAAAGTCAATAACACCAGAGTACAAACACACCTTTGAGTCTTAAAACCTTGAGATCACATTATCTTTAAAAATGGGTTTAAACATGATGTGAGCCACAAAAGCAATCATACCAGAAAAAATGTAATTCTTACTGTTGGTGAGGGCTGAGATTTAAAGCAGCATATGCTGACATTACTTTAAGATGCACTACAAAACTAGCCAATATTAAATGATACGAGGTCAGGCTCACTGGCATTTATTTACTTCTTAAGCTTATTTGTGAAACAGCCAGAGTGTGAAACTTAAATTTACGCTGTGGCCAATATTCTTTCTGGACTTCCAGTATCAGTTTGCCTTCCAGTTATTTTCTTGATTAATTACATCATAAAAATGAAAGAATCCAAAACAACCTGAAGCAAAAACACATGAACCTTCCCATTATTACATCACAAAAAACTGAATTTATATTTCAACAGTAAATAAACACCTGGGATTTTTGGTCCCATTTCTGACGGACACCAAACTGCTTTTGGAACTTCTTCTGCAGCCGCATTCGCTCTCTGACAAGACAAAAACATGAGATCAAACTTCAAGATGTGACGATTTCACCGCCTGTGACCAAAAGCGTTCAGATGTGCTCTCCTCTCACCTCTCTTTCTGCTTAGCGCTCTTCGGGAGCGTCTGCATGTTGAACTGCGTCATGTTCCTGCGGTCTTTGTCCCTGCGCAGGTTCCTCTGTGAAAACAAAAACATACTGTTACCAAAGTCCTAAAACGTTAGATTAAAAACATTTTAAATATCACCCACTCTGCGATGATCCGTCGTACCTGAGCAAACCTCATGCGGTTCCTCTGGTAAGCCGTCTTCTGGGTCTTGGCAGTGTCCACCAGCTGGAAGCTCGTCTCATCCTCCTCGTGAAAGTAGGCGTACTGACTGCCGCCTCCAAACTGAGAGGAATATTTATCTGAGGACAAAATAAACATAAACAATTAAGAAATCAGCAAGAAACCACGAAATAAATTGAAGGTTTTTTGATGATGTTTGAAATGCTTGTGCAAACAGAAAAGTAAATCAGAATATAAAAGAGAAGAAACTGTGATATCATACAAATAAAACAGATGTTGTCTAATCCTGTTGATATTCTAATTAAACACAAGAAATTATCTTTTCCACATAATTTAGGTATAACAGATTCGCTTCAAAACCAGCTATATTCATCTAAAAACTTTATTTTAGATATAAGAAAATCAAAGAAAATCTGCCAAATAAAATGTACCAAAGAGGCAGATTTTGTACAGCTAGGGCTGTTCGATATAACGATATATATCGGATGACGATATAAAAACGTCCAGCGTTTCCTATCATGCTAACGTTTGTTTCGTGGTGTTGTGAAATAAACTGTTTACGGCAATATTTGTTCATTGTTTTGATGGTCACTGTAGTGGCTATATTCATTTCTTAAAGTTCTCTCTTTCTCTTATATTTAATATAACCACACTACAGATGGACAAGCGCCTGTTTTTATGTGTTGTCGTTAGCAACAACGACGGTAAAACCATTGCGTGGCTCCGCTGTCCACTTGTTTGTTTTCCATGTAAAGAGCCGTCAGGTGCTAAAAAATTAAACTTTAGACTCAAACGTTAGAACAGGCTTTTCACCGCAGCACGCCGTGTAATAAATACAAAGAAAACATTGGCCGTTACAACCTATGTGTAAAAAGGTATAGTTTCATGCATCGTTTAAAACACTCGACTCCAGGTCAAGGACGCCCAGCTGAAAACACTACACACCAAGTCGAGCTGCCCGAGATTCATAGAATTTACAGAAAATGTTACATTTTTGTGATTTCTATCGTTGTCAGGACGATAAATGTCTTATATCGGGATATGAGATTTTGGTCATATCGCACAGCTGTGACTTACTTGTGTATCTCTTGTCTTGGTAAGTAGCTCCGGTCCAGTCTGCAACCTACCAGACACAAAACACACAAAGTCAGTAAAAAAAACAAACCCTGGAAAACCTTTTTCCTCTTTTCAGAGCAAAACTGATAACAAACCTTTCCCAGACGATCTCCTTTGCTGAATGGCTGGTAGGGCATGTCTTTAAATTTCTCAGGGACCGCACAAGGACCCCAGCCGGATGGGTTGTCCTGGATCACAGGGGCGTGGAACTTTGCCATGGCCTGAAGACAGAGGGGAAACGGAAAAAGACGACAAACCCTATGAGACCAAACATTAAAAACCTTCTGGGTCTAGCTGACTGATAGTACGCATACAGGGTCTCAGGCAATGAGCAGCACTGATTTCTTCAGCAATGCACTAAAAGAAACAGGCATTGATCAGCTTGCGCAGTGGGCTAGTCATCACTGACCCCTGAAAGTTAACTCCATGATTTATGGCTATAATACAACATATTAAAACAGTGACAGGATTCTTCAGTTAAACAAATTTTTGTTTTAGTTACAATTTTGGCTTCCACTGATTGTTAAAATCTAAATGCAATAATTATTTTCTTTACAACAATTGCCTTGTTTGAGTTTTTATTTCATTTATCTCCTGCATAATTAGCCAATATAAGCAAGTCTTTGGGATAGTTTCTTCCCACATTTCTCTTTTCTTTAAGTGGTGGATCTAACTGATGGTTAGTTGTGATTTGCCCCTTCTCAATTTTTTTTAATAATTCAATGCTTTTAATGTGTCTTGCTGTATTATTTCCCACCATCTATCAACAAAGAAATTTTGGATCCCTTTGACAAAAACAGAAAGAATTCTGGTACATGAGTGCCTAAAAAGTACTTACATAGCTCGTGAATCAGTCATTACAGCTGTATGATCAACATAGGATCCTGCAGTACAACACTTGGGATCCTATGGTACAAACTGTTGCCTAAGCATGTAACAAACACCTTTTGAGCTATTAGCGTGGGTGGAGGGTGTCTCTGTTACTCTATAATTAAATCAGCAGGGTGCCGTGGGGTTTATGGGTTTCACAATGCTGTTTAATTACAATAAAGCAAAACAAAAGGGCTTTTGAACAAAAATGAATGTGTGTGGATGCACCCCAAATGATTTTAGTGTGGGGCAGCTTGACCTGTAGAAATCTGGTCTACTTTTGAGACTCAAGGCTCAGTTACAGCACAGCAAATGCTGCATGCCCCACAGACATGAACCACAGGCCACAAATACAGTATTTAAATGGTTTAAATGTGGATCGACCCACATGTGGGACATCTGGGCCATTTCAGATGGACCTGAGGTTGCATTCATGTTAACATACTTATCTTGAGTCAAGCCTAAATGTAGGCCAAAGGAAGCTGCAAATGTGGGCCACAGCTGGGTCAGATATTTCTTTAAGGTTTAGGTGGTACAGTTAAAAAAATAGAGTAAAGGAACCGGTACTGTGTTGAGGGAACGCCCTTCATGATAACATCTGGCATGCTCCCACCAACAAAGAACCGCTCTGTGGCTAAAATAAAACATCCCCTACTAACTCGGTGTCTTTTAAGACCGATGAACAAATACCAATCGAGACAATCTCCAAAGCAGATTGAGAGCGCAGTAGGCCTGACGTGGATCATTTCATCATCCAGTGATGCTGCATTAAAGTTGGTAACATAAAGTAATGATCGGTGCTCACTGCTGGTACATTCACGATTCTAAGATTTCAACCATAAGGACGTCCAAGAACATTATTTTATTGTTTGATTTGATGTTTAAGATTTGTGATATTAAAAACGAATAAATGGGCTCTTTACGGGCTTTCGGTAGCCAACTGGTAATAATCGCTGCTTAAAAACTAGACATACTGAGACTAAACGCACAGTTGCCAACTTGAGATCAGCCAGTGTAATTATTTAAAAGAAATAGAGCAGCATTGAAACGCTTTTTCTGCACCATTAGCTCATTGTGGCTAATGCTAACCCTAGGCACCGCCAGGTGGTCATGCTAGCAATGCTAAGCTAACCGGGTGGAGGGCGTCATGCGCGTAAACACAAATCTCTGATATTTGACTGAAAATGCTGCTAAAAACAAGAGCTTTTCACACGTCTGTGTGTGCTTTCTCTGCTCTTACCGTAAATTCTGTGTCAGTATATGGAGTCTTTTAATCCAGCAGTTCCTCTGACGCTGCTCTGCCCCAACACAGCGCCGGTATGAAAGGAAGTGCGAAGTGCCGTATAGCGCAGTGTTTCCTGCAGTGTTACAGCAGCAGCCGACGTAGTACGTCAGGTTTTTTTTGTTTTTTTTTACCGTCGTCTGAAATGAGCATTCCCTAAAAAAAATAAAATAACTGCTATTTTTACATTACATGAAAAAGAAAAAAAAATACAGGTTAATGTATGTAATTTTAATAATTAATTAGGCCAAAGACCAAATAAATGGTTGAATGGCCTTTTGAAATGCTACTCTCAAATTCTATGCTTATGAAGTTTAATTTTCAATATTGTTACAGAGAAATACAACAATCATTCATACAGATATACTGTAGATCTTTGGATGTTGTATAATTTTGCATTTTACTACATTTTCAGCCAATTTTATTTGGGTTTCATTAGCTAATTTTCGAGAGATTTTTTAATCCCTTTGCGTTAGTTACGTGTCTTTTTATTTTGAAAGAACGCATCGGATGTAAAGCTATGCTATCACGTCTAACTTGGCAGCTGTTGTGTGCTGCAGTTCAGTGACCTCACCGCTAGAGGGTAGCAACTACATGTGTTCCTGCTAGCGGTCAACGACACAATCAAAATATGTTTCCAAAAAAGCCTTAAATACTGCGGTTTGTCAACGGGGGTGGTGTTTTTCAATAAATGCAACAATAATCACTCAGACGTTTTCCTTTTAACAAGTATTTAAAAACTTTTCTTGTCAAAAAATGCTGCAATTTCCCACTTTGACCACAGGAGGGCAGTGAATACTTTACATTGTGATCACCCACGGTCTCCACAAACGTCCAAAAATATATATTTACACTTCCGGGCGCAATTTCCAAAATCAAACATTCAAACAGTTGTTAAAATATCAAAAAACAAGGTAAATGGGGTAAATATTATGTTTTCTTACATTGATGTGTAGAAATACATTTGAAACTACAAATTATATCCAATATTCACAGCCTAAAACACCTATGCTTTCTAAAAAGCATGGAATGAGTATTATTTAATTAATTTTGTTAAGCCATTTAAAACAGGAAAGTATTTCCATATGGTCATTTTTATATGGTAATTTTTTGGTATCTTAATTTTTGTTCAGTCAGTAGCAGAATCCTGGTAAACCCATCAATTCATCCATCCATCCATCCTGAGGGTGTCATAGAGTTTGGTTACTGGGACAACAAACTCAGTTTTAAGGTTCTTTTATTTGCATTTTATGCTACTTTTTACTGCATGCACATTTATTGCACTGCACTTATCTGACAGTTTGCAGATTAAATTACATTTTATGGCTTGATTTAAACTCCTGTGTTTGAATATAAATGGAGCCTTTGGAAGCAGCTGTGAGTGATGGTGTTTCTCAGCCTATTCTTTGCGCAACTGAACCAGCGACAACTAAAAACGAGCACAACTGGAGCTGATTAACGTCAGCCAACAGTTACTACCACTGAAACTCCCGAAAGTCAGAAAGGAGATGAGACGCTCATCAGAGCTTTGTAGCAAGAGAACAGGAGACAGCCACATTAGAAAAATCATTCAGAGGATTCAAAATCATTCTGCAGATCAATATGTCATGTTTACAGATTACTATAATTATAATTACATAATTACGTATGCGTCACCACACTGTGCAGTCACATTTGTGGGGAGCTGCACGTGAACCTGCAGCAAAACAACACTGTTTGCCACCTGAGAACTACAGGTGTGTGTGTGTTGTGTGTTGAAGGCTGGCCTGGAGGATTTGTTAATCTGTATGAGTAACACCTGGACACGTTATTGGGTTAGAAAATGCAGATAGTGTCCCTCATCCAAGCTCCTGCTGTTGCGTTCCATATAAAGTGCTGGTTACTGAACCTTGCCACGTGTAAGTTGTTGTTTTCTTTCCTTTTTGTGTGTTGTCTTCTCTTCTTTTTGCCATTTCTGAGATGGCCTGTGAAGGTGTAGCTCACAGTGTTGGACTGTATGGACTCAACTAGAGCAACTGGAGCAAAGTTCACCTTAGAGGAAAACAGGTTTGCTTTCTGAGCATGTTTCTTTTTCTTTTCTCTCTCCTTGTTTTCTCAGCAGATACAAGATTCATACAGGTTCCATTTATTGTCAGTCCACCGTGTTTCATCTTGTCTTTTTAATGCTGCTTTATGCAAGTAATTAGAGCTTGATCTCATACACGTTCTGTCAAAAGTGCTTTGGAAATGTAAATCAGACGCACATCACCTCAGAGGCCTCGAGAGGGGCTTCTAAACGAATCCCCGATCCAATTAAGATGTTACTCATGCGGCGCAAAGGTCAGGAAATCTGATTAAAACACAAAAAGGAGTCTGTGTGCGCGACTGTTGTCAATTTGGCAGAGAGAAAATGAATTCTCCTGCAGCAGCGTCAGCCCTTCCTGCTGCTCAGGGATCAGTCGGGTGATGAATAATGCTGCCATCTTCGCATATCTGCAAGCCTTTCTCCACATCTGCATTCTCGTCCCCGACATGTAGTCGAGCTCGAACAAAACCACAGATTCTCACTGTGTAGACAACAGATACAGCACTACAGTGAACTCTGCCATTTTCCTTGTTTTGTGTGTTGATTATCTCCCGGCAGCTGGGCAGTGAGTCATATCAAACTTGCCCACAGTCGTCCTTCCGGGATTTCAGGAGCGGCGCTGACAACAGATGGTCAGCACAGTGTGTGCTAAGTGATTTTATTATGTATCCTGATGGATGTATGAATTATTTCTGTAAACCAAAAAGAATATCTTTTACACCCTCACGCAGAGGGTGTTTTGCTAGCAGGTGGAAAGGAACAACACGGCCGCCGTCTGACAGAGAGGTGTATTTTTGTCAGACTTGATGTTTCTTTGCAATTTTACAGCAGCAGCAACATCTTTCACACGACTTTGTTCTAAACCAAAGGTGTCAGACTCAGCTTTACTGAGGGCCACCGTGGGAAAATCAAGTGCCAGACATATATGGCTCCAGTTTATTGAAAAATACTTGTTTCTCCGTTTTTTCAAGTAGTAACTAAACACAGGTCAGGGAAAGGTTGCACCATGGAAGAGAGTTCAAAACTCTTTGGATTTTGTTCACAAAAGAATGGGAAACTGGAGCGTGAGGAAGGCGAAGCTTTCAATTTTAGATCTACGTTGCAACTCTCACCTGTGCTCACGAGCTTTGGGTAGTGACTGAAAGCACAAGATTGTGGTGGGGAGGTCAAACATCTGGAGGCAGCTCAGAGAAGAGTTGCTGGTCCTTCCCATCAAAGGGAGCGCGCTTCATTGGCTCAGGCGTTCGATTAGGATGTTCCCAAGAGGTTTTCCAGCCACGACCAACTGGAAGGAGAACCCAGGAGAGATGATATGTGTTGAATGGCCTGTGGAAGGCCTCAGGATCCTTCAAGGGGAACTGGAAAGCATTGCTGGAAAGAAGGCTATCTGGGAAACCTTGCTAAGCCTGCTGCCATCGTGACCCAAAGATGATGATTGATGTATGTTGAAGGAACAATGGGCTGGGTGGTCAGTTCCTTAATCTTAATTATGCAAATTCTCATGACCATTGATCAACAACCACTGACCAAAACCCACTGATCAAGGACCATTGATCACTGGCCATGAGTACCATTCACAATTGTTCCTTCAGTGGGTTGGTTTCAGTCATTATGCAAATGTACTGTTTATAAGATTGGGGAAACCTGCAGTCAGCTGAGACTGAAGAAGTCATTTGGATGAGCGACGAAATGTTTCTCCCACAAAACGCTACATCCAGATGAACAGAATCAACTGTTTTACTTACCTGGATGATTGAGCATGCATCAAGATGATTGATGGATGGATAGAAAAGAATGTATTTTAGTAACAGTTTCTCAAGAAAACTGCCATTTAGTTGTTTCAAGTTAGCAAGTTTGAGACATTTATTGGTAAAGAATGAATAGTGAAAAACTAGCAGGCTGGAGGTGTCAACGTTCTGCAACATAAGTGTCAAAACACAGGAGGTCTCCCCGAGTGAGACAGGGAGCTAACGGAGCTGCAGATGAGGAATATTGTTTGCAGAGCTGAGTGATAAACTGTGTCAGTCTTATTTGTGTTGTTGGAGACTGGAGGGGGGTCCGTGGGCGGCTGGAGGCAAATCAGAAGTTAGTAAGGGGAACAGGCAGAGCGTGGGTAGGCTGGGGAGCAGGTGATTCCTTTCTTTGACAGGTTACAGAGAACAAGTGATGAAGTGGGCAAGTTTGCTCCACAGGCAGCAGCCGAGTGTGTTTCCGAAGGAGGAAAGGTTTCCAAAGCAGCTGGGAGCAGGTAACCAGGAGAGGCGAGGAGAGACGGGATTATTACAGGCAGATGATTGCAAACAACAGGTAACAGCACAATGTTCATCACAATAGTAATGACGATCTGCTGCAACCTCCAGCACTTGATTAATAAATCAAGCCGGATCCCAGTGAGAGGAGGCAGCGCAGCAGCTCCACTTGATACTGACATCCACCTCACACCAAGCTGCTTCACAGCTGCAGGAGGTACAAGATCATTATAAAACTAAACATCCTGAAAATTTAAAAGCAAAAAAGTAAATCTTTAACTTTCTTTTTGAAAACATCTACAAGTCTTGCAGAGCCCGTTTTACAGGTTTGGACCAAGCAACTGGAAAACAGAGTACAAAAACATGTTCTAATGTCCTGCCTTAGACATCATCCTATCATCCCACAGATAATGTAATAACTGAAATAACATAAATAAAAATGAATAAATAAAAGAAAGAAACACCTGAACGAGCAGATTTTATATAGCTGTTCTTGGGAAAGCAAAATGTATTCGGCACCAGCGTGCATTCAGATCACAAATCTGATTGGAAAAGCTGTCAGACAGGACAGGATTTGAAACAAATGCCAAACTTTACAGAATTAAAAGGCATTTTATACCATATTTATGTTTTTGTCCTCTTCATAAATCCTGATTCTTTATAGCTCATCCACCTGGATGCTGGAGTTAGGGGCATGGCCTACTTTGATTGGCAGGTGTGCTGACTCTCCTCTGCTGCTTGGAGTCACTGATCACAAACTCTCCACTGAGCGTTTTCAACAATAATGTGGCTCCCTGTGCAGGACAGAGCATCTCAGAAAAGCGTGCTTCAGCTGTGCTGAGTTAAATTCTAATATTTCGTTATTCTGTTGCTTCAATGAGCAGAAGAATCTGATTCTTTGTGTTTCGCATATTCACTTTGAGCGTGACAGCTAGCCTTAGCTGAACCTAGCACGCTATTTTTCATCCCAGAGTGAGTCTATAATCAGAGTTACATTTCATATCAACACAAAAGTGTAACCATGATTTATTATCATTATATTTTCCACTGTGTTACATACCATAGCTGTTTGGTAGTAGACGTACACGAGGTACTACACATTTGAAAAAGCATGTCCTTGAAGTCTGAGCTATCCTCAAATGTAGTATTTTTTCAACATTACACAGAATTTATGGTTATTCAACATCTTTATGTAAGACTTCGATGTCTAAAAACGTACCCTAACATTTATTTTACCATTTATCTGATATTTAAGACACAGAAATCACATGCAGCACACCTCACACTATGGATTAGGGGGAAAATAGAAACATCTTTTTAAAACAGTTTATTTCCTCTCTGTGTGAAAATAAATATGAAGCTTTTTTCTCAGAATCAGGACCTGGCGCTGCTTCCCAATTGAAGATAATCTCATCTTCCTAAAACATAAAACACTTTAATGTGTGTAAACGTGTGAGTATGATGGCTTAAAGGAGTACTTTGCAGTTTTCCAACCTTCCCCTGTTATGGATCAAATTAAAGAAATGTCAGCAGAAATGTCACCGATCTTTTCACACCTCTGACTCATATATGATTCATACTTCCTGAAATCATTATTCCCTCAATTCTTTCCAAGATAACGCTGAAAAACAGATGCTCTTTAAGCAGGCAGGGAGGTCTGCTGGGAGTCACTGTATACGCTATAATAGTGTTTAGATCAGTTACAATAATCCCGTATAAATTATCATGTCAATAACAAGCTTTTACGCATTTATATGTTATTGCATTTTTTTCAATGTAAACATAAACTATGACATCACGCCTAAGCCCTGATATACTATCAGCTGCATAGTATGTAAGTGTAACACTGTGGGCATGTGTTAACCACTAAATACTAACATGTAAACTCAACTCATGTTTAAATAGACTTTCTCTGCATTTTTTTGTAAAATATATGAATTAAAATCTGTAAAACAAGTAAATATGTGATGTCATATTGTCTTTAAAACACGTCTCTCAGTTTTAATGATTATTTTGGACAAATAATGACGAACGTAATATTCAAAAACATGTATCCTAGTGCAGCGGTCCCCAACCCCCGGGCCTTGGACCGGTAATGGTCCGTGAGTCGTTTGGTACCGGGCCGCGAGAGTTGAGGCTCAGGTGTGAAATGTATAGTTTTCAGGGTTTTTATCGGTTTTCAGCGTTATTTTGTTATCGTTTTTATCGTTTACTCGGTTTTTCTTGGTCTTTTCACGTGTGTTATGAATAAATTTTCTTTTTTTCAGTACTGGTACTAGTTTTATTTTGTTGTATTTATCCGCGACACCTTAAAGGCCGGTCCGTGAAAATATTGTCGGGCATAAACCGGTCCGTGGCGCAAAAAAGGTTGGGGACCGCTGTCCTAGTGTAAAGCAAAACTTGATATCCAGCAACACAAAAAAGCACATTCTAGTGTAGCGTGCACACTTTCTGTTAATAAATGATGGAACCTGCAGACTTTTTTGCAGTAATTAAAAATAAATGTGCCTCATTTAAAACTGATCACTGCTTGTAGTAAATAATCAATAAAATTGATAAATACAACCTGTGGTCATGGCATGTGCCCCTAATCATAGGATGCAAAAATGGGCATGTTTGTCTGAAAAAAGGAATATAGCTGAAACCAAAGAACTAGATTTAGAACAGATTCAGCCCAGAGAGCAACATCCATGCGTCACCATCCTGGTAATATGAAGCTTAAATGCTTTGGTGATTGGGTCTTTGTCATGGCTGCGGTTCAAAGTGGGCTGGTGGTACATGTGCTGAAAAGACACTGAGCATTTGAAGGACAAATGACTTCACAGTTCACTCTCAAAGTGGATACGGTGAGGACAAAAGGAAGGACAATGAAGACAAAGGGAAGCTGAAGTTTGCTTCTGTTATGCAACAGGCAGCTAACACTCATTCTCCTTTAAAACTGTTGTTTACTGGTATTTATGTTTAACCTTGTAATCATTCGGCTTTCAGTAAGAATGAATCAACTTGCATGACTCTTTTTGAACTGCAGCTTTCTAATGAAACATAAATATCTTTCACTAGTTTTGTGCAGTTATTTTTTATTATCTAAATTTGTATTTTTTTTAATTTGTTGGACATTTCTTAAAAATTCCACAAAAATCATTTACAATTATAAATATTTTTTTTTAATATTATAGGCAGCAAAAGACAATTACATGTTAGCCTGCAGGAGACCTGTGACTCCTTTATTCAAAGTCAAACTAAAGCCAGACACTCAAAAAAAGTAATAAAAGGCCTTAATTCTGCAAAAACCCAGCCAAAGTCCAAATTTGTCAGTTTCTTTGCTTTTTTGCTTCCTAAAAAAGTTCTAGATAATCAGATCAATTTTTTTGCACAGAGTAATAAATTAAATTTTTCAGCCATAGCTTTGAAAGATCTTTCCAGACAGTGAAGTCAAAGTAGCAAACACGGGAAATATTGGGAAGTTCCTCGTTTGGCTGTTTTAGTGCAGCTGGAGGATTTTCTGTTCTCTGTTTTTCCTGAACTGTATCACACAACAAGTCTTTGATCCGCCCATTTTAACCTCCAACAGGCTTTTGTAAAATGACGTTAACTCGCATTAACTAAAACAAGTCTTCACAGTCCTGAGGTCTTTGTTAGAATAGAATAGAAGAATAGAATAATCCTTTAATTGTCCCACAAGGGGAAATTTGGTTGTAACAGCAGCCAAAAAGACAAATATACAAACAAACAGTACACGGAACAGAAACATACACAATTTTTCTTACATATTTACATTAAGGACAATGGTTACTATAAACTGAGAGTACTGTACAGTTATTAAATTAAATAAAAATAATTACAGGTAAGAGGCAAACCAGGTTGTAGTGCGAATTGGTTAATTAACTAACTTATTGCAGTTACAGCATTGATGTAAACATCTATGTTTGTTGGGAGCAGTTCTGATCGTACAGTCTGACAGCTGCAGGGAGGAAGGACCTGCGGAAACGCTCCTTCATGCATCGAGGATGCAGCAGTCTGTCACTGAAGGAGCTCTGCAGTTCAGCAACATCTACATGCATGGGGTGGGAGACTCTGTCCATCAGAGATGTTATTTTGGCCAGAGTCCTTCTGTCTCCCACCACCTGCACTGGGTCCAGGGTGCATCCCAGACAGAGCTGGCCTTCCTGATGAGTTGATGTTTGTAAGACTAAAAGTGAGGATATTCACTGACTTCACTCAGAACTACCAGAGAATCATTGGAAAATCAGATTGGCCAAACGTTTGCGATGTAAAAAAAAGAACCAATCACATCGTCTTTGTTTTTAGTAGAGATCATAGTGATCAAACTATAAACACTGTTTGCTGGGATAATTTCAATAACATCTCTTTCTCACAGTAAAACAACATGTAAAATTTGAAAATGCCCAACCTGACCGATCATTTGTTTTTAAAAATTATTCATTCTGTTTGAACACGACCCCGAGGTAACACATTTGTACTGTTTGTTTCTGGTTGAAGTTCAGCAGCAGAAAATGATTTTTGTTCACACACACGTTATGCGTTGTAACACAGTGAACAATGATGTGCAGCAGGAATGAACTCCTGCACATAGTCAGCACAGATGTTTGTTAAACAGATATCAGCTGATGATGATGTGCCATTCACTTGTTATTAATAAGAATTATTGTAGGGTTTTTACTTTACAATGTAAAGCACCGATTTATAAATAAAACTAAATTGAATTGAGTGAAAACAGACATTTGTTTTCATCGAATTAGACTTACTCACACTCCAAGTGTTATGATCTAAAGCTGATTTGTCATTTCTGTAACAAACCCAGAGCATTGCATCAAATATTATTCTACAGTTTCATTATGGAAGTGTACAGTGGAGAGGAAGACAATCAAGCACTGCTATCCACAATATTTTATTTCCTTTCTCATAATTTGTAAGGGAAAAAAACTGAAGTGCATTTTGTGAATTTCAAAGGGTAATTTTAAAATTTGGGATAGATGGCTGCTCCAAACATGTTAGATCATATAAAAGGTCCCTTTGTTATCTGGCTGAGCTGCGATTTCTTCTGGGAGAAAATAGCTCGGTTCAAAGTCCAGTACTGCATTAAACCAACCATCCCTCAACGTTAATACACTTCTCACACTGCTTTGTAACAGTCATTAATGTTGTCTTTGGGGCACATTTAATTTGTATTCAAAAGCAGAGCAGCAGCTGCACGGAGAGATTACTGAAGATGCTGGGCACAAGCCCAGGGCCCGAGCTGGGAAATCTGAGAATAATCAAAGGGCTACAAAGAGATGCAGCAGAACAAACAAATACATAGTGACACAAAATTATCACAAAGATATGGAGAATGCCCAACAAAGGATGCCAGATGACCATGAAAACAACCTCAAAAACCAGAGAACTGCGAATGAGCTACAGGGAGACTGGGCCTGTTGAAGACTTAGTGAAAAGCTCAGAGAGAAACACATGGTGCTGAGGATGGTGCTGAGACAGCCAAGTTTGCTGTTTACAATTTTTACACTAATCTTAGCTACAGCAGCTGACCTATTAGATTTATATCTACCATAAAATGCATAAGAGCATCAACACACATAAACTAAACAAACCTGTGGATTTTCCTTAGTTTGTATTACTGTTTCATTCATACAGTCGGAGAAATAAGTATTAGAAAAAAAAAACATGAAGAAAACCCTTTACAGAAAAGTTATGAATTGATTTGCATGTCACTGATCGGAATAAGTATTTGATCCCAGGTACTTGGTGGAGAAACCCTTGTGGGGAAGCACAGCTGATCACCGGGTTTGCACACATATCAGGAGCCGTGTTGTCGCTCTCCTCTTTACAGAAACTCCTTAAGTCTTTGAGGTTTCTTGGCTGCCGCTTGGCAATTCAAAGCTTCATCTCTCTTCACAGATTTTCTATGTGATTAAGGTCTAGAGACTTCAGCCACTCCTTTGTTGGCTTGGTGGTAATGTTTGGTTCAGTGTCATGCTGGGAGACCCATTCTCATCATCCTGGCTTTTGGAAGGAGAAGCTCATCCATGATTTTGCAGCACATGGCCCCATCCATTGGCCCCTCGATGTGGTGAAGTTCTGTTGTACCTTTAGCTCAGGCTGTACATTTGCCTTCTTAAGCAGAGGGACTTGGTGGATGCTACAAGATGTCAATACATTACTGCACAACGTGTTACAAATTGTCATTTTGGTGACTGTGGTCCTCTGGTCAAGTTTTGGGCTAATCCACCATCTTTCTTATGTTCATCCTCACCCCATATATTGATATTGATATTGCTTCCATTTCTGAATAATCTCACCCAACAGTTATCACCTTGTCACCAGTTTCTTGCTGATGGTCTTATAGCCCATTCCTGTCACAGCTGGGGCAGCAGTCGTGTGGTGGAGCGAATGAGGACCCAAGTTGCAGACAGCGGTGGAGATGCGAGTGAAGTTTATTTACAGTGGTCAATAACAAAAGTGAGGGCAGAACTGAACAAAAACCTAAACTCAGAGAAACTAATAAACAAACCTGAAAATATAAGGACACCGGAAGACACATGGAAATGGCACGGAGAAAGCAGGGCAGAGAGACGTGGAAAAACACTGATTAACACTGAGTAACACAGACGACACGACGAGGAACACAGGCAGACACACACTATAAATACACACAAGGTAATGAGGGAATGACACACAGGAGGGGAGCACAGCTGAACCTAATTCGCAAGACGAGACACAGACCTACAAAGTAAAACAGGAAACTCACAGACTCTTTTACAACACAAAACTCGGGGACATGAACAGAGCACACAGGTAGGGAAAATAAAACACGAGAACCAAACCCCAAGAGCAAATCCAAAATCAGAATAAACTAGAAAATAATAACAACAGACTCAAAACGCTGGGTCACCGACCCAGGATCATGACAGTTCCAGCCTTGTGCAGCTCTACAGTTTTGCCCATGAAGAAAATTATTCTGTGGACAGGTGTGACTTACACATACAATTTGTTAACATCAGTAATATCTGTAACAGATTGCGTGATTGTAATCAATCCCAATCCATGGAAGCCAGAATTCTTGTATGAACTGACCAGCTTTTCTGTATTTTGCAGTTGATATTCTATCCAGGTCTACAGATGGTGCAAAATGCAGCTGCTCGCATTTTAACAAGACCTGGGAAATTTGAGCACATTAACCCTGTACTGAACTCTCTTCACTGGCTACCTTGTCAGGTTCGAGCAGATTTTAAGGTCCTGCTGCTCACCTACAAGGCTTTAAACGGACTGGCACCTTCATACCTCTCCGACCTTTTACATCTTTACGTTCCATCCCGTGCTCTCTGATCTCAGGACTCTGGCCTTCTAAAGGTTCCTAGAGCCAGAAAAAAGACAATTGGAGAGTGTGCTTTTTCTTTTCATGGAACAACCTCCCTCAAGATATTAGGCAGGCTGTGGAGGTTTTTAAAACTAAGCTGAAGACACATTTGTTCACCCTATCTTACATGTCTTAATTCTATGGCTTTTAGTTTTTAAATTTTTACTGTTTTTAACTTGTATTGTGTCTTTTACCTGTATTGCTTTTATTTCTTTTTTTAACCTTTTTAGTTTCAAATAGTTGTACAGCACTTTGTTTGAAAGCACTTTATAAATAAAGTTCTTCTTCTTCTTCTTCTTTCCATTAAAATCAACTAACATGATTGAGCAGGGGATCAAATAATTCTTTCCCCCACTGTACATTTTTTAGTCATTACTTTTCTTTCATTCTTTCTTGTCTCTTTTGGATCATTTTAGCTTCTTTGTGGTTGCTTTGCATCACTCTGCAGTCGGCGTCCATTCACTGGTCTTTTTGTGTCTTGATGGTGCGATTTTGTGTTTGTGCTCTGCAGCTGGTGTTTTCAGTCATTAGAGTTTCTTTGTGGTCACATTGTTCTGATTACTTTGAGTTTTGTTTAGGGTTGCCTCTAAAATTCACATTTTGCAGATGCTGGCCACTCTGATTTTCTTCCAAACTGAAACTATCCCAAATGTTAACAGTGCTTAATATTCAGTTGTCAAACCAGCTGAGTTGTGGGATGGTTCTCAAAAAGGATCAAGGCCGAAGATTCCACACAGCTGCTTTATCCTTGGGAAAAATGCATGTAATCATGTGAAACAGAAGTCATGTGGTTATCCTCTTTTTCATCAGTGTCCATCTTCAGGATACAACACTTTAAAATCTCTGGAATGGTGCATCACACTTTAAATTCTTTTCTCTTGAACGCAACATTTAAATAAGGAGTCCAATACAAAAGCTTTACAAACCTACCTGGACCTACATCTTATCCGAGACCTTGGACAATAAAACCATCAAATCTAAATTTAAAGGTCATAACTGAAGACTTATTTGCACAGTATGTTACATTGAAAAAACACGTTGGACAGGAAGGTCTGATTACTTTCCCAGAAAACTCATTTCCTGGATTCTGTCTTTTTTTCTAATTCATTTATTTTAGATGCATCAATTTCTGCCATTTTCAGAAATCAATTTGTGGTGGAAACCTTATTTATGCAAGAAAAATACAAACACCAGGCACCAGCATGAAGCACAACATTTACTGGAATATAATGTTCTTTATTCTTTATTGCTTTCTGAGTCAACACACACAGATAAGACTCTTCTGTCCTCCCTTTTGTTTGCTTTGTTTCTGAGATGAGTTTAATGAGCTGACATATCTGACAGGCTCCTTCTGAGTCTTCTGTATAATGAAACAACCATGCATGTGTCACCTTTTCATGAACAGTTGACTTATTAGGCAGTGGAACTTTGTAACCAAGTTTAATACTTCCTCCAAATGAAGGACAAAAAGTATTTAGGTTGATTTACTTTAACAAGGAGTTGAATAGATGTACCTAATAAATTGGCTGGTGAGTGTATATTTACTTTCTGTAAAAAGGCGTTAGGTGCCAAAAGCCACAGAATATTTGGCTCTTTCCATTTAATTAATTTATTTTCTGTGATTAATTTATTTCTATTTCTTATGGTTGACATCGACTGTAAATAATGGCCAGCATAGAGCTGATTATCGAATAAAAGACCCATGACTGAAATGGAAAAGACTAATAACGTGACTGAAATTAGTTGTAGTGGTGGGGAGCAGAGATGGGCAGTAACGCGTTACTGTAAAGTAAAGTAAGGGATTACTATTTCAAAAACGGTAATTAGATTACCGTTACTTTCCCGTAGGAACGCTGCGTTACTGCGTTACTAAAACCGTGATTTTTTTTGCGAGAATGTCTCATGACAGTGACGTAAGCGAGTGCGACATTTGTGACAACAGCTGTGTGCAGATCAACAATGGATCATATATCGAGTGCGGGAGAGAGTATGAGCGTGCAGCGTTTAAAGCGTGGAAGTACTGACCTTACTTTGAGTTTGATTCCATAAAAAGTGACAAAAACATTAGTGTCCGTTGTGCGTGGGAAGAAAACTTCTTTTTACAGCGAAAAACCCCTAAACTTCCGAGCAAACACCGAGTAGCTACGACGTAATGGGAAATTCACAGAGAAACTCGCGGATTCTTCCACTGACCGCCGCAGCACACCTGCACCAGGGTAAACCTCCGCCTACCCTATTCCTGCTTTACAGGTGAAAATAGAGCAAAAGGACCGCTAGTCTTTGACTTTATTTATTTTCTGCTGTGTTTTACTTGCATCTATTTGAAAGACTGAGTGTTAAGACACACACACAAAAAAATATTTTATGTGCTGGAATGTGCAGAAAATAGGTTTAAATATTAAACAAATTTCTTCCAGTCAGAGAATGTTGCATATAATTAAATTTTTTACTTGATGCATAAAGTTAAAAGATTAAAACTAATAAAACAAGTTTTAAAAAGAGACTTTTCCATTTGATTACATTTTGTATGATGGATTATGTAGAAAAAGTAGAATTGGGCTGAAAGATCTATCACTTTATCACCTATTCAGGTTGTAAATCATGTTTTTAAAAAGTAACTAAGTAACTAAGTAATTAATTACTTTTGAAAATAAGTAATCAGTAAAGTAACGTGATTACTTTTTGGGGGGTGTAATCAGTAATTAGTTACTGATTACTTTTTTCAAGTAACTTGACCAACACTGGTGGGGAGGCGGGTTAGCAGTTTTTCCTGATTTTTAACAGGGAGGACAAACAGCTGTGTTGTTAATACTTGGATCTGTCTCTGGAATCTGTAGTTATGCATATAAATGTGTTTAGATTCTTCGTCTGAATAACTGACTGAATCCTAAATCCAAACACTGGAACTGCAGCAGCACTGCTAGGAAAAACAAAACAAAACGACAACAAATAGAAACTCTGCTCTAACCAGCATCCAGGAGAACTGTGAGACTCATTTGTCCCTGATGGTTTGAGTCGAGTCAGACAGTCTGACGAGAGGAAACATAACACATGAGACACATACTGTTGCTATGCACCGAAGCAGCAGTATGTGTCTGTACACTTCAGGTAAAGGTTGATTTCTGAAAATAAAGACTCCCCCTCATTTGTGTTAGCTGTGTTTTAAAAGCCTTCAGTGATTAAAATGCTTGCATGTTTGTACATGTTGCTGTTATTTTAAATGTGCTGCAGAATCAGCTGCAGTCATGTAATGTGTTCATTAGGATCGTGTGTGGACCTTGTTGTGCTCGTGCTCTTGAGCTGATGACAGTGTTCACTCTGAGTTTCCATAGTTTCTCCTGCCAAAAAAGTGAATAATCGCCTATTAGAGTTAACTTGAGTCTTGGTCCATATTATACGTGGGTGAGAGCCTGTAGGCAGAGAATCAGAGTGAGTCATAGTGATGCCACCAACAGACCCATCAACTGACTATCACCTCTCCATGTACAGTAAGCGCCGCTGGAGGAGGAGGAGGAGGGGGGGATCACACTATATTTATAGTCTAACAAACTGTAGTAAACAAGAGCTCTGCTCGGCCACAACAAACCTCCACTCTCATCAAACTGCAAGCCACAGGGGCCGGGCAATATAAAGTATGTGCCAAGCAAACCCAGTTTTAATGTGTCTTTAATGACGGTTTTATGCTCCTCTGAGGATCATTGCAGAAGGCTGTGCGTGGGCTGAAGACCAGCGAGCAGCGGCAACTCGATAAAACTGAACAGAAGCATTGTTTCATTGTATTTACAGCTGGACAAATAAAACATGCTGTGAGGCATGTTTAGATTCATGAATGAGCCACGGGACGTTGGGTTTCCATTAAAGATACAGAGTTGTTATCACATTTACTGACAATTACATTTATTGTATCACCTGCAGGTTTTTTTAGTTGGTGGAAAATATGAACTGTAATTGAAATAAAAAAAATTTTTACTTCAATTTTTGAGCACCACGTGTCCACACAACCACCTAAATCTTTGGCTTCTGGTGTATCAATCACTTCCGTGGCCACAGGAGTATAAAATCAAGCACGTACGCGTGCAGACTGCGTGGTACGCTGTCATGTTAAGTTTGGTGGAGGGACGATTATGGGTTGGAAAGTGTTTACTGAGGTCAGACAGAAGGTAGACACGGAAACACCCCCTCCAACTGCATCTACCTCTCCATCAGCTCCCCTCCTCAGGGGATATGTCCTAAGTCCTTGACTGCAGCGCTGCATCTGCTTCTAATCATATCATCAAGTATGCAGATAACACAACTGGGGTGGGTCTCATTAGGGAAAACGAGGACCTGTCCTATCAAGAGCAGGTGAAGTGATTGGTGGACTGATGCACTGTCAACAATCTGATCTTGAACGTTAAGAAGATAGATGAGATGAGATGATCATTGACTTCAGCACAAGCCAGCCCAGGCACTCCCCATTCATCACTGACAGTGGAGTGGAGGAAGTCAATAGTATCAAGTTTCAGTGGTGCAGATAACCGATAGTCTTGACTGGTCACTTAATACATTATTACGGGTTAAATGGGCTCAGCAACTGCACTTCCTGTGCTGGAAGAGGAGACCACACCTTTCCCCCTCCTGTCCTCACCACCAGGGGGCACCATAGGGAGTGTCCTGACCAGCCATCTCCCTCTGGTTTGTGAGCTGCACGCCATGAGAGAGGAAATCGCTGCAGAGTGTGGTGAGGACTGCAGAGAAGATCATCGTGACTTCTTCCATCGAGGATGCTGTGCACAGACGCTGTCTCAACGGAGCCCGTAACAGCATCAAAGACTCAGCCCACATTCACCATGTACCAGCCGTTCCCCCTCCTGCCCACTGGAAAGCAGCATCAGGTCCAGGTTCTGCAATAGCTTTATGTATGGCAATTTCATGAATGTATACTGGATTTCTACATATTAATTTCCTAATATTTTCTACAGTTTTCCCCACAAATAATAATGTTTATGTCTATTATAATCTTACGTTTATAATATAATAATATAATCTTAAGTTTTTAAGGACATGCCGCAGAGTACCTGTATATCGTACGGTTTCAGCTAATATCCTGATACATGTTCAATAATCCACGTAGGCAAATGTTAGAAAGGTGATTCAGGTTATCTGGATGCAGTGTTTTTAGTGAGACAGATGTTTCACAACCAACTGAAAACGAGTGGAAAAAGCAGCCAAAGAAAAACATTGAAAGAACTTCTGAAGGTGTGAAACTATTGCTCAAGAGCACTTTAAAAAATTACAAGCAAGTCTGACTCCTTGGAAGTAAAATGAGCAGTGGCTCAAGGTTTTTGCACAGACCCATACAATTTATGAATAATCACTCCCCCGATACTGGTGCCATGATTAAAGTATAAAGTAAGTTCGTTCTGGGGTTCTTATGCCATAATGTTTTAACGTGTTTCATGAATAAATGATGACTAAATGTAAACAAAACCTATTTCCATTTTCAGTTTAAATGAGCCGTCATTTAAATGCAAAGTGCTGTGGAGTAGCATGGATCTCTGCTTCTGTGACGGGGTTTGTACAACTGTGTTTTCAACTTTACGCCATTGCTTTGCCAGCAGTTGTGAACTGAGGGCGTAGTTGTTAGTAAATCCACTTTAATTACTACTTTTTTAGGGCAGGAAAAAGAAGAAAGGCAGGTTGGTAGCAAATTTTAAGCAATATTTGGCGTTTAATGGAGATCCTCTTCCATGATCCCCAATAAACCTTTGTATGCTCAATAGAGGCAACTTGACACTGTTTGTGAGTAATGAACAAAATCATTTTTACAGTTATGTGAAAAGTGTAATCGCACCAAAGTGCAAACAGTGTGAACAGGAGTCCATTCACATGTACCGGAGTGTGATAAAGAAAGGACGCCTGTCTGGCACATAGCTTTACTTTATGACAATTAAAACACACAAAATTACCAAGTATGCAGACCAACACAAAGCCAGTGTGAACACATTTGTTTTACATGATAACTCACATTCCCGAAGCAGCTCAGTACACCACAAAGACATAACTTCAGATAAGAAAATAGTAACTTATTAACTTTTTAAAATATTTTTCAGTGTTGCAGTTATACAGATCATAACGGTTAATTAAGGCGCAGATCCTTCAGAATTATATGTTTAATTACAGCTGTACTGATTGAAATCGATGAGGACCATAAAAACAGTATTGTGGCTACTGCTCAAATATTTCTGGATCCACCCCGGCCTACACACCTCAGGCAGCACGTGTATAATTAATCAGCGAGCCTCGGCATGATGGCTCAAGAAACAACACAGACAAATGAGCTCTTTCGCTAAGGTCACAATCTGAGCAGCGACACAGATTAATTTCAAAGTACACCCATGTAATCAGATAATTATCTACATTATTTGTATAGAATCAATAAGAATGCTGTAACATAAAAAGCCATGCAACTCTGTCTCTTAGAAATTGTCCTTATGAATCATTCCTGCTACGGCAAACACGTTTTCATGGAAACTGAATGCAGCTTGATTTCTTTTATAGCAATAGAAAATAATACAGCACACTCGATACACATAGGGATGGGCAATTCGAACAAAAAAGTATTCAAGACACTATTCAAGTGTCCTTCAAAGCTCGTCTCCTTGCACCTGTTCTAAGCGACCGGGACGTGACAGCTTTATCTGGCAGTGTTTGCTCGTCTTCACTTTCATTGACTTTATTTCCACACAGTCTGACAGCTGTATTGATCTTTAGTGCTGCATGTTAGTTACCAAAAAACCTTCTAAATCTTGAACTTCTGATCTTAAAACTAAATAAAAATCATTACATAGAAACAAAAAAATATGCACAGGCCTGAATGTCTGATGCAGAATTGGCGCAATTTTAATATCTTTGCCATAAATCAAACCCGCTGGCACACTTTCTGTAACATCTCTGCAAAACTGGTGATGGTTTAGACTTCTACCCTGGAGAAAGTTGCAGTTTCCTTGAATAGGGGCCACACATTACCTTTGGCATCCTGGTTCTGGTCCAGGCTGTATGTCTAATATCCCTGTTCTAAATAGTGGAGTCCCACTTGTCTGGCCTTGAATATCAAAAGTCAAAATGGCAGCTAGAGACAAAAAAAAAAAGTTCCCGGGTATAGGGGCGATGTTTTCTTTTCACTTTTAGCTTAGCTTGATCATATTTTCAATACGAGGGCCCGAGACAGTAAATATCTAAATTACTAAAATATGCACATCGAAGATTCTGGTGTGGTTTAACTGTTTTGTGGAGCAGTCAGCATGTGTTGGGAGAGTGCTGGAGTTTTATGGGTAAATTCGTCTTCCACGTGTGAAAAACTAGGATACAAGTATTGTTTTAGTTAAATTTAGACATCAAAGAAATATGTAATTTGCTAAATTAAAAGATAACATGGGTTTCTTTGTCTGTATGCAGGTGTAATAACATTATTTTAGCAACCTGTGCATAGCAAATAATTCTAATAGTAGGGCAATAAGCGAACCTGTATTTTAAAACCAGAAATAATTGCAACCCTATTGTGGAGGGGCGTGGCCTGCGGTGCCGTGCAGGGAGGGCGGACGCACCTGCACGGCATCCTTAATCACGTCCACCAAGTTTAAAACACGGGGACTCAGGTGTGTGTGGTGTGAGGTGTTGTGAATAAAATGTCTGAAAACGCTGATCTCTGGACCCGCCGTGCCGCCTCCTGGGTTTCGGCACCACTGTGGCATGAATAAGGCACGGCGGGTCCAGGGATCAGCGTTTTCAGACATTTTATTCACAACACCTCACACCACACACACCTGAGTCCCCGTGTTTTAAACTTGGTGGACGTGATTAAGGATGCCATGCAGGTGCGTCCGCCCTCCCTGCATGGCACCGCAGGCCACGCCCCTCCACACCTATGATTATAACCTTACCAACTTCCCTACGTCAAGCAACCTTACTGAATGAACAGACATCAATTTAAAGAACTAATGACGCACTCTCATAGTATATTCCCTAATTTCTTCTTTATTAATACATTTTTGTCTCTTTCTTGTGGGAAAACGTTGCCATGCATGGAAAAAGTAAACGTGTCAGTTAAAAAGCAGTGTCGGTGTGAACTGTGGACGTAGTATTTCTATAGATGGAACTGCTGAGATCAGCCACCCACATCTGATATTATCTTAAAAACCCTTATGCTGCAAAAAAAAAGCACATTATATAAAATCTGAATATGTTATTTGCAGACAATAGCTTGAAAGATATGATTAGAAAAAATAATCTAAGAAGAATAACAATATCCAGCAGAAAATTTATGAAGCATTTTAAACTGATTTCAAGCTCACTGGTTAAATATTTAAGCTTTTCTGCAGCATAAGGAGAAAAGTGAATGTTTGTTTTTTCAGCACCTTGAATTTTTATTTCTGAGGATTAAAATGAAACAACTTTAAAGCTGAATCAGTCTGTCAGTGGTTTTAAGTCTTATTAAAATAATGAGTAAACATTTGGCCCGCTACCTGAGCAGCAGGTACAAGAAATTTAAGAGAATTTGTTACATTCACCCTTTGGCTTGAAATCATTGGATACCTGCCTTCACTCAACAGACTGCTCTGACACTACCCATATGGAAAAAAAAACTTATAAAAGACTTGCATCAGATTTGGCTTGCTTCATATAGTGAATCATATAAGGCTTATGGAATATATATATATATATATATATATATATATATATATATATATATATATATATTTATATATATATATATATATATATATATAAATCTTATAAAGTTTGTATCTGTCTTGTGTGAAACTTGTATGAAAAGCATACAAGAATGAAAACAGATAAGATCCCCTGAAAAATTATATAACTGAAACTTGTATGTGTTGGATACTTCCTAAAACAATATATGAAAGTAATGAGAAAGTGGCCACTTTCATAAGTAAATTATATATGCCTTCAATATGATTATATATCAGAAATGGGAGGTTTTTTTCTCCTTCTATAATCTGAGTGTCAGGTAGAAACAAGTTTCATTTGTTTCAGTTTGCTCATTTTAAGTGTAAGTTTAAATTTATATATATATATGATCTGTATCTATAGGAATATAAATAAAGGTGAACACTACATGAAAGATTCACCGCATTTCCGCTTTCCAGTTTGATTGCGGTTTGACTCGTGTGAGCCGGCGTGTCGTCATCTGAAACGCGCGAGACGCTCTGGATGAAAGAACTCGGTCCTGCATCACGCTTCACATCTTCACAGTGAGGAACTACGACACGGACAAATGATGCAAGCGAGGGAAACCTGGATGACGCTAATGGAGTTTGCGAGTACCCACAGGACCTTGATCTTCATTGGTTCAGGGATTATACTGAGTTTAAATGGGGCACTGAAATTAATGAAAAAAAT
This sequence comes from Neolamprologus multifasciatus, assembly GCF_963576455.1. NCBI lineage: Eukaryota > Metazoa > Chordata > Actinopteri > Cichliformes > Cichlidae > Neolamprologus > Neolamprologus multifasciatus. The sequence goes on along the minus strand of NC_140442.1, from coordinate 4,299,975 downwards.
ATAAAATATTTAAATGAAAAATGGTTTTCCTATAAACTTTTCCTTTTTTGTTGGCATGTTTTCGAACAGCAACTTCTGTATGTCAGCGGTTATTAGAAGCACTCTCATTCTGACAGCAGCCTCGGGGCTTTCACACAGGTATCGGTTCAGCACTGACAGATTAATGGATTCTCTAACATCTCTTTGACTGTCACATCAATCCAGCCGTTATTATAAAGCACTTTGGTTTTATGAGGCGGCTTTTTCAAATTATTTTACGTGCACAACTGCTGCTCTGATGACACACTGGAAGCAGCTGGAGAATAAGATTTTGTAATTATGCTGGATCTAAAACTGTTAAAGTGTTTGATTTCTGAAATCAATCAAGTGTTTGAGCTCTACGAGAAAATTTCAATTTTACAGCATGAGCGTGGATATGCTCATCTTTTATATCTAAGAAGTGTTTATTACTTAATATGGCCAAAGCTTCTAACAGTGAGGTCAGAAGTTTTGGCAAAGGCACAAATCTTGTGTTTCATACAAACGTTATTTGTGGCATGGTGGATATCAGCCTCTGGGCCAAATCCTGAATGATGGCAATGCTGATTGTTCACACACATTTCTAAGATTAAATCTCGGTGGGATTAAGAAATAGATCTGAGGAGATTCCTGGCCGTTGATCCAAAAAGCTGATTTGACCTAAGTTATTGCTTTGATGCTCCATCATCCTGGAAAATGCACGGATTATCACCTCATTGCTCTTGGACCATTGGAAGAAGCTGATCTTTGAGCATGTTTTTCGTATGATCAGTCCTTCAAAAGCAAGCAGATAACCTGAAGCCCACAAAGGGATTGACTTGAAGCACTGATAACACAGAAATGGATTACCATCAATCAGGACTTGGGCCAGAACTGATTATTCACCAGTAAAAAAAAAGCAAACTAATGAAATGCTTATGCTGAAAATAATCCAAGTAAAAACTGAAGTGACAAAGTGTACAAAACACAAAATGTGTGCCACTGCCAAAACATTTGGTCATGAGTTTAAAATTTCTGTATGTGCGGGGCCAGCCAATCAAAAGTTGTCTTGAACAGAGAGACAGAGAAACTTGTTGTAGATGGAGGATAAACTGAGGGGCTGTCCGAAGCCCCAGTGGAAGCTAAATACGGATTCATCTCAACTGCTAATTGTGTAAAGTTACTCTAGTAGAAGCAAAGAATGTGAGGCAAGGGAATGAACATAATGGGTCCCTGGAATTTGAAAAAGTGCAGCAGGCTTTGAAAATAATAACATACTAATAATGTAAGTAAGAGAAAACAGTTTTCCACAAATTATATAGTATATAGATAGTTTATATCATAGATCCACAGTTCTCATAACCTTAACTATACCTCACACAGAGCCCAGTATAAAGTGTATAAGGATTAATTTAACAGTGCACCATGCATCCAAGGGGTTAAATAAGTATTTAAAGATAAAATATGACTATTAATGAGATGCTGAGTATGTTTAGGAGCTGGCAGCTGGTGGTTATGTTAAATTAAACAATCATATTCAAAAAAAATGTAATACATTGACTTTTTCTGGATTCACTGAGTGTGAAAATGAGTGCTTTTGTCCTAACCCAATCAGAAACATTATTTTTTTTTGCATGTTGTTCATCCACCATCCACACCCATGTCATGTCATCAACCTAGATGGCGACTGAAGCTTAAATACAGCCAAACCTGAGCAAATGATTTTCACATTATGGAATATAACAGCTTAAAAGAGCAGAAAAGTGGTGATCAAACCAATTAAAAGGCACATATTTGTACATACAGGCATGCATATAAACAAAATTTACATTATAAACATGCTTTTTAATGTGTACACTGATGAAAAAATGTTAAGACCCACCCAAGTGTTCATTAATGGGTTGTTATGGTTTTTTTTTTTTTGGCTTAGAAGCAGGCCACCCTGTATTATACTCACTCCACATTGGTCCCATAAACTTAAAGTTCATATTTTACACTAGAGGTAACTTATCTCCAATGATGCGCTTGGTTCCAAGCTTTCCTCTGGTAGCGTTTTAGTGCTCCCACCCTTGGTTCCGTTGAAAAGCAGTGGGACAGTCAGGGTGGCCCCGTTGGCGTCTTTCCCTTTCGCATCACCCATGTTGTCCCTCCTATCTGGGGAGGCTAGCTCTGTGACTCCAGGCGTTGCACCTTTCTCTAAGAATAACGGCTGCGAGCTCTGCAGCTGGTAGCTACTGTTTCCATTCTGGGCAATTCTGTATATCTCAGTCATTTCTGAAACCACCTCTTCATCATCATCCTCTTCATCCCTGATTGCTCGTCTCAGGCTCTCTCTGGGCATGAGCGCCCTCCTGCCCTCGTCCTGCTGCTGGTGCTCCAGGGGCTCATGGTTCTCCACCTTCCTCGTGGAGCGGCAGAGGGCTTTCCGGAAACCCCGCTTGAAGTTGTCTGACAGGAAGCCGTAGACGATAGGGTTGGCGCAGCTGTTAGCATAACCGAGCACTACGACAAAGTAGTAAAGGCCCTGGTACTCTGGTGGCAGGGCCACCAATAAGTTGATGATGTTGAGGGCATAGAAAGGTAACCAGCAGAAAACAAACACAGCAACAACAATCACAACCATGCGTGTCACTTTCCGCTCCGACTTTCTCCGCTTGGTCGAGGTGGCGTGGACTTTCTTCCCCGAGCTGCGGATCTTGAAGACGATGAGCAGGTAGCAGAGGCAGATGATGAGAAGTGGGCAGAAGAATCCAACGGTGGAGGTGTAAATGATGAAAGCAGCCCTCCAGATGTTAGCCGGCTGGGGCCAGGCGATGTTACAGGTGCCTCCTGCTTTCTGGATGTTAGCAAAGATGACCACTGGCAGAACAACAAGGAATGACAGCGCCCACACGGTGCCATTCACCACTTTGGCCACCTGAGGGCGCCGCCACTTAGAAGACCGAATGGGGTGGACCACGGCGAGGTAGCGATCGATGCTCATTACGGTCAGGCAGAAGATGCTGGTGAACTGGTTGATGGAGTCGACAGTCATGACCAGTCGGCACATGAAGGAGCCGAAGGGCCATGACTGGAGCGTGTTCTGCACCGCCAGGAAAGGCAGGCCGAGCATGAAGAGTTCGTCGGCGATGGCCAGGTTGAGAATATAGATGTTTGTCACGGACTCTATCTTTGAGTAGTGCAGGACAATGTGAATCACTAAAGTGTTGCCGCCCAGGCCGATGATGCAAACGATTATGTAAATGAGTGGGATGAGGACCCCTGCTACGCTGGGACCCGAGAAGGCATCAGGGGCGGTGGAGTTGGTGGAGTTGAACAGCGTGTCATTCAGATCGCTGTCGTTGAACATGAGCGGAAACAGTGGGAGACCCGGCGAGGGGCTCGCAAAGCTGCCGTTCTCCCACGTCTCAGCCGTCATCTCCAGGCCGGAATACGACGCGTCACCCATGTTGCTTTGTGATCTCAGCTCCCACCCATCTGTTCTGCTGAAGCAAAGAAAAATAAAATAAAGTCACTGAACTTCATAGCTGACATTTTTCAAGTTTCTTTCAGAAAACAATGAAAAGAAATGGAAAAACTGTTTTTCAACGACATGACAAAGGGTAACAGTACTTTTACTTTAATATTAAAGCTCTTCACACTCAGACTAAGAAGTCATCAATAATAAGAAATATTAACCTGAAGATATATTTACCATGATGTACTCTGATGGTTGAAGTGGTTAAAGTCTATAAAATTTGTAACTTTGTATAAATTTACTGGGTCATTTTAAGAACAATTTTGCCCTAATTGGACTTTTTTTTCAATTTCAAAACACAAAACAGTATGCTTGTTAATAGATAAGTGTAACACGAGTTTATAGTAAATTAAATTGTTTCCAAATATTTGTAAATGTGTATTTTGCAGATATTTTTAAATAAAAATATTTCTAGGACGCTTATGTATTGCATCGAGCTTGACCCTCAACATACCTGCCCGATTTTTTTTTTGTCAATCAAATTTACTATTTGATTGAAAATGATGCTCACAAGGTATCCCAAGCTATTTATTATTTGTGTGTACTGAATATCATTTTTAATATTTTATATATATAATATTATTTTTTCTAACTATGAGCTTGGTCTGATTTTTTAAAATACTGCTATAGTTGTACTTTTAGCAACTCCCTTATTTTATGAAGCCGAGATTCTGAGGTTAGACTTAGAGGCATAAACCTTCAGATGCCCATCTCATCCTGGTTTAAAACTGGGGATTCTTTGCATGTAAAACACACATTAACCACATGAAGACAGTATTTGTTTTTCTTGGTATAACTCCTATATTTCTGTTCTGTCACCAAATAGTTTGTTGCCATTCAGGCCACTAAACATTATTTTTTGCTATTTGCAGGTTTAATAACCTAAAGCCGGCCTTTCACTTAATGACTTTTCGATTTCACAGATGCAATAAAATCCATCCAGTCTTCCAATAAACTCATTGGGGTTTCCATTGTTGTAAAAACAATGGAAACACTTGATTGCTTGGTGCTTACTGTGACTCCAGCAGAGCTGTTTAAACCCATCTTTTTCTTGTCTTAATGTTATAGCGTTATGTCTTAACTTGTAAATGGTGAATTTCTTTAATGTGAATGTGGTATGTGTTGACATGTCCACAGTCTGTGGTGGCTTCTCTTCTTCATTTAGGTTTTTTGCTTTTCTTTTGTGTACGCAAAGGCAGCTGTGGCCCAAAGCTCCTGTTCAACACGTTTAACCCCTCAGCCATAAAAGGTGGGTGGGCGGGGTTGGTAGTGTGGACACCCAAGTTTGCGAATAACTCGGGAACGAGGTGTTGTAGGATTTTGAAATTCATACCATAGGTGCAGCTACAAAACATCTTGGACGACTTTGAATCTCAGTGACCTTGAACTCAAGGTCAAGATAAGAAGTCAAGCTTTCAGAAAATCACCTTGGGTTTTCAAACTTAAATGTGCACCTACCAGGAGGCTGACTAGGAGCAGACAAAAGGTCTCCCAATTTAGTTCTCCAATACATTTAAATAGTAGTTATGTTGTAATTTTGCTAATGAGAAATAAAACATATTTAGGAAACATCTATTTGCAATTATAAAACTTGTGGTAATATGAAGTGCCTGTATTCTGAGCACAGATTATTAGATATAGTATTACAATGCATTTGTAAATTAAGCCATAATAAGCTCGGCTGTTACATGAAGAGTTAGCAGAGATGTTTCTCAGAGGGTGAGCTGCAAAAAGGAAAGGCTGTAGATAAAATAAGGAAAATGGGATAGAAATGGATATGAGATAATGACTCACACAGCAAATAGATAATGCTTGTTTGCAGCATGATTTCACCATGCCATCTATATTTGGTTCTTTTGATAAAGCAGGTAAATTAAACACAGGATGTTCTCACACGCGGAAAAAGCTGATAATTGAGATTTCATTAGCAACCCAGCAGCACTCTAGTTAATGTGAACTGGGAACACGCATGGAGGAGAGTCGACTGGAAGACGTTGGGGGGGTGAGACTGTGTCATGCTGACCAAACACTGAAGGGAAATAACAGCTGCTACGCTCACCCACGCAATCTCTTTCATTTTTAAATGAAGCATGGGAGAAAGAATGAGTATCTGGCATGCTAGAGAAGGTTGTGTTGTTCTGCTTATTGGTCACTGCTGTCCAAACTGAAATGACATATTGTCAAAAATGTTGTACACGTTGTAGACTGAGAAGACTTTTTCTATTAACAGTTGAAGCATTCTGTTGTTTTCAGTGACCTGAAACTAGGATAGCTGTACTGAGGTCCAAGAGCAAGAAAAGGTCTGTTGTCCTAAAGAGTTTAACACTACAATTTCAATAGTAAACATAAACATCGCCCCCTGGTGGCAAATAAATACAGCAAATTAAGGTACATCCGCACTGGTGTCACTTTTCAGCTAAATCCATTTTTTATATACAGTTTATGGTACATTGTGATGGACCGAGTTATTAGAAAAATAGGGTTTCCATTTATTTAACCCCCCAAAAATTATATTTACAAAAGTAATAAATGTTCAGCTTATAAAAGAGGTCAAAGAAACAAAACTCAACAAACCAGGTAAAAAGTAAAAGAAACAAAGGTTAGTCAAAAATCAAAGTAATGAACTGGTATGAATACCTAAGTAAACTAAATGTACGTGCTTACAAATAGAAATATATGTATCCAAACCAATTAATAAAATTATTGGAAACTAAAGTGTGTTATTGTGTTACCGACTTTAGTGGCTATGGGTTTGGCCATCACATACATGGTATGATGAATAATAACGGTTTTAACTTGAAAACAAATGACAGCTTTAATTTTCTTTAATGTTATACCTGAACTTCAGATCACAGGATTTTTAAACATTAAGGCTTTTTAAAAACCTGCAGAAACCCTGATCAGAGTTAGAAATTAGAGCTCGCTCACAGCAAAAACTAACACAACATCTGTATTTAGTAATAACTTTTGTTTTAAGCTGTAACAAACCAACAAACAGAAGGCTTAAGAATCTTTTTCGTCTTCTAAAATAACTGATAAGTGGGAATAACAAATACAGAAGAACCTGTGAAAAACAACCTTACTGAGCTTCAAAGGTTTCGAGGGTCTCTACACTCACGCTCTGTTCTGCAGTACTTAACATCAACTGCACGATGCCAGTTCTCGATTGAACTGCATTTAGTGGCCAATCATAATGGGAATCTCCATACGCCTCCATTCTAGCTCAAGACAACAAAAAAGAAAGAAGCTCGTCATCTCATTCGTTAATTTGAATGAAGTGAAGAATTTATAAGATCGATTTTACCAGCTCCAGCCTTTGCCTGTCATTGACAGAAACAGAACTTTATTGGTTTTTTACTATTAGAATTATAACTACAAAAATAAAAGCAATTTATTTAATTTAATACGTTTTAATGAAAGCCATTTTTTTTCTGAAATAACCACACAGACCCTATTTTTGTGTGTTGAATGACTTTTCTTTAGCCCACTTCCAATTAGGGTTAGTTGCCTTGAAACAGCACTAAACATGCCGGAAAGTGTGTCTACTGGAGTGTGCAGACTGGAATTTGGTCACGTTGTATCCATAGTCTATGTGCAAAATAGACACATCATTATTCTGGATGATTTCCTGGCCTGGCTTGCTGTTTCCTGAATTAAATAACTTTTGTCCAAAACATGAGCTATTTTTAAACCATTGAAACATCCATCCATTCTCTTCCACTTCTCCTTGTAAGGGTCAATGTCAGGGGGCGGGGAGGCAGGGTACACCCTGGACAGGGCACCAGTCTGTTACAGGGCTAATGACGATCGTGGCTCAAGAGTTGGCAGTTCGTCTTGTAATCGGAAGGTTGCCGGTTTGAACCCCGGCTCGGACAGTCTTGTGTCCTTGGGCAAGACACTTCACCTATCAACCTGGCTTCTGTTAGTCTGCCCCAGGGCAGCTGTGGCTACAACTGTAGCTGCCTCCACCAGTGTGTGAATGTGAGAGTGAATGAATAGTGGAATTGCCTTTATATAGCGCTTTGAGGGCCCCGAAAAGCGCTATATAAATACAATCCATTCATTATAATACATAGAGACAGACAACCATTCACACTCACATTCACACCTATGTGAATTTAGAGTTACCAATTAACCTAAGCCACGCACACACGGACAGAACACGCAAACTCCACAGAATCGAACTCAGGACTTTCTTGCTGTGAGGCAACAGTGCTAACCATCGTGCAACTGAGCTGGCCACCATTTAAACAGATAAATCCCTAACATTTTTTAACACAATGTTGTAGACTGTAATGGAGATGACGTAGCTCACCTACAAAGACTTTAAGTTAACTCTTTAATAAGTACACAGCAGTACAGCCTATTCAGTGTATTCAGTGTCATACTGTGTCAGAATAAAAGGATGAATTTTACAGAAAGCCTTCTCAAAATCGCTTTGTTTTTCTTCTTTTTTTTAACTTACAGAACATCTAATGTGTGAACAGCAGAGCCCTGAGCTCATCCAAGAGTTCATCTAACAAACTGACTGAAAGCTTATTGTTGTGCCAAGGCAGCAGCTGCAGACTCAATAAAAAAGGATTTCAGTCTCTTTAGTTTAATTTAAGACACGTGAGGAAAAATGCAAAGTGCAAAACACGAAAACAAAAACAGCCAATCTACTGTTTACCTCTTTACGAGGCCGAGTAGTTTCTTGGTTTTGTCACATTAATCATTTTTCAATATCTCCAGTTCCTCGTGATTACGCACATTTCACATTACATTCCCCAAATTTGGGAACCATGGAAACAGGGGGGAGACAAAGCCTAGAGATCAGGGTCGTAAATCAAACTGAACCAAATAAAAGAAGAGTAAGTTTTTATGTCTTCTCGAGGTGAAGTGTTTGAAAGAGAGGAAGAAAGAGTACACACCGTTTTTCTTTTGCAAGGAACAAGGACAAATTACAAATACCAGCAAATTGGGTCTGGTATGTTGTACTGCTGATAAAAGCCTGTGCACATGGTGGTTTTTTACTGCCCTGAACTCATATCGCTCTTCAATTAAATAACAGAGAAACTGTAAAAAACAAACAACAAACAAATACAATTATGTCCTCTGGTTATGTTTAAATGTGTCCCTGTTGTCTCGTTAGCTGTCAACATGTTTACCAAATCAGCTGCAGTCATTAGATTATCATTATCCAATGAGAAAGATACACAGTTTTAATATTGCTAAAGTGGTTTGGATTTGCATGTATGTCCATAACGTGTTGATAGCAAATGTCTTTTTAGAAAGAGTAACACTTCATATTAACAGTCCCTCAGCAAGAAAACATAATGGTGTATTTTTAGGTATAAGGAAAAAAATATCCAATCACTCAGTGTTGGGTGAAAAAACATGTAATCACCTGTAATTTGCATTTCTAAAACAAAGATATGCACAAACCTAAATATGAAACAACAGTCTGAGTGTTTGCAGACTTTAATGAGCTGTTGCACCTGGCTGATTGAAAGGAAGCATCGCAGCAAGAGATCTTTCAGTTGAAACAATGGAAGGAATTATACAACTCTATCACACACAAGTGTGGGAAAAGACGTTCTCAGTCAGCATGTGTCTAATGAAAATTTGGAGCTAGTACAAGCAAAAAAAGGATAGTTATGACCAGAAAACAAGGCAGACGGACACTGTGAAAAGCTCAAAGCACTATGTCTTCAATAGAAACGTAAAAAATACAAAATGAGGAAATTAGCAAAAGTATAAGACAATGCATGTGAAAAAATGATTAAAAAGCTCCCTGAATGAGGTCAAGGTAACTTTATTTATACCCATAGGCAAGGTAAATTTGCTTTACAGAAAAAATGACAGCATTTGGCATCCCTTTAAAAAAAAAAAAAAACACACATACCTAGTAAAGATATAAACCTCACTGTGGCACATATATAGTAATTTTAATATTTCGAATCAAAAACAGTTCTTATTTAATTCAGTGACAGCAACGGGAACAAAGCTATTTTTATAACGCTTTGTCCTGCATCTCGGAAATAGAAACCTCCGTCCTGAGGGAAGAAGCTGAAATTCACCCCTTAGCGGATGGGAACCATTTTTAAGGATTGATAAAGCCATCCTCTGTACCTGCTTGGAGTACAGGGAGGCTAAACAAGACTGTGGCTCACCTATCAGACGACTGGACCATCTCAAAGAATAAGATGAGATTCACACACAGAAACCTACGGAGCCCCTCTGATGACATGGTCCAAAAAATAAATAAATTGTGGCCACAAAGTACTATTTCGAGGGCACGAAATAGCTATAACTTGCGCATGAAATGCTAATTTGTGGGCACGAATTCGGTATAACGTGGCAACAAATTACGCATTTGTGGCAACTCAATTCAATTTCAATTCAATTTTATTTATATAGCGCCAAATCACAACAAAAGTCGCCTCAAGGCGAAACAGATAACGTGTGCACATCATATTGATACAATTCCTGGACAGCTGCGTAGAGACATAAGCATAAGACTAGGCTAAACCTATACACCAGAGACAGAGACAGTTTAATTGAGTTTTATTTTAGGCTGGGAATGAGCTACAAATGCATTTTGAAAAGCCTGGCAATGCAAGGAACCATTATTACGGAGAGACATTTAAACAGGATATTGAGAGCCCAGTTGTTTTACAGACGTAAGTACGACCTGGACGCCGGGATAGATTTTATTGTCAACCAACTGCAAGAGCCTGGGAAGGATCACGGTTATCGCTCAAGTGTTTCGTGCCCACAAATTAGCATTGTGTGCGCACGTTATAGCTATTTCGTGCCCTCGAAATAGTATTTCGTGGGCACAAAAAAGTATTTCGTGGACACGTTATACCCATTTCGTGCCCACGAAGTAGTATTTTGTGGCCACAATTTATTTATCTTTTGGACCATGTCATCAGAGGGGCTCCGTAGAAACCAGCTTTAACACCTTCCATTCTGCAAATCTGAGCTGCCCACTGCTATTTGAGAAAGACTTCATCCAGTGCCATGCCTCAAACATTTCAGGCCATTATAGAAACCAGAGACGTTTTTCTCAGCTTGATCCAGCTGTTACGACTTTCTCAGTTTCTCACATCATTATGTTTTGTTTTGGTTTTAAATGGTCAATTCAATCTTTGGCTCAAAAACACAGAAGATCCATATAAATTCAATGCAGAAATTCCTACATTTTAAAATGTTACATTATACTGTATATATTTTTTATACCTTTTTAAATTTCTTTCTAAATGATTAGACTGGCAAATTGCAATATTAGGCTATTATGAGACAACAGCTAACTATAAGTGTATTACAAATACATAATTTACTTTACATATACATTAGGTGATTATAG